>NC_092717.1:88655385-89264877 GCF_047496885.1 Scyliorhinus torazame
AGCTCACCGGAGGGCTTCCTGACGCACACCATGGAGCTGACCCATGGCGTTGGCTCCGTGACCCGGAAAAGTACTCCTTGGTCCGGCAGGTCCTGCAGCTGCTGCTTGAGGCGGTCCTTGAGTGGTGCTGGGACCCTACGAGGTGCGTGAATGACTGGGGTGGTGTCCGGTTTGAGCCGTATTTTGTACGTGTAGGGCAGTGTGCCCATGCCCTCAAAAACCTCCTGATTGTGTGCGAGGGGTGAGTGGAGCTGCGCCCTAAACTCTGCATCCGGGAAATCGGATGTGCCTTCTTGAGACAGAGTGTGTGTTGAATCCCAGGTTTCTTTACCCGTCAGTCTGGCCTCAATAAAAGTCGAGATGGATTTGCAGGTATAACATTAGTTATTTTATTTAGCTTGCAAGCTTTACTTAGTTCACAGCGATACAGATAACATCTTGCTCTCTGCACCTCCGGAACCAAGTGAGGATATAAGACAAAGAGCTCTGTACTGATACATTCAAATGGCATCAAGTTCCACATACTCGACGCCCATAGGTCATCCTATGTCCCTCCTGACCTGTTTGATCTATTCTGATTGGCTCACTTCCAATCCCTTCCTCTGGCCCCTATTATCCAGCATCACTCTCGTAGACACACCTCTTCCTGCTTTTTCCATGCGATCTGAAATCCTTTGTCTATGAACTAACCAGAATCAAAGTGGCCTATTTCTACATTGCATTAACTAATATCTCTAAAGTAACTATTTTATATCACATTCATCATGTGTACCCGCTGAATGAGGTGGAGGATCTTGCACGCCTGTGCGCCTAACAGAGAGTCCTTCGAAGATCCAACGATTTCAAACGATAATGTGGCTTTGTATGAATTGTGTGTAACATCGAGCTGGCAGGACCCCGTGGCTGGGAACGACGTTTCCATTGTAGTCAACCAGCTGACAGTGGGATGGCAGAACCGGTGGTTTAACCTTCAAGGTCTGGAAGGCTGACCATGCGAGGAGATTGGCGGAGGCACCAGTGTCCAGGCGAAATGTGATCTGTGATCGGTTGACCGTCAGGGTGGCCCACCACTCATCGCCCGGATCAATGCTGTGCACCGGGGACATCCGATTCTTGTGGATTATCCTGTCTTCGGTATCGCTGGTCTGTATACTATCAGGATATGACTCAGTGTAGGGGGCCTGAATCGCCCGCACGTCCCTGCGAGGCTGGCAGAATTGTTGGGAGTTGGCAGAATGAGCTGCTCAACAACAGGCAGCATAGTGGCCCATCCTGCCACATCGAAGGCATTGTCACGCTTTGGCCGGACATTGCCGCTTTAAGTGGGCGGAGCCACAGTTGCCGCACGCCGTGACGTCATGGCATTCGTTGCGTTTGTTGCACCACCGCACATGCGTCCTGCGTAGAGCGCGCCTGCGCATCACGTCCCTCTGCGTCAACGTCCCCTCTTTTGGCGCGTAGAAGCGTGGGAGGCCTCGGAAAGCACGCAAAATGGCCGACCTCGTCCGGGCTGCGGGCCGGGAGGAACTCGATCGACTGGATTTGGGAGTACCGGCTGGTTGTGTTCTCATGGAGGATGCAGGTCTCGATGGCAGTCGCTAGGGTGAGACGTTTTATTTTAAGGAGAAGCTGGCGTAGGGTGTCCGAGATGACCCCAGAAACTATCTGATCCCGTACCATGGAGTCGGAGGTGGCCTCATAGCCGCAGGACTGCGCGAGGATATGGAGGTGTGTCAAGTAAGATTGGAAAGGCTCATCCTTACCCTGCAGGCGCTGCTGGAATAGGTACCTCTCAAAGCTCTCATTGACTTCCACGCTGAAGTGTTCCTCGAACTTTAGAAGCACCGTCTTGTATTTTGTCTTGTCCTCGCCTTCCGCGAATGCCAGGGAGTTGTAGATGTGGATGGCGTGTTGCCCCGCCGTGGAGAGAAGGAGGACGATCGTCCTGGTGTCCGATGCATTCTCCCTGTCTGTGGCTTCTAGGAAAACTGGAAGCGCTGTTTAAACAGCTTCCAGTTGACGCCAAGATTTCCAGCGATTCGGAGCGGCTGCGGCGGGCTGATGTTTTCCATGGAGCAGGATGGCGGATTTCTGAAAGGGTGAAGGTAGGTCTCGCAGTCGCTGGTTAGCGTCCACTACTGGTATCATGTCGTGTTGGGTGTTCCGATGCACAAATGATCCAACACGGCTGTAGATGGTACAACTCTGTTTTATTGTCTTAACAACGACAACTACTAACTGCTGGCTTGGGTACGTGCTTCACCAGCTAACCTGTGGACCCAGCCCTATCACTATCTTAGTGAGGCACTCAGCACATGGTCTATGTCTGAGTGGTACGCTGTGAGCTCTGTGCTCTGAGCTATCTCCTGGTAGAATGAGCGGGAACTGTGGTGTTCCCTGTTTTATAGTGTGTGTGTTCTCACTGGTGATTGGCTGTGATGTTATGTGTGTGCTGGTTGGTCCAACTACCTGTCCATCAGTGTGTGTGCGATTGCACCATGATATGCTGATGTGGAACAGGGCACATATTGTCCAGAAGGCCAAATGTCAGATTGCCAATGGTGGGATGATGATAATAATCTTTATTGTCACAAGTAGGCTTGCATTAACACTGCAATGAAGTTACTGTGAAAATCTCCTAGTCGACACACTCTGTTCGTGTCCAGAGAGGGAGAATTCAGAATGTCCAAATTACCTAACAAGCATGTCGTTTGGAACTTGTGGGAGGAAACCGGGGCACCCGGAGGAAACACTCGCAGACATGGGGAGAACGTGCAGCCTCCACACAGACTGCCAACCCGGGACCCTGCTGCTGTGAAGTAACAGTGCTAACCACTATGCCACCGTGCCGCCCGACTTTAATTTCCACCCATTTTAACGTGATGGCACCTCATGAAAGTTTGCTCAGCAATTCTGTGAAAAGCGTAAAAGCCTGTACAGACGTTCTGTAAGGTTATGTTCGTCCAAATATACTGGAGAAAATATTTTGCCCACCTGAAGGTTGGACATGCCTTCAAAATCATTTATTATTCATGCTCACTGACATGAACGATGGTAACAATAAAACATTTGGTACTTTTGCACTCAGGTGATTAAATTTTATTTGAATGAAATGCGATTTTTATACTGATTGTTTTATGTAACATGCAACATGCAGAGGGAATAGAGTCATACATCATGCCAGTGACATGAGAAGACTGTAGGAAAGAAAATATCAGCCAAGGAAGAAAGATAATAACGGAAGCACAAAGGACAGCACTGCAGTAAGGCTTGCTTCATACTAAATTCCATCCAAATGGCCTAATTTCTATCTCTATATAAGGACATGGATTTTGAGTGAGTTTAATTTTCACCCAACATGTATCACCTTGCTATCCTTTTGCCCCAAATCTTAAGCTAATCATTGCTTTAATTGAAACATTTGTAAAAATTAAATCAGTCCTGAGTTTTGTTCCAAATGTTCCTAGGCTCACATACCTAAAGTATACCTAAAAATAAACAATAACTTGAAAAACGGAAGTAGCCAAAGGAAACCCACACAGACACAGGGAGAACGAGCAATCTCTGCCTACAGTCACCCAAGGCCGGAATTGAACCCAGGTCCCTGGCACTGTGAGGCAGCAGTACTAACCACTGTGCAACCGTGGCATAATTCAATGACTTGGCCTCCACAGCCTTCAGTGTTGAGAATTCCACAGGTTCACCACCTCCTCCTCATTTCTCCTCACCTCAGTGGCATAGTGGTATTGTCGCTGGACTAATAATCCAGAGATCCAGGGCGAAATTCTCCGTAATCGGCGCGATGTCCGCCGACCGGCGCCAAAAATGGCGCAAATCAGTCCAGCATCGTGCCGCCCCAAAGGTGCGGAATTCTCTGCATCTTGAGCGGCCGAGCCCTCACCTTGAGGGGCTAGGCCCGCGGCGGACTGATTTCCGCCCCGCCAGCTGGCGGGAAAGGACTTTGATGCCCCGCCAGCTGGCGCGGAAATGACATTGACGGGCGGCGCATGCGTGGGAGCGTCAGCGGCCGCTCACGTCATCCCCGCGCATGCGCAGTGGAGGGGGTCTCTTCCGCCTCCGCCATGGTGGAGACTGTGGCGAAGGCGGAAGGAAAAGAGTGCCCCCACGGCACAGGCCCGCCCGCGGATCGGTGGGCCCCGATCGCGGGCCAGGCCACCGTGGGGGCATCCCCCGGGACCAGATCGCCCCGCGCCCCCCCCAGGACCCCGGAGCCCCCCGGCGCCGCCTTGTCCCGCCGGTAAGAGAGGTGGTTAATCCACGCTGGCGGGACAGGCATTCCAGCAGTGGAACTTCGGCCCATATGGGCCGGAGAATCGCCGGGGGGGGGCCCGCCAACCGGCGCGGCGCGATTCCCGCCCCCGCCGAATCTCTGGTGCCGGAGAATTCGGCAACCGGCGGGGGCGGGTTTCACGCCAGTCCCCGGCGATTCTGCGACCCGGCGGGGGGTCGGAGAATCCCACCCCCAGTGTCATGCTCTGGGGACCTGGGTTCAAATCCCACCACGGCAGATAGTGCAATTTGAATTCAATGAAAATTTGGAATTAGAAGTCTAAAGGTAACCCTGAAACCATTGTCGATTGTCGTAAAAAAACATCTGGTTCACTAAAGGAAGGAAATCTGTCTTTGTTACCTAGTCTGGCCCATATGTGACTCCAGATCCACAGCAATGTGGTTGACTCTTAAATGTTCTCAGGGATGGGCAATAAATGCTGGCCGGGCCAGCGACACCCACATCCCATGAACAAATTTTTTTAAAGTCCTAAATGGCCTACTCCGCATCCTGAGATCATAACTCCTAGTCCCAGACACACCAGTCCCTGTGTCGAGTCTGTCCAGTCCTGTCAGAATTTTATACGTTTCAATTAGATCCCCTCCCATTTTTCTCAACTCCAGTGAAAACAGGACGAATTGATCCAAGCTCTCCACATACGACAATCCTGCCATCGCAGGACTCAGTCAGGTGAGCCTTCACTGCACTCCCTCTATGGTAAGTGCACCTTTTCATAGGTAAGGAGACCAAAACTGTACATTCCAGGTGATGTCTCAACAAGGCACTGTACAGCTGCAGTAAAACATCCTTGCTCCTCTTGCAATGAAGGGCCCCATACCATTTGTCTTCCTAACTGCTTGCTGCCTGTAATAATTGGATTGGTTGTGTCAATCCACAGGAGGGCGGCAGTTGGATACTGGTTTCTGGTAGAAAGATGGCGACAAGTCGAGCAGCATTTAAGCTGCATTTGCTCAGTCAATCCCAGCCAGCTCGCAACAATGGCACTGAGGAGACCGGCCCCAAGATTCGAGGATGCTGACCTGGGGAGGTTCCTGGACGCAGTGGAGGTCAAGAGGGATGTCCTGTTCCCCGAGGGTCCCGGAGAGTGAGCCACAAGGCAGCCAGTGCTGCCTGGGATGAAGTAGTGGCAGCTGTAAGCTCGGGGAGTGTCATAGAGTCATAGAAATTTACAGCATGGAAACAGGCCCTTCTGCCCAACCTGTTCCCTGCCGCCCAGATTTTACCATTAAGCTAGTCCCAATTGCCCGCATTTGACATATATCCCTCTATATCCATCTTACTGTCGAAGTATTTTTTAAAAGACACAATTGTACCTGCCTCTACTACTGCCCAAGACAGCTTGTTCCAGACACTCACCACCCTCTGTGTGAAACAATTGCCACTCTGGACTCTTTTGTATCTCTCCTCTCTCACCCTCTTGTTCTAGACTCCTCTCCCTTTGGGAAAAGATATTGACTATTTACCTTATCTATGCCCCTCATTATTTTATAGACCTCTATGGACCAGGAGGACTGGCCTACAGTGCCGTAAGAAGGTCAACAACCTACACCAGGCAATGCGGGTGAGTAGACACCAACGACCCCCACCCCCAAGGGAGCATTCACCCGCCAATTCCCCATGCAACCATAAGCCCATCCTCTACCCCCTCCCCCTTCAACCTCCCCAACCCCTCCTTCACCCCACCTCCCCTTCTTCACCCCCCACGCGTGTGGCGAATGATGCCCTCAGTGGCTAATGGTGTCTCCTCAGGAAAAACTCTCCCACAATCAGTGGGAGAGGGCCCAGACTGGCGGTGGAGTGGCAGGCAGAAGAGTCATCGCCACCTTCAAGGTGACTGGTGTGGCCGAGGAGAGATCAGTCAGCCACGTGGAGGCCGACGGACACCACAGAGGTGAGGGACAACAGGCTCCACCCGAAGGACCTGTCAAATGTGAGTACTGATCGCCTTACTGACTGACCATCCCTCCCACTTACCACATGTGCATCCTCCTGCAGATCCTCCAGCCGACGCCGTGGGCCCATCCCGGGCGGCATCCTCTCCAGCCCCGCCAGGAGACCACCTCGGAGGAGAGCTCCAAGGATGCAACCATTATAGTCGCAGCACAGCTGTCATCCCCACCCTCCACCAGGGCAGGTACACACACCTCGATGGGACACGTTAGTGGTCAAGCTCCTGGGGCACAATCTGCTGATGATGCGCATCAGATGGAGTCAGGAACCCCCAGGTGAGACAGCAGTCAGGGGGCTGCTGGATCCAAGGACCCAGTTGAGTCCCAGCCTGACTCTGAGCCTGTGGTACTGAGGTACTCGGAGCTGATGGAGATGATAGGGAGTGGCCGGGACATTCAGGGGGAGATGTCACTCCAGCAGATCCATAGGATAAGGTTGGCATTTGGGAGCCTCCACCTCAGATCTACATCCTGGGGAAAAACCTAGTCGTAGTGGTAGAGCTAGGAGGGCCAAGCACATTGAGGATCAAAGGAGGGCACCGGGGAGGGGAGGCGGCACCTCTGGGAGTGGGATATTGCACAACACACTCAGCACCTTTTTTCACAATCATAATGATGCCTCTGTCACTTTCGTCCGCAATGCAGACTGCCTTTCGGACCCTTTGCCCACCTCTCTAAGCATCCCCTCCCCCCATCCCAGGGTGCTCACCCACCCTCCGGCCGTGGGCATGTCCCCGGAGCTGTGTCCCATCCCCTGGGTATTCGGATGTTGCATGTAGGGTGTTCAAGCAGAGTCCAGGCATCAACGTCTGACTGGAATGCTAGGCAATGATTCCCACATGCTACATGGCCCACCCACCCACGGGAATCCATTTGATATCTGTGAAGTGCTCACTTAACCATGATTGCCAATTCCCTACTGGCAATAGCCTTCAGCTATGCAGTCAGAGGCCTCAGCAGTTGGTGGGGGGTTACAGGTGGTCGTTGGGGTAGACATGCATTGACAAGGGTTGCCCTCGGAAAGGGTAAATGATCCAGTGATTGGCATGGTGATGCCACGAGCAGTTGCCCACGGTTGCCCCCCTTCACCCCCCCCCCCCCCAGTGTGTCGCCCCCCCCATGCTCCCATGGCAGCCCACTCCTGCAGAGGGTCCCCCACCTCAGCCGAGAGTGCCCCCACCCACAGCCGAGGGTCCCCACCCCAGCATTGGGGTGGCACTCACAGCATCTCGGGGCTCGTTGCCTGTGAGCAATAATGGCGGCTCACCTGCTCAGCCCCCCACAGAAGCCTTCCACCAGGTTCACCTTTATTTCAAAAGGAGTACTAATTGGTGCCAGCATGAGCACTTGCTGGGGAGGCCGGTGAATAACAAGAGGCCGTTGGATATGGAGTCGCTCTCATTACTTGAATGGAAATGGGGCTTAAGTGGTGATAACTGGTTTCTCGCCGTACTACTAGATCCCGATTTCACCTACGGGCATGGGTTGATTGCATCGCAAACTGTTTGGCACCTGGCACAGATCTCATGTTTGGCCCCTCCCGCTATTCACCAGCCTCTTTTGCTCGGGCGAGAGCATAACGATCCGGAGAATCGCACCCTTTGTTTTACAAGGCTGGCCAGATACAGTTGTGTCTGATGACCTGTGCCATTTTTATTCCAGAAGTACTGAACTGAGTTGCCGGGATAGCACATTACTGTGAGGTTCCCGAGTCGTTGTCTCTTCCCAGGACAGAGAGTCATTCTTAGCAGAGCTCTACAGCGACACCCCAATCATGTCAAGGATGAAGATGTTGGCACAGTTATGTCTGGTGGCCAAGGTTAGTCAGTGACATTGAGAACATGGTTAAACACTGTTCCCATTGCCTGCAGCACTAGAAGCTATCCTCTTCAGCTCCTTTTCACCATGGGAACGACCTGGCTGTCCTTGGGTCAGATTGCATGTTGACTACATGGGACCATTTCTGTGCACCATGTCCATATTACTCATAGATACACATTCAAAATGACTTGATGGCGACGAGATAAAGATGCCAACTTCAGCTGCAACTGTTGAGAAGTTGCATCAATCCTTTATTATACATGGTTTGATTGAGATTGTCTCTGACAATGGAACAGCTTTCACCAGCACAGAAGTTTAGAGGTTCACAGGCCTCAATGGCATCCGCCACATAAAGAATGCTCCATGACATCCTTCATCAAATAGTCCCACTGAAAGAGCTGCCCAGATCTTTAAAGCTGGTATGAACAAGTTGTCTGGAGGCACCTTGGAGTCTCATCTTTCCAGGTTCCTCTCAAGTCACCGCGCAACACCAAAGACTATGACTGGCTCCATGCCCTCAGAGCTGCTGATGAAACGCTGCTTGCCCACACGTCTGGATTTTGTGTTTCCCAATTTTATGAGGAAGGTGAGACAGAAACAAGACGCTCACAAACTGAACCACAAACTACACAGCGGTGCTCGTACATTCAAGGTAGGTGACCCCGTGTACGTACATAACTTTGGAAGTGGACCATATTGGACTCCTGGAGCCATCATTTCAGAAACTGGTCGATTGTCATTTCAAGTTCAAGTTGACAACAAAATAATGCACAGACGTATCGATCACACTGAGCTTGAGAAACATCCTAATGAATGCAAGATCAACCTGTGATTGATGCTCCGCTGTCAATCTCTGAAGAGTGTGATCATCCTACAGCTATTATTCCTGTCACATCGACATTGAATGCAGGACCACCCAATTCCAGTGCCGCTCAGGACCCCATGTTCCTGTCCCGGAACCTCCCTCAGTGGAGCTGTGTCACCATGTCTGTTTCCACAGAGAACATCAAAGACTTGTAAAGGAAGTGAGAATATTCCATTTTTTACTTGCAAGAGAAGTTAAAGACAAGAGAAATTACAAATGTTTTTTTCATTTTCAGACGTGTTGCCACAGTAAATGTTTAAGGAACTTAAGCGGGGTGGAACTGTAATAATTGGATTGGTTGTCCCTCCCCTGTGAATAAACAGGATGCAATGCTAGGGGAGTGGCTTTTGGTGGAAAGTTGGCGGTTTGCCTGTTGGCATTGCAATATGTGTTCTCAATAAAAGTTAGGTTTCTCTGCACCAAACCTGTTCCTTCCTCAAGTTATTACACTGCACTGCTTGCTTTCAATGCCTGATGTACAAGGACACCAAGATTCCTTTGTATATCAACATTTGCCAATATATCACCATCTCACCAAAGAGGTTAACTTTACACTTATCCACATTGTACTGCACCTGCCATGTATTTAACCCCATGCTCAACTTGTTTAGATCACCTCAAAGCCTCTTTGCTTCCTCCTCACCACTCACAATTCCACCTAGTTTTGCGTCATCAGTAATCATTGCGTCATCATTGATTTATATTGTGAATAGGTAGAGTCCAAGTACCCTGTGGTACCCCACTAGTCAGTCCCTCTCATTCTGAAAAAGACGCATTTATCGCTACTCTCTGTTATCTGCCTGCCAACCAATTCTCAATCAATGCCAATATATATTGTTCCCAAACCCATATGCTTTAATTTTGCACCCTAATCTCTTCTGTGAAACTTTATTAAAAGCTTTCTGAAAAATCCCAATACACCACATCCATTGGTTCTCCCCTATCTATTCTACTAGTTACATCCACAAAAATCTCCAGTAGGTTTGTCAAACATGATTTCCCTTTCATAAATCTATGTTGACGTTGTCTAATCCTGTTGATATTTTCTAAATGCTCGTTATCGCATCCTTTATAATAGACTCTAACATTTTCCCTACTACTGATGTTAAACTAATCGGTCTGCAATTCCCTGTTTACCTGTCCTCTCTGTTTTTTTAAAATAATACGGTTACATTTGCCACCTTCAATCTGTTGGATTGTTCCAGGATCTACAGAACTTTGGAAGATGACAACCATCCCATCCACTATTCCCATGGCCACCTCCTTTAGTACCCTGGGATGTTGATTATCAGGCCGTGGGGATTTATCAGCTTTCAGTCTCATTAATCTCTCTAACATTATTTGAAAATGAAAATGAAAATGAAATGAAAATCACTTATTGTCACAAGTAGGCTTCAATGAAGTTACTGTGAAAAGCCCCTAGCCGCCACATTCCGGCGCCTGTTCAGGTAGGCTGTTACGGGAATTGAACCGTGCTGCTGGCCTGCCTTGCTCTGCTTTCAAAGCCAGCGATTTAGCCCTGAACAGCCCCTTTACTTATTTTTTACTTATACTAATTTCCTTCAATTGCTCATTCTCACTACCAAGCTGTTTTCCTAGCTTTTCTGATAAGTTATTTGTGTCTTCCTCTAAACTAAAGAGCATTATTTTCCACTCACCCCTGCGGCATGTTTTGTGGCAGTGGAGACAGCCCACCATTAGCCGGCAATGGGATCTACTGGTCCCACTGCTGTCAATGGCATTTCCCATTGTTCGCACCCTCCGCTGTCAGGAAACCCATGGCGGGGGTTTGCCATTGGCGGACTGGAAGATCACACCAGCAGGAATGGCCGGAAAAAATAGTTGCACAATTATAGAATCATAGAATTTACAGTAAGGAAGGAGGTCATTCGGCCCATCAAGTCTCCACCAGCCCTTGGAATGAGCACCCTACTTAAGCCCTCCCTATCCCCGGAGCCCAGTAACCCCACTTGGGCATTATGGGCAATTTAGAATGGCCAATCCACCTAATCCACCTAACTGCGCATCTTGAATGAAACCGCTTATTGTCACAAGTAGGCTTCAAATGAAGTTACTGTGAAAAGCCCCTAGTCACCACATTCCGGCGCCTGTTCGGGGAGGCTGATACGGGAATTGAACCTGCGCTGCTGGCCTGCCTGGGTTTGCTTTTAAAGCCAGCTATTTAGCCCACTGTGCTAAATCAGCCCCATCTTTGGTCTGTGGGAGGAAACTGGAGCTCCTGGAGGAAACAGACGCAGACACAGGGAGAACGTGCAGACTCCGCACAGACATTGGGAATCGAATCCGGGTCCCTGGTGCTGTGAAGCAATGGTGCTAACCACTATGCAACCATGCTTGCCATTTCCTTGTTCTCCATTATCAATTTTCCCATTTTGGACTGTGAGAGACCTACATTTGTCTTCACTAATCCTTTTTCTTTTTAATACTTATTGAAGCTTTAATCGTCCACTTTTATGTTCTTTGCAAGTGTTAAACTTTAAAAATACAAGACTCAGTTGAAACAGTTTAATTGTTTCAGTACTGGTGTACTGAATTATTCTGGTTATCCTTTCCACTGATACGTTTTTTAAAGTCATTTCTGCCCTTGTCCCTATCTGACTGGAACATTTTGAAATGCACGTAGGCGCGAACAGACGAGTGCGGAGACAGGCACTTTGGGCTTTTGCTTGATTTATTTCCCACATTACTACATCTCAAACAGGAACAAAATGACAGACATAATTTCCTTTTGATCAAAGTGCTCAACTTTACATTGCCACAACTTGATACAATCTATTCCCAACACATATTAAGTTAATGTGATAAAAATGCGAACTAGACTTTAGTTATTTCCTCTGCTTAGATTGAAGCAGTAATTAGTTAATTGAATAATAAAACAGGAAATTTGGAACTGTTGCTTCAATTATTTGACCCTCTATTGTTCAAAGCAAAGGCTTTGAAAACAGGGTCATGGAAGGAAATCTTTCAATATAACTGTTTCTGGCAGTATGAGAAAAGGATACGATGGATGACAATGGTTTATCAGATTTATCCTCCGATAGGCTTGACCTTGTAAGCAACAAATGACAAATTTACAGGTGGGTTATAACACTGATGTTCATTAGACAGGGGAGAAAAAAACTAATAAACCCTTGACCCTGAGTTTACTTGACAATAAGCAGTGAAATTAATTTATGGGATGCTAGCATTTCATTCTATAGCAACAAGGATCATAGAGCTGTATTGTGTAGAATGACACACTGAAATGTCTGTACGTTACTTGTTTTGGTACAATTTGAGAGCCAATGCTTTTCTTCAAACACTTCCCTGAAGTGTAGGCCTGGAAGAGATGCTGCTAAGCTAGTGCTGTACAACTTTGGCAGGATATGTTCTTGCTTGATTGTTCATATATGTGATATAACAGCATGACATTTACTTGCTGAAAGAGACATGTCTAGCCAAATGTATTTAAAATTAAAATAGTTCTGTCATCCCCTCGTCTATTAATTGCCAAAATTGACAATGATAATGTTCAGAATCTGAACTTTTTACGAAAAACATATGAGACTGCAGTTTAAAAAATGAGACAAGCATCACACTCAGCCCAGCTCAACTGCAGAGTAACTTTTCTTGTCTTAAATTCTCCCACTACTTCAGTTCTGTTTGGCCAAAATTAATTGGTTAAATAGCAGGAATCCAAACAATGGTCGGTCTAACCCTGAGTGAGGATCAGACATCAAAGCACTGCAGATCAGAGATCCATCCTTTGGCAGTGTGTGTTGTGTTTAAAATATGTTATTTTTGTTACTGAGAGCAGTAATTTGTAACCTCAAATGAAATTTACAGTGTGTCGGCCTGTACAGGCTAATGATGTTTACACAGACATACCACATAGATGGAGTAGCCCCAATGTTCCATACGCTATACAGAGGAGGAGTGACCAAGACCAGACTCAGCAACCTGTACTTGACCCCTGGGAGCCTGGTTCTACATAACCTCTCAGCTCATTCCGCCCACTCGGAGTCAGAAGACTGATACCAACCAAAGTAGAGGATTTTCTAGTTGAAAGCATTTATTGTATTATACAATCTATAAATGATTAGAAACACCATTCCATGATGGCTCTGTGAATAATAACTGCAAAGATTATAATGTATTTTTTAAGACGCAAAATTTACTGACAAAGTTTTCATTTTGATTACATAATGGGGTACAATAGAAAACATTGGCACACTTGTAGAACAAAGCTGTTTATATTTATTAAGATCTCTATTTTTATTAGACAATGCAATGACGGCTATAATAAGTAGATGCTTATCTTTAAAATTAACTTGCACTTTTTGAATCGGCTTTATTATTCTCTCAAACCAACAACAGAACAAGCAAGAAAATAACTAGATTTTTCCTTTCTCACAATGATAGTTGATTGTAAAGAATAATAGTTTTTGAGTAAAAAGATCGGGGTGGGGGAGAATGGGATCACAACATTAATGGAATTAAACTTTTAGAGTTTTACGATTATGTTACATGGTAATAGAATACAAGCACTTAACAGCTTGTTACAAATTCCTTTGTTCAACTCTTATAATACATATATTAGCTCGTAAAATAAATTAATGGATTAAAACCTCCTTTAAAATGATGGAGTGCAGAATTTCATACAAGCTCATTTTGTGTCTGCACACTAAGATCACCTTTAAGGTTCAGCATGTTTTAACAGCCACCTCAGAATACTCACTTACTGAATTAATGTGGATGGTTCTGTTGCTAGGAATTATGAGCAAATAATGTAACTGCGAAATCATAGGTTGACTGCAATACTGGTATTCCCATGACTCACTTTAATTACACAAATGAGAGTAATGTCAATGATGATGAGGTGAATTTCAGGTCTGATAACACTCATGGGACAAGTGTCATATACCGTTACAGATGGACACATTTCCTCCATTTAAAACATTCTTCCCCTTTTAAACAATTTTGTGACAATTAATTTTGGATTCAACAACATGGCCTTATTTGATGGCGACTGCAATGAACTGAAAGCATTTTCTTCACCCTAGCTGCTCTTGTTCACAGCCATGTTAAAACAGAAACATTTTCCCATTGCGTACAATTTTGAAATCCTGCTCTTCTGTGGTAGGAAATCCCATAGGGTTGCAACGCTAAGTATAAAAGAGGTGACCAATTTGAAATGGTCAATTTCAAAGTAAAATGCAAACCGAATAAAATGGAACAAATGAAGTTGGAATTAAATTAATAAAACATGCAAAATATAGAATAAGTTAAACAGATAAATTTCATCAGATAAAATATATCAAACAGATACATAAATTTTAAGATGTTAATGCTAATAATTACATACCAGTGTTCATGAAGGGCACAGAAATATGGATATTGAAATGTTTAAAGGTTGTGTTATAGTCAGTTCAATAAGGAATGAATGGACTATCTAATGAATCCATTTCGGTTTGTAACTCCCAAGTGTCTGAATGGTGAACAGACTGGCCTCTCATTTTCTTTTCTGGCTCTGATAAAAGCATGTTATACTTACTCATATGTAAATCTGCCAAAAGAACAAGTCCGATACAGGAAAGTCTCCAAGTAATTGCTCCACAAATTACCAACAATAAATTTTCCACTTAACCAGACAGGCATATTCTTTTGCCGGCTAATTTCAGAGAATATTTTTAGAGTTGACCATTTACACAGCGCCAGTGATGTCAGGGTCTGATAGTCAGCTCGAAAGCTGGTTTTCCTCAAGTTCACTCTGTGGTTAATGTCTTGAAGGAATGCTACTGCAGTATGTATAAAAATAAAGAATGGTTCCAGCTCTGTTAGCATTACTATAAATTACAAGTATGATTTGGTTAAATCTCATAACAGTTAATTGAACTGGAAGAACTGCAGTAACTCTATGCCAATTCAGTGATAGCTGCTGTAAGATCTTATATTATTTACCAGAGGAACTTCACTGTTTTAATGACTTTTTTAAACAATTACGTAATTTTAAACGATAACATTGGAAACTGAGAGCCCATCGGTCTTTTATTATCCATCACTGAAATCTGAGAGAATCAAGTGGTAATTTTCACATCAGATTCCATACTAATGTCAGGTTCCCCATGCACACTGACAACACCCAGTTCCATCACAACATCACCGCTCTCAACCCCTCCTCAGTCCCTGTGTTTTCAGGCTAAATGCCCGATATCCAGTGCTTGATGAGCATACACTTCCTCCAGCTAAACTTTGGGAAGATATAAATCATATTCTTCGGTCCCCCAACAGCTCTGGATCCAAGCTACCTGTACCACCCCCGTCCCTGACCACTGGGTTAAGCTGAAACAGACAGCTCCCAACTTTCGCGACTCTGAGCTGAGTTTTTGACCAAATATCCATTCTGTCACCAAGACTGTCAGTTTCTACTTTTTTGATGGCACTTGTCTCCACCACCACCTCAGGCCATATTAATGCTCATATATGCATTTGTTACATTAAGATTCAACTATTCCTATGTTCTCCAGACTAGCTCCCATTTTCCACGCTCTTCTATTCATCCAATCCTCTGCGACCTGACCCCCAATTCTCATCACATCCTGCTCACCAATCACCGCTGAGCTTGCTGAACTAAGTTGGCTGTCAGCCCACCAATGCATCAAATTTAAAATGCTCATCTTTCTGTTCAAAATGCTCCATGTTATTTCTCTGTAAGCTCTATTTCTACAGTCTTCCAAGAAATTTGTATTCCTTCAATTCTGGTCTCTTCTTTTTCCACAAATTCCTTCACCACACAACTGGCAGTTGTGCCTGTCGGGTCAGAAAACTCAATATCAAGAAGGGCCATTTAAAATGTTTAGCCCAAAACTCAGTATCTTAAGAGCTGCCTTGCTGTTATTCAATGAGAATAATATTTTTTTTAAAACAAGATACAGAACACATTTCAACAATCTTTTAAAGGTTTTTGCAAAAGAGTTGTCCATTGAATGATATTTTCTCACAAGTACAATATTCGCAAAAGTTTGAAAAAAACAAAACAAGCCATTTAATTGCCATCAAAATGATGGTAATTGATCAGAAGCCGCATGTGGGTCCTCCAGAGTGGCAGGCTGCCAACCCCCTGGTCTAATTTTAAAATCTGGAAATTCCTACCTAAACCACTCCAAATCTCCACCTCTCTCCACCTGCAGGTGGGCAATAAATGCTGGCCTAGCCAGCGACACCCACATTCCATGAATGAATAAAAAAAGTTCATGTTTAAAACCTCTGTGTTTGGCCAAGCTTTTGGTTACTTGTCAACATCTCCTTCTTTGCCTTTTGACCGATACCGATTCTGTGACGTGCCTTGGGGAAGGTCCCTGCCTCTGAGCTAGAAGCTCTGGTTCAAGTCTCACCCCTGGACTTGATGACCAAGGAAGGTGCATTCACAATGCGACTAAATCAGGTTGAGTGTGTCAACCTGCAAAAAAGCTTCCAACACGCCAATGGCTGGTGGTAAGAATGGGGGAGACTCATGGTCAGCCACGCTTGATGTGGAGCGATGCCCTTCAAGCTATAAGCCCCTTGGGCCTTTAACGGGATTAAAGTTTTGATAAAGTTTTCACTGTGGTAACAGCAGCAATTGATTAGTCATTGTCAGATACATGAGGTTTTATTGCTGTCACATCAGGCCTCATCTCGCCAGTCACAAAACAGCACAAGAACTACACTCTGAAATGTCCTGACTCAATTTCACCGACTTGGCCCAAATGAAATTTTAACATGATCAAAGAGAAAAAAATGTCCTTATATCACACATTTATCAATATTCCTCAGTGTCTAAAATTGACGCTATTAACATTTACATTATTAAAATTAAATGCAACAACACACTTATGTTGTTTTAGCTGTAATATTGTCATTTTACTTTGAGCTGGGAGCTACAGAATGTATTTAACCCAATTGTGTTTTGAGAAAACACTTAGTAAACAGTTCCAAGCAATAAATGGTCTATTTCTGCATTCCTATTGTGGTAGGTTGCCACTTTTAATGGAGCAGGCCTGCAGGCCTATGTGACAGAGTCTGCGCCAATCGTGCGGGAAAGCATGACCCCTAGGCAATAGTGTGCCAGTGTGGGGCAGCAGAGCAGAGGGGCCAAACAGAGTAAACCCCGGAGCTGGGGTGTGAACACATGTACATAGTTACTCCGTGCCAATATTGTACTTGCCTTTTGTTTTACACCATTATTACGACCTCGGACCAGACCCCAACAGTTGCTAGGATAGTGGACAGGAAGCCCAATGTTTTATTTAATTTGTAAGGCTGTGAGTAAAGGATACTTCACCCCAGGAGTGAATTCACATACAAATAGGATTACGATATATTAAACCAAATGTTATTATTAACAGTATTACTAACTTTAGCATAAAGAAAATAACTTAGAATTACTCATTAAACAACGCTTAACAGTGACAATGAAATGCTAAATCCTAACTCCTATCTTTTATCTCCACTCAAGCAAAATCCATCTCAGGTCAAAATCCACTTTTAAATGCAGTTAGCAAACCCAGGAATACTTGCTGTAAAGAGGCGTCTTGAATAAACCACTTTGAGAAAAAGGGCTCCTCCAGGAACTAGCTGCAGATTCTTTTCTGTGTTAAACTATTGTTTAACCTGCCAGCCTTTTCAGAAACTGCTGTTCACAGGCAAAATCTTTTTAACTAAACTGCTTTGAGAAAAGTTGTTGGTCTGTCCACAGTCAAATCTTCAACTGAACTGAAACTCAACACCTGACTGCTTCAACCCCTGGCTCCTCCCATTAACTACATCATCTTACTAAAGCCAAACACATGTCTCTAATTATCTTTGACACAGTGTCACCTGGACTCGAAATGTTAGCTCTTTTCCCTCCCTACAGATGCTGCCGGACCTGCTGAGATTTTCCGACATTTTCTCTTTTGGTTTCAGATTCCAGCATCTGCAGTAATTTGCTTTTCTCTAATTATCTACTCCCAGGGAACCTTAGTTCCATTAGCCCAAATTTTTACGATGCTTTAATTGTCCCTTGTAGCCGAAGTGTCTGCCTTTTAAACCAGGTTAGTGCAACAGTCATACACACACTAACCCAGGATTTTAACGCCTATTGCAACAAACACATATACCTGAAATTCCTACATTCAACACACTATATGCCACCCGCATGTATATATCGAGCCACTACACCTATTGAAATTAATAAATGGCAGGGTGTGAATCTATATTTCTTTCAGTCATATTAGATTCATTGTTATTTTCAACAGCGCTACAATTTATGATCATGCATTGCGCCATTACTTTGGGATTAGAAGGTTGCGAGCACATCTTGCTGGCCCAGGCTTGACCAGAAATTCTTATCCAGTGGTCTTTCGTTGCAGACTGCGCAGAAAGCATGTAGGTTGTGGAGTAAGGTTTCTGGTATAACAGCAGATTTAAAGACACCTTTAAGGGCAGTTGCACAAGTTTTCAGTGGAAACAGTTACACAGAGTACAATTGAGTAGATGCCTGAGGGCAGCACTAGGGTCCAGCAAAAGTAGAAACCTGCTTGGGAGGAAGTGATGGAGTGGATAAATACAGTTCACACATATCTTGCCCGTGGCACAAATGACGGCAACATTTATAACACTGAATAACTTTACCAAGATAAGTGAACCTGTATTCAGCTTCTTCCAATGTAATAGTGCCTTTGACACGGTTGGCCCATCCTCCTCCAACCCCTCTCTGCTATCGTCTGGTTGGGTAGGACAGCACTCGCTGCTTCCATTTGTATATCTAATCCTATCCAGAGTATCCCTTGTAATGGTTTATCTTCCTGCTTCCTCTGGGATCCCCCAAGGATCTATCCTTGGCTTCTCCCATTTTATAATAACATGGCGTCCCTCGGCAACATCATCCAACATCACAGTATTAGTTTACATATGTACACTGAGGGCATCCAGATCTACCACACCACCACCTCCCTCAACTCCACCACTGTTACTAAATTATCAAATGCTGGATGAGCTGAACTTTCTTCCAGTTAAATATTGGGAAGATTGGTCGGCATTTGGCGCAGTGGTTAGCACTAGGACGGCGGCGCTGAGGATCCGGGTTCGAATCCCGGCCCTGGGTCACTGTCCGTGTGGCGTTTGGACATTCTCCCCATGTTTGCGTGGGTTTCACCCCCACAGCCCAAAGATGTGCAGTTTAGGTGGATTGGCCTCGCTAAATTGCCCCTTAATTGGAAAATAAATAAAGAAATAATTGGGTACTCTAAAAAAAATGTTCAAAAGAAAACAAAATATTGGGAAGACCAAAGCCATTATCTTCATCCCATACTCGAAGCACTGCTGCGCAGATCCCAACTTTCTCTCCCTGACAACAGTCTGAGATTAAAACAGTCTGTTCACAACATTGGTGCCATATTTGTCCCTGAGGTGAGTTCCCAACTATATACTCCTGCCATAACAATGACCACCTATTTCCATCTCTGTAAATCGCCCATTTCTCCCTTGTCTCAGCGCATCTGTTGCTCAAACACTCATTCATGACTTTGTTACCTCTATCTTGTAATCTCTTCCAGCTCCACAACCCCTTGAGATATTTGTGCTCAACTAACTCTGACCTCCTGAGCATCCCCACTTTTAATCACTGCCCCATTGGTGGTAATGTCTTCAGCTGCATAGGCCCTAAACCCTGCAATTCCCAACCTTATTTTCTTCCTTTAAGGTCTTCCATAAAACTGTCCTCGTTGACCAAGCTTTTGGTCATCTGATCTAACATTTCCTTACATGGCTCAGTGTTGGGGGGATTTTTCACCACATTTTCACTGGGCGGGAATGGTGGTGGGGGCAGAGAATCCAATGAGAGTCCCCAAGTTGTTTTTGCACCATCAGGATTTACCGTTCTGGTTGTCCCCGCTCCCTACCACTGACGTGATAGGGTTCCCGCCATGAATGGTCCAGAACTCCATTACCATATATTTTCATAACATCAGCAGGCCTCCACCAATGTGACATTATGTTGGCAGGGTTTACAACAACGATTGACAAATGGGGATCAGCGAAGATAATCTGCCAGGGTGCACAGGTACATACAACCCCTGGGGGGAAAGGGGCTTGACCAGGAACCTCCCTGATAAAACCCCTGGCAGTGCCCCTTGGCACTGCCACAGGGCATTTCCCCACCAGGGCACTTCAGAAGCCATGCTGTTATGAAATAAAATAATGATCTAAATATTGCAGCCTTTACTATAATAAACAAAAACACTCCTATTCATAAAGACCCACTCAAAATATTTCAATCTGCTTAAGTACATAATCTCTTATAATAATAAACAGGTTTATACTTCGAGCACCTCATAAAAGACAGCCAATCCTTTATTTATCTCTTTAAGCTGTCAATCAAACAGTGAACATAGGATGCCCTATAGAGATAAAATAGGTTGTGGAAAGCAGCCAAGCATGATTAATGACATAATAACAGCCCTTGGTATAATGGCAACAGACAGCGAGTGATTGGATTCTTTTCAACTCTCACAGCAGCAATTTTTAAAAAACAATAATGGGCTGGGAATGTAAATAACTTCACAGTTTGTTTTTTGTTTTTTCCTCACACTGACACAGGGAGGCTTTTCTTTTAATTTTACAGGGCAGGGAATTTAAATAATTTCACAGCTTGACAGTTTTATAGACCTTATTCATCCTATAAGAGTGTTTACAACTACTCAAACAAATTGTGACTCCCACACTGCAGGATCAGGCTTTGGTACAGCAAAAATGATGTCTGTTTGAAATCAGCACAGGTCACCTCCTTTACCTTAATAGTGAAAACGGGATCTGTCCAATCTGGGAAAGGAATTTCCAGATCCAGGTGTCACCCGTCGTTTTGGACTCTCCACAGAGTCTCAATGATGCCACAAATATTCAGGTCAATGACCCTTCATTGTGATATTATAAGAATTCCCGTACCAACCTCCCCGAACAGGCGCCGAAATGTGGCGACTAGGGGCTTTTCACAATAACTTCATTTGAAGCCTATTTGTGACAATTTGTGATTTTCAGAATAGGGCATGCTTGCAATGAAGATTTCTATTCCAGCCAGCCGTACCAGATGCACGATCAGTTGGGAATCCTTTAGACATATCTTACAATTGCAAAGCAGCCCGTATCCATACTTGGCACACCTTCCACCTTTCAGGAAATCTTTCAATTAAATTATCTATGAGGCACAATAATGCAATTTACATTCAAAATGATGCTCATAAACCTGTGCATAATTTGTGAGATTGGCTTCGCTCTTAAAGTTGCTATCTTCAAGCTTCTAGTGCTTTACCAATATGTTAAGATTTGCAAGAGAGAGAAATATGCAATTAAAGGGTCTTCTAATCCACAGCCGCTACCCAGCCACATGGTAATGCTTTTACATAAGAGTAACTCAATTGGCAGCAGTCATTTAAATCAGAAGGTCATGGTTCAAACACTACACCTAGATCACAGCAAAAAGTATAGGTTAAACAGTAGTACAATACTGAGGGCATGTTTCAGATCCTATCACAATATTTGCAGTCGAACATCCATTGGTCTTGGCCAGTTTCCGTCTTCCAACAACATAAGAAATAAACTATCTAACAGTTGCTGCGTGGGATTTCACTGTTCACAAATTAGCTTCCATACTTGCCAACAAAACACCAATGGCAGGTATTAAGATTTCAGTCGAGATCAGTGATGTGTTAGTTTCTTTAAAAATCTGAAAATAAAAAAATGAAGCCACAATGTTCATGGTTGACATCAAAAGGATTTAACGAGACAAAAGTCCAAGAGCATGAAAGTTACCAACTGCACTCTGTAAATAATCAGTTGTACTAAAGATGTTCAAAGTATAATTAATACAATTACTTCTATTCTATTATTACAATTTCTTTTATTCTACATCGAAAATCATGGGCGGAATTTTCCAAAGAAATGGCGAAGTGTCAGGTTCTGACTGAAAACCGGAAGCACGGCCAAGTTTTCTGAACAGATCTTCTGACAATGTCGGAAACAAATCCGAGGCATGGTTTGCCTCACCACACAAGCGGAACAGGACCTGGGTGAGTTGGCAAGCTCAGCTACACGGAGATCGGAGTGCCATCTTTAGAGGGTGCCCTGATCTGCTAGAACAATAAGCTCTCTCCCACCCTCCCATGGCCATGGAGGCCCTCCCTCCACCCCACAAGCTTCAGTACGACCCTCTCCCACCTCGGAAGTATCGGGGGGGGGGGCACTCTCCCTCCCCCTGTCCCCACCCCAAGTTCACCAGCGCATATCCCTCTCCCCCCCACCACACATAGGGGGTAGCCCCTCTCCCCCAATGGAGAAAGATTACCCCTGACAGTGCCCACTGGCACTGCCCATTGGCACGGCCCCCTGTGCCAGGGCACTGCCAGGGTGCCATGGGGCAATGATCAGCCTCAGCCCTCAACCCCAGGGTTTCCAAGCACCTTCGCACCCTGGAGTGGTCACCACGTCTGGTTCCCGTCAGAGTTGCAGTGGGGTTTTGGTGACACGGCTAAGGAAATTCAGCCCCCTATTTATACTGAGAGTTAATTGTGCTAATTTGACAGGTCAGTTTTCAGCTTTGCAGGTATAATTGCACCTCTGACGTGCATCCTGAGGATATAGTGAGACGTAGCACTAGACCATGGAAGATGAAGAAGAGCGAGGAGCATTGAGCTGAGCCCTCTGCTGACAGCCAGGTTGGCCTGCGACAGAAATGAGGAGCCACTAAACCTTCATCCAGATGACTAGCCTCAAGTGAGTCCTGTGCTGTCGGACAACATGTTGGTCTTAGTCCATGAAGCGGGAGGGGGTGAAGGAATCCCTAGCCCCCCCTGCCCATGCACTCCTTTACCCCCTGCCTGTTCTCCATCCTCCAGATCCTCAGTGGCCTCATCCTCAACTCCCTCCTGAAAGTCCTACTCATCCGAAGACACATGAAGCTCCTCGAGGTCCTCTGCATGAAGGTCATCATCCAGCTGCAGGGCCAGGTTATGTAGGGCTCAGCAAACCACCACAATGCAGGAGAACCTCCGGGGGTTGTGCTTGAGGTCCACCCGACCTGTTGAGGAGCAACCGAGTGGCACTGTGATCCTCGATGTACCGAACCTCTGCTGTTGTCTCTGGCTTCTGCACAGGCATCATCAGCCAAGATATCAGGGGATATCCCTTGTCCCCTACAATCCAGGCCTGCAACCTGGGGGTGACCCACAAAAATGCCAGGGATTTGCGACTGCCTGAGGATTTAACTCTCATGCACGCTCCCTGGAGAATGTGCACACACGTGCATCTGGTGGTCACACACTAGTTTCACACTGAGGGAGTGGAACCCCCTTCCAGTTAATGCAGGGGACTCCCTGATGCTGCAGATCGCAAAGAGCAAGATGGGTGCAGGCGATCGCCCTCTGTGCCTGTGGCAAACCAGCTATGGTGCTGAATCTCACAGCCCGCTAACTTGCTGGGCCTAGTCTGATCTCTTTCTCCTGGTCGAAATGAATAAAATCCAAATCCCTTGCATAGAGTGCATCCATTACCTCACAGATGCACTTATTGGCAGATGGCTGTGAGATGCCACAGGTCACACATGGAACCCTGGAACAACCCCATTGCGTACAAATTGCGAGCTGCCGTGACCTTCATGATCACAGGGAGATTATGTCCTCTGCCGCCACATGACGCAAGTCTGTAGGGATATGGCATAGTTACCGCACAGACCTCCTGGTGAGGTGGAGTCTTCTACAGCACACATTGTCCAACAGCTCCATGTAGGACACTCGGTGTGGTGATATGCCTGTAGATAATATTACATGTACTCAGCAGTGTGACCTCCCACCAGCAGGTGGCATCAAATATCAGGTGACATACCAGCAGAAGGTTGTGAGGCGTACATGAAGACAGTCGTACATGAGGGTAGTTCCAGGTGAGTCCAGGCGAGTCTAAAGAAAGTCTATGATAACTTGGTCTGTATCTGATCATTACCTTACCACGTGTACATTAATAAATCCTAGTTCTGGCTAAGTCACCAGCAGCTGTCTAGATTCATTGCAAGACAAGATCACGGAACACAACACTCGGGACCTGTACACCCTCGGTCTCCTTCTGCGCCTTCATGTCCCCTGCACAGCTGGTGTGGCCTTCAGCCCCTGAGCCTGCCCTGCGCCCTCCTGGTCTCAAAGAACAAAGAACAAAGAAATGTACAGCACAGGAACAGGCCCTTCGGCCCTCCAAGCCCGTGCCGACCATACTGCCCGACTAAACTACAATCTTCTACACTTCCTGGGTCCGTATCCTTCTATTCCCATCCTATTCATATATTTGTCAAGATGCCCCTTAAATGTCCCTATCGTCCCTGCCTCCACTACCTCCTCCGGTAGTGAGTTCCAGGCACCCACTACCCTCTGCGTAAAAAACTTGCCTCGTACATCTACTCTAAACTTTGCCCCTCTCACCTTAAACCTATGCCCCCTAGTAATTGACCCCTCTACCCTGGGGAAAAGCCTCTGACTATCCACTCTGTCTATGCCCCTCATAATTTTGTATACCTCTATCAGGTCGCCCCTCAACCTCCTTCGTTCCAGTGAGAACAAACCGAGTTTATTCAATCGCTCCTCATAGCTTATGCCCTCCATACCAGGCAACATTCTGGTAAATCTCTTCTGCACCCTCTCTAAAGCCTCCACATCCTTCTGGTAGTGTGGCGACCAGAATTGAACACTATACTCCAAGTGTGGCCTAACTAAGGTTCTATACAGCTGCAACATGACTTGCCAATTCTTATACTCAATGCCCCGGCCAATGAAGGCAAGCATGCCGTATGCCTTCTTGACTACCTTCTCCACCTGTGTAGCCCCTTTCAGTGATCTGTGGACCTGTACTCCTAGATCTCTTTGACTTTCAATACTCTTGAGGGTTCTACCATTCACTGTATATTCCCTACCTGCATTAGCCCTTCCAAAATGCATTACCTCACATTTGTCCAGGTTAAACTCCATCTGCCATCTCTCCGCCCAAGTCTCCAGACAATCTAAATCCTGCTGTATCCTCAGACAGTCCTCATCGCTATCCGCAATTCCACCAACCTTTGTGTCGTCTGCAAACTCCTGCTGCTGTGTCTTCCATGGGTGCCACCACTTGTTGCTGTTGGAATCTGTGCACATCCAGTACAGTGATAAGAACATAGAACATACAGTGCAGAAGGAGGCCATTCGGCCCATCGAGCCTGCACCGACGCACTTAAGCCCTTACTTCCACCCTATCCCCGTAACCCAATAACCCATCCTAACCTTTTTTTGGTCACTACGGGCAATTTATCATGGCCAATCCACCTAACCTGCACGTCTTTGGACTGTGGGAGGAAACCAGAGCACCCGGAGGAAACCCACGCACACACGGGGAGAACATGCAGACTCCGCACAGACAGTGACCCAGTGGGGAGTCGAATCTGGGACCCTGGCGCTGTGAAGCCACAGTGCTATCCACTTATGCTACCGTGCTGAAGAATAGTGAGTTCCACTTGTTCCATACCAATATCGTTCAGTGACCTGTGACGGATGAGAGAGAGAGGGAGAGATGGGGTGGGGGGGGAGACAGTCAGGTTGTTGTCACAGCCACATAACATCAGGACCTCCCCTGACCCTTTGGCCTCCCCACCTGGAAGCAGCCAGTCGCAGACCTTATCTGGCAATTACCACTCACTCACATCTCAGGTGTCCTCTCATCTCCATAGCATGACTGGTCCTGGACTATGCTCTCGGCTATGCCTTCAACGCTCACCCAGCTCTCACTTGTGGCTCCCTATAGCTGTTCATTGTGACCACAGGCCAGGAAATGCATTGAATTGCAGGCCAAGCCCGGTGAGAGTAGCATGCGGGCAGGTCTGTAAGCACAGGGATAATGGGTAGCTGAACTTGGTGTGAAGAATGGTCTGAGTTAAGGTGACAATTACTTTAAGCAGCACTCCTTCAAGATCCTACCTGATAGTGCCATGATTTGTCAGAAAAGTTAAGGAAATATTGATTCAGGACCTAGGAAATAGCAGTTTTCTAAAAGGGCCCTACAAGCATAACAGTGACACCTGAGTATGTTTCTGCAGAGTGCTCTGGTTCATTATGGGGTCCGGATCGTGTCCTAATGTATTTCATATTGCCTGTTTAATGCAAAAATTGAGCACTTGGCAATCAAATTTCTACGTCTTAGACTTTGTACTTTATTTAAAGCCGTATATTGCCAAGAAGCACTAATGAAATACCCATGTTTGTTTTTGATTGAATGGAATATGCTCATATCATAGTTACACACAGTCTATTTTGTTATGAAAATGGAACTACCGATTAGGCTCTGGACAAGAAAGAAGTTAAAAGCAAAATGTTGATTCCCACTAAATTCCTTAAAAGTGCCCAGTAAAGGGAGTTCACCTTATAGACCAGCAATAATGACGCCAGTCATGTGTACGTAATGAACACATTTTTAACAAAACATATTTAGTTATTGTATCTGCGTGGCAGCAATCAAAACAACACTGGTGTAACTTAGTGTGGCTTTGTAAGAATATCTGCTTTTCTGCTATTCAACGGCCTGGTACCAACACCAAAAAGAAGAGAAAGCAAACACCTGCCTCTCAGCCATGGGAAAATTCTGCTTACATTACTAAAAGCCAGAGAGGCCACAGGGCCTCTTTAATCTGACACTTTGTAGCTGTTAATGAATGTGAATCGTGTTTACCTAACAGCATATAATGTTATGATCTAATAGCTGGTAGTCCAGAACTTCAGTGATTATAAGTAACATAAGGGGCGGGATTCTCCCCTACCCGGCGGGGCGGGGAGCTCCGGCGTAATGGAGTGGCGGGAACCACTCTGGCGTCAGGCCGCCCCAAAGGTGTGGAAGTCTTTGGGGTTCCAAAAGACCCCCAGCCGGTGCCGAAAGGTCTTCGCCGGGCGACGCATGCGTGGGAGCGTCAGCGGCTGCTGACGTCATCCCCGCGCATGCGCAGAGGAGAGGGTCTCTTCCACCTCTGCCATAGTGAAGACCATGGTGAAGGCGGAAGAAAAAGAGTGCCCCCACGGCACAGGCCCGCCCGCGGATCGGTGGGCCCCGATCGTGGGCCAGGCTACCGTGGGGGCACCCCCCCAGGGCCAGATCGCTCCGCACCCCACCCAGGACCCTCCAGAGCCTGCTCGCGCCGCCTTGTCCCGCTGTTCAAAGGTGGTTCAATCCACGCCGGCGGGAGAGGGTTGACAGCGGCGGGACTTCGGCCCATCGCGGGCCGGAGAATCGCCCGGGATGGGCCCGCTGACCGGCGCGGCGCGATTCCCGCCCCCGTCGACCGGCGCAGCGCGATTCCCGCCCCCGCCAAAACTCTGGTGGCGGATAATTCGGGACGCAGCGGGGGCGGGATTCACGCCAGCCCCCGGCAATTCTCCGACCCGGTGGGGGGTCAGAGAATCGTGCCCAAGGCTACTGTTCAAAAGCTGCAATTGACTTATGAGTATGGCATGACTAACAAAGCGATTTCTGTTTCCACACCACGTCCGTGGCAAACTTGAAAGTGTTCCCCAGTAGTTTCATACAGAAATCGGTTTCAGAATGGTTGCATTATACAGCTGGCACAACTTAAAGCCAGACTGCATCTCAAAGTTGAGGTGCATTCTGTTTGCAGCCAGGGCTAAAACAACGTGGAGAAAAGTAATGATCTGGCAGAATTATCAGCAACGGAGCCACAGACCAGATAGTGTGAGCTGAGGTTTTCACATACCGGGCTGGAGTCACTGGTATAGGGGGCGGATAGGAAGAGCTCAATCCGATTCCATATTACGATCCGAGACCAGACCCCAACAGTGGCTTGGATTCTGGACCAAAATCCCAATGTCTGAGTTTATTTTAAGATTGTGCAGAAAGAATGATTTACTCCAGGAGCGATTGCATGAAAAAATAGGTTTTTGGTCTTTCTAAAACAAAACTTTATTGTGAATACAATATTAACTTTTTAACTTCACACCCGAAAAGAACAGCTTCCAATTACCCCTTAACGCTACTATACAATTTCCCATTCGACAACAAGAAAAGAAACATACAGCTCTTAATCCATCTTAAAATTAGCAGGGCATAGAGTAATACTTTCTTTATAAAACAGATTTGGCCCTGGTTGGAGCCCTTTCAGACTCTGGTTGAATGTCTTCAAATAGCTGCTTCAATTATATTGTTTCAGCCTCTTCCTTGTCTTCAGCCAAGACTGCTCTGCTTTCAAATATTATTACTCTTTTTTAATTATTCTACTTGGAAAGAATTGTGGACTCAGAGTCAGGCAGATCAGAACTCAGCGCCTCTCTCTCTCAAAGCTTATCCAAACTCACTGCCTCTCTGCCTTTCTGGGCGCCATCCAGCAATGACCTAATCTCCTCAAGCGAAAAAAACCAAATTATCTCTGCAGGCTCCAAAAGCACATTAACGTCCCAGGGACCCCCCTAGTCAAACCACAATCCATTAGCCTACACTGAAAAACACAATCCTTCATCAATTTTACCTGCTATTCCCTAGAAGCAAAGCAAAATTCTTTTTAAAACCATGATCACTGCAGCCACACATTATACCCCCAGGCTTTTAACTCTTAACATGTCCCAATATTTAGAAGCCAATATTCCTAAAATCCTCTAATCATCACACATCCCCCTTTAAACAAATGAACCAGCAATGTAAACAGATGGCTTCATTTTTCTAAAACCCTTTTAATGTTAAACATTAATATTCTATACAATATATCACTTTATAATTTTAAACAGGCAAATATCACATAAATATAGTCCATTTTAGTCTTCTCACGTATCACAGTCGTTGATAATAAATTTATCCACTCCTTAGAGCGAGAGAGATTTCCAAAGGCACAGGCAGCCTCCCAGACTGCATCCATATTGTTACACTACACTAGTTTCATCAACAATTCAGTTCTATTTAATTGCCTGGCCCTGACAGCAGAATTTCCCACTTGATAGTAAGACAGGTTGTTGACCGATGCTGCAGCATTCATCATCAGTTCTTCACATTTATCAACTATTTTGTATTCTGCTTCCTTTGGTGTTTGCTGAGGAAAGTCAAAAATAACTGCTAACAGCTGGTGCATTCGGACAGTGCAAGACAACAGCCATTGTATGCTGAACGTTTGCTGAATGTTCTGGTTACATTTGTGCGAGCTCTTCAGCCTCCAGATTCAGTATTCCACCACTAAAGTTGCTCTCTGTGAAACAGTGAGAAAGCCCCAGTCCGTCATCTGTCCCTCCTGTCCAGATATGTGTATCATCACCTCCTGCGTCATTACCATGATATGAATTTGACTGCGCTTGGAGCTCCACAGTTCCTGCATTTTCTTTCACTGCAACCTGTTGTCTTGTGATTATTTTCCTCTCTCTTTGAAGTTGTTGTTGCTCCTCTTCTAGCTTATGCAGACGACTGCTGGTGTGCTGGAGTTCCTGGGCAATATGATGCTGGATCTCAGTTTTCTCTTGAATCTGCCTTTCCAAACCAGCTTTCTCTTCTGTATAACCATCACTGATACCTTCTACTTGATGAGGCTCCAATGCCAGCTCCCCCTAGCCTTCAGCTCTTCATTAACTCTGTCAAGAAGTTCTGTTTGGAGTTACCGTAAATTAGCCATCTCCGTTTGTACCTGTGCTAACTTTAGTGGATGGAGCCTGTATGGATGTTATTTAATGGGAATAGCATTTCCTATATTTTCATCTTGCACAATTACTTTCCTACTTCCCAATTTGTTCCCACATACAGCTCTATGTGACTGTAATAACTCTTTTAGGTCATTTTAAATTCCTCCTGAAGATAACTCAATAATTTATTCCTTTTTAATACTTCTTCATTATTCAATTTAATTTGAGGAATGTCAAATTCAGAATCATCTGGATGTATTTCTTCTCCCTGGGCTACAATGACTAATACTTCATCCTTTTTTCCTTCTCTATCAAAATACAGATATTTTTAGCGAATATCTTTAGTTCAGGAAAGCAGGTAGAATTACAGCAGAAAGATTCAGAGATAAAGCAGTTGTATCAGAAAGCATACACAGAAATCGAATCTGAGTGTATTCCTGAGTGTTATTAGAATTGGAAATAATATATTAATGAGGAAATGGAGACCTTTACATATTCAGGCAGATGAGAAATGGGCAGAAGTTCATCAAATGGTATTACCATTGGGTTATAGCAAGGAGGTTTTGCGGGTAGCGCATGAAGTTCCAGTCGGGTTGGATAATAGGAAAACATCAAGATGTAATGAAACCAGAACCCTTAATTCCCATTCCGGCATTTGAGGAACCTTTTACTGGGGCCCTAATTGATTGCATGGGACCCCTTCCTGTGATGAATGCAGGATTTGAGATACATTGGATTTAAAACATTTCAAAATTTAAGGGTTGAAAGCCTGGGTTAGTGTGTGTTTGACTGCAGTAGTCATGTTTTTAAAAGAATCTTGTTTTGCAAAGCCAGGGAACTTTTCAGAGCCAGAGGTAATATTGACCATTGTAAACACCTGGGTTAACGCACTGTTGTTTAACCAAGGGGAGTCCCTGGGCATTACTATGTTTTCAGCCTAGGGGGTTTCAGCTTGGGCCAATGATATCATTGTTGGGTGGAGCTAAGGTATTCAGTTGTTGTGAGAAAGCTTTGGAGGTGAGTTCTGATCTGGCTATCACTGAGACCACATGTAAGACAGTTTTCTCTCACAACCGGATAGCTTTAAAAAATCAATAGTATTTAAAGTAGTACAGGCTTGTCTGAGGATAAGTGGGAAGCTGAAACAAACCGGTAAAACAGCTTTTTGAAGATATCCTGCCAGAGTCTGCAAGGGTTCTAACAAGACCAAATCTGTTCTGAAAAGCAAGGGCAGCATGGTAGCACAGTGGGTAGCACTGTTGCTTCACAGCTCCAGGGTACAAAGTTCAATTCCAGGCTTGGGTCACTGTCTGTGTGGAGTTTGCACGTTCTACTCGTGTCTGTGTGGGTTTCCTCCGGTTTCCTCCCACAAATCCCGAAAGACGTGCTGTTAGGTGAATTGGACATTCTAAATTCTCCCTCTGTGTACCCGAACATGTGCCGGAATGTGGCGACTAGGGGCTTTTCACAATAACTTCATTGCAGTATTAATGTAAACCTACTTGTGACAATAAAGATTATTATTATTATAAAGTATTACTGTGCGCCATTGGGATGTAGGATGGATTGAGAGCTGCATGTTTTGTTTTTTTCTTGTTGTTTAATTGGAAATAGAGATAGTAATTAAGGTTATTGTTTTGACTGTATTGAGCAGTATTCTTTAAGGGGTAATTGTAAACTATTTCAGGTGTGATGTTTAAAATGTTAATATTGTGTTAATAATAACATTTTGTTTTAAAATACCAAATCCGTATTTGTTCATGCAATCTCTCCTAGAGCAAAGTATCCTTTCTGCACAGTCTAAAAAATAAAATAGAATATTAGGGTTTCAGCCATTATCCGAGCGATTGTTGGAGTTTGGTCGGGGATTGTAATATTCCGAAGGCAATCAGTGGATATCAGTGTTTGTTGGCCATAATCTACTAGATTCCCAAAGGCTATTCCATTGTGAAATATTAAGTAAAGAAGGTTGCAGAAGAATTAACTAAATATTTTACCAGATACTGACTACCTAAGGAAATCCAATCAGATCAAGGATCCAATTTTATGTCAAAGTTATTCAGGGAAGTTATTGTTATCTTAGGAGTAAAGCAATTTAAATCAACTGCGTATCATGCAGAATCGCAGGGAGCATTGGAAAGGTTGCACCAAACTTTCAAGACCATTTGGGGACCAAATATCAGGATTATCCAGAGGATTGGGCTAAAGGAATTCCATTTGTACTATTTGCAATTAGGGATGCACCTAATGAGTCAACTAAATTCAGTCCCTTTGACTGGTCATGAGGTAAGAGGACCACTTAAATTGATTAAGTAGAAATTGATGAGTCAGTGTTCTGAGACTACATTGTTGGACTATGTGTCAAACTTCAGGGAGAAATTAAATAGGCCTGGTGAGTTGGCTAGAAAACATTTAAAAATGTCACAGCATGTGATGAAAAAAGAGGTGAGTAAGAAATCAAAAACTTGTAGTTTTGTTTGTGGGACAAAGTATTAGTATTATTACCAGTGGTAAGGGAACCATTTAAAGCAAGATTTAGTGTGGCTTATCTGATCGAAAGGAAATTGAGTGAGGTGAATTATTTGAACATTTAGGTAGATTGTTCCTGCCTAATGCACCCTGATCTGAAATCTTTTACGATGCACAAACTGGCTATGGCAACTATGCACCTCTTCCTACCGCCCCACTCCAACTATTTTCTCAGCCAACCACTCCCCTTTATGATTTCAAATATACAAGAACTGCTATCTGGCCAGCCAATGTTTTTTTAATTCATTTGTGGGACGTGGGCTTTGCTGACTCAGCCAGCATTTATTGCCCATCCCTCATTGCCCTTGAACTGCTGGTGAGCTGCATTCTTGCACAGCTTCAGTCCCCGTGGTGTAGGTACATGGTGCTGTTAGGAAGGGAGTTCCATGATTTTGACCCAGTGACAGTGAAGGAACAGCAATATATTTCCAAGTCAGGATGGTGAGCGGCTTGGAGAAGAACGTTCCGGTGATGGTGCTCCCATGTGCCTGTTGCTCTTGTCCTTTGAGATGACAATGGTGTTAGGTTTGGAAGGTGATGTCTATGGCACCATGTCGAGTTCCTGCAGTGCATCCTGTAGATGGTACACACTGCCGCTACTGTTTGTCAGTGCTAGATATAGTGAATGTTTCTGGATGGGGTGCCAATTAAGCCAACTACTTTGACTTGGATGGTGTCAACCTTCTTGAGTGTTTTTGGAGCTGCAATCATTCAGGCAAGTGGAAAGTATTCCATCCCACATCTAACTTGTGCATTGTCGATGGTGAATCAGCTTTGGGGAGTCAGGGCCACAGGATTCCTAGCCTCTGACCTGATCATTTGGCCATAGTATTTATATGGCTAGTCCAGTTCAGTTTCCGGTCAATGGTAATCCCCAGGAGTTTGATCGTGGGGAATTCAGCAATGGTAATGTCAATGAATGTCAAGGGGCGATGGTTAGCTTCTCTTCTGTTGGACATGGCCCTTGCTTGGTACATGCGTGGCACAAATTTTACTTGCTACGTGTAAGCCCAAGTCTGGATATTGTCCAGTTTTTGTTGCATTTGGACATGGACTGCTTCATATTCTGAGAATTTGTGAATGGTGCTGAATATTGTGCAATCATCAGTAAATGCCTTCACTTCTGAACCTATTGATGGAAGGAAGGCTATTGATGAATCAGCTGAAGATGGTTGGGCCGAAGACACTACCCTGAGGAATTCATGCAGTGAAGTCTCGGAACTGAGATGATTGACATTGAACAACCACAACCATTTTCCTTTGTGCTAGGTATGATTCCAGCCAGCTGAGATATTTTGCCCCGATTCTCATTGACTCCTGTTCTGCGAGGTACCCTGACGCCACACTTAAGTCAAATGCAGCCTTGATGTCAAAGGCAGTCACACTCACTTCACCTCTGAATTTCAGCTCTTTTCTCCATGTTGGACCAAGGATGTAATGAGATCAGGGATGATTGACCCTGGTGGAACTCAAACTGAGTATCAGTGCATGGGTTATTGTTAAGCAAGTTCCGTTTGATAGCACTGTAGATGATCCCTTCTATCATTTTACTGATGGAAGGGGAGCTTGAGGATGAAGGCCCAGAGCAGATGAATAAGAAAAACTACCATGACCTTTGCGATTTCAGTATATCTTACCATTGAGATTATGCGTCCACAAAGTCACATGGCCTGTGGGTTATGCCACACTGTACCATGAGTGAGCCCACTATCCTAGCAAAGTCCTGTCCCTGCTCCTCCTATTGTCCTCTGTTTAGAGAGAAGAAAATGATGTCCCCTCTCCTCAGATCCAAAGCTTTTTGTCACCTCCCAGGTGCCTTGATGTATAGTGAACTCTGAGACGACAGCTACCTTGCCTGTCCTAGTCTTGAAGGATCTGTGTGTGAAAACATTCAGAGGCACAGTTACCTTCATGACTACTGGCAGTGCCATCCTCCACCTGCTCTGACGTTGCACATCTGATTTCAAGAGGTGATATTGGAGGTGGCATCATCCGATGCAACAGGGATGGAGAAACTGGGAGAATTGAAATGAGTCCACACAGGACGAGATGTGTGAGGAAGCATAGGTATTTCAGAACAGTGGATATTGGATGAAAGCTTAAACACAGAAATGGAGACAGAGAAGTCACGTCAGGGAACAGATGGAGCAAGACACTGTGAAGGCAAGTGAAGGGTGGAAATTGGAAGTAAAGTTGTCAGAATTTTCCAGTTTGGAATAAGGGCATGGGATATGCAAATTCATCAATGTACTGGAATCATAGATTCATAGAATTACTATAGTGCAGAAGGAGGCCATTCAGCCCATCAAGTCTGTACTGACCCTACCTAGGCCCATTCCCCCTCCCTATCCCCATTAACCTGAACTCCACCTAAGTGCGGGTGAATACAGGCCACAATCTTGTCAATGTGGCCAATGCGAAACACCCCACCAAACTCGTCCAACATGATACTTTGAAATCACGCCCTAAGTGTCATTTCAGACGGGAAGCAATTCCCATCTTATTTTGTTTCACAAATTGAAGTTTAATGACAGAAATTGGAATAAATGCAATTAAACTTGGATCTTACTGTGCTTAAAAGATTGGGGCAATGTTGCCTTAAGATATTAACAGCTGGAATGGTAAGGTAATTATAATGCCAAAATAGCTAAAGAAATTACGGTTCAGGTGGTTACCCATTTTTAAAAATGCAATCGCAATTGAACAGATAGAACTATAAATCAGCAGGTGAGCTTACTTAGCTGGGTGATTTGTAAATGAAGGAAAATTAACTTAAAAATCAGTTTGAGGATAGCCCAGAGCCAGTTACATCATGGAGATGGGTGGAGTTTAATTTATCTGGGTATTTGCTGGAAGACGTTTTTAGTTGCAGTATGAACCTCATGTGGTTTGCAGCTCAGTAAGAAAAGTTAGCCAAAATAAATGACTGTTAGATAGACCTGCATTGTAAGCAGAGAAAAACACCAACTTGATCATTGACCATGTAGAAGGTGGGTGAGGCTTCAGTTTGAATTTTGCACGGAACAGAAGCTTGAGATTGCCTAGTTTGAAGCTAGTGGGATAATCTATAGTGGACCTTGCAATGTCTTATTGCAAAATAATGCAGCCTGAGATTAGCTTGGAAGCATTGGAGAAGTAACCAAATAAAGAGACTGACACCTCCACATTCAAGAGAAGATAAATGAAAGGTTTACCTCTGAAAATAGCTGTAGCTGATGAAATTTCTCCAGAGGCCAGTGGCATACTTATGGGTGGTCCCTATTGAAGTAAATAGCTTTAGGATTGATGTGCCTTGTAGGAGGATTCTTGGCAGAAATATGAAGCAAACCAGAGTGCATAATGTATACAGTTACGAACCTGATTAAGTTATCAGCACTTGTTTATTTCATTCTTTTATATAGAATAAAGTTTGTGCTTTTGTTTGAAAGCAAACTGAAATTTTGTGCAGTAGTTCTATTGGTTAAAACAAGGGGCGTGATTCTCCGGAAAGATTTCTTTTTCTCAAATATTTTTATTGCCATTTTCAATATTATATACATTGTCGTTTGTTTTTGTTTACTGTACAGTACACACGTTTTTCTTATGCCTATCTATTTACAGTTTGTCACCGTCTGACTCGCCGTGCAATCCTCCTTACCCCTCTCTCCCTAGCCCCCCCTTCCTAACCCCACCCCCCCTCCCGAGCCCCCCTTCCCTGACACCCTCCCTGCTTGTTCTGGGGGTGGTGTACCCCCTCCTCCTCGGTTCCTCCCCTTATCTCCCTTTTTTCCCCGCCAATTTTGCCGTTGTTTCTTTTGTCCCTCTCGGGCTCCCTCCCCCCACCCCCACCCCCCCATCCCCACCCCCCTTTCCCCTGAGTTGTGCGTCCAACAAGTTGCCCCCATGCTGTAAGGAAGTCTTCCTCTGACCCTCGGATGGTGTATTTGATCTTCACCAAATGGCGAAATCCCGATAGGTCTGCCAGCCAATCTGCAGCTCAGGGTGGTGCTGATGATCACCAGCTGAGAAGGATTCTCCAGCGTGCAATTAGAGAACAGAAAGGAAGGGCTTCGGCCCTCTTCCCCATGTGTAGCTCTGGCTGCTCTGATACCCTGAAGATTGCCACATTTGGGCATGGCTTCACCCTCACCCCCACAACCTTGGACATTGCCTCAGAACAGGCTGTCCACAACCCAGCAAGCTTGCGACAAGCCCAGAACATGTGGGTGTGGTTGGCCGGGCCCCTCTGGCACCGTTCACATTTGTCCTCCACCTCTGGGAAGAACCTGTTCATTCGGGTTCTGGCCAGGTGTGCTCTGTGCAACACTTTGAACTGCTTGAGGCTGAGCCTTGCGCAGGAGGAGGTGGAGTTGGTCCTGCTCAGTGTTTCGCTCCAGAGTCCCCAGACCACTTCTGTCCCCAGTTCGTCCCCCCATTTCCATCTGGTCTCGTCTAATGGTGTTCGGGCCCTGTCCAGTAGCTGTCTATATAATTTCCTACAGACTTCCCCTTCCTCACTGTCCAAGTTCATCAGGTCCTCTAGTAGTGTGGTCATCGGGTCCCTGGGGTATCCTACTGTCTCTTTGCAGAGGAAGTGTTTTATTTGTAGTTGTCTCTTTTCCTGTCCTGTCGGTGGTTCCCATTCCTCCGTTAGTTCGTTTAGTGTTGCTAGTCTGTTTCCTATGTAGAAATCCCTAACTGCCAGCTTTCCTTCATCCTGTCTCCATTTTTTAAAGGTGGTGTCTAGCATAGCTGGTGGGAACCTGTGGGTTTCCGCAGATGAGGGACATGGGGGACATCTTGGTCAGCCCGAAGTGTTGTCTTCATTGGTTCCACGTTTTCAGTGTGGCTGACTCCTTGCAGGAGGCCTCTTGCCTGATCCCCTCCCACCAGCCTGAAAATTAAGGCTGGGCAGGGAATGGCCCTTAAGCAGTCGATAATTGGCCACTTAAGGGCCTCTTGGAGCAAGGGCAGGTTGGCTGGCCTGGGCCTCACCCATCCAAGCATAAAATTGTGAAGATGTTGTGGTGAATGGGAAGGCCATCTGATAAATGTTATGGTCACCCCACCTGCAAACGTGCTGTCAGGGCAACGTAAAAGTCTGCCCCACATGATATATTATAAATGCATCTTTTGATGAAGAATTTAAATTTATTTTACACCCTTGCAGTACGGTTCAATAATAGTGATACTACCTGAAGTGCAATGGGAATATGACATGGAATGGCAAAAAATAGATTGCACCACAAAAGTGGATGTAAGGGGGTGATTTTTTATTTTGCCAGGATTGGGAACCTGACTGCCAGAATATTTCGAGGCCCCAACCCCACAATGTGTCAGCTGTAAAGATTCAACACAATTTTCAAAATGGCAGCCATTGATTGGCCCGCACGAGGGTTGGGCACCCAATTAGCGATGTTGTGCGCAGGCAGCGGTGGAACTAGGCATGGAGGAATAATTTAAAAGGCAAATGGCAGCCATGTCTGATCCTTTTGAAATGGATGAGCAGGGAGAGTCACCGGTGGTTTTGATAGAACAACATTTTTCTGACGCCTCCCTTGAGAACGGGATTAAGGTTATCGTGGGCAGCAGAGTACTCTTCCTTCCATCTGGAGAAGAGCTCCAGTGAACCAGGCCAAGCTGGCATGGCTTGAGGTCAGCAGACTCGCATTCCTCTCAAGACTCCAAATGCTCTCTCTTCCCAAAATCAAGTCTCTCAGATGTAGCGATGGCAACTGTGTGCCACTAAATGAGTAACTCCTCATATCTCCCATACCCCTTCTATGCCCCCCACGCACCCTACAGTTCACCCATATATCTCTTACACTTCCAGTCTCCCATGCTCCCTCACTGTCCCCAAATCTCTCATGCACCTTCTATGCTCCTCAAGACCCCTCCATGCCCACTTACCCAGAATGCAATTGGTAAACAAGCAATGAGCTTGTTTAAAGGGCAAGTCTTTGAAGTGCTCATGAAATTATAAAAATAGCTGTTCAATAATCCCTTTGAAAAACATTGTCCCACTTACATTCCCATAAAATTGTCAATCAAACACAATCAGTGAAACAACCATTGAATGAACAAACAAGCATTGAAAAAACACTTCAAAGAAAGATAAACTTTATACAAGCGAATAAAACTGTCCATCAATTGGCACTTGGTATGGTTCCCATCCTGCCCGTCCAAAACGGGTACCCCACCCAGAGTGGGTGGGAAGCATGTATTTATGCAAAAAGTCCTCATTGTAATATCATTAGCGGGCTTGATCAGCTTGATGCTGAGCCCTCCCACCATGCTCCACACACCCCAGCGGGAAGACCATTGGGGTGTGGGGGGGGCTTTGGTGCAGGTCTTGACAAGCACAAACCTGGTGCATTGGACTCCAAGGGGCACCAAGGAGGTATATCCATAGCCCGTGTGCCCCACTGCCACTGCCGAGCTGCAGAAGGCGGTTCCCCCAAGGGTCTGGAGGTTTGGGTGGGCTCGGGCTGGGGCAAGGGATGGACCTCGAGACTCTCCCATGGGATGGGGGTCCTGTGGCTGGACTGTCCCTTCTTGAGCCTTTCTAGAACACTCACAGTCGTTGAAAAGCTTTGAAATCCCCTGAGAGTCTTTGAAATCCTTTGTTTTACTTAAATTTCCTCGTACAGTACCTTTGACTAGCCTTTGATTGACAGCCTAATGGTTTATACACAGCAGACGGGAGCTTTGTTTCTTTATCTATCCTTCAAGGTTGAATGCATCTGAAGTAACCCCCATTGATCCTAACCACAATGTTTATAAACACCCAAACACTGATAGCACTTAGTTTTGTTGAATTTTCCTGCAGCTGTCAATCAAAGCAAGAATGTTTATAAACATTGCAGTTAGGATCAGTGGGCCAACGCGGGATTCTCTGCTCCATCGGGATTCGCGGTTTTAGTGGGGATGGGAGTGGAGAATCCTGAACAAGGTGTGGTTCCCATCGGGTGGTTGGGTGTAAACCTGGGGCGAAATTCTCCGGAAACGGCGTGATGTCCGCCGACTGGCGCCCAAAACGGCGCAAATCAGTCGGGCACCGCGCCGCCCCAAAGGTGTGGAATGCTCCGCATCTTTGGGGGCCGAGCCAGACGAATTTCCGCCCCGCCAGCTGGCGGAAAAGGCCTTTGGTGCCCCGCCAGCTGGCGTGGAAATGACATCTCCGGGCGGCGCATGCGCGGGAGCATCAGCAGCCGCTGATGGCATTCCCGCGCATGCGCAATGGAGGGAGTCTCTTCCGCCTCCGCCATGGTGGAGACCGTGGCAAAGGCGGAAGGGAAAGAGTGCCCTCACGGCACAGGCCCGCCCGCGGATCGGTGGGCCCCGATCGCGGGCCAGGCCACCGTGGGGACACCCCCCGGGGCCAGATCGCCCCGCGCCCCCCCCAGGACCCCAGAGCCCGCCCGCGCCGCCTTGTCCCGCCGGTAAGGTAGGTGGTTTAATCTACGCCGGCGGGACAGGCATTTTAGCGGCGGGACTTCGGCCCACCCGGGCAGGAGAATCGCGGGGGGGGCCCCGCCAACCGGCGCAGCGCGATTCCCGCCCCCGCCGAATATCCGGTGGTGGAAAATTCGGCAACCGGCGGGGGCGGGATTCACGCCAGCCCCCGGCGATTCTCCGACCCTATCTCAATCCACCCACAATTGGAATTTCTTTGGGAGGGGGCGAGTGTTGCACCAACACTGAAAGAGGCGGGGTCTAAACGTGCTGGCAAGCTCGGCTTCACAGAGATCGGAACATCATCTTTAAAGGACGCCGTGATCTCAAAGTGACAGTCAAGGCCACCCCACCCCCACAACATCGCTGGAATCGGGGTTTCAGTGTCTCTGCCCTGCTATCCTTGCTGACATCAACCCCCTCTCCCACCCTTCCCTCAAGGATCACTGGCATTGGGCATCGGGGCCCTTCAAATGGGTCTCCATCAGACCCCCTCCCCCCTTCTCTCTAGCATTAGGCCCCTCACCAATCGATGATACCAGCAGCCCGCCCAGGTGAGCAAGACCCCGCAATGGTGTTGTCAAATGTCCATTCTTCATGCCCCCCACCCCACATGACCCTCTTTAGGCCCTGCCTCTTTTCAAGCCCTTGGCACGCTGGCAGTGACAACCTACCCTGCCTTGTCCCTAATTACCCCGGGGCTCCAATGTCCTCAGAGCAGATAGATGTAGTCTTCACATCTGGAAGCTTGTGGTGAAGGCCAGTGGTGATTCCCACTGACTTCATGCTGTGTCAGCGGGGGGCAAGAATGCCGGAAGCCAGGAGTCCAGCTTCAAACTGGCCCAGCATATTCACTTGACGATTTAAATATGCTAATCTAGTTCACACACGGGCGGGAATCAGATTCCATCAGCGGCAGCTGGCTGGGAGCATCACCCACTGTTTGGCACCTGACGCGAACCCCGTTTAATGCTCTTCAGCTTCTCGCGATATGGCGGGACTTGCACCGGGTGGAGAATTGCCCCATTGTTCCCAATGCTGGTAATTTCGCAGGGGGGGTCCTTTACTGTGACTTTGAGATCTGGAAACCCTCCTGATCTCCGTGAAGCCAGGCTAGTCGATGTGATTACGTCCCGCCTCAATACTTTAGCAAAATTCAACCCCTCTTAAAAAAGGTACAAAGCGCGGGTGAATTGCAATCAGGATCACGCCTAACCACCCGACGGGGATTGCACTCATTTCCCGTCGGAGATCACACTCTTTGGGAGAATTCTGCCCACTGAGGTTATGATGGTTAGGACGGTTCAGCAAACATCTTAAACATTACCAATGTTACCTTCAGCTAAAATATGTCTCAATTTTCCCAGGATATTCACTCCTTTCCTCAGAGGTATTTTGCATTAAAGGTTCTTTGACATCCGGCGCTATTGACTGCAGGAATATTACTATAGCACGATATCACATAAAAACAGCATGATTAATGGGGCAAATTGAAATCCCTTAATAGCAATGCCTTGGTGTTGAGTAAAATGTTCCCTTTATTCAAATACCCCAATTAAACAGATTGTATAGACTGTACAGAGAATAAATGGATGTCCGAACAAAAGTTTCCTTTCAATGGACGATCTAGTCAAGAAGCATATATTATTTTTGTTTATAAATTTGGAGTACCCAATTCATTTCTTTCCAATTAAGGGGCAATTTATCAGGGCCAATCCACCTACCCTGCACATCTTTTTGGGTTGTGGGGGCGAAACCCACGCAACCACGGGGGGAATGTGCAAACTCCACATGGACAGTGACGCAGAGCCGGGATCAAACCTGGGACTTACGTGCCGTGACGCAGTAGTGCTAACCACTGCGTCACCGTGCTGCCCCGCAGAAGCATATATTATAATGTACTAGACATATGAGGAGAAACAAGAGGCTTCTGGGGATTGATCACCACAATGTGCCCTGCAAACCCCTTTGAGTTTATAACTGGAATGCATTTGAATCACAACCATAATGCAATTAAGAAGTGACAGACGACTCAGAGAATCCGGTAGTCAGGGCCATGCAGTCTAAAACTATGGGAAGTGCTTGCACAAAACAGATTCAGTCAAGCACTTTAATGGTCTTTGCCAGAAGGAATACGATCAATCAGCAACTGCTCATGTCGGCAGCGGAACACTTTGTGCAGCAATTTAATGCAAAGAAATTTTAAAACACTCCTCTGCATCTCAGGAAAATGGAGGTCACAGGAATGCTCAAGAATGCCGTACATAAAAGGCTTCCAATACCGCAAAATCTTAGATTGATTAGCCTATTAAGTAGTTCGTTGTACCCTTATATGCGTTTCTAATATTTGCCTTGGGAACAGTTTCTAATAGAAAGATAAACGCTTCACAAATTTAGCAGTCTACAGACTGACATAATATTTATTGATTGGCATCAGTACTAATATAAAACATATGGTAGATCGTAGATTCCTATGCCCTTTAGAAAAACATTTGTAGTAGTTTCACTACTAATCATTAGTTACTTAATTTCATTTGAGAGACAAAGATGAATACATCAGGAGATGTATAATGTATTAGGCACCCAAGTGCATTCGGCAAATAATTCTCAAAAGTATTTTCTAAATTGGGAAACAGATTTAAATGTTTTACAGTAAAATGTTGATACCTGTATTCCTGAAGTAAAAACACATCTATCTTTCAAGCTGAGCCGCACATTGAAGTTGGCCAGCTGCATTTTGGTGAAAATGAGAGAAAGTTACAAATACTAGACATCCCCCAGAATAGATATTCCACAGGCCCATGCAGATTGATATACTCTATAACATTAAAACCGTCCTGACATCCAAGAGTTTCAACATGGTTTCCCAGTTTTACAATAACCAGAACTGCACCAATATGTTCAATTTCAATAACCTACTGAGAAATGTCTAATTTGTAGTTACAACATATTGCTGATGGAAAGTTTTTGAAAATTGCCATGGCTCTATGTAAGTCAGGTAAAAACATGCAAGATTAAATGTTAAAAACCATGACCACAAAATCTGATAGTACCACGCCCAATTCGCAGGAGCAAAATGAATATCTAATAAGATGGTCGGGACATGTGCACCCACATTACGCACCAGAGCAGTGCTGCCTGAAAAAGTCAGAAAAGAGGCGACCAACCATAGTTCCATTTATCCCTTTTTCTTCCCTCCATTTGCAAATTGGGATTTGTAGAAACAGACCTTGAATTTAGAAGTCTGGCAAATTCAAAACCACTGGCCTCTCCACAGTCCAGTGTGTACAATAACAAATAATAAACTTTATAAACCAGTGCAGGAACATTTTTACAAAGATATGTATCCATAAAGTATAAGCTGAGAGCAGCTGAATATCCCTTTAAAGGGTATTTTACACAACTGCCTGGGAGACTCGCATTCCTAGCATTTGGATGGGACCAAGAAACAGTGTTCATGGAAAGGTATCACTACGAAATTATATTGACGTCAGTTAATCTTGATTTCTATATTTTCATGAAGTTCCCATCTTTTTCCGAGGAATCTCTGGCTGCTAGGATCTGCACCCATTCTTAAGAATAGGACAATATTTCAAAAACTTCTAATTGGATGGGACCATATGCAAAATAATTTTCTGACCGCCTGTGCCTACTTTTAGGAGTAAGTGTAGTGGTAAGGAGATAAAGTTGGCGCTGTGTACTTTGATTTTCATAGCTGGTTTAATATTTCTGATTGGCTCGATGTGACAAGTGGACTTCCGCAGGGGTCTGTGCCAGAGACTCAACTCTTTACAACTTATATCAATTCCTTATACGAGGAGAGTGAAGGCATTGGTGAGACCACAGGGGTGGGGGAGGTGGGACTTTATAGCCCTTTGGACAGGAAGAAAGGGCTGAGAGCAGCTCCAGGTATTAATCTAGTCAACCTCCTCTGAATTGCTTCCATTTATATCCTTCATTAAATAAGGAGACCAAAACTGCACAGTATTCAAGATATGGGATGAAATTTTACAGTCACATTGCAGCAGGGGAAAATATGGTGAGCCATTCAAAACTCCATTGATTTCAGGTATGTCCAGTTAGGGGATACTGTTTTCAAATTAGACGTCGACCATTTAGGACAGAGATGAGGAGAAATGCTTTCTCTCAGAGAGCCGATCGACTTTGAAACTCTCTGCCTCAGAATGTGGTGGAAGCGAGGTAATTGAATATTTTTAAGGCGGAGGTAGATGGTTTCTTGTTCAGCAATGGAACCAAATGTTTTCAGGTGTAGATGGGCATGTGCAGCAGGATTCTCCCTTCTGGGGGACTAAGACCCCACGTCGGTGGGAGAACCGGCACCAACCACTTCGGCGTCATCAGCCCTTGAAAGTGAGGATTTCTAGGTGGACGCCGGAGGGGTTGTCCCCGCTCCAGCCGGCAGCAAAGGGACTGCACAAGTTCGTGCATGTGCCGAAGGGCCGGCGTGATCTCGCGCATGCGTGGAACGGCCGGCATGGTTCCGTACATGCGCAAACCGGCGGGCGTATTTTGCCGCATGCGTGGGGGGTTCTCTTCTCCACGCCGGCCATTGCGGAGCCCTCCAGGGGCCGGTGCGGAAGGAAGAAGTGCCCCCACGGAACAGGCCCGCCGCAGATCGGTGGGCCCGACCGCGGGCGAGGCCACCGTGGGGGGCACCCCCCGGGGTCAGATTCCCCTGTGCCCCCACGAGGACCGTCCCCGCCGACTTACCTGCCAGGTTCCACAGGTACATGAGTTGAGTGATTCACGCTGGCGGGACTGGCCAAAAACGGACGGCTGCTCCGCCCATCGGGGTCCGGAGAATTGCCGGGGGAGGCACTTCCAACGGCCCCCGACCGGCGTGGCCTGAATCCCGCCCCCTCCCGAAAAACGGCGCTGGAGAATACGGCAACCAGTGTCGGGGCGGCGGGACGGGATTAGCGCCGTCCCCCGGGGATTCTCCGACCCAGCGGGGGGGGGGGTCAGAGAATCCCGCCTGTGGAATTTGAAACCCAAACCTATCAGCCATGATCTTATTGCATGGAGGTACAGGCTCGAAGGGCTGCACGGCCCATTTCTGCTCCTATTTCATACGTTCGTATATCTCTACTGTGTTATTTCCACAAAGACCTAGGACAACATTTTGGGTTTTGTGTCAGGACCACAGCTTTGGGATCAAATGGCGGTCACAACGCTGCATTGTGTGGGAAACAGTAACACGGCAGTGATTTGCCCAAATTGGACAATTTGTGTCCAAGGCCTAGCCTCAGGAGGGCCCACAGCTCAGAAGAAAATGAAGATTGTGATAGTCCCCGGGCCCGAGTGACTCTCCAGTCCTCTGGGCTGGGAATCACGTGGGTGAGAATTGGTGCAGGTCTTGACAAACATGCCCTGCTGTGGTGGACCTTGTGATGAGCCAAGGGGGTAAGTTTTTAAGGGAGTTGCCCCCAAAGTCGATCAGAGAGCCAACCTCCCCCACCACAATGCAAGACCTGCCCAGTCCGACCAGACCCCCCCACCAATTCCCCCCACCAGAGACCCCCCAATTAGAGACCCCCACCGGAGACACCCATTAGACAGACCCCTGCCTGGAAGCTCAAGAGCAGTTAGAACAGAGACTGCGAAAAAAAGCATTGCTTTAAAACTCTCCTGGGGAATACAGCTGCTGGCCCTGGCCGAGAAGGCTGCACCTGTCAATTCCTGGAAAGAGCATCTTAAAACCAGTCATTCATTTCTCTTTGATACTGATTTTATTGGGCTGTCAGTGTTAATGTAAGCCTACTTGTGACAGCAATAAAGATTATTATTATTGACAGCTTCCATACGCACGCAACTGTCTGCATTGTTTTATTCATCACTGCCTTCAAACTGGAGTGTCTTTGAAGTACTCAGCTGTGAAACTAACCAGTTAGTGCTTTAAGTGCTCTCACATCCTCTTTATCACTGCAGAAAGCACTTAACTGTCTTTGATATGGTCCATGAGCTGTCAATCATAGCTAGATGTGTATAGACATTGTGTTAGTTTCACAGCTGGGTACTTCAAAGGCTCTCCAGCTTTGAATGAAACAATGTAGACAGTTGTGTGTGTGTGGAAGCCGTCAATGTCAGCCTGGTGAAAGCAATAAACAACAACATTCAATTCGCCTTCCTAATCACTGGCTGTATCTGCTTGCTAATGTTGTGTGATTCATGTACCCGAGAACCCAGATCCCTTTGTACTGAAGAGTTCTGCAACATTTCTCCACTTAATTAATATGCTGCTTTGTATTCTCCCTACCAAATTAGACAAATTCACAGAACCTAGCTATATTCCTTTTCAGACTCAATGGCCTGGTTTTTCTGCCGTTGGGTTAATTTCAGTGGGACCGGAAGATTCGGCTGGCGAGAAGCACTGGAAAATCTCACCCTACATGTCCCCTTCATAACTGACTCTCCTTCCTATCTTTCATAGATTTCATAGAATTTACAGTGCAGAATGAGACCATTTGGCCCATCGAGTCTGCACCGGCCCTTAGGAAAGAGCACCCCACTTAAGCCCACGCCTCCACCCTATCCCTGTACCTAACTGTTTTGGACATTTATCATGGCCAATCCACCTCACCTGCACATTTTTGGACTGTGGGCGGAAACCGGAGCACCCAGAGGAAACCGGACGAGAACGTACAGACTCCACAGAGGCAGTGACCCAAACCGGGAATCGAACCTGGGACCCTGGAGCTGTGAAGCAACTGTGCTAGCCACTATGCCACTGTGCTGCCCACATCTTTATGTCATGGCAAATTTAGCAGCCATAAATTTGGTCCCTTCACCCAGGTCACTTATGTAGCTTGTAAATAGTTGAAGCCACTGTACTGATCCCTGTGAACTCCACTAGTTACAATTGCCCAAACCAAAAGTGATCCATTTATCCTTATCCCTGCTTCTTGTTAGCTAACAATCCTCTATCCATGCTAATATGTTACCCCTGCACCATAAGATCTTATTTTGTGTAGTAGTCTTTGTGTGGCACCTTATCAGATGCTTTTTTGAAATCTAAGTATAGCACATCCGCAGGTCCCCCTTTATCCATGTTACTTGTTACTTCCTTTAAAAACTCCAATAGATTAGGCAAGTATGATTGCCTTCCACCAAACCATGTTGACTCTGCCTGATTTCATTAGGATTTTCTACTATAACGCTTAATTATAGATGATAGCATTTTTTTCTAGCATTATTGAGCCTGTATCTTAATTCCATTTACCCATCTTGATCAACATCCCTTACCTATCAAAAGTCTGTCAGTATTGAAATTTTCAGATGATCTAGCCTCAATAGCTGGGACAGAGGGAGTTCAAGGTTTTTATTACTTTGTGTGAAGAAGTAGATGGCGCCATATGCACAACTATTATTTTATGCTTATCCACCTTTGAAAGAGTCATGGCTTCAATTTTCTAATATTAATTTTGATGACTAGCCTCCTACTATACGCCCAATACACACAAGACTGCGTGGCAAAATTTGGATCCAATTCCATCTACAAGTTTGCTGATGCCAAGATTGTAGCGGGTCGGATCTCGAACAATGATGAGTCAGACTACAGGAGGGAGATTGAGAGCCTCGTGGCATGGTGTAACGACAACAATCTCTCCCTCAGTATCAGCAAAACTTAGGAGCTGGTCATTGACTTCAGGAAGCAAAGTGTCGTACACCGGCCTGTCTGCATCAATGGTGGCGAGGTGGAGATGGTTGACAGCTTCAAATTCCTAAGTGTGCACATCACCAACAATCTGTCGTGGTCCACCCATATCGACGTAACAACCAATAAAGCACAACAGCACCTACACTTTCTCAGGAAACTAAGGAAATTCGGCATGTCCACATTGACTCTTACCAACTTTTACAGATGCACCATAGAAAGCATCTTATCTGGCTGTATCACAGCCTGGTATGGCAACTGCTCGGCCCAAGACTAACAAAAAAAAACTGAACTGACCTCTTCACACATCTTCTCTACTGAGTAGTACTATACTCTGTATGCTCACCCGATGCCTGTGCCTATGTATTCACATTGTGTATTTATATATGTCCTATGTTTTTTTTTCATGTATGGAACGATCTTCCTGGAGAGTATGCAGAACAATAGTTTCACGGTACCTCGGTACCCATGACAATAAATCAAATCAAAATCATTCAGAATTAGGGGGTAACGGGTTGGCAGGGTACCATAGTGATTAGCACTGCTGCCTCATGGTGGCGAGGACCGGTAGTCAATCCCAGGCCCGGATCATTGTCCGTGTGCAGTTTACACATTCTCCTGTCTGCGTGGGTTTCTCCCACAACCCAAAGATGTGCAGGATAGGTGGATTGGTCACGCTAAATTGTCTCCCTATTGGGGAAAAATTATGGCTTGACCTTCAGCCCCTACCAGGGCAGACACTAAAAATAATACCATTAGCCCGCATGCTGGTTCCCCAGCTTCACACTTGCTAGATCGAGGAGTCGCAAGTAGCCAATGCAAGTAGCCAACTAAAGGCCACTTAAGTTCAATTGAAGGAGGCCAACTGGGATTTTCCGGTCAGTCTGCAGGTCCCCACAGGTGAAGGAAGTGGTCTCCTAGCAACAAACAAGAGGGCCAGGGCTCCAGGCAAGCTTGGAATTCCATCTGGGTTCAGTAGCAACCACGGGTGACTTTGTGGATGGGTGTACTGCCGCTCCCTCAATTACGCACCCATTTTCACAGTGGTGACCAAGTTGCAAAAGCTATTTTTGAGTTTAAATTTTAAAAATTTGGAGAGAGGATGCCTCCATTTTGATGCACCTTTCCCTCACTTACCTGTCATGCAGCTTGCTGCTCCTTTCAAGCAAGAAGACCTCTGATTGTCAGTCCAACTTCAGGGGACCACTTTTATTGGCCTCTGACCATTAATTGGCTGCACTCGGGAAAATCAGACTTTCCCACACTGTGCCGGCTTCTGACCCGCATTTGAGTCTGTTGGCAGGGTCCAGAAGCCCACAGGAAAATTCCTGCCCTTGGAATCAGATTTACTGGATTCAATGCACAATTATTTAATCATCCTCTCATCTATCAAAGCTCTCGGCTGAGATCACTTATTACATTTATCCTTCGTAAAATGAGCTGAGCTGTGATTTTTCTTTCCACTTGGTTGAGTGGATGCAATATTTCTCCAACTCTTCGGTAAATGGTTTAGGTTTTTTGTAAAATGTAATTAATGGACAGAATTCTCCCCAAATGTTTCTGGGCAGGGGGTGGGATTCTCTGACCTCCCGCTGGGTCGGAGAATTGCCGGGGGGTAGCATGAATCCCGCCCCGACGCCGGCTGCTGAATTCTCTGGCGCCGGGGTTTTGGCGGGGCCTGGAATCGCACCGTGCCAGTCGGTGGCCGCTAGAAGCCCCCCACCCCCCCCCCGGCGATTCTCCGGCCCGCGATGGGCTGAGCGACCACCCATTTTAGGCGAGTCTCGCAGGCGTAAATCAAACCAGGACCTTACCGGCGGGACCTGGCTCTACGGGCGGCCTGCAGAGTCCTCGGGTGGACGCGGGGAGATCTGGCCCTGGGGGGTGCCCCCACGGTGGCCTGGCCCGTGATCGGGACACACTGATCCGTGGGCGGGCCTGTGCCGTGGGGGCACTCTTTCCCTCCACGCCGGCTGCTGTCAACCTCCGCCATGGCCGGCACGGAGAAGAACCCCCCTGCACATGCACTGGGATGATGCCAGCACACGCTGATGTTCCCGCACATGCAGCAATTCGCACCGGCAGGTGGAGGCCCTTCGGCGCCGGTTGGCGCGGTGCCAATCCCTTCCGTGCTGGCTGCCGCGGCGCCAACCCCATCGGCACCGGCCTAGCCCCTGAAGGTGCAGAGGATTCCGTACCTTCCAGGCGACCTGACGTCGGAGTGATTCACGCCACTCCTCGGCGCCAGTATGGCCCACCCCGCCGGGTAGGGGAGAACCCCGCCCAGGATTCTCCATCAGCCGACGCTGAAATCGGGAAAGGCAATTGGGTGGAGAATAGGTTTGATGCCGAAATTGTGGTGGGCGCCGGGTTCACGCCAAATTACAATTCTACGGTGCCTCGACAGCGGCGTCAATGCATTCCATTCCGCACGTACAGTAAACACCGTTTGCTTATCATTTGTGGGGCCTGATTTGATTTGATTTGATTTATTGTCACATGTACCGAAGTACAGTGAAAAGTATTTTCTATGGCCGAGGGAACGTACACAGTACGTACATAGTAGACGAAAGAATAATCAACAGAGAACACTGACAAATGGTACATTGACAAACGGTGATTGGTTACAGTGCAAAACAAGGGGCCAAACAAAGCAAATACATGAGCAAGAGCAGTATAGGTTGTCATGAATAGTGTTCTTACAGGGAACAGATCAGTCCAAGGGGGAGTCGTTGAGGAGTCTTGTAGTTGTGGGGAAGAAGCTGTTCCTATGTCTGGATGTGCGAGTCTTCAGACTTCTGTACCTTCTGCCTGATGGAAGGGTCTGGAAGAAGGCAATGCCTGGGTGGGAGGGGTCTCTGATAATGCTGTCTGCCTTCCTGAGGCAGCGGGAGGTGTATACAGAATCAATGTGGGGGTGGCAAGCTTGTGTGATGCGTTGGGCTGAGTTCACCACAGTCTGCAGTTTCTTGCGATTTTGGACTGAGCAGTTGCCATACCAGACTGTGATTCAGCCGGATAGGATGCTCTCTATCGCACATCTGTAGAAGTTTGTGAGAGTTGATGCAGACATGCCAAATTTCTTTCGCTTCCATAGCAAGTAGAGACGTTGTTGGGCTTTCTTGACTGTTGCATCAGCATGAGTGGACCAGGACAGACTGTTGGTGATGGTGACCCCCAGGAACTTAAAGCTATCGGCCATCTCCACTTCGGAGGCATTGATGCAGAGGGGAGTGTGTGTCATGCTACGCTGACCCAGTTTCTCCAGGGCCTTGGCAGTTCTCCACCTCCACTGGGGTAATTCCCGACAGTAAGGTTCACTTATGCTTTTAAAAATCGGTTATCGAGTGCCATGGTTGATGAGGGAGAGAGAGGAGGTAGGACACAGAGGCGCGATCATCGGCTGCCGGTCCTAACACTGACCCGGCTAGCAGGCGGGGAGGGGAGCGGTGGAGTCGGGGTAATCCCCCATGGGACTGAGGCGGTGCCCTGCAACGAACCACCATTGCCGCAGCCTTGCAAGGCCGCCATCTTGCTGCACAACCCACTGACCACCCACCTTGGCCCTTGGTTCTGCAGAGTGCCCTCGGCCCTATGGGTGCCCCCAGCGCACCACCACCACACCCCAGCCCCCACCCTCCACCCCACCACACCTACAACTCAGCCACCTTGCACCCCACCCTCCGCCATAACAACCCCTTGAACCGGGCTATCACCCGCCGGCGGGCCATCGTGCCCAAGAGCAACACCTAGAGTAGCCACTGCAGGGGGGCACTTGACAAGGGGCCACTGAATTTATCAATGGCAAGGCCCTCGGCAGCCAATGGTACGCTTAGCAGTAGGGAAGGTCGTCAGACCTAGAGGCACCCAGGGTGCTGGGCACCAACAGGGCAAGGGGTGCAGGGATTGGGGGGAATATGCAGGCAGCATCCGCAGTGCCAACCGGGGCCACCATGTAGCCAATTGGACTTGGTTGGACACATGGGTACACACCATGCTAACATGTCGGCCTTTCACCCCCTGCAGATATGATGGGGAGGGGGTATAGGGTGGTGGTGGTGGAGTGCGGTGTGTGGGTGGTGTAGGTGTGGTGTGGATGTGAGGATGGTGTGAGGTTCAGGATGGTGTGGTTGTGGTGGTGCGTGTGTGGGTGGTGTGGGGGTGAGGGTGGGTGGGCGGGGGGGTGACACACGTGCCATGGGGAACCGCATCTCAGTGGGGTCTCATATCCTTGCCCTATGCCGACCTCCACCCTGGCGACTGCCCTTCCTTCGGGCCACCAACCAGTTCCAGTGTCCTCTGCTCTGCCGCAGTGAGGGGCCGCAGGTCCAGTGGTCCCCTGCAGTTTTCTCCTGCTCCCAGCGGTTATGATCGTCCTTCTCCTGGGCAGAACGGCGCACATATGGCGCACAGTGTTGGACAGTCCAACGCATGCAGGCCCAAGGGGTGGGTAGCTGATGGCTTCAGTGGCCATGGCATCTGGCCATGGCGGGCGGTATGGGCGCTGGCATAAGCTGCAGGATGGGGGTTTGGCCGCCCTCCTGGTGGGTGGAGAGGGTTAGGGTGATGGGTGTGTGGGACAGGGGTTGGTGCCGGGCATAGTGCTGCCTACTCACCTTGGTCACCCTGAGGAGGTTGTGCAGTTTTTCCGGCACTGCTGGCCAGTCCGGGTAGTGTTGCCTACAGTGCTGACCACCTCTGCCACCTGACTCCAGGCCCAGTGAACGGCGGCGACCAGCAGCCTCCTTCCCTCCCTGGGGTACAGGGTTGCCCACCTCTCCTCCACAGTGTCCAACAGGGTCTCCATTTCCGTGCTGGTGAACCTCGAGGCCGCGCATCTTGCTGCCATCTTGGTGGCTGGGGTGGTGTGTGGGGAATGAAGTGGATATAAGAGGCTGCAGCATGACGGCCTCCTAAGTGCCAATCATGACCCGGCAAATCCCGCAACGTTTCTCATTGGAAGCGATTGTGTTTAATATGGCGCCAGTACTAACCCCCTAACGATTGTTGAATCAGTCCAGGTGCGGCGCCAGTTTTGCTGTCGTAGCGAATCCTGCCCAGGTGTCAACATTTAGGGTGGGATTCTTCATTCCCCGACGCCAATTTTGTAATCGGTGATCGGGCGGAGAATCCCTTTTGATGCCAAAAGGGTCTCACCTGATGAAGGAGCTATGCTCCGAAAGCTAGTGATTCCAAACAAACCTGTTGGACTTTAACCTGGTGTTGTAAAACTTCTTACTGTTCCTTTCAAAGAGCCTGGGCATAATGTCAATTAAGAAGCTGTAAAGGTTGGTGGGCTACGAAATTTAAAGTAAACAGTGAAGTTCAATGATTTTAGGCTTTTCAGCAAATCCAGAGGCTTGAAAACATTACATAGGAATGAAATTGAATGCGAAAAATGTACTTCAAAAATTTCCAACACATCAAAGGGAAGATTATTTTACCTTTGTCTGACTGATCTAACGTGCTGGGAGGGACATCAAAGGTTTGAAGGCTGCAGAGGGAAGACTTTTCCCTTCATCTGACAGATAATTTATATTGACGTGCTGAAAGAGGGTTTAAAACTTTTGAAGGCTACATAGGGAAGACTTGTCACATGACCCCCATCCTGGGAAAGTGCTCCGTCCTGAGCCACTCCAGCCAGGCACAAGCACCACCAATCCCCACCTCCCCTAAAGGACCCCCTCGCACCCATGGAGATAAGTGTAGAGAGGGTACTCACCCCTTGTTCTCCTTTGGTGCCTCAGGCAGCTGTGGTTACTGCTTTTAGGGACCAATAGTGATACGTGCCCACATGATTACCTGCTGAGTGTGTGGGTGAATGGGAGGCCACTGAATTCAACTTTAGTCTCGTTAATGAGATTAAAGTGAATGCCAATGAGTCATGATCACGTTCAGGGCAGGATCAAGCCAACTTGAATGGATTGGGAGAATGGAACGCTGATTTACGCCCAGCACCATTCCCATTTCGGGGATCTCCCACAATTCTTCCTACAAAGCAGCCAGAGAATCGTCACCAATGCTTTTGTATCTCCTTCCCATCTTCCTTCAGTGTTCTTGACTACCTATCACATTGGCACAGTAACTCTTCCATGCTAGGTGTGATAAAATACAGATTCTCTGATGCTGAGGCTAAGTGTTGACGCCGTCGGAAACAGCGTCGCATTCTCGACGGTGTCAAAACGGCCCCAGGATCAGCAATTCTGGCCCCTGCAGGGGAGCGGTTCACGCCACTCCAGCTGCTTATCCGACCGTGGAATGGGTGCTGGGGAAAGCGCGCATGTGCAGTGGGTGTGGTGAATGTATTGCTGTAACAATTCACCATGTACATATCTGTATTACGCTGTTGCCCATGTGGGCTCCACCTATGGACCATTGTAAGGTATTACCTATGATGTAGCATGTTGGGGCCTGTGTAGGCTCCGCCCCTGGCTCCTCCCCTTGAGGGGAGGTATAAGAGCAGTCACCCTGTAGGCGGCTCCCACTAACAGATCAGTCGCAGGCAGGCACTGATCTAGTTGATTGAAGCCACAGTTTACTTCTACTCATGGTTTCGTGTGAATTGATGGTCGCATCAGTGCGTCCTACGCGAACCCACGCATGCACAGTCCCACCACGCATGCGCGTTGTCTCCCTTGTCCGCGCCGGCCACGACGCAACATGGCGCAGGAGTACAGGGGCCGGCGCGGAAGAAAGAAGGCCGGGAGACAGCGAGGCCGGCCCGTTGATCGGTGGGCCCCGATCGCGGGCCAGGCCACATCGGAGGCCCCCCCCAGAGTCGGACCCCCCTTCCCCGCCCACGCCACAGGCCGCCACGACCCTTCAACATTGACTTCCCGCCGGCTGAGAGCAGGTGTGGACGGTGCCGGCGGGACTCTGCGTTTCCACGACGGCCGCTCGGCTCATCCCGGCCTGAGAATCGCGGGTGAGAAACGTAGAGCGGCCCGCGACTGGCGCCGCGCCAACCACGCCAGCACCAATGGCACCGATTCTCCGCTCTGCGTAGAATCGCGTGCCGGCGTCGGGGCGGCGTGGCGTGATCCGCTCCGGTCGCGGGGATTCTCCGGCCTGGCCCCGGGTTGAGAGAATCCCACCAAGGTTTCTAATTACTGAAACCAAAGGCATAAAATATTTATCTCCAACAGTTTTTGCATGTCCCCCATGGCTATCTCCAGAGGCTGTTCTCCTTTGTAAAACCTAAAACAAGGACCGGAATTTTCCGGCGCTTCCTGCCACCATGATCTTCCAGTCCCACCGAAGGTGACCCTCTCCGTGGACGGGGGGGGGGGCAGGGGGGTGGGGGGTGGGGTGGGGGGGGGGGGGGGACAATCCTAGCAACGGTACTTATTAAGTGATTCTGCCATTCCCTCATTTTTATTCTTCCTTTCAGGCATCAACAAGTCTTTTTAAATTCCAAAATAATTTCTGGCCTTACAATTCTACTTTAAGTGCGCGATACTCCGGAAAAATTTCCAACTGCTATCGCAAGCAGGAATTGCGAGGCCGGGAGCACGATTCAATGATAATTTGTCCATTTAACGAGGCCTTATAGGCTGACTCGCTGGGACTGTGCTCGCCAGACCCCACTAACAACGTCGAGCAGCACTTAAGCTGCACTTGCTCAGCCAACCCCAGCCAGCTCGCAACAATGGCGTCGAGGAGACCAGCCCCAGGATTCGGGAATGCTGACCTGAGAAGGCTCCTGGACATGGTGGAGGTCAGGAGGGATGTCCTGTTCCCCTGAGGGTCCCGGAGAGTCAGCCACAAGGCAGCCAGTGCTGCCTGGGATGAGGTGACGCAGCAGTCAGCTCGGGGAATATGACCAGGAGGACTCCAGTGTCGGAGGAAGGTCAACAGCCTACACTGGGTAGCCAACGGCCCACCCTCCAACCCCACCCCACCCCTCCCCCCCCCGGCGACCCCCCAGCCCACCCTCCACTTACCAGCCCCTTCAGCACTCCCTCCACTCCAACCCTCCCTTCGCACCACCACCCCCATAACTGTGAACCACGCCTGTGGCAAACAATGTCCCCTCTGTGATCCCTCAGGAAAAGGCGTCGCTAAGTCGGTGAGAGCCATGGCTTAAGTCTCAGCAGTATGCCTGCCTCACTGGGGTATGTCACCCAGTACCAGGCCGACCTTCCGCAATGCGGGCTGAACCCCGGACCCTTTACCTATCTCTCCAGGCAACCCACCCTCTCCCCATGACACCCAGCTGCCCTCTGGTCATGGTCATGTCCCGAGAGCTGTGTACCATCCCCTGGGTGTTTGGGTGTTGCCTGCTGCATGTGTGGTGTTGACTCCCACAGTGTCCAGGCATCAAGGATTGATTGGAATGCTAGCAATGGCCCCCAAATACTACATAGGCTCATAAGATATCGGAGCAGGCTTAGGCTATTCGGTCCATAGAGTCTGCTCCGCCATTCTATCATGGCTGATATGTTCCTTATCTGCTAGCACATTGTTGCGGACCAAGAGCTTGATTGCAAAATCAGCCAGAGCATCTCCCACCTAGAACACATGACCTACATGGCCCGTCTACCCACGGGAACCCATTTGTGTCAAGTGCTCACTTAACCACGATTGCCAATTCCCTATTAGCGATTGCCTTCAGCCGCGCAGCCAGAGGCCTCAGCAGTCTGTGAGGGTTATGGGTGATCGGTGGGGCAGACGGACATGGACAGGGGTTGCCTCTGGCATGAGTTTGGGATCCAACAGTTGGCACGGTGGTTCTGCGAACGATTGCCCCTTCCCCCCCAGTTGCCGCTCCCCCCCCCAGCACCTCCCCACCCTCCCATGATGGCCCATGACTGCAGAGGGACCCCTACCTCCCACCGAGCACAGGGGTGGCAATCCCAGCGCCCCCGGTCTCTTTGCCTGTGAGCAAAGATGGCTACTCCCCTCCCTGGCTCCCCAAAGAAGCCCTTCAGTCAGGTTCACATTTTTGAAAAGGAGCACCAATCGGTGCCAGCATGAGCACTTGCTGGGGAGGCCGGTAAACGACAGGAGGCCTTTGGATTACAGGTGGCTCTCGTTAATTGTATGGAGATGGGGCTTAAATGGTGATAATTGGTTTCTCACCATGCTACGGTAAGGTTCCGATTTCACCTGTGGGGGCAGGCCGATGGCATCGCAAACTGTTTGGCGCCTGGCGCGGTTCCTGTTTTTGGCTTCTTCCACTCTTCACCCGCCTCATTATGCTTGAGTGCGATTGTAACAAGGCTGAAAGATCGAACCCCAAATACTTTACCAATTCCTTTCTCATTAACTGCATTTTAGGGGAAAAAAACTAATTACGTCACTTTGCATTTGACTGAGATAAATTTCCTTTTTCATCCTTGAATACAGCACTATAAGGTGGAAATCACTATTGCTTTATCCTGTCCATCAATGCAAGCTCATTAGTGACCACTTTTGAGTTATGTTCACTGAAATTGAAGCCATCCTATAATAGCTAGTCTCACCAAATTCAGAATGGACCAGGGATTAAATATAGGGCGTGATTTACAGGCCTCGTCCACTTGGTATTCCGATGAGGCCGTTGAATCTCACGAGAGGCCACTCGCGAGATTCGTGACGCTCGAGACATCTAGCGAGATTTAACCGAGCCTCGCGAGAGGTCATGATCTAGATCCTGCCCGCACTGGGCGAGATCCAGATCCGCATATTTAAATAAACCATTACGCTCATATAAATATGCATGCCCTGGATTCTGTGAGATCCCGAGAACTAACGGCTTCCCAGCAAGACCTCGACCAGGCGCCCTTTAGTACTAGCCAACATAAACGTGGACACCTGGGGGGTTCTCCCAGGTCATCGGAGACTCCTGAGTGGTCAGAGGTAGGGCAGGGTGGCACCCTGACTCTCCCTCTGATACACAGACACCTTGGCACTGCACCCCTGACACTGCCAGGGTGCCCAGGTGGCACTGCAAGGCTCCCAGCAGTAACAATGGGCAACACACTCCACCATTGTGCACTCCAAGTTAAATTACCCCTAGTAATTCTCTGGTCCCCCAGCCATGTGTTACTCAGCGGCACGCCATTCATTCCCGGTGGACCTGTCTGTTCCCGCCACTTGTCAATGGGATTTCCCATTGAAGACACCTCACGCTGCAGGGAGACCCACAGCCGGGGGTACACTACCAGTGAGGTAACAGAGAATCTCAATGGCCATAGTTCCGGCCCAGATTTGAATGCTGCCAAATTTACTTTCACGCAATTCTCTGTCGCCTGCTGTGGAGCTGATCACTCCATGGAGTTAAAATCAGATATAATGGTATTACAGTGGAGTAAAGGTAACTATAAAAACATGAGGGAGGGATGGATTTAAAATATGGATGAAAAATGATTGATTTGAATATTTTCATCCCATATGATATTTTTACCCGACAGCGCTTGGAAAACGTTTCCTAAGTGGAAAACCTGTGCCCTTAAGCATTTGTTGTCATTACATTTAGATATTGCGGTTGTCTCTTTAATTGCTTTGTCAAAACAAGGAAAGTATAAAATGTCAGCATAATAACACAAGAGATACAAATCTCATAAAATGCTGTCCAGTTAGTCCATTGTAGAAAATGCTGTACATACAAGATAGATTACATTCCATGTGTGATTAACTGTTCAACTGTTAGCTTTAAATCTATTGAGCAGTGAGGTAAAGCAGAAAGAGAAAGTAAAATCTATTTCTCTATCTTATCAATGTATCCATCTTCTATCTATGATCATAATAGTAAAATTATAGAAATGTTTCCTGCATTAAAATAATTAAAATTGCCTTTAGAAATAGCATGTTTTACTAAGTCAGTATAAAGCAGCACGGTAGCACAAGTGATTAGCACTGTGGCTTCACAGCGCCAGGGTCCCAGGTTCGATTCCCTGCTGGGTCACTGTCTGTGCGGAGTCTGCACGTTCTCCCCATGTCTGCGTGGGTTTGCTCCGGGTGCTCCGGTTTCCTCCCACAGTCCAAAAACGTTAAGGTTAGGTGGATTGGCCATGCTAAATTGCCCTTAGTGACCAAAAACGTTTAGGAGGGGTTATTGGGTTAGGGGGATAGGATGGAAGTGAGGACTAAGTGGGTCGGTGCAGACTCGATTGGCCGAATGGCCTCCTTCTGCACTGTATGTTCTATGTACTATGTTCTATGTTCCACGAGAAAGTAAATTTCACAACATTTTCAAAATTATAAAATTCCATATTATTTTCTGCGTATTCAGGTGTGGTGATGTCTGGGCCACAAAACAATGGCAGAGAAACCATCTCCACAGGCTTTCCACTCCAAGAGAATACTGCCAAATTAGCATCATGATGTAGCCCTTCATGTAATATGCCCACAATAAGGTGTCAAGCACCTGATTTTAATATCAGTTAATAAGTGCCCAGTGGGGACATTTCCAGAAGGTATGTTTGCAACATACTAAAGGGTAAGTTAGAAGAGGAAACATAAGGCTCGGTTATAAGACCATAAGACCATAAGATACAGGAACAGAGTTAGGTCATTCAACCCATCAAGTCTGTGCCGCCATTCAATCATGGCTGATAAGTATCTCATCCCCATTCTCCTGCCTTCTTCCCATATTCCCTGATCCCCTTATTAGTCAAGAACGTATCTACCTCTGTCTTAAAGACACTCAGTGACTTGGCCACCACTCTCTGGCTGACAAATTCCTCCTCAACTCAGTTTTAAAGGATCGTCCCTTTAGTCTGAGGCTGAAGCGCTCAGATTCTAGTCTCTTCTGTCAGTATAAACATCTTTTCTACATCCAGTCTATCTAGGCCTCTCGGTATTCTATAAGTTTCAATGAGAATCCCCCTCATCCTTCTGAACTCCATCGTGTTCAGACCTAGAGTCCTCAACCATTTCCCATACGACAAGTCCTTCATTTCCAGGATCATTCTTGTGAACCTCCTCTGGACCCTCTCCAGTACATACTTCCTTATATGTGGGCCCAAAACTGCGCACAATATTCCAAATGGGGTCTGATCAGAGACTTATGCCGCCTTCCCTGATCTTATATTCTAGCCCTTTCAACATGAATGCTAACAATGCATTTGCGTTGCCAACTGCTAACTTATCCTGCATGCTAACCTTAAGAGAATCCTGAACTAGGATTCCTAAGTTCCTTTGTGCTTCTGATTTCCGAAGCCTTTTCCCATTTAGGAAATAGTCTATGCCTCTAGTCTTCCTAGCAAGTGCATAACCTCACATTTTTCCACATTGTATTCCATCTGCCACTTCTTTGCCCACTCTCCTAGCCTGTCCAGGTCCTTCTCCCACCTCCCTTCTTTCTCAATACTACCTGTCCCTATACATATCTTTATATCATCTGCAAACTTAGCAACAATTCCCTCAGTTCCTTCTTACAGACCATTAATGTATATTGTGGTCCCAACACAGACCCCTGTGGAATACCACTAGTCACTGGCAGCCATCCTGAAAAAAAAATCTTTATCCCCACTTTCTGCCACCTTCTGTCAGTCAACCAATCCTCTATCCATGCCAGTACCTTGCCCCTAATACCATGGGCTCTTATCTTATTTAGCAGATCCTATCCTGTGCAACACCTTGTCAAAGGTCTTCTGGAAATCCAAATTGATCAAGTCCACTGACTCTCCTTTGTCTAACTTCCTTGTTACTTCCTCAAAGATTTCTGACAGATTTGTCAGACATTACCTCCCTTTGACGAAGCTGTGCTGACTCAGCCCTATTTTATCATGCACTTCCAAGTACTCTGCAATCTCATCCTTAATAATGGACTCTAAAATCTTGCCAACAACCGAAGTCAGGCTAACCGGCCTTTAATTTCCCATCTTCTGCCTGGCTCCCTTCTTCAACAAGGGGGGTTATATTTGCTATTTTACAGTCTTCTGGGAACATCCAAAATCCTGGCCAAGTGTTGATGCCACCGCCAAAACCAGCGCGAGCGACGCCTGAGTTAACGGGCCTCCAGGCCCAGTCATTCTCCCAATCCTCGGGGGCTAGAACAGCACCGGAGTGTTTGTGCGCTGCTCCGGCGCCGAAAGCCGGCCCACCACGGCCGGCACGGGTTCGCGCATGCGCACCACGGCCGTCTTCTTGCTGGCCCGCGGGCAACATCGCAGAACCCGACAGGGGCCTGGCACAGAGGAACATAGGCCTCCCCCGGAATTGGGGAACCCGTCGATCGGTTGCCCCCGATCGCGGGTCTGGCCACCGTAGAGGCCCCCCGGAGTCGCCCCCCCCCCCCCCTCCACCAGGACGGTCCCCGCCACCAGAAGGTCCCGCCGGGTAGGACCATTCGCAAACGACGGCGGCGGGACTCAGCAGAACTCGGCGGGCACTTGGCCTGTCGACCGCGCAGAATCGCCGCCGCTTTCCACGGCCCCCGACGCTCCGGCGCGATCGGCACTGGTGCGATTGCCGCCGATTCTCCGGTCGCCGGAGAATCGGCGGCTCAGCGTCGGAGTGGCCTGGCGGGATTCACGCGCTCCCCCACCAATTCTCCGAGCCCCTGACTCCAGTGGTTCCTAAAAGATCGCCATGAATGCCTCCACAATCTCCTCAGCTATCTCCTTCAGAACTCGGGGATGTAGTCCATCTGGTCCGTGTGATTTATCCTCCTTTTGATCTTTCAGCTTCCCCAGACCCTTCTCCTTAGTGATGGCCACTACACTCACCTGTGCCTCCTGACTCTCTTGAATTTCTGGTATGCCACTGGAATGATGCAAAGTACCTAATCAGTCCTTCTGCCATTTCCTTGTTCCCCATTACGACTTCGCCAGCCTCATTTTCCAGTGGTCCAATGTCTATTTTTGCCTCTCTCTTAACTTTTATATATCGAAAAAACTTTACAACCTTCTTTTATATTATTAGCTACATTACACTCATTTCATCTTCTCTCCCCTTATTGCTTTTTTAGTTGTCCTCTGCTTTCTATCAAGAGCGCCCCAATCCTCTGGCTTCCCATTAATCCTTGTGACTTTGTATGCTTTTTCTTTTGCTTTTATGCTGTCGCTGACTTTATTTGTCAGCATTGGTGCCTCGTCCTCCCCAAAGCATATTTCCTCTTCCTTGGGATAAATTTCTGTTGTGCTTCCTGAATAACCCCCTATACTCCTGCCATTGCTGTTTCACTGTCTTCCCTCCTTGGCTCCCTTTCCAATCAACTCTGGCCAGCTCCTCCATCATGTTTTTATAATTACCTTTACTCCACTGTAATACTATTATATCTGATTGCAGCTTCTACCTCTCAAACTGCAGGGTAAATTGTACCATATTGTGGTCACTGCCCTGTAAGGGTTCCTTCCTAATCAAGTCTGCCTCATTACACATCGCCAAATCCAGAATTACCTCTGGCTCTACCACAAGCTGCTCCAAAAATACAGCTGGTAGACATTCTACAAATTCCTTTTCTTGGGATCTGCTACCAACCTGATTTTCCCAGTCTACCTGCATATTGAAGTCCCCCTTGGTTGTTGTGATGTCGCCTTTATTACATGCCTTTTTTATCTCCTACTTTATTTTCTGCCCCACATCCTGACTACTGCTAGGAGCGTCTTTTTACCTTTGTGATTCCTCAACTCAACCCACACAGATTCTATGCCTTCCGATCCTATATTGCTTCTTGCTATCGATTTAATTTAATTTCTTATTAACAAGGCAATCTCTGCCCACCTGCCTGTCCTTTCGATAGGACACATATCCTTGGATATTTAGATTCCAACCCCGATCCCCTTGCAGCCACGTCTCTGTGATGTCCACACATCGTACCCACCAATTTCAAAGTGCGCTACAAACTCATTTACCTTGTTCCATATACTGGACATGAAACTCGAGTCCATCATAGGAGCGGATGCATGTGAATCCCTGAACTTAGTTGAGCAGCTTTATATACCAGATGATAGGTGGCCAGCCAAACTCTACAAATCCCAATGAGATATGATAGTGCATGAGATATGATTCGATGAGGATTCAGCAGAGGCTGAGGCCGACAAATCAGACAAAGAGACGGAAGATCCAAAGAGCATTCCAGGCTTCTGGTTAATAGTCTTCATGATGTGCTTTGTGGCATGATACAGGAGTACGATGAGCCCGTATTAAAGCATCTACAAGATGTTAAATGTTCAGAGCATGAACAGCTGAGGCTCTTCCCTCTGGAGTTTAAGTTTGAGCCTAATGAGTACTTTACAGATGAGGTAATTACGAAAGTATACCAGCTGCAATCGCAGCCTGACAAGCTTGAATTGTCATTCTTTGATGAACTAGAAATCACGGAGTGCACTGGCTGCCAGATCGACTGGAAGAAAGGAAAAAATATCATGTTGAAAACCATTAAAATGAAGCTACAGCATAAGGGTCGGAGTATTCGCAAAACAGTTACGAAAACTTTACCAAATAACTCATTCTTCAATTTCTTCAGTCCTCCTGACGTTCCACAGCATGGAATGTTAAATAAAATTTCTGCAACAAAACTCGATGCTGACTTTGAAATCGGCTGCCTCCTGAGCGAACACATAATTCCGTGTGCAATGTTGTATTTTACAGGAGATGTTTTTGCAGAAGACACTGACTCTGATGATGAAGACTACGATGACATTATGATGACTATGAAGATGATGCAGACAGCAGAGATGTGGAAGGTGAGCCAGAGGAAGACGACTATGAAATGCTGGTAAACCTGTTTCGCAGGAGTAATGGCGAACTAGATAAAGGAGCCGGGAAGCGCTACTCCGGTGGTTTGGCGGGAATGACGAGGTGGTCACAAGGAACGCCCAGACTGCACAGGACCCCGAGAAGTGCGAAAGCTCTGCAATGGCACACTCTGAAATGAAAAGTGAGATTGCAGTAGCTGACACCTCGGAGGAACAGGACTCAAATAAACTAATCACAGAAGACATCGTACCAATCTTGGAGAAACTGACTCCAGAGGCATATGGTGAATCGCCTCAGGCCTCTGAAATGGTTCTGGTAATCGATTCCCTGCTGCACGAGGCTACTCCACCGCAAGATGAGTTCGAGGAGCTGATAGCTATATCGTCATATAGCTCAACGGATCACACATACACACTAATGCAAGACCAAAATGACCCAGGGCCTGAGAACGTTTGTATCATAATCCCCAATGATGAGGAGCCATCAATAAATGTTCCAACAAGCCAGGAAGGGCCAGCAAACCAATGTTATAGATGTGGTTTCCACCCAGGCACCAGACTGTGAGGTTCTGCAACCACCAGTTGGGGGCTCTTCATACCTCTTCATTCACCTGAGGAGGGAGCAGCCCTCCGAAAGCTAGTGACATCGAAACAAACCTTTTGGACTTTAACCTGGTGTTGTAAGACTTCCTACTGTGCTCACCCCATTCCAACGCCAGTATCTCCACACCAGTTGGGGGCACAGACTTGGTCGTGACTACACAGTCACTCGGAAGCATGCAGGCACGAAAAGTCCCAACTGAAGATCCGCACACTTCTGCACACATTGTGCAGAACAGTGGTGAGACAGGGGTTGCCAAATCCAAACGTAAACTGAGAAGCACACACAAAAGAATCATCAAAGCTAAAAAGGGGAAGAGAAGGAGAGTGGGAGCGGCACAGCATCCCACTGATGAAACTAAGAGAGAAGATGTCGAAGTTGTGGCCGACAGGCCAGAGACAGAGAATATACAACAACGCAGCAGCAGCAAACAGCATCACGTTAAGAAACAAAACAAGAAAAAGCTGGTGATGCAGGTGTGGCCAACAAAGGCACATGCCTTCAAAATCTTCGCGTCAGCAGGATACGAAGCAAGAGATCGCAAACCAGTCTTCAATAAGGCTGGCAACAGCCCACGGGTTCAGCGGGGTGATCCTGAGAGGGAGGCACAGTGAGCTGTGCACAGGGAATACACACCTAGCAGGCATATGTCTGTGGACACATGGGTTAAATTTGTTGATACAGAAACCAAATGTGTAAAGTAAAAATATTTATCAATGTTTGTATATAGAGCTTAACAATCTCCAAAGAAAGGGGGATGTAGTGATAGGCCTGTGAATAATATTACATGCGCTCAGCAATGTGACCTCCTACCAGCAGGTGGCATCAGACATCAGCCATGTGACACCAGGCTATCGGCAGAAGGTTGTAATGCGTACACCAGAACAGTCGCACATAAGGGTAGTTCCAGGAATGTCTAGGTGACTCAGTCAGTAATTTGATCTGTATCACATTCTGATTGTTACTTTACCATGTGTACATCAATAAATCATCATTCTAGTTAAGTCACCAGCAGTTCTGTAGATTCATTGCAGAGACAAGATCATGGAACACAACAATTCCAGCCAACAAGATGGCACTGGTTACACTGGAGCACACACATCCCACTGATGGGTCAGCTGGGGCCAAAGCGCACCTAGGGGAGTGCCCTGGAGGGACACCCATATGGCCTGTGGCCATAAATGCACAGTGGGCCGTCAGCGGCGTGTGCAGTTGGATGACTGCCTTGCTGGCCTCAGCAATGGTTCTCCCACGGCCCACCTCCCGCTAGTCTCCCTGGCCCTGGGAGAAACCCCCGGCCACAGCACAACTGTCAGCAAGCTATGTGATATTGGACACTATCCATAAACCCCCCCCCCCCACTCCCTCAGCAGCCATGACGCCGGTTTCACGATTTTTAAATGCACAAGTGAACCTCGCCGTACGGAATTCGGCCCATCAGGGATAGAGAATCGTGGAGGCCCAGGAGAATACCGGGTAGAGCCCGCTAATGATATGCAAACGATGTTTACTGTAAGCACGTTCTAGAATGCATTGACACCGCTGTCAATGCGACGGAGAATTGTGATTTGGTGTGAGATTGGCACCTGCCGCGATTTCGGCGTCGGAACCAATTCTCTGCCGAATCGTGTTTCGCGATTGCCGCGTCGGACAATCGAGGTTCCCGGCCCAAATGTTGGAAGGCTACAGAGGGAAGGCTTATACCTTCATCTGACAAATCATTGAAATTGACATGCTGGATGAGAGTTTGAAGGTTTTCAAGGTTACAGAGGGAAGAGCAGCCACAGCCCCACCCCCCCCAGAAAAGACCTGGGGCGAGATTCTCTGATCCTGAGGCTATGTGTTGATGCCGTCGTAAATTATGTCACGTTTATGGTGGCGTCAACAGGCCCCAGGATCAGCGATCCTGCGCCCTCAGGGTTCAGCACGGCATTGGAGCGACTCACGCAGCTCCAGCTGCCGAAACTGGCGCCAAAGGGGCACAGCGAGTCTGCGCTTACGCACTGCCGCCGGCGCAAATTCGCACATGCACGCTGCGAACGTGCACATGTACGCTGCGACCGGCACGAACTTGCACGTGCACGCTGCGACCGGCACGAACTTGCGTGTGCCCGCTGCGACCGGCACGAACTTGCGTGTGCACGCTGCGACCGGCACGAACTTGCGCATGCTCGCTGCGACTGGCACGAACTTGCGCGTGCATGCTGCGGCCGGCACGAATTCGCGCATGCTCGCTGCGACCGGCACGAACTTGCGCATGCATGCTGCGACCAGCACGAACATGCGCATGCACGCTGCAATCGGCACGAACTTGCGCATGCTCACTGCGATCGGCACAAACTTGCGCATGCTCACTGCGATCGTCACGAACTTGCGCATGCACACTGCGACCAGCACGAACTTGCGCATGCACGCTGCGACCAGCACGAACTTGCGTATGCACGCTGCGATCGGCATGAACTTGCGCATGCTCACTGCGATCGTCACGAACTTGCGCATGCACGCTGCGACCAGCACGAACTTGCGCGTGCATGCTGCGACCGGCATGAACTTGCGCATGCTCACTGCGATCGTCACGAACTTGCGCATGCACGCTGCAACCAGCACGAACTTGCGCGTGCATGCTGCGACCGGCACGAACTTGCGCATGCACGCTGCGACCAGCACGAACTTGCGCGTGCATGCTGCGACCGGCACGAACTTGCGCATGCGCGCTGCGACCGGCACGAACTTGCGCATGCACGCTGCGACCGGCACGAACTTGCGCATGCACGCGGCGACCTGCACGAACTTGCGCATGTGCGCTGCGACCAGCACGAACTTGCGCATGCGGCTGCGACCAGCACGAACTTGCGCATGCACGCGGCGACCTGCACGAACTTGCGCATGTGCGCTGCGACCAGCACGAACTTGCGCATGCGGCTGCGACCAGCACGAACTTGCGCATGCGCGCTGCGACCAGCACGAACTTGCGCATGCATGCTGCGACCGGCACGAACTTGCGCATGCGCGCTGCGACCGGCACGAACTTGCGCATGCATGCTGCGACCGGCACGAACTTGCGCATGCACGCTGCGACCTGCACTAACTTGCGCATGTGCGCTGCGACCAGCACGAACTTGCGCATGCGGCTGCGACCAGCACGAACTTGCGCATGCGCGCTGCGACCAGCACGAACTTGCGCATGCACGCTGTGATCGGCACAAACTTGTGCATGCACGCTGCGACGGATGCGAACTTCCGCATGCGCGCTGCGACCGGCACGAACTTGCGCATGCGCGCGAGTTCCCTTTTCCGCGCCGGCCCCGACGCACATGGCGTGGGGCTCCAGGGGTCCGACGTGGAGTAAAAGAGGCCTCCACCAGGAGAAGCCGACCCGCCGATCGGTAGGCCCCGATCGCAGGCCAGGCCACGGTGGAGGACCCCCCAGGGTCGAACCCCCCCTCTCCCCCAAGCCACCCCCCCCGCCCCCCCCCCCCACGATGGACGCCGAAGTCCCACCGGGTAGGATCACATGTGAACGGTGCCGGCGGGACTTGGCCTATCTCGGCGACCACTCGGCTCATCGCACGCGGAGAATCGCAGGGAGGGTCTCGTAGAACGGCCTCCGACGGGCACCAATGGCGCCGATTCTCCAGTCACCGGAGAATCGGCGGACTGGCATCGTTTGAATCACGACCCTCCCCCCCGGTGATTCACCGACCCGGCCCGGGGTCAGAGAATCCTGCCCGATAACCCTTCCAGCCCAAGCCCTCCCAACCCCCACCTCCCTGAATAAGCACTCTCAGCACCCAGGAGCTAAGTGTATAGAGAGTACTCACCCTGTCATGATATTCAAACACACACATCATGATAGACACACCAACAGACAAATCAGAACACACAACACCACAACCAATGACAGAAAGATACAAAAGCACAGACACGACCCCCGGTGGTCAGTATTAGCTGCAGAGGAGGACCAGGACAGATCTGCTACCAAACACACTCAGGGAGACAGCACGTGCAGAGTATCCAGAACGAACTGTATTATAAGAGTTAAAATAAAATAGAGTTGTACCACATACAACTGTGTTGGCTCATCTGTGCACCAGAGCACCCAACACCACATGGTACAGGAGTGGATCGATACCTGCCGGCATACCTCAGTGTACAGAGACAACCAGCAGTGCCCAGGCAAAATGATAGAGCTCCCGGTTCCGCAGCCGCTCCAGTGCTACAGCGATCTCCGCGAAAACTGGCGGCGATTCCGGCAAGTGTTCGAATTGTTCCTGGTGGCAGCTGAACTCCAAGACCTGGATGATAGCGAAAAGATTTAATTTCTCCTCACCATCGCCGGTGCAAGGGCAAGAGAAATATTCACAAGGTTCAGGTTCTTCAGGAGGCAGCAAAGGTACGATTACCAGGCAGTCCTGGACAAATTCTCCAAGTACTGTGAAGAAAACGCAATCCAATCGGCAAGTAAAGGTAAGAAAAGCTGCAGTACTCACCTCGTGGCTGGGATCCCGTAGCCCGAATTCCCAGAGGTCGAAATCCCGGGCCTGTGAGAGGGCTGGGTCGAGGTTGGCGGCCATCTTGCTAAAGGTATCACGCTAGCACAGTTGCGCGAGCAGTGCGCAGAACCGGAAGTTTCGTTTGCGCATGCGCGAGATGCTGCGCATGCGCAGTCAAGAAAACGGCCATCGGTAAAGGAACAGCGATCTGAGCATGCGCAGTCGCTTCCTACGTGCTACATACCGAGCGTCAGGATGTCAGAGGCCCCAGACTGCACCAATTTAAAGGGGAAATGTCCCAAATCCAATTTAAAAGGGAAACGTCCCAAATCAAAAAAACAAAAATCTGTTAAAGCTGTAAAACAACCTTCCCTCACCTGGAATGACAGCACATTGCCGCAAATTGACCCAGGAGATGAATTTGACCTCCGAAGAACCCTCCGACAAGCAGTTACCTACGCACAAGCCGATGATTCCGACCTCGAATACTTCAATGACGATCTTTACAGTGTTTCCGGACCTCGCGAGCCCAATGATAGCTCCGTGGTCCTATACGACTATGACTCGGACGAACCTTTCGTGTTGCACATTGGCGGCCCCCACATTGAATCCGACGCAGATGCGGATTCATTTTTCGGATTTGAGGATCTTCAATCCAGCAGATATGACGTTCCAACTTATCAGTACCGGATGATGCTGCAGCCTGACATTAACAGACAGGGAGCGGTGCAAGCACACGGAGAGCGCCCTGCTGCCACACAGAGCGTGGTCCACGTCCCGCTCAACGTTCCCGACTCCACGATAGAAGCAACGCAAGACTCCAGAGCGCAGTCCTTGCACGAACAAGAAGTGACTCCAGTGTCACAAGCCTCCACAGAGAGCTCGTGGACAGCCTCCACGATAGAAGCAACGCAAGACTCCAGAGCGCAGTCCTTGCACGAACAAGAAGTGACTCCAGTGTCACAAGCCTCCACAGAGAGCTCGTGGACAGCCTCCACGATAGAAGCAACGCAAGACTCCAATGTGCAGTCCTTGCAGGAACAAGACCATGAGGGTCTAGCAACCTCTCCTGACCAACCAGCGGCAGACGATGCAAGTCTGCCATGCTCACGTGAACAGCAAGAAGGCTATAACAGCCTACCATGCTCCACTACACAGCAGCATGACCATGACGGTCTCTCATGCTACAATGAAGGGCACAGCGCTGAAGACTGTTCAAGCCCAACTGAAGACAAGCCAAAGGAATCGCCTCGTCCAAGCCCGAAGAAAAAAGGTTTATGCGCTGACCTTCAGGATCATTATAGCCGAACAGAGATTAATAATGCTGCACGGCCACAGAAGGATGCTGAGGATTTGCTAACGAAATTAATTGAATGTTTAACTTGCAAGGAGCAGACTGAGAATTGCCAGTGTTTTAGTACGGATCGAAAAAATGGACAAGACATTGATCCTCAGGTAATGGAAATAACACAACCTGAATCATATCTACAGCAGGGACAAATGTCTCCCTTCAACACAACGCCGCAAAATCCCAACTTCGGAGACCAGCAGTTAGTCAGTAATTACTCTTCAAACCTTGAGGGGAACATTAATTGCATTGAACCTATACACACTCCACTGATTATTGAGCAGAACATTGGAGCAAGAATCCTGAGGACACCGACATCGAGTAGCCAGATAACGAATTTAAAACCCACAGCAGTTTCAAGTGAACCAAGTGTGCTTTCCACTAATGGTGAAGATGCAGATAAGGTCGACCCGATTATCCATTGTACCACACTAACCCCAGTGATTAAGCAGTTATGTATGGGGAGTATAATGTGGGCAATTGAGAACAGTAAAAGAGAGACTGTGACCATGCCAGTCCCAGCAAAATCAGACCCAGAGACCATGAAGGCATGTACATTAGACAAAGATACATATGAGGTACCTGAGAAGAAAAGTGAAACGGAATGTTCTTTGGAAAATAGTACAATGTCGATAGAAACATTGGATCCTATATTCGAGACCATACATATGGGAGAATTTGGGGGTAATAAACAAGGTTCTGCAATGTCTGGGGGAAGATTTAAAATTCCAAAGAAGAAAAGCCCAAATGAAGGACAACGGCAAGACAATGACAGTCCACCGACATGGTGTGCACCACCAGATGAAAACTCTGACAATTTACCCAACCCTAGTGAACAGCAAGCTGCTAATGAGGATCTATCCACGGGATGTGAGATGAGTGACGACAGCATCCCACTTCCCATGCAAAAGGTGCAAGGTGACAGACCTCGCCTAGTGCGTACCGAGGCACTCGACGATCACGGTGGGACCACTGACGACTGCGGTGGCGGCGCACCGCTTCCACCCTCGATGGCTCGACCCTCTCCACTGGTTGGTGCATTCCTGCTTGTTCCGACTCCAGAAGTGCAGCTTCAGGGAATCTCGGCTGCCTCCAGTGAACCTGTTGGGACTCCGGACGGGGGGCATCGACGGAAGGCAGACCGGACTCCAGATGGGGAGCAGCCAAGTGCCGACTCTGATTTGCGCACGCCAGACCTTGCTCCGGACGGGCGGTGTCGCGGCCTCGGTGATGGCACGCTCAGGGTGACGGCGGATGCCACGGCGACAGGGAATGGATTGCGTGGCAGTCCCACTGGGTCGGCAGTGGCAACCAGCACCGGTGGTCCAAGATGGACACACCAATTCGCGCCATCGCCAGACGTTGATGCGAGCAACAATTCTCTCTCCAAGGCGACATGCTTCTACGTTTCTCTGCGGAGTCGCCCTTCCGGCACAGCAGGTGGCCGGAACCAGCGTGCACGGTCTCGGCCAACTTCCACATCTGGCACAGTCATCGCCTTGCATGATATTAGTGATGGTGCTACTTCGATGGCAATGACCCATCGGCTACAAGATGCCGTCCACCACAAACATAAAAAGAAAAAAGACTCCACCTTGTTCCTGGCATGCAGGGCGGATGGATTGGTGCGTAGGCGCAATCAGCGAGCTTTGCGCCGCCTTCCACGCTCGCAACTGAACCGTACGCACACGCCGGATCCTCCACTGGTTCCCAAGGATGACTTCGTGGAGATGCCACGGATCATGCCCCTTCCATCGCCACCAGAACCAAACCACAGCCAAGGCACCACTAACAAAGATGTTGAATGTTATATTTGCACGAATGAAAAAACCAAGCACTGCACGAAGTACAACAAATGGTAAAGTAGAGACTTCGGCAACAGCATCACCTCCAACAGTCCAAGGTGAACCAGTGTGACCCCAAATCTCCACAGCTGAACCGGCTTGAGGACCAGCCCATTCTTGAGGCGGTCACCCATTAGACTGGACTTATAACGCTGTTCATACGTTCAAAAAGTCAAACACTTCTGTATTATAACCTGTTGTTGTTTATTATGCCAGATATCGTCTGACCGGACCAATGTTCAAGTTTTTTTTTTTCTCTCGCATCCAAGTTTTGTTATGGTACAACCTTGTTACTGTGACGCACCCGACATCGCCCCATGTAAATAGTTACGTCATATACACACGCTGTACACAACACACACACACACTCTTAGATGCACTCACGACACAATTATATTTATAACCACGTAGGCACATATCTTTGTAAAAAGGGGGGATGTCATGATATTCAAACACACACATCATGATAGACACACCAACAGACAAATCAGAACACACAACACCACAACCAATGACAGAAAGATATAAAAGCACAGACACGACCCCCGGTGGTCAGTATTAGCTGCAGAGGAGGACCAGGACAGATCTGCTACCAAACACACTCAGGGAGACAGCACGTGCAGAGTATCCAGAACGAACTGTATTATAAGTGTTAAAATAAAATAGAGTTGTACCACATACAACTGTGTTGGCTCATCTGTGCACCAGAGCACCCAACACCACAACCCCCTTGCTCCCCCTTGGTGTCCCTAGCGCCTGGTCCCCGTTTTGAGAGACCAGTAGTGATTTGTGCCAGAGTAACTTCCTGCAGAGGGGGTCGGTGAATATCAGGAGACCGCTGACTTCCTGCAGAGGGGGTCGGTGAATATCAGGAGACCGCTGCATTGAACTTTAATGCTAATGCCCCTTTCTAGTTGAGATCCTGACCAGCCAGCTGGAGCAGGCCGGGAGAATGGGGAACTGATTTGCACCCGCGCAAATTCCATTTCGGGGCACTCCGACGCAATTGTGTCAGTGGCTGTAAAGGAAAATACAAAAATAAAGAGCTGCGCAGGACCAACCACAGCAGATGGGCTCTAACAGATTACTGCATAAATAGTGAGGATGAAAATGTACCCCCTTCTTTCAGATATGAATCAACTTGAATCCCAATCATGAATTATAATAGGCATAAAATCAATAAACTAAATATAAAGGCCACAATTCATCCATTTCCTTTTGAAAAACTATGACCCCCAAACCAGGTACTAAATTTACAAATCAGCTGATGCATAGTGGCTGGTTCCCAGTCCCGAGATGTTATTATATTGCTGTTTTTAATCTTTGCCCTGCCAGCTTATATTTACCCTTATTGTTTGTTCAATTATTATTTAGTGTGATAAATGCCAAGTAGAAAAGCAGTTACAAGCAATAAAATAGCACCTAGTGGTCAAGAGCAGGGTGCGTTGTTTCAGAATTAATTTAAGGTCTCACTTAAGGTTCCATTAAGAGCTGCCCTTTAAAAATACAAGCTGTATATCGCGAAGAGTTTCAAGCAACCCACTTCTTGAAAGAATTATTGTATTTTATATTATTATGTTTTATCCAAATAACATAGGTTGGCAATGAATTTGCAATAGTTCCAACAAGGCAACTTTGTTTTTTGCTGATATATGTGCATATATGGCTTAGCAATGCCTACCTGTTGGCTAATTATGTTGAAACGATTTGTTGATCCTGTTACCAAGTTCCGATGAATTTGCTCCTGAACTATTATTTCTATTCATTCCAATCCGATGTTTTCAAGGAAATGTGGGGGAGAGGACACATTACATTGCCATTACTCATGTGTACCGTCATTATTTATCTGCTTTAACATGAGTAATTCTCCCTCAAGAAGTTATATTGACCTGAAGTACAGCCTCCAACTCAATGCAGCTAATGTGCTCTTACTAATAATGTAAGATGTTATCACAAACATATTCCACAGTACAAAATTAGACCACTCTCTAAAATTTGAATTTATAAGGTTTGAAGCAAATAATTGTTTAAAGTGCACCAAAACTAATCCTCATAAATGTGGCAGCTTGTGTTCTGAAGTTGAGAATAAAGTTAAACCTGGCTCCTTTGCTAGCTTCCATGATTTACACCTCTAAAGCAGTAAAATTGTTTAACTGCAGGCTCTGTGCAGACTGATTCTTCTCCTACACATTATTTGGAATCTGCAGCATATCACTCTTGCTGTCAATGGGTCCGTTCATAAACGCTTTGTAAAATAAGCACAACATTTTTTTTCACAAGATCCTAAGAAAGATCCTTTTAATAACTGTGCAGAGATGCTGTTACTGCTGTTCGTTAAGTGCTGCAAGCTTTCAAAATGAAATGTCCATTTATTCGGCTCAGTCGGACATTCCAGCAGTGTAAAACATTGTGACAAATAATAACTGACTTCTTGAATAAATGTGCTTAACAGTAACTATTTTGGAATTAAATATTCTTCATGATTTTCAGCCAATGGAAAGCATGATATCTGTCACACCATGTAAAATTGAATTTTCATCAATTTATCATTGTTGTTTGCAGTCATTATAGTCATTTATCATTGAAGTATTATGCAACAAACCTAATGATATAAACTTATTAGCTTGGATAGAAGACTTGCTAGCGGACAGAAGACACAGAGTCAGGATAAATGGGTCTTTTTCTGAATGGCAAGATGTAACTAGTGGGGTGCCACAGGGTTCAGTCCAACTATTTACAATCTATATTAACAACTTGGATACAGGAATAGAGGGCTCTATAGCCAAATTCGCAGATGACACAAAAATAGGTGGGACAATAAGTTGCAAGGTGGAAATAAGAACCTGACGAATGGATATAGATAGGTTAGGAGAGTGGGCCAAAATGTGGCAGATGGAGCTTAACGTAGATAAGTGTGAGGTCATCCATTTTTAAAAAATATATATATTTATTAAAGTTTTTTAACACAATTTTTCTCCCTTACAAACAATAACCCCCCCCCCGTAACAAAATAACGAGAAATCGCGCAGAGCAAGATATATACATGGCAAAATGATATATTTACATGGCTTTGTACACTGGCTCTCTCCCATACGTGCCAGTTTCCCCAACCCTTCATGTTATCTCTTGCTCATCCACCCTCCCAGGCAGTCCCCCCTTCCCCCCCTCCTCCCCCCCCTCCCAGGACGTCCCCACCGCCCGCCCCCCCCCCCCCCCCCCCCAGGTTGCTGCTGCTGCTGACCGATCTTCCTCTAATGCTCCGCGAGATAGTCTAGGAACGGTTGCCACCGCCTGTAGAACCCCTGCGCAGACCCTCTGAGGTCATCCTAATGATATAAAAGTAAGGAAGTGTTGTTGCAACTATACAAGGCACTGGTAAGACCGCACCTGGAGTATTATGCACAGTTTTGCTCCCCTTATTTGAAGGAAGATGTAGTGGCACTGGAGGCAGTTCAGAGGAGGTTCACTAGATTGATTCCAGAGATGAGGGGTTTGTCATATGAAGAGAGATTGAACAGTTTAGGCCTATACTCTCTGGAGTTTATAAGAATGAGGGGAGATCTAATTGAGGTATACAAGATGCTAAAAGGTATGGATAAAGTAGACTGATGCTTCCTCTTGTGGGGAATTCTAAAACAAGAGGTCATAATCTTGGAATAAGAGGTAGCAAATTTAAAACAGATTTGAGGAAAAACTACTTCTCCCAAAGGGTTGTGAATCTGAGGAGCAGAGTTGATGGGCCGAATGGAGTAATTCTGCTCTTTCATTATATCTTTTGAACTTATGAATTGTAATTTTGCCAGTTCAGTCTGTTATCACAGGACTTCAGAAGCAGTTTGAGAACACAGGAGGAGAGTAATACTGAGCTGGTATACGCTGTCAGCTACACATTGTTATAGGTCAAAGCAAGTGAGGGCAGACAGAGTTACACTTAACATTATCAAAGTGGCATCTTCAAAGTTGACAACCAACAGCACAATTAACTCTGAGTTAAGCTCTGTGCTAACATCTAAAAGGTTCAAAAAGAAATTTACTGTTTGAAAGTTTACATGCAAATGTTTAAGTTATTGGTTTGAAATTCCTTTGTCTATTATTTTCTGAAAGGTATTTCTTGTTGGTTGTTCTGTTGAGCTACTTGTGGTAGCGTGGCCCCTTTAAGGGGCGTGCCCTCACAGTCCATGTGACTGGCTCAGGGCCTATCGTGTGGGAGTGTGCTAACCCCAACCAATGAGGGATAAACACGGGCCTCGGGGAGTGGGATTCTAGTCAGAGTGAACCCAAGAGGCAGAGTGTTAATACCCATGGACGCGACTCAACAGAATAAAGTTCAAGTCTGTTGAATGGCATGGTTGTTTCTTGGCGACTGCAGTGTCCAAGCATGGGGAGACCCCAGGAACCCCCCTCTAGTTGGCAAGGTCCCCTTGGACCTGACCCCTGCCAACTTGGCACCTGGGCACCTTAGCACATCCTGGCAGTGCACCTGGAACCCTGATAGTGTCCGCCAGGGTGGAACTGCCAGGGTGCCCAGGTGGCACAGCCAGGGTGCTCGGCTGGCAATGCCAAGGTGCAAGGGGGAGTGCCAGGGTGCCACTTTACCCTGTCGCCCATTGGCGAAGACTATAAACTGGATCAATCGTAAGCCCATAGTCATCAAACTCAATGGGGTGGGAGGAAAGCCCCCAAGACAAATACAGAGTCGGAAAGCATCAACAATACCAGAGACCAGTGAGTGCAAAATGCTCATAATTGGGAAGATAGACCCATAGACCAGGGGGCCGAAGACTGAACCAGTATATTGAGCGTCTCTGTTACTTCTTCACGGCAAATGAAATAACAGGGGGGGATAAAGAGGAAGTTATCCTATTAACAGTTTGTGGGCCAACAACCTACAACCTTCTAAGAAATTTGACATCCCCGGAGGTTCCTGACACTAAGTGATTTGACCAGTTGGTGAAGCTGGTCAGGGAGAATTTCAACCCCAGGCCCCCGATCATATTACCCTGAGACAAGTGCAATTTGGCTGTCAGGAACCCAGGAGAGATTATCTCCACCTTCATTGCCAGACGCAGACAAAAGGCCGAGCATTGTGAGTTTGGTGCAGCACTTGGCAACAAGCTGCGTGATCGTTTAGTATGCAGTATGAACAACATAAGTGAGCAAGCTTCTGGGTGAAACGAAGATTACCCTAGACACGGCGATTGAGATCCCCCGGGTGACTAAGTGCGCTGAGGGGAGGGTCAGAGCTTCAAAGCGTGTAAGAGGGCGAGGTGAACCTGTTGAGGGTGGTGTGGCTGCCAGGCATGCAGCCAGGCCAACAGGCACAGAGGAAGTTCAGCCACGATCCCATGAATAGGAAAGTAATTGGGCGGTCAGCCCAGGAGTCAAGATGATTGTTATCGATGCGGCGAGATCACCCTCTGGAATAGTGCCACTGCAGGGAGTTTATTTGTTTTCGGTGAATAGGAAAGGCCATATCCAGGTACATTGCTGCGCTCACCAGAATGTGCCAATACAACAAAAAACAAAAAACTACACCAGTGAACAAAGTTGAGGAGAATTCAGATGAGGAGTGGTGAGAGTGAGAGAAACAGCCCCAATTGAGATACTCCTCAAAGTAAACGGAAGATCATTTAAGATGGAGGTCGACACCAGGGTGTCAGCTACAGTTGTGGGTGAGCAAATGTTTAAATATCTTCGAGGAGGTGTTCAGTCTTTGGACAACAGCCAAGTTGGCAACATAAATGGAGGAGACTGCGGAACAACTGTGCCCCTAGTGTCATATCAGCAGCAAGATGCCCAGTTACCTATGATCATTGTCGAGGGACATCGACCAAGCCTGATGGGGTGAGATTAGTTGCAGTAAATCAAGTTGAACTGGTTGGAAAATTTTTAAATCTCGGACAATGTCTTTCAGGAAGTCTTGAACCAATACAAAGATGTGTTCCAGAATGAGTTGGGTCAAATAAAGGTAGCAAAGGGCAAGATTTATGTCACCCCAAACTCAACACCAACCTTCTTTAGAGCAAGACCGGTCCCTTACACCTTGCACCAAAAAGTGGAAGTCAAACTTAAACACCTGGAAGAACTGGAATCGCCAGACCTGCGCAGTTTTCAGAATGGACAGGTCCCATTGTTTGTGTATTAAAGCCAGACAGCTCCATTAGGATATACAGTTACTACAAGCTTACAATAAACCCAGCAGCCCAAGTAGATAAATACCCAATTCCACGATTGGAAGACCTTTATGCCTATCACACATATCAAATTTGACTTCAGTCATGCGTACTTGCAACTGGAGCTGGATAAAGGTCACAACAATTAACATGAGCAAAGGCACATTTCAATACACCAGATTACCCTTTGGCATCTCCGGCGCATAATGGAGAATCTCCTTCAAGGCATCCCAAAGGTTGTGGTCTACCTGGATGACATACTGATAACAGACACATCACATGAGGAGCACGTGGCAAGTTTAGAAGAGGTGTTGAGAAGATTCAGAGATGTGGGGAATCCAACTCAAATGTGAGAAGTGCACTTTCCAAGCTAGTGATATCACTTACCTACACTCCCTAGAAGACACGATGAGTGTCATAAGAGACGTCTAGCACCTAAGAACGTAGAAGAGTTAAAATTCTTCTTAGGGATAATGCCATAAGACATAGGAGCAGAAGTTGGCCATTCGGACCATGGAGTCTGCTCTGTTATTCAATGAGATCATGGCTGATCATTTTCCCACCCTCTCCCCATTACCTTTGATTCCCTTACTGATGGAAAATCTGTCTATCTCAGCCTTGAATATACTTAACGACCCAACCTCTACAGCACTCTGCAATAAAGAATTCCACAGATTAACTACCTTCTTCGAGAAGAAATTCCTCTTCACCTCTGTCTTAACTGGGCAACCCCTTTGTTGTATCTGTAAAGCCTCAGGTACTTCGACCAGTATATTAATCAAAATTTTACCTAGGTGCCCTTAGTTGCGGAATGAACAAAGAATAAAGCACAAGTATAAACCCAACAAATGTTATTGAACAACAATATTATTTACCCTTAAATTATCCACATATGAAACAAGAAGATACCCAAGAGTCGGTTAAACTACCTGTAAAGTTGGATAGATCCGATCCTTGAGTCTTTCTGATCCGTCTTCAGGAAGGTTAGTTTTGCTGGCAGCTTTTTCCTTCCATCCTTCTCTGGTCAATCTTCAGATGGCCAGGATCACCTCCCACGTCGGTCTACGCTGCTGATGTGCATCGGGTGCCTATTTTTATCCCCCCTCCGTTCGCAGCCTTTTGGCATTTCCCCTGGCCTCCTGCCAATGGGGCCTCGGGAGGGGGTCACAACACTCAATGGTCTGCTTGATGACCTGTTGACAGGACACCTGGCCCCGCCCCAGGTGCCCATCTTCTGCATACCCGCTGACCAAATAAAGTATCAGCGGCGACAGAAAGCCTGGTCCAATCTTGGCTACTGACAATGGCCTTGTGCATATGAATAGGGTGTGATGATCTCCTGATGGGTGATTGTCGGGGCAGGTCCAGACCTGTTCTCGCAGCCTGTCCTGTGACTTGTGTATTTGACTTTGGTCAGTCTGTATTTCAACAGCTTGCCTGAGGTTGCTAAATATTCAATTAAAAGTGTTTAATTCTTTAATTTAGGGTATCCAATTTTAATTGGGCTCAAAGCTAGGCCCTGTTAGGTCACGGCACCTTACTCTGAGATTATATCCTCTAGTCCTAGTCTGTCCCACAAGAGGATACATCCTCTCAGCGTCTACCCTGTCAAGCACCCTGATAATCCTCTATGTTTCAGTGTGGCCTCTCATTCTTCTAAACTCCAATGAGTGCAGGCCCAACCTACTTAACCTCTCCTCATAATAATCTCCCTCCTTACCCAGAACCATCTCTGGACTGCCTCCAGTGCCAGAATTTATTTCCTTAGATAAGAAGACCTAAACTATTCTCAGTCTTCCAGGTGTGGTCTAACCAGTGCCTTGTATAGTTTTAGCAAGGCTTCCCTATTTTTATATTCCATTTTGTTTGAAACAAAGGCTAACATTCCATTTGCCTTCCCGATTATCTGTTGAACTTGCATGCTAGCTTTTTGGGACTTATGCACAAGGACCCTCAAATAATAATAATAATAATCTTTATTAGTGTCACAAGTAGACTTACTGCAGTGAAGTTATTGTGCAAATCCCCTAGTTGCCACACTATGGCGCCTGCTTGGGTGCAATGAGGAAGAACTTAGAATGTCCAATTCACCTAACAAGCATGTATTTTAGCACTTGTGAGAGGAAACCAGAGCACCCGGAGGAAACCCACTCAGACACGGGGAGAACATGCAGACTCCACATCCCTCTGTGCTGAAGTTTACTGCAGTCTTTCTCTTTTAAATAATATTCAGCTCTTTTATTCTTCCTACCAAAGTGCACTACTTCACATTTTCCTGCATTATATTCCAGCTGCCAAGTTTTTGCCTAATCACCTAAACTATATCCACTATAGACTCTTTGTGTCATCCTCACCACTTGTCTTCCCACCTATTTTTATGCCATCCACAGCTATGTATATATATTGTAAATAATTGTGGCCACAGCACAGATGCCTGTGGCACTCCACCAGTTACAGGTTGACATCCTGAAAATGCCCCTGTTATCCCACCTCTCTTATATCAGTTAGTCAGTCCTCTATCCATGCTAATACACTACCCCCAACACCATGGACTCTTATCTTATTAAGTAACCTGTTGTGTGGGACCTTGTCGAACGCTTTATGGAAATCCAAGTATATTACATCTACAGGTTCCCCTTCAACTATCCACTCATTACCACCTCAAAGAATTCTAATGAATTTTCCCTTCATGAAGCCATGCTGCCTCTGCTTGATTATATTATGCATTTCTAAATTGTCTGCCATTACATCCTTTACAATGGACTCTAACATTTTCCCAATGACAGAAGTTAATCTAACTGGCCTATCGTTACGTGCTTTTCTTCCCCCCTTCTTTTTTGAATGAAGGTGTTACATTGGCAGTTTTCAAATCCTCTGAGACTTTTCCAGAATTTAAGGGTTCTAGGAAGATTACTACCAGTGCATCCACTATCTCTGTAGCTACTTCCTTTAATATCCTTTGATGCAACCCATCAGGTCCAAGGGAGTTATCATCAGGTTATTATGTAGAGATATGGGTTCAAAGACAAGGAAAATTAGGAGAAAGGATAAGAGGAAAAATAATTTGCGAAAAGTTACTGATCAAGGTGTTAGGATTCATAACAAAGACATAAAAAACAGCATAAGTGTACTTTACCTGAATGCTCATAGTATACGGAATAAGGTGAATGAGTTGATGGCGCAAATCATCGTGAATGACTATGATTTAATGGCCATTACTGAAACATGGTTAAAAGATGGTCACGACTGGGAGTTAAATATCCAAGGGTATCAGACTATATGAAAGGATAGAATGGACGGTAAGGGCGGTGGTGTAGCTTTGTTGTTTAAGGATGGCATCCGGGCAATAGTAAGGGATGATATTGGTGCTATGGAGGACAAGGTTGAATCAATTTGGGTGGAAATCAGGAATAGTAAGGCAAAAAGGTCACTGATAGGAGTAGTCTATAGGCCACCAAATAATAACAGGATGGTAGGGCAGGCAATAAGCAAAGAAATAATGGATGCATGTAGAAATGGTACAGCGGTTATCATGGGAGATTTTAATCTGCATGTTGATTGGTTTAACCAGGTTGGTAAAGGCAGCCTTGAGGAGGAGTTTATAGAATGTGTCCGGGATAATTTCCTGGAACAGTATGTAATGGAACCTACAAGGGAACAAGCGGTCCTAGATCTGGTCCTGTGTAATGAGGCAGGATTGAGTAATGATCTCATAGTTTGGGATCCTCTTGGAAGGAGCGACCACAATATGGTGGAATTTAAAATACAGTTGGAGGATGACAAGGTAAAATCAAACACTAGTGTTTTGTGCTTAAACAAAGGCGATTACAATGGGATGAGAGAAGAACTAGCTAAGGTAGACTGGGAGCAAAGACTTCATGGTGAAGCAGTTGAGGAACAGTGGAGAATCTTCTGAGCGATCTTTCACAGTGTTCAGGAAAGGTTCATACCGACAAAAAAGAAAGACGGTAGAAAGGGGAAATATCGACCGTGGATATAGAATCATAGAATCATAGAAGTTTACAGCATGGAAACAGGCCCTTCGGCCCAACCAGTCCATGCCGCCCAGTTTTTTACCATTAAGCTAGTCCCAGTTGCCCGCACTTGGCCCATAACCCTCTATACCCATCTTACCCATGTAACCATCTAAATGCTTTTTGAAAGACACAATTGTACCCGCTTCTACCACTACCTCTGGCAGCCCATTCCAGACACTCACCACCCTCTGAGTGAAGAAATTGCCCCTCTGGGCCCTTCTGAATCTCTCCCCTCTCACCTTAAACCTATGCCCTCTAGTTTTAGACTCCCCTACCTTTGGGAAAAGATGTTGACTATCTACCTTATCTATGCCCCTCATTAATTTATAGACCTCTATAAGATCACCCCTAAGCCTCCTACGCTCCAGGGAAAAAAGTCCCAGTCTATCCAGCCTCTCCTTATAACTCAAACCATCAAGTCCCGGCAACATCCTAGTAAATCTTTTCTATCTAAGGAGGTGAGGGAGCGTATCAAATTGAAGGAAAAAACATACAAAGTGGCAAAAATTAGTGGGAGACTAGAGGACTGGGAAGTCTTTAGGGGACAACAGAAAGCGACTGAAAAAGCTATAAAGAAGAGTAAGGTAGACTATGAAAGTAAACTTGCTCAGAACATAAAAGCAGATAGTAAAAGCTTCTATAAATATATAAGACAAAAAAGAGTGGCTAAGGTAAATATTGGTCCTTTGGAAGATGAGAAGGGAGATTTAATAATAGGAGACGTGGAAATGGCTGAGGAGCTGAACAGGTTTTTTGGGTCAGGCTTCACAGTGGAAGACACAAATAACATGCCAGTGACTGATGGAAATAGAGATAAGATAGGTGAGGACCTTGAGATGATTGTAATCACTAAGGAGGCAGTATTGGGCAAGCTAATGGGGCTAAAGGTAGACAGGTCTCCTGGCCCTGATGGGATGCATCCCAGAGTGTTAAAAGAGATGGCTAGGGAAATTGTAAACGCACTAGTGATAATTTATCAAAATTCACTAGACTCTGGGGTGGTCCCAGAGGATTGGAAAGTAGCAAACGTGACACCACTGTTTAAAAAAGGAGGTCGGCAGAAAGCGGGTAATTATAGGCCGGTAAGCTTAACTTCGGTTGTAGGGAAAATGCTGGAATCTATCATTAAGGAGGAAATAGCGGGGCACCTGGAGGGAAATTGTCCCATTGGGCAGACGCAGCATGGGTTCATAAAGGGTAGGTCATGTCTGACTAATTTGGTAGAATTTTTTGAGGATGTTACCAGCGCAGTAGATAACGGGGAGCCAATGGATGTGGTATATCTGGATTTCCAGAAAGCTTTTGACAAGGTGCCACACAAAAGGTTGCTGCATAAACTAAAGATGCATGGCATTGAGGGTAAAGTGGTAGCATGGGTAGAGGATTGGTTAACTAACAGAAAGCAGAGAGTGGGGATAAATGGGTGTATCTCTGGTTGGCAACCTGTAACTAGTGGGGTCCCTCAAGGATCAGTGTTGGGCCCGCAGTTGTTCACAATTTACATAGATGATTTGGAGTTGGGGACAAAGTGCAATGTGGCAAAGTTTGCAGACGGCACTAAGATGAGTGGTAAAGCAAAAAGTGCAGAGGATACCGGAAGTCTGCAGAAGGATTTGGATAGGTTAGGTGAATGGGCTGGGGTCTGGCAGATGGAATTCAATTTTGCCAAGTGTGAGGCTATCCATTTTGGGAGGAATCACAGCAGAATGGATTATTATTTAAACGGTAAGATGTTAAAACATGCTGCTGTGCAGAGGGACCTGGGTGTGCTGGTGCACGAGTCGCAAAAAGTTGGTGTGCAGGTGCAACTGGTGATTCAGAAGGCTAATCGAGTTTTGTCTTTCATTGCTAAAGGGATGGAGTTCAAGACTAGGGAGGTTATGCTGCAATTGTATAAGGTGTTGGTGAGGCCACATCTGGAGTATTGTGTTCAGTTTTGGTCTCCTTACCTGAGAAAGGACATATTGGCACTGGAGGGAGTGCAGAGGAGATTCACTAGGTTGATCCCAGAGTTGAGGGGATTAGATTATGACGAGAGGTTGAGTAGACTGGGACTGTACTCATTGGAGTTTAGAAGGATGCGGGGGGGATATTATTGAGACATATAAAATTATGAAGGGAATAGATAGAATAGATGCGGGCAGTTTGTTTCCACTGGTCAGGGAAAGCAGAACTAGGGGGCATAGCCTCAAAATAAGGGGAAGTAGATTTAGGACCGAGTTTAGGAGGAACTTCTTCACCCAAAGGGTTGTGAATCTCTGGAATTCCTTGCCCAGTGAAGCAGTTGAGGCTCCTTCTTTAAACGTGTTTAAGAAAAAGATAGATACCTTTCTAAAGAATCAAGGGATTCGGGGATATGGTGTACGGGCCGGAGAGTGGAGCTGAGTCCACAAAGATCAGCCATGATCTCATTGAATGGCGGAGCAGGCTCGAGGGGCCGGATGGCCTACTCCTGCTCCTAGTTCTTATGTTCTTATGTTCTTATCCTTTAGCCCCATTAGTTTACCAAGTACATTTTTCCAAAGTGATTGTTATTGTATTTATTTCTTGCCCCCTTCTGCCCCTTGTTTATTTCGTATTTTTGAAATGTTATTAGTGTCTTCTACCATGAAGACTGATGCAAAGTGTTTGTTTAACTTCTCTGCCATTTCCTGGTTCCTCATTATTGCTTCCCCAGTCTCATTCTCTAAGGAACCTAAATTCACTTTGGCCTCTCTCTCCATTTTTATATATTTAAAGAAGTTCTTCCTCTCCGTTTTTATATTATTTGCTTGTTTACTGTCATAGTTTATCTTCCCCCTCTTTTTTGGTCATCTTTTGTTGCTTTTTAAAACAGTTTCTATGCTCTGGCTTACCACTAATCTTTGCCACATTGTATGTTTTTCCTTTCAGTTTCATACTACCCTTCACTTTCTTGGTTTATCATGGTTGATTTATTCCCTTCCTAGAATCCTTCTTCCTCACTGGGTTATTTGTTGTGAGTCATGAACTGTTTTCCGAAATGTCTGCCATTGCTAATCAACCGTCTTTCCTGCTAAACCCCTTTCACAGTCCACTCCAGCCAACTCTGCCCTCATTTATTTAAGTGAAGCACAGTTGTTTCTGTCCCAAGTTTCTCACTCTCAAGTTGATTGCTAAATTCTACCAAGTTATGGTCATTGCTTCCGAGGCGATCTTTTATTCTGTCTCATTACACATTGCCAAATCCAAAATAGCCCGATCCCTGGTTAGATCCACAAAAAAACTGTCCCGAATACAGTCTATGAATTCTTCCTCATGGCTACCTCTGCCCATTTGATTTTCCCAATCTACATGAAGATTAAATTCACCCATAATTAAAGTACTACCTTTTTTACATGCCTTTATTATCACGTGATTTATTCTCCATCCAACTGTTTGGGGGCCTATAGACTTCTTCCACCAGTGTCTTCTTCCCCTTGTAATTTCTTACCCCCATCCATATGGATTCTACATCTTCCAATCCAAGATGATTCCTTGCTGTTGTAATTAGGCATCTCGTACTAACAAAGCTACCCCACCACCCTGTCCTCCTGCCTGTCTTTACAAAAAGTCATGTATCCCTGACTATTTAATCCCCAGTTTTGGTGGTAATTTATTGTGGCGATTTTATTCCTTCCTTTTTTATTCGTTCATGGGATGTAGGCGTCGCAGACTGGGCCAGCATTTATTGCCCATCCCTAATTGCCCTTGAGGCGGCAGTTAAGAGTCAACCATATTGCTCTGGGTCTAGAGTCACAAGTAGGCCAGACCAGGATGGCAGATTCTCTTCCCTAAAGGACATGAGTGAACCAGATGGGTATTTACAACAATCATGCGGGAGCACACAAATTCTGACCAATGAGGGATCAACATGGGTCTCACCCACCTGCAATTTCCAGTGCAAACTTCAAGGTTAATTTAAAGTGAGGGGGCTGGTGCACCTTTAAGAAGAGGTTGCATCAGCCGCTTGATTTTACATTCAAGGGCACTCGATGATATAAAAGCAAAATACTGAGGATGCTGGAAATCTGAAACAAAAACAGAAAATGCTGGAGAGACTCAGCAGCTGGGGGGCACGGTAGCACAGTGGTAGGCACTGGTGCTTCATGGCGCCAGGGTCCCGGGTTCTATTCCCGGCTTGGGTCACTGTCTGTGCGGAGTCTGCACATTCTCTCCGTGTATGCGTGGGTTTCCTCCGGGTGCTCCGGTTTCCTCCCACAAGTCCCGAAAGACATGCGTGTTAGGTGAACTGGACGTTCTGAATACTTCCTCTGTGTACTGAAACAGGTGCTGGAGTGTGGTGACTAGAGGATTTCCACAGTACCTTCATTGCAGTGTTAATGTAAGCCTACTTGTGACAATACTAAAGATTATTATTATTAGGTCAGGCAGCATCTGTGGCAAGAGAAATAGAGTTCATGCTTTGAGACTGTATGATTCTTCTTCAGAGTTTGCACGAGATGATATCCTGGTTACTGAGGTGAATAACAACTCCACCTCACAACCCATCCACTTTGTGCACAAGACTCATGCTCTCCACTGGCCTTTGCAACAGCCATTTCCCCTCACCCAAAACAGGATACCCTGGAGTTGCACAACCTCAGCAGAACCAGCATTGAGAAAGGCGAGACAGGGTGTATTTGTACCTCTCCATCTCTCTCCCCTCTTTCTTTCAAGAAAAGCATTGCAAGTTAGTCATTTGGATAGAAAGGAATGGAAGTCAATTATTATATTTACCATAAACGTAATCACTTTTGACAATTTATCTGCTGAAATTCCGTTGTCAGATTCTTATATAGAATTTGTCTGAATGACTTGAATGTTCTGAAGTTGCGAGGAGGATTCAAAGATTCTGCAAAGGCTTATACAGTGAACAGATTAAGTGAGTGGGCAACAATTTGGCAGATGGAGTATAATGTGGGAACTCATGAGACTGCTTACTTTGGCAGAAGAATAAAAAAGCAGATTATTATTTAAATTGGGAAATGCTGAAGAATGCTGCAGTCGAGAGGAATCTTGGTGCCTTGGTGTATGAATCACAAAATGTTAGCATGCAGTAATTAGAAAAGCAAATGGAATGTTGGCCTTAATCAAAAGGGGAATGGGGTATAGAAATAGAGAAGTGTTGTCACAACTGCACAGGGCATCAGTGAGATCACACCAAAATGTAAAGATTTGTACAGTTGGTGTCACCTTACTTAAGGACTTCACATTTGGGAAGGTGACTTACTGTTGAACCATGGCGAACAAGGCATGGGTCGCATCCTTAATGCAGCCATGTACTGCAGACTGGGCGATACAGCTGACGACCTTGGTAACAGACAGGAAAGATCCAGTTAAAGGCCATAGTGGCTTTGACAGTCTCCGGCATTGCTTGACATCAGGAATCCAGGAGGCAGCAGGTCCTGTTGTAGTAGGTTGTAGAGGTGTGCAATAGCCTCCTGGAGAAGAGCTGCTACCTGACACACTGCACTTCAGATATACAAGAAAGCATTTATTGATCTGTACACACTGGTTCTATTGTTCTATTTTATGCTGCATAAGACCTTCCATGAGCAGCATTCAGGGTTTCAGATTCGGGTCATAAAACTGACATTAAGCCATTTAAGGCATTTTCAAAGGGCAAAATATCTGTGTTCAGCAGCCTACATTGCCCAACCAACATTGTATCAACCTTACTTGCAGCGTTGTTTGGGCATGGGAAATTGGGCTCTTTTCCCCATTTTCCACACTGAGTACATATAAATCATGTCCAATTTCTGTACCGTGGAGTCCATTCACAATGTGACTGCTACTTTCAATATTTAGCATAATTTTCTATCTTATAACTTTGTCACATTTTACCAATGTAAAATTAACAAAAGTAACACTTAACTGCCACGAAACTCTACAGTAACCAGAAAGTTTGATGTATTTTAAATTGTGTGGCCTCAGTTTCTGATTGTACAGCGATGCAGAGCTAACAAATGATTCGATTTTTAGAACAATTTCAGGTTTGGAAAAGTCATTAGGTAAAGGTGAATGGTCAATTAAAGTGACGAGGACCTTCCAAGTCTAGTTTGGTGGCGTTGAAAATATAGGCATATATATTTTATTGCACAGATTTCTTGGCTATCATATTCAGCTAGAAGTATACAAATATATGTATACTCTGTTAATACTTGGGACTCTGACCTTGATTCTGACTGTGGATTTAGCTGTTTTATTCTCAAATATATTTTGTGTGGATTGATTGGCAGAGCAGGAAGCTCTGAACACACACACACTTCTCCTGGAGGTAATTAAATTCAGAAGTCAGCATCATATAAACAAAGTAGGAAAAATGCCCTATCTGCCTTTTAACTGGGCTGTCCCAGTTAAGGCACCATATAATCATGGTAATATGAAATATCATCATGCTGACAATGGGTAAGAATTCATCCAGCTGCTACATCGAATCATAGAATCCCTACAATGCGGAAGGAGGACATTCAGCCCATAAGTCAGCACCGACTCTCTGAAAGAGCATATTTATAACTAGCCCCACCCCCACCCTATCCCTACAACCCCGTAACCCCACTTAACCTTTTGGACGCGAAGGGACAATTTATCATGGCCAATCTACCTAACCTGTACATTAGGAAACCAGACCGTCCGGAGTAAACCCTCGCAGACACGGGGAGAACGTGCAAACTCCAAACAGTCACCCAAGGGTGGAATCAAGCCCAGGTCCCTGGCGATGTGAGGCAACAGTGCTAACCATTATAAGTAAGTTTTCCCTTTTCATGATTTCATTTTTGAAAAATATATTTATTGGTGTTTTGAATTATAGACACAGAACAAAATCGGAAGAGGAAACTTAGTTTTGCATGTAGCAGGCAATGCAACAAAAGTAATGATAATCAATAACAGGAACAACAAGATTTGAGCCCCTCGCTGTCACCATAACCGTGACTGGGGCTCCAATGCTACTTAATACTTACATCTAAACGTTGCTGTTCAGTATTTACAGTGGTTTGTCGGGGTTCAATGGGGGCTCCTGCAACTCGCTTTACCCCCACAGTGTAGTTGGGGTCTTTCCCCTCACTCGTCAGTAAACTCTGTTCTGCTGGTGGTGGGTGGGGAGGTCATGCTCCCCTCTTGAGCTTGTGTTTTTAAGGGAGGGTCGGTCTGTTTGTTACTCTGGTTGCTCACCATGTGAGCGAGGCCTCAGATCCCCCAGTGAGTGGCCCTCCTCCTCATTCTTTCCCTGTTCCTCGCAGGCTTCCATCCCGCTGGGCAGCTTTCCCTGTCACCCCTTTTCTGCCCCCTTCACCTCTTTCCCACCTCCCACCCTAGCTAGCATGCCCTCCACACCCTGGTTGGTTGCTGGTTGCAAACAGGTCCGTGAAGAGTGTAGCCATGTAAAATGGCTGCGTTCCGATTAATCTGGCCAAAACCCAGTTTAAAACGGCTAACCCGAAAGACTGCTGGGAAAAGCAGCCAAGAAGACACAAGCAGGCAGCTGCAGACAGGTTTGCATATTCAGCTCTGGGAACATAGCCCAGATCGATACTCAGGGCTATCAACAGCCCATCAACCCAGGTATCCGCAGTTGCATTCAGGACTGTTTACACCTAATCTACTCAGACATCCACAGTTAAATCGGCTATCCCCGGGAACAATTGCAACATATTAGCAATTGAATACCGAGCCAGACCTGTCGGCGCCTGCAGTGGCCGAAACAAAGACAGGTGAGCGACCACCCCCCGATCGAGGAATCGCCTCACCATTGGACACATCGACCCCAGAGATTGGGGACAGAATCCAATCACTTGAGACTCAGGGTCAAGGGCCGCCCCGGGAGGCGGGAAGCCCCTGGGCCCTATAAAAGTGAAGGTCCAAGTTCAGATCTCTCTCTCTCTCTCATCTTCGCCTGCTCGAGACCTTTGCAAGACCAGCCACTGTGTATAGTAAGTTTGAATCCAACGATCGCTATCCGGTAGAGACACCTAGCCACCGACCTGTAGCAGCCTTTTGAATTCCGCGGGCCAGATTTGATTGGACAAGCCATTCGTTTCCCTGACCTGGTGGGCTCTTCCTAAGTTAAGTATTGGCCAGTAGTGATAGGTTTATTATATAGAAAGTAGTATTAGGGTATTAATATTGCTTGTTGTATATAATAAATGACCGTTGTTTTAATCCTTACTAAGCGGTGTGCTGTGTTATTAATCATAACCTGAACTTGAACCACGTGGCAGTATCATAAAGATACCTGGCGACTCATGAGCAAAGGTGACCTAAACAGAGCAAATAGACTATGGTTAAAAAGAGCAATAAGAGGCTTGTGAATTTGTTCCATACGCCGTGGAATCTCTCCTTGGACCCTCTTTTTCCGAATTTTATCGGGGGGGGGGGGAAGGGGGGGGGGCGGGGGCGGGGGGTGGGGGGGGGGGGTGCCAGCGCTCGGAGAGATGTCCCCATGCAGGAGGCCTCCACTATTTGGATCCAGTCTGCCTCCAGCTCCCTTAGCCATCCTCTCACCCTCTCTGCATTGGCCATCCAGTAGTAGAACTTGGTGGAGGAGGTGAAGAGGAACCTACGGAGGTGGAACTCTCTCTCACTTTCCTTTGCTGGAAAAGTGCAGACGATAAAAATGAACGTGCTGCGTAGGTTCCTCTTTATATTCAGATTGTTCCCGGTCTTTATCCCAAATCCTTCTTCACCAAAGTGGACAAGCTAATTACGGCTTTTGTGTGGGCTGGAAAGAACTCCAGGATCTGCAAATCCGTCCTGCAAAGAGGGCGCGCAAGGGGGGCCTAAAACACTATCGAACCTGCTGTTCTACCACCAGACAGCAAATGTAGAAAGGGTGCGGGGGTGGCTGGGGAAGCCAGAGGCGGAAAGGACACGGATGGAGGACATCTCCTATGTGGACACTGGCCACCGCCCCAATCTCAATTCCCCCAGCCAAGTACTCGGTGAGCCCGGTAGTGGTAGCTACACGAAGAACCAGGAACCAGCTCAGGTGCCACTTCAAACTCAGAGGCATGTCTGTTGCAGCCCCCTTTTTCAGAAACTACAGGTTCATTCCTTGAGGCTGTTTTCGTTAGAGAGAAGAGGTTAAGAGGTGACTTAATTGAGGCATACAAGATGATCAGAGGATTGGATAGGGTGGACAGTGAGAGCCTTTTTCCTCGGATGGTGATGTCTAGCATGAGGGTCATACCTTTAAATTGAGGGGAGATAGATATAAGACAGATGTCAGAGGTAGGTTCTTTACTCAGAGGGTAGTAAGGGCGTGGAATGCCCTGCCTGCAACAGTAGTGGACTCGCCAACACTAAGGACATTCAAATGGTCATTGGATAGACATATGGACAATAAGGGAATAGTGTAGATGGGCTTTAGAGTAGTTTCACAGGTCGGCGCAACATCGAGGGCCGAAGGGCCTGTACTGCGCTGTAATGTTCTATGTTCTCTTCCAGCAAAAATCGGCGTCACTTATAAAACGTGCAGAAAGGGTGAAGGGGTGCTGATAGTAAGGGACCTCTACGTAGTCAGTGGAGTAGCAACCCAGATCCCGAAAGGGAATGTGCTCTGGTATCTGCAATTACAAAACTTCCTCTGCAAAGAGGCCGCAGCGTTCCCCAGCTACCCAGTCACACCCTGGACAGACTGTTAGCTCAGGGCAAATTAGACGACAGTAAATGTACAGACATCTATGGACGGCCGTTAGAGGAAGTAAGGGCCCCACTAGACATGACAGGAGAAGGACGGGAGGAGGAACTGGGCATTGAGATAGGAGGAGGACTCTGGAGGACTTCTGCATTGTGTGAACCCCACCTCCTCATGCTTAGGGCTGAGCCTAATGCAACTAAAAGTGGAGCACAGGCACACCTAACCAGGACATGCATGAGCGGGTTCGTCGTCCCGGAGGTGGAGGACAAGTGCGAATGGTGTCACGGGGGTGGGGGGGGGGGGGGGGGGGGGGGGTCCGGCCAAATACTCCCACATGTTCTGGTCCTGTCCCAAGCTGAGCAGGTTTTTCGAGACCATATCCAAAGATGTGGGTTGAGGGTGGAGCCATGCCCTTTAATGGCGGTTTTCGAGGTGTCGGAGCAGTCAGAACTCTTTGAGAGGAGGGGAGCCAACGCCCTGGCCTTTGTCTTGCAGATTGCCCGGCAGAGACTCCTGCTCGGATGAAAGTCAGCAGCAGAACCCAAGGCCGCAGACTGGCTTTCCAACCTAGCGGAATTCCTGAGGCTCGAAAAAAATGAAATTTGCCATTGGGAGTTGGAGGAAGGGTTCCACTGCACGTGGAAGCAGTTCACTGACATGACCAACAGCTAAGGGGGGAGCGGGGGTGGGAGTGGGGGGGGGGGGGGGGTGGGGGGGGCAGCAGTGCAGGGATGTAGGGGAGGAGGATGAGAAGGGAGGACTATTCAAAGAAGGGGGATGAAGGGGAGCAAGGTAGCACCCATAACTCAGAGAAAGTGAAATGTTTGCACCAGGGGTGCGGGTGCCCACAAGCAGCACTACAGTAACTCGGGCCTAAAAGAGGACGAAGCCTCCAAGCCCGTCATCACCACCTTCGGTTTGCCTCATCCTCTGATCTGTAGACTGGGACCACTCGTCTCCTCAAGTTACAACAGAATATTTTTTAGGCTCTAGTGCTAATGCTCTTCGGGAGGGTTTAAACTAGTTCGGTAGGGGGTTGGGAACCTGAATTGTAGCTCCAGTATACAGGAGGTTGAGAGTATTGAGGTCATGAGTGAGGTTTCAATGTTGCAGGAGTGTACCGGCAGACAGGAAGGTGGTTTAAAGTGTGTCTACTTCAATGCCAGCAGCATCCGGAATAAGGTGGGTGAACTTGCAGCATGGGTTGGTACCTGGGACTTCGATGTTGTGGCCATTTAGGAGACATGGATAGAGCAGGGACAGGAATGGTTGTTGCAGGTTCCAGGGTTTAGATATTTCAGTAAGCTCAGAGAAGGTGGTAAAAGAGGGGGAGGGGTGGCATTATTAGTCAAGGACAGTATTACGTTGGCAGAAAGGACGTTTGATGAGGACTCGTCTACTGAGGTAGTATGGGCTGAGGTTAGAAACAGGAAAGGAGAGGTCACCCTGTTGGGAGTTTTCTATAGGCCTCCGAAAAGTTCCAGAGATGTAGAGGAAAGGATTACAAAGATGATTCTGGATAGGAGCTAAAATAACAGGGTAGTTGTTATGGGGGACTTTAACTTTCCAAATATTGACTGGAAAAGCTGTAGTTCGAGTACTTTAGATGGGTCCATTTTTGTCCAATGTGTGCAGAAGGGTTTCCTGACACAGTATGTAGATAGGCCAACAAGAGGCGAGGCCACATTGGATTTGGTACTGGGTAATGAACCAGGACAGGTGTTAGATTTGGAGGTAGGAGAGCACTTTGGTGATAGTGACCACAATTCGATTATGTTTACTTTAATGATGGATAGGGATATGTATATACCGCAGGGTAAGAGTTATATCTGGGGGAAAGGCAATTATGATGCGATGAGGCAAGACTTAGGATGCATAGAATGGGGAAGGAAACTGCAGGGGATGGGCACAATTGAAATGTGGAGCTTGTTCAAGCAATAGCTACTGCGTGTCCTTGATAAGTATGTCCCTGTCAGGCAGGTAGGAAGTGGTCGAGCAAGGGAACCGTGGTTTACTAAAGTAGTTGAATCACTTGTCAAGAGGAAGAAGGAGGCTTATGTAAAGATGAGACGTGAAGGTTCAGTTAGGGTGCTCGAGAGTTACAAGTTAGCTAGGAAGGACCTAAAGAGAGAGCTAAGAAGAGCCAGGAGGGGACACGAGAAGTCTTTGGCAGGTAGGATCAAGGATAACCCTAAAGCTTTAAGTATGTCAGGAATAAAAGAATGACTAGGGTAAGAGTAGGGCCAGTCAAGGACAGTAGTGGGAAGTTGTGCGTGGAATCCGAGGAGATAGGAGAGGTACTAAATGAATATTTTTTGTCAGTATTCACACAGGGAAAAGACAATGTTGTCGAGGAGAACACTGAGATACAGGCTACTAGACTAGAAGGGCTTGAGGTTCATAAGGAGTAGGAAAGTGTGAAAATAGATAAGCCCCCTGCCGGATGGGATTTATCCTAGAATTCTCTGGGAAGCTAGGCAGGAGATTGCTGAGCCTTTGGCTTTGATCTTTATGTCGTCATTGTCTACAGGAATAGTGCCAGAAGACTGGAGGAGAGCAAATGTTGCCCCCTTGTTCAAGGAGGGGAGTAGAGACAACCCCGGTAACTATAGACCAATGAGCCTTACTTCTGTTGTGGGCAAAGTCTTGGAAAGGTTTATAAGAGATAGGATGTATAATCATCTAGAAAGGAATAATTTGATTAGAGATAGTCAACACGGTTTTGTGAAGGGTAGGTCGTGCCTCACAAACCTTATTGAGTTCTTTCAGAAGGTGACCAGCAGGTAGACGAGGGTAAAGCAGTTGATGTGGTGTATATGGATTTCAGTAAAGCGTTTGATAAGGTTCCCCACGGTCGGCTATTGCAGAAAATACGGAGGCTTGGAATTCAGAGTGATTTAGCAGTTTGGATCAGAAATTGGCTAGCTGTAAGAAGACAGAGGGTGGTGGTTGATGGTAAATGTTCAGCCTGGAGTTCAGTTACTAGTGGTGTACCACAAGGATCTGTTTTGGGGCCACTGCTGTTTGTCATTTTTATAAATGACCTGGAGGAGGGCGTAGAAGGATGGGTGAGTAAGTTTGAAGATGACTCTAAGGTTGGTGGAGTTGTGGACAGTGCGGAAGGATGTTGCAGGTTACAGAGAGGACATAGATAAGCTGCAGAGCTGGGCTGAGAGGTGGCAAATGGAGTTTAATGCAGAAAAGTGTGAGGTGATTCATTTTGGAAGGAGTAACAGGAATACAGAGTACTGGGCTAATGGCAAGATTCTTGGTAGTGTGGATGAGCAGAGAGATCTCGGTGTCCATGTACATAGATCGCTGAAAGTTGCCACCCAGGTTGATAGGGTTGTTAAGAAGGCATACGGTGTGTTAGCTTTTATTGGTAGAGGGATTGAGTTTCGGAGCCATGAGGTCATGTTGCAGCTGTATAAAACTCTGGTACGGCCGCATTTGGAGTATTGCGTGCAGTTTTGGTCGTCGCATTATAGGAAGGATGTGGAAGCATTCGAAAGGGTGCAGAGGAGATTTACCAGGATGTTGCCTGGTATGGATGGAAGATCTTATGAGGAAAGGCTGAGGGACTTAAGTCTATTTTCGTTAGAGAGAAGGAGGTTACGAGGTGACTTAATTGAGGTATACAAGATGATCAGAGGATTAGATAGGGTGGACAGTGAGAGCCTTTTTCCTCGGATGGTGACGGCTAGCACGAGGGGACAGAGCTTTAAATTGAGGGGCGATAGATATAGGACAGATGTCAGAGGTAGGTTCTTTACTCAGAGAGTAGTAAGGGCGTGGATTGCCCTGCCTGCAACAGTAGTGGACTCGCCAACATTAAGGGCATTTAAATGGTCATTGGATAAACATATGGAAGATAAGGGAATAGTGTAGATGGGCTTTAGAGTGGTTTCACAGGTTGGCGCAACATCGAGGATCGAAGGGCCTGTACTGCGCTGTAATGTTCTATGTTCTATGTTGTTACCGTATCTGCCATCAACTATGAAAACTGATCACATTGTTACTATGGCACCACATATGTACGTTCTAATCACATTCCTTGTATGTTCAGTTCAAGGGTATATTTTATTTATATCTGTTATTTTGGTAGACACAATTGCACACGCGGATAGTGTTTCACATGTTAGTTTGTCATAAATGAACATTTTCAATAAAAATATATATATTTAAAATACAGTGTAAGTAATGAAGTTTTGTTTTAATGTACCGTATCATAACTTTTTGTGAAGTCACTCCTGGAATGAGGTATCCTTTCGTCACAGTCTTACAAAATTAAACTAAAATATTGAGGTTTCTGACCAGTATCCTAGTCACGTTGGGGTCTGGTCTGGGATCGTAACACATTATAAACCTAATATGGGCCTTATTGGCATTCCGTCGTATTCTGGCCTTACTATTTCTCTCTCTTGTAAGAACTGTTGCTCCAAAGTCTTTGTGCATTTTGTTTTCCCTCTCTAATGTTATCTCCTGGTTCTCATCCCCTTGCTAACCAAGTTTAAACCCTCCCCCAAATCATTAGCAAGCCACCCCACAGGATTGTTCCAGGCTCTGTTCAGCTGAATCCTATCCACCTGCACAGTTACCACCTCCAAAGCCAGTCCAAATGACTCAGGAATCGAAAGCCTTCCCCTCTAACCCATCTCTCCAGCCATGTATTCCTCTGCTCCATCTTCTTATTTCTACACTCACTGGCACATAACACTGGGAGTATTCAGGAGATTATTATCTTTGTGGTCCTGTTTGCTATTTGCTTTGCTGGCTCACTAAAATCTGCCTGCAGGACGTCTACCTATGTCATTGGTACTTATATGGTCGTTGACCGCTAGCTATTCATCCTTCATCCTCAGAATGAAATCCTTGACCTTGGCACCAGGAAGACAACATGCAGTCCTAAATTCATATCTGCAGCCATAGAAACACCTATCATTTTTGCTATCCCAATCTTCCTCCTGCACCCCCACCCCCCTCCCCGTACAGCTGACTGAGCTGTCAAACCCTGAACTTGGCTCTGGCTACAGTGCCTGTGGTGATATACATCACTGTAAGTACACAAAGAGTTAATGTACATACACTACACCTAGCTAGACACTAGAGGGAACACCAGAGACATGACACACAGACAGTCAACCAATAGGTCAGTAAGATAGGACACGACCAATGGGCAGTCGCGATACACACAGAGGTGACACTACCACAGGAGGGCATTACACCAACCCATATAAAAGGACACATCACACTGCTCAGTCTCTTTCCAGTGGAAACTCTCAGTGAGTACAGACACGGGGTTGATTGAACATCATTCCCACCACGTGGATTGTAGCAGACTGGTTCGTCAGTCTGAGTAGCTATAGCAGAATTAACAGTAGCGTCGAATCCAAGTAGGAGAATTGTTAATAGTTTAATCAACGTGTTAAAGCTATCTCCAAGTCTGAACCTTCCTTTGTCAGAGTGCACATCAAGGAAGCAGCTTATGGCACGTCAAGAGCATAACAAAACATGGTTCCAGGAGTGAACTGATAAATCCATATAGTTGCAACTCAGCGAACAGTGACAACCAGCAACAACAGCCAGGCCAGATGATGTTCGGGATTCCGTTTCCACAACCGCTCAGGTACCAAGACAATCTCAGTGAAAACTGGCGTTAGTTCAGGCAGAGATTCGAGATCTACCTGGTAGCGTCCGACCTAGATGGTGTGGCGGATGCAGAGAAAATGAAGCTTCTACTTACCATCGTGGGTCCAGAAGCAGCTGAAATCTTCCAGACCTTAAAATATTCAAAGGGGCAAAACAAGAGCGACTTCCAGGCAGGCCTGGACAAATTCCAAGAATTCCGAGAATTTACACGAAGAAAAGGTAAAAGAGGCGCCAAAACTCACCGCGAGGTAGGCTTGCAGCAACGAACGGCAGTTTTGAATTGCAGCCATCTTGGAAAAGGTGCTGCACATGCGCAGTTGCGCGAAGAGCGCACAGAACGGGAAGGTCCATTTGCGCATGCGCGAGAAGCCGCGCATGTGCAATTGTGAAAAAGGCCCCAAGTAAAGGACCAGCGATCTGCGCAATCGCCTCCCACACTCTACGTCACAAGCGTCATGATGTCAGAGGCCCTGGACCACGCCCACTTAAAGGGGAAATGTCCCAAAACACGAAAAAAAAATTTTAAGCCTCAAACCCAGATTCTTTCACCTGGACTGACAGCACAATGCCTGAAATTCGACCAGTAGCTGAAAGTAACCTCCGCAGATCCCTACAACAAGCAGTTAGCAATGCCCAAAGAGATGATATAGTCCTTGAAGACTATGACTCAGACCTTGAATTCTTCTTTGGACATTGCGAGCCCAATGCCAGCTCCGACACAAAACGTGATGATATGGTTTTGGAAGGCAATGACTCAGACAAAGCTTTCACCTTGGGAGGCTACCCCAGTACCAAATCCGAACCGCAACTAGACGTGTTGCACATTGACGACCCCGACGACGAGTCCTTCGGATTTGAGGATCTTCAGCCCAGCATATACGACATCCCAACTCGTGAGTGCAGGATTATGCTGCGGCCTGACACCAAGTGACAGAGAGCGGTACAAGCCCACAGAGAGAGGTCTGCTACCACACAGAGAGTGTTCCACGCACCGCAAAGGGTCCCCGACTCCACACAGAGAGTGGTCCACGCACCACAAAGGGTCCCAGCCTCCATGCAGAAAGCGGTGAAAGACTCCACGATAGAAGCAACGCAAGACTCCAGAGCGCAGTCCTTGCATGAACAAGAAGTGATGACAGTCCCCACAGTGAGACCAATGCACAATTCCACACAGGGAGTGCTGCAAGACTCCACAGAGGGAGTAACACAGGCCTCCACAGCGAGCTCGTGGACAGCATCCACGATAGAAGCAATGCAAGACTCCAAAGCGCAGTCCTTGCATGAACAAGACCAATTGGGTCTAGCAACTTCCTGTGAGCAACCAGCAGCAGACAATTAAAGTCTGCCACGCTCAAGTGTACAGCAAGCAGACTACTACGCTCCAGTGAACAAGAAGAAGACTATGACAGTCTACCATGCTCCAGTGGACAAGAAGTCTCTGACAGTCTACCACGCTCAAGTGTACAGCAAGCCGATTATGACAGCCCACCCAGATTATTTGAGCCACCAGAAGAAGACTCTGACGATCTACCCAGCTCAAGTGAACGACAAGAAGACACTGAGGCTCTACCCACTATATGTGAGACAAGTGACGACGACATCCCACTTCCCATACCAGATGTGCAACATGACAGACCTCAGCTAGTGTGTACAGACGCACTCGACAATCACAGTGAGACAACTGGTGACTCCTGTGACACCACGTTACTTCAAACCTCATTCGCTCGAGCCTCTCCACAAGCAAATGCATTCCTGAATGTTTTGACTCTGGACGGGGAGCATCAAGAAACCTCAGAAGATGCAAGTGAACCTGAAATTACTCCAGACGGGGAGCATCAAGAAATCTCAGCTGACTCAAGTGAACCTGCAATGACTCCGGACGGGGAGCATCAAGAAACCAAAGCTGATTCAGGTGAACCGGAACAGACTCCAGACGGGGAGCATCGGCAAGCCAAAACTGACTCAGGTGAAACAGACCAGACTCCAGACGGGGAGCATCAACAAGCCAAAGCTGATTCAAGTAAGCCGGACATGACTCCAGACTGGGTGGCGCCGCAAACTCAGTGACGGCACGCTCAAGGAGACAGCAGATGCCACAAAGGATGCTGACACAAGTAACTGTGTGAAGGACTCATATTATCCACAGAGTGTGGTCCTTGAGCACAGCAAACACGGCAACAAAACCAACCAACACAACAACAACATCAAAGACAATAGCAAGAAGCATACCAAAGGCAACAACGTCGACAACAAGCACGACAAAAACAACACCAATGGAACTACGACTGGTACGACATGGTACAACTCTGCAAATGAGGGACACTGTTACTGCTCAGCTCAGTACAATGACATGCCATGGCAGGACGATGCATCTTACCAATTCGCGTTTGCTGCACTACCAACAGGCAACCTGGCTTTCAGGACAGATGCCATCAAGAATTACCACCACATGCATCAAAAGAAAAAAAGAGTCCAAATCCGACAACAAAGTGATTCAACCACTTCTTGGTTCCTTCAGCACAGGGACACTGATGGTGTTTACAATGCAATGCCACCATCAACATCATCAACTCACCAACCAAACAAGGAAGCCACTCAACCATAATAATTAATGAACTTTGGACTCATGCATATGATTTGGACTTATTGTTTAATGATCACTGTTATCATAACTTGTACAGAATATCACTCATCTACCTAGTTTGTTCAATTTTCTTTAACACTGTACATAAAATATGTAACACGAAAAAAGGGGGGATGTGGTGATATACATCACTGTAAGTGCACAAAGGGTCAATGTACATACACTACACCTAGCTAGACACTAGAGGGAACACCAGAGACATGACACACAGACAATCAACCAATAGGTCAGTAAGATAGGACACGACCAATGGGCAATCACGATACACACAGAGGTGACACTACCACAGGAGGGCATTACACCAACCCATATAAAAGGACACATCACACATGCTCAGTCTCTTTCCAGTGGAGACTCTCAGTGAGTACAGACACAGGGTTGATTGAACATCACTCCCACCACGTGGATTGTAGCAGACTGGTTTGTCAGTCTGTGAGCTATAGCAGGATTACCAGTAGCATTGAATCCAAGTAGGAGAATTGTTAATAGTTTAATCAACGTGTTAAAGCTATCTCCAAGTCTGAACCTTCTTTTGTCAGAGTGCACATCAAGGAAGCAGCTTATGCTACGTCAAGAGCATAATAAAACAGTACCCAGGTGAACTATCACTCTCACCAGTATTTAGAACTGAACATCAGTTGGAGAATGAGATGAACTCAGGGGACTCATGCACTACCTACCTGCAGCCTCCTTGACTGCCTGGAAGTTTTCTATTCCCTCTCAGCCTGAACAGTGGGGTGTGGGGTGAAGTCATCCAGAGATATGCTGTCCACGGAACTCTCAGCCTTGCAGACGTGCCGTAGTAACACAGTTGATCACCAGTTGATCATGCTCCAAAAACTGGGGTTTGATCTCCTCCAGCTGACAATACTTCCCTGCGCATGTGGTTGTCCAGGATGTGAGAGTTACATCATGGAACACGATATGCATTCCAGGGGCGGCACGGTGGCGCAGTGGCTAGCACTCCTGCCTCACAGTGCCGAAGACCCAGGTTCGATCCTGGCCCCGGTCATTGTCTGTGTGGAGTTTGCACATTCCCCACAACAACCCAAAGATGTGCACAGTAGGTGGATTGGCCACAATAAACTACCCCTTAATTGGAAAAAAAAGAATTGGTTACTCTAAATTTATTTCAAATGAGATATGCACTCCACAGGTCTGATATACACTGCAATGCCTCCAGTTATTAAACTATTTACAGAAATAAACAGAAGACATCAATAAATATCAGCTGATTGTCAATTAGCATCTTCCCTTCTACTGATGTCACTTTATTTTGTAGGGAGGTTAACTTGAATGTTTTGTTTTTAAATTCAGGGTACCCAATTCATTTTCTTTTCAAATTGAGGGGCAATTTAGCGTGGCCAATGCACCCACCCGGCACATCTTTGGGTTATGGAGGCGAAACCCATGCAAACACGGGGAGAATGTGCAAACTCCACACAGACAGTGACCCAGAGCCTGGATCGAACCTGGGACCTCGGCGCCGTGAGGCAGCAGTGCTAACCACTGCACCACCATGCTTCCCTACTTAAATGTTTTTTAACCTTATCTCAATACCTCAGATTTTAATTTATTGACAAATTCGGAACCCTTTAGTGTTACTATTGTGGCCATCTTCCTGCAAAGGGTAATGGGAATTGTGGTCAAGCTAGGACACAGACAGTGCACAACCCCTTTGTATTGTGCAAAGGAAAAACCAGACCAAACCAAAACCTGCACCTGTTAAAGGTTAATCACCAATTTCCCCAGGACAATAGACTCAAATCAAGGAATAGCAACAGTAGCAGACTCCCCGGTGCCACACCCCTTATTTGGAAAGGCATACACACTTGGAACAATAACGACTAGGACCCGCCCAGCCATCAAGGTACGCACCCCTAATTGGCTGGTATCGATCAGAGTGATTGAGACTCTATCAATCTATTGGACCCTGAGTTAACACCGCCCAAAAGGGCGCGAAAGAGAAGAAGGATAAGAAGCCCTGCGCACTAGGGATCGCTCTCTTTTGGGACCGGCCTGTGCCCACACCAATCGCAGTATAACGACCAGCCAAGTTCAAGACCCGCGATCGCTACCTGAGAGAGAGACACGAGCCGCAGCCGAGTCGAACCTAACGATTTCCAGCCGACGCACGTGGGGGACTCAGATCAAGGCCTTATCTACCCTCACAGAGCCGGTCATCCAGAAGTTAAGTAAAGGTCATCTTAGTTGATAGGTGTAGTTTAATATGTAGCCGCGTGTATCATTGCACACAGAAATAAGTCTTGTGTTTTATAATAAACTGTCGTTTGAACTAACATACTGGTTTTGTGGTCATTTGGTCAATGCAAGAAACATACTCGCAGCTTGTGATCTGATAATAAAAGTGGCAACACTATCCCTTGCTATTTCATTTTAACCTATCTCCTAGATTTGTTGGTTAATTGAACATTGATTGTAATTATATTGTTAGGAAGTTGAAATTAAATGAAAAGTTGAATGTGTGCAACTTTGTTTTCACTTTCTGCTCACTATTACAGATAAACAGAGCTGCTTACACAATTGCCACGAGCAGCAGATTTTAAGTGATCCATACCATTATACTGGTTGATGAGACAGTTCAAGTCCTTAATCCTACTTTGGACAACGCATCAGACATAGATTATGTATCCAAGTTTCTTATTTTTAAATTTTAAAGTTAAACAAGCTAGCTTGGAGATCATAATGAGGAAATATTTTCTGGACATTATACTTTGAATAAGCTAATAGCTTATTGTATACGTGCGATACTTGGAATAAATATTGCTCCAGAAACAGATTGCACTATGTACCCAACTGTTCCATAAAAATTAACTCTTAACTGTTGTTAATGGTTAAACTAAATTTATGTATTAGGTTTGGATCCTCATTGCACTTACCAATTAAACTAAACCAAGGCTCCTACTGCTAAAAATATTTTGAGATGTTGAATGTTAAAACTACTGTTTACATCAGTGATTGAGATAGCTTCACAGTATTGTAACCATTCTTTTATATTTAGATAAAGGTTCAATTTCCAAAGCAAAGAAAAGGCATGTGGATGGCAGCATAGGTTTCTCATTAAGATTCTTACAACAGTCTCAAATCAGGGAGATTTGACAGAGCTGCACTGAAATCATGACTGCAATTCTGCATATATAAACAAATGACATTTTTTCCTGCAGCAATGCTTAAACTGCAGTGACTAAATTTTTATTTTAAAATTGTGGCTGCATTGTGAGAGATTTGCTGTAGGCAAGTGTTAAAAACCCTCATGCGAACCTCATGCAGATTCCCATCTTTCAAACATCAGACAGGTCAAATCTCCTGGTGCATTAATATGAAGTAACTCAGGCTAGTCCTCTATATGACATCCGGGGAAGTTAGTGAGCTTTCATGTCCTGAACTTCGTGAGGTCTTAGTTACAGGATTTTAGCTGCTCTCCATTGCTAGAAATGATGTCCCAATTCCATTATTATTAGCTACAGACGCTGCAAACTTTCATTAGGCATTCATGCCAGCCGAATACAAATCTTCTGGTTTAGAACTCAGTATCAATCTGTTTCCCAAAGCTCGAACCTTTTACTTTCAAATATCGACAACAGTCGCACCATTTGAACTTGGGAGCTTGCTTAAGAAATCATAAGAAACGTGAATTTGCCGTATGACGTTAGCTTTACCAATTTTACACTAATGACTCCACATTAGAGTGGATCTGAAAATTGGTTGTAATTTTGACTTCATACTGAGAAGTTGGCAAGGAAAATGACATTGAGTTATTGAGACTATGTTCCGAATTAAAACTCCAATCTCTTGCCCTCAGATTTCCCCCCCCCCCCCCCCCCCCCCATTCTTTCTGGTCTATTTGTCCTTTTCTCGTCAGTGGGAAAGAAAAACTTAACGCAGTGTCCATTTCAGTGATAAAATTGAATTGTGTACTGAAATAAGACAGACATGAGTACAAATTACAAGAGACTGCGCCGAATTTAAATTGTTTTCTTTGAAACTAATTATGAAGGCTGGGATGATAATAGCTCGAAATAGTTCTTCCTGTATTTTTATAAGATTAGTCTACTTCAAATATTTGCCTCACATTATTCAAGTATACCAACTTAAGTTCATACAAACGATCAAAGGAATGTGTTTAAAATTGGACTGAGACAAATTAAAGTACCTGAACTCCGAATGTTTTCAGTGAGTAGTTCTTTTACACTGCAAGATTTAAGCTGGAGAAAATGTGGGTGGATTCGAATACAAGGTGGATGTTGAGTGTAAAAACTTGTCCCCTTCGCCCTACCTTTCCTATGCCTGTAAGTGTCAGACATGTTACCGTAGAAGTGTGTCATTGTGTAGCACTACAGTAGGGCTACCATAGCATTGCAACAGGGCTGCCAAATTCCTGGATTGTCCTGGTGTCTCTGAGAATTAAGGACTAATCTTCTCAACACTACTATGAGTAATCCAGATGGGAGGATGAGTGTAGCATAGAGAAATTTTTGAAATGAATTTTTGAAAGTCTTCCAACCTGCAATTGGTGTTATCTTTTCTCCCACTATGCATTTCAGCTGCTCCCTCCATCTGTTAAAGGTTTCACACGCTTGGCAGCCAGTCACCTTGGTTACTGGACATCTTTACTTCTCTTTCTCGTTCACCTGCCACTCAGGCCTTATCCAACCACAATGTCAACATGCCCATCCTGGATCTGCCATTTAAACTTGAAAACTACCTCCCACCAAAGGACTTATTGCCCCTTTTATCCATTGCTGGGATTCCTCCCATTGATGAAGGATTCCAGGCCTGGTTCACTCAATACTGTTGAAGGAAAGAGATTTCCCCCCCCATTCTTTCTGGTCTATTTGTAGCTTTTACTCCCCCACACAGGGCTTTACCACTGGCTAGCCCCTATTCTCACACTGTGAAGGATATTCTGGCTTGTGTACCACATGATGCACTTTATGCCTTTTCTTTTCAAAAGGCATAATAACTTAGTTATATGAAATCTTCCAGTATTTATTTCTATATTGATGGCGCAATTGTTCTTTCCAGGTGATGTTCATTGAAAATTAATATTAGGCTGTTTGATACAACTGCCTATCTGTGCATCAACTGCAAAGTCCAGGCATGTGCTGAAACCACAAGTAATATATCCAACCAGAGGTGGCAACTCAAACTTCAGTTAAGCATTTATGTACCTGTCCGCCTCCAGGAGTGCCTAACAATTGTGCCTGCGGGTGACTGATGTTACTGTTTTGTCACTGCTTTTGTATTGTTTTTGAACTGTACAAAATGCTGAAAGTCTAAAGTGCCTCAAGTCTCCAACATTATAACCACTAAACAGATCAGAAATAGAAGCAAAGCTATCAGAGTTAAATCAAATATAAGTGGAAATGTGAATGAATGCCTTTGGAGATTCTGATTCTTATTTATGTACCTAAGAATATACTCGTTCATTAAGATATTGTGTGGAGACAAAATTGCAAGCATTGGCATTAAGCGAACCGTCATTTTGCAAGAATGATGACTGGTGCAGTTTTGCATAGTGGAAAGTGGTCAAGGGCAGACCCAGAATTCAATGCAAACTATCAGCTTTTGGTTTACAACAAGAGTACTTCATTGATTTTTCACTCTACCTTCTTGCTATTTTTTTTAAAAAAGCAATTAACAAAGACAAATATTTATTGGAATTAAGTTTACAACAGATACCTATGTTTGCTGAGCACAGACCATAATAAAGTGACTCAAAAATTGATTTCTTACTCTCATGTGCCTGTTTATGCATGCCTCATGTTAGAACTGTGTACAGGCCAAAGTTCATTTTTATCATCACTGCAATGTGGTAAACACATCTACACTTCTGCCCTTTGCTCCTCAACAAATCGCTCACCATTGCACAATTTATGACCACTTTGCTTCAACTGAATAAACTGCACGAGGCGTACCCATGAGATTTGCTCCTCGTTTTATTTCTTTATCTGTAAAAAGTCACGTCTGAGGATTTCTGTTCCTGAGCTCCATTAACATTTTCTGGGTGGAGGAACTTGTGTGGATGGAAAAAGGATGTTAGAATTTTGTTTTTAAAAAATTGGAAGGAATTTCCTCATCCCGACAGAGAGCCAGGTATTGGCAAACCCTTTGCTGGTGGCTGGAAGAGCTGGCCAAACACAATTATGCAATGGCTGGTCAATAAACAGGACAGAGGCGCGAGGCCAGCCAATTATTCAGCAAGATGGGCAGGAAGTCACAAATCCTGCCATTAGCTGACAGCATCAGAGATCTGGGCGCCTGTTTTGAGCACACCTGGACATGTCTCTGTTGCGTACAAACCAACAGCATCAGTGTTGCAGAGTCTGATATGAAGCCCAGGAAAATTACCCTGAACTCCCGGGTCAGCTGGCACATGGCTGCAGGTTCCCCTCCAGGCTGCCCAGGCACGGTGGGAAATGCTACAAGAGGGTTAGTTACCCATCAAACCAAGTCTCATTCTCCCTTTCGGTTTTCAGGAGTAAATGGCACATAATGCCAAAGAACGAGTAAAGATATGTGGTGTACATAGAACATAGAACATAGAACAATACAGCGCAGTACAGGCCCTTCGGCCCACGATGTTGCACCGAAACAAAAGCCATCTAACCTACACTGTAGTGTCCGACATTCAGACACCCACACCTGCAGAGGAGGAGATGGTGGAACTGGATGGAAAGCACGGTGGCTGCGTGATTATGGATGGCAAGGTTACAGTACAAAGAGAAGAGAGTGAGGGCATCTCAAGTTTGGTGTCGACCGTTGAGCAGAAAGGAGGCATGGGAAAAGGGGTGGCACGGTGGCACCATGGTTAGCTGCCTCCCAGCACCAGGGATGCGAGTTCAATTCCAGCCTTGCGTGACTATGTCTGTGGAATTTGCACGTTCTCCCCATGTCTGCGTGGGTTTCCTCTGGTTAACTCCTACAGTCCAAAAATGTGGCAGTTATGTGGATTGGCCATGCTAAGGTATCCTTTAGAGTCCAATGATGTGCAGGTTAGTTGGGGTTACGGGGATAGGATGGGGGAGTGGGCCTAGCTACGGTGCTCTTTCAGATGGTTGGTGCAAACTCGATGGGCTGAATGGCCTCCTTCTGCAATGTGGGGATTCTATGGATTGCGAATAACATGAACTTAATTCTTTGTGTTCTCCAATGCAGGTCTTCACATTCCACAGGAATGGCCTGCTCCATTGTCTGTGACCCTGTAGTCCATCTCTGAGCAAGAGAGCGTCAACGACTCAGATATGTACCCTCACATTTTCCACACCCCCACCCCATTCCCTCCACCAGTGAAGAGTCATGGGTGGTTAGCATAATGGTCACAATCTGGTGAGCACATCAAAGACACAATGGAGCAGCTGATGGAGGCTGTGACAGCCAAAGGCCCTGACTGTTGGAGCCAGGCCCATGCTGGGCCCCAGGCTAATGACGGGTCTCTAGTCACAGACACACAAAACTTTTTGAAGGCACAGTGACAGACTCCAGGGAAGTCCACAGTGGCCCTGAAGTCCGCAGATCTTTCAGTGTGGCTCTGTGGATGCATTTCGAACGGCACAAAATCTCCGGTCCTTTTAAACTGGGCATTCGCCACTTCTTTGATGTGGTACTGGGGTCACAGGCAGAGGTGCTGAGGAGTAGCTGGTCATCCTTGAATCACCCAGAGAAAAGCCCTACTCCCACTTGGTGCATGATGGCACTGCCTAAATGGCCTGAGGTGGAGGGGCACCTGTAGGGAGGTACAAGCGCCTTGGCCCCCCTCTCACCAGGCCACTGATGTGCACAACTATGGCCAGAGCAATGTTTTGCAGCTCTTGAACACATATCTGCAGCCACCTATTGGTCTGCGCAACCTGGCTCTCCATGACAGCCGCAACTTCTCCATGGAGGAAGCCAAACATTCACCCAGATATTTGGCCGAAGTCATGGCCTAAATGGACTCCTCCATTGTCTGGGTATGGCTACACAATACTTCTAACAGCTCTGCCAGATGTTCCTTCCAAGTCCATAGGGCGGCAGGTTGTCCTGAAGGAGAGCACATAGGTCAACACGGTAGCACAAATGGCTAGCACTGTGGCTTCACAGCGCCAAGGCCCCAGGTTCGAGTCCCCACTGGGTCACTGTCTGTGCGGAGTCTGCACGTTCTCCCCATGCCTGTGTGGGTTTCCTCCAGCTGCTCTGGTTTCCGCCCACAGCCCAAAGACATGCAGGTTAGGTGGATAGGCCACACTCAATGGCCTGAGTGGCCAAAAAGGTTAGAAGGGGTTATTGGGTTACAGGAATAGGGTGGAAGTGAGGGCTTAAGTGGGTTGGTGCAGACTCGATGGGCTGAATGGCCTCCTTCTGCACTATATGTGCTATGTTCTATGTTCCATGTCAGTGTCTACTTCCCTAGACACCCTCTGCCATCATTGCCATTGCCTTGCTGATATTGTCAGGTAGCTGAGGTGAAAGGAGTACACTCTGTTATGTGCCATTTAACTGCAATGGACTGACATCCAGTTGCCTCCCTCCTGAACATGCTCAGCATCTGCTCACTGATGCAGGTGACGCCCCTCTTTGGTCTCTGCTTGCTTTTTAACTAGACCCAGTTCCAAACTTCCTCTGCATCATTTTGGACAAACCCATTTTGCCCCCAGAACCTCTAACAGATGTCAACATCCTGCCAAGGGCGGGTGTGGGGGGGGGGGGGGGGGCGTTGGGGGAGAAGGTTCAAATATTTGTTTTAAATTCTCATCTTTCATTCTAGGCCTGCCTGTGGTAAACCACTGTTAGTGTATTATATGTATTGTGGTAAACTGTTAGTGTACTACATGTATTGTGGTAAACCACTGCCTGATGGCTCCGCCTGTGGCTCCTCCCCTCGGGCTCAGTATAAAGGTGGCTGATCTCTCCACCTCCCTCTCTTCCTTTGGGATGTCATTTAGAAGTTACCTAGTTGAACAAACTTTCCTCCTTCTTTGGCTCGCTGTCAATTTGCATGATTAAAATCCTGAGGAGGTTTTGCTATAATAAGGGTGTTCTCGTTGTAAGGTGACAAAGGCATTGGACAGTGATTATTCACATGCTGAGGTAGGATAACAAATGAGTCACCAAAATGACAAAGCACCTGGACATTTCATTAGATATAGATATGTCTATATGTTCTATAGATATGTCAGGAATAAAAGAATGACTAGGATAAGAGTAGGGCCAGTCAAGGACAGTAGTGGGAAGTTGTGCTTGGAGTCCGAGGAGATAGGAGAGGTGCTAAATGAATATTTTTCATCAGTATTCACACAGGAAAAAGACAATGTTGTCGAGGAGAATACTGAGATTCAGGCTACTAGACTAGAAGGGCTTGAAGTTCATAAGGAGGAGGTGTTAACAATTCTGGAAAGGGTGAAAATAGATAAGTCCCCTGGGTCAGATGGGATTTATCCTAGGATTCTCTGGGAAGCTAGGGAGGAGATTGCAGAGCCTTTGGCTTTGATCTTTAAGTCATCTTTGTCACCAGGAATAGTGCCAGAAGACTGGAGGATAGCAAATGTTGTCCCCTTGTTCAAGAAGGGGAGTAGAGACAACCCCGGTAACTATAGACCAGTGAGCCTTACTTCTGTTGTGGGCAAAATCTTGGAAATGTTTATAAGACATAGGGTGTACAATCATCTGGAAAGGAATAATTTGATTAGACATAGTCAACATGGTTTCGTGAAGGGTAGGTCGTGCCTCACAAACCTTATTGAGTTCTTTGAGAAGGTGACCAAACAGGTGGATGAGGGTAAAGCAGTTGATGTGGTGTATATGGATTTCAGTAAAGCGTTTGATAAGGTTCCCCATGGTAGGCTACTGCAGAAAATACGGAAGCATGGGATTCAGGGAGATTTAGCAGTTTGGATCAGAAATTGGCTAGCTGGGAGAAGACAAAGGGTGGTGGTTGATGGGAAGTGTTCAGACTGGAGTCCAGTTACTAGTGGTGTACCACAAGGATCTGTTTTGGGGCCACTGCTGTTTGTCATTTTTATAAATGACCTGGAGGAGGGCGTAGAAGGATGGGTGAGTAAATTTGCAGATGACACTAAAGTCAGTGGAGTTGTGGACAGTGCAGAAAGATGTTACACGTTACAGAGGGACATAGATAAGCTGCAGTGCTGGGCTGAGAGGTGGCAAATGGAGTTTAATGCAGAAAAGTGTGAGGTGATTCATTTTGGAAGGAATAACAGGAAGACTGAGTACTGGGCGAATGGTAAGATTCTTGGTAGTGTGGATGAGCAGAGAGATCACGGTGTCCATGTACATAGATCCCTGAAAGTTGCCACTCAGGTTGAGAGGGTTGTTAAGAAGGCGTACGGTGTGTTAGCTTTTATTGGTAGAGGGATTGAGTTTCGGAGCCATGAGGTCATGTTGCAGCTGTACAAAACTCTGGTGCTGCCGCATTTGGAGTATTGCGTGCAATTCTGGTCGCCGCATTATAGGAAGGATGTGGAAGCATTGGAAAGGATGCAGCGGAGATTTACCAGAATGTTGCTGTCATGATATTCAAACACGCACATCATGATAGACACACCAACAGACAAATCAGAACACACAACACCACAACCAATCACAGAAAGATATAAAAGCACAAACACGACACCTGGTGGTCAGTATTAGCTGGAGACGAGGACCAGGACAGACCTGCTACACGACACACTCAGGGAGACAGCACGTGCAGAGTATCCAGAACGAACTGTATATAAGAGTTAAAATAAAATAGAGTTGTACCACATCCAACTGTGTTGGCTCATCTGTGCACCAGAGAACCCAACACCACATGGTACAGGAGTGGATCGATACCTGCCGGCATACCTCAGTGTACAGAGACAACCAGCAGTGCCCAGGCAAAATGATAGATCTCCCGGTTCCGCAGCCGCTCCAGTGCCACGGCGATCTCTGCGAAAACTGGCGGCGATTCCGGCAAGTGTTCGAATTGTTCCTGGTGGCAGCTGAACTCCAAGACCTGGATGATAGCGAAAAAATTTAATTTCTCCTCACCATCGCCGGTGCAAGGGCAAGAGAAATATTCACAAGGTTCAGGTTCTTCAGGAGGCAGCAAAGGTACGATTACCAGGCAGTCCTGGACAAATTCTCCAAGTACTGTGAAGAAAACGCAATCCAATCGGCAAGTAAAGGTAAGAAAAGCGGCAGTACTCACCTCGTGGCCGGGATCCCGGAGCCCGAATTCCCAGAGGCCGAAATCCCGGGACTGAGAGAGGGCTGGGTCGAGGTCGGCGGCCATCTTGCTAAAGGTATCACGCTAGCACAGTTGCGCGAGCAGTGCGCAGAACCGGAAGTTTTGTTTGCGCATGCGCGAGATGCTGCGCATGCGCAGTCAAGAAAACGGCCATCGGTAAAGGAACAGCGATCTGAGCATGCGCAGTCGCTTCCTACGTGCTACATACCGAGCGTCAGGATGTCAGAGGCCCCAGACCGCACCAATTTAAAGGGGAAACGTCCCAAATCCAATTTAAAAGGGAAACGTCCCAAATCAAAAAAACAAAAATCTGTTAAAGCTGTAAAACAACCTTCCCTCACCTGGAATGACAGCACATTGCCGCAAATTGACCCAGGAGATGAATTTGACCTCCGAAGAACCCTCCGACAAGCAGTTACCTACGCACAAGCCGATGATTCCGACCTTGAATACTTCGATGACGATCTTTACAGTGTTTCCAGACCTCGCGAGCCCAATGATAGCTCCGTGGTCCTATACAACTATGACTCGGACGAACCTTTTGTGTTGCACATTGGCGGCCCCCACATTGAATCCGACGCAGATGTGGATTCATTTTTCGGATTTGAGGATCTTCAACCCAGCAGATATGATGTCCCAACTTATCAGTACCGGATGATGCTGCAGCCTGACATTAACAGACAGGGTGTGGTGCAAGCACACGGAGAGCGCCCTGCTGCCACACAGAGCGTGGTCCACGTCCCGCTTAACGTTCCCGACTCTATGAAAGAAGACATGCAAGACTCCAGAGCGCAGTCCTCGCATGAACCAGAAGTGACTCCAGAGTCACAAGCCTCCACAGCAAGCTCGTGGACAGACTCCACAATTGCAGAAACGCAAGACTCCAGAGCGCAGTCCTTGCACGAACAAGAAGTGACTCCAGTGTCACAAGCCTCCACAGAGAGCTCGTGGACAGCCTCCACGATAGAAGCAACGCAAGACTCCAGAGCGCAGTCCTTGCACGAACAAGAAGTGACTCCGTGTCACAAGCCTCCACAGAGAGCTCGTGGACAGCCTCCACGATAGAAGCAACGCAAGACTCCAATGTGCGGTCCTTGCAGGAACAAGACCATGAGGGTCTAGCAACCTTTCCTGACCAACCAGCGGCAGATGATGCAAGTCTGCCATGCTCACGTGAACAGCAAGAAGGCTATAACAGCCTACCATGCTCCACTACACAGCAGCATGACCATGACGGTCTCCCATGCTACAATGAAGGGCACAGCGCTGAAGCCTGTTCCAGCCCAACTGAAGACAAGCCAAAGGAATCGCCTCTTCCAAGCCCGAAGAAAAAAGGTTTATGCGCTGACCTTCAGGATCATTATAGCCGAACAGAGATTAATAATGCTGCACGGCCACAGAAGGATGCTGAGGATTTGCTAAAGAAATTAATTGAATGTTTAACTTGCAAGGAGCAGACTGAGAATTGCCAGTGTTTTAGTACGGATCGAAAAAATGGACAAGACATTGATCCTCAGGTAATGGAAATAACACAACCTGAATCATATCTACAGCAGGGACAGATGTCTCCCTTCAACACAACGCCGCAAAGTCCCAACTTCGGAGACCAGCAGTTAGTCAGTAATGACTCTTCAAACCTTGAGGGGAACATTAATTGCATTGAACCTATACACACTCCACTGATAAATGAGCAGAACATTGGAGCAAGAATCCTGAGGACAGCGACATCGAGTAGCCAGATAACGAATTTAAAACCCGCAGCAGTTTCAAGTGAACCAAGTGTGCTTTCCACTAATGGTGAAGATGCAGATAAGGTCGACCCGATTATCCATTGTACCACACTAACCCCAGTGATTAAGCAGTTATGTATGGGGAGTATAATGTGGGCAATTGAGAACAGTAAAAGAGAGACTGTGACCATGCCAGTCCCAGCAAAATCAGACCCAGAGACCATGAAGGCATGTACATTAGACAAAGATACATATGAGGTACCTGAGAAGAAAAGTGAAACGGAATGTTCTTTGAAAATAGCACAATGTCGATAGAAACATTGGATCCTATATTCGAGACCATACATATGGGAGAATTTGGGGGTAATAAACAAGGTTCTGCAATGTCTGGGGGAAGATTTAAAATTCCAAAGAAGAAAAGCCCAAATGAAGGACAACGGCAAGACAATGACAGTCCACCGACATGGTGTGTACCACCAGATGAAAACTCTGACAATTTACCCATCCCTAGTGAACAGCAAGCTGCTAATGAGGATCTATCCACGGGATGTGAGACGAGTGACGACAGCATCCCACTTCCCATGCAAAAGGTGCAAGGTGACAGACCTCGCCTAGTGCGTACCGAGGCACTCGACGATCACGGTGGGACCACTGACGACTGCGGTGGCGGCGCACCGCTTCCACCCTCGATGGCTCGAGCCTCTCCACTGGTCGGTGCATTCCTGCATGTTCCGACTCCAGAAGTGCAGCTTCAGGGAATCTCGGCTGCCTCCAGTGAACCTGTTGGGACTCCGGACGGGGAGCATCGACGGAAGGCAGACCGGACTCCAGATGGGGAGCAGCCAAGCGCCGACTCTGATTCGCGCACGCCAGACCTTGCTCCGGACGGGCGGTGTCGCGGCCTCGGTGATGGCACGCTCAGGGTGACGGCGGATGCCACGGCGACAGGGAATGGATCGCGTGGCAGTCCCACTGGGTCGGCAGTGGCGACCAGCACCGGCGGTCCAAGACGGACACACCAATTCGCGCCATCGCCAGACGTTGATGCGAGCAACAATTCTCTCTCCAAGGCGACATGCTTCGACGTTTCTCTGCGGAGTCGCCCTTCCGGCACAGCAGGTGGCCGGAACCAGCGTACACGGTCTCGGCCAACTTCCACATCTGGCACAGTCATCGCCTTGCATGATATTAGTGATGGTGCTTCTTCGATGGCAACGACCCATCGGCTACAAGATGCAGTCCACCACAAACATAAAAAGAAAAAAAACTCCACCTTGTTCCTGGCATGCAGGGCGGATGGATTGGTGCGTAGGCGCAATCAGCGAGCTTTGCGCCGCCTTCCACGCTCGCAACTGAACCGTACGCACATGCCGGAACCTCCACTGGTTCCCAAGGATGACTTTGTGGAGATGCCACGGATCATGCCCCTTCCATCGCCACCAGAACCAAACCACAGCCAAGGCAACACTAACAAAGATGTTGAATGTTATATTTGCACGAATGAAAAACCAAGCACTGCATGAAGTACAACAAATTGAAAAGTAGAGACTTCGGCAGCAGCATCACCTCCAACAGTCCAAGGTGAACCAGTGTGAACCCAAATCTCCACAGCTGAACCGGCTTGAGGACCAGCCTATTCTTGAGGCGGTCACCCATTAGACTGGACTTATAACGCTGTTCATACGTTCAAAAAGTCAAACACTTCTGTATTATAACCTGTTGTTGTTTATCGTTCCAGATATCGTCTGACCGGACCACTGTTCAAGTTGTTTTTTTTCTCGCATTCATGTTTTGTTATGGTACAACCTTGTTAGTGTGACGCACCCGACATCGCCCCATGTAAATAGTTACGTCATATACACACGCTGTACACAACACACACACACACTCTTAGATGCACTCACGACATGATTATATTTATAACCACGTAGGCACATATCTTTGTAAAAAGGGGGATGTCATGATATTCAAACACACACATCATGATAGACACACCAACAGACAAATCAGAACACACAACACCACAACCAATCACAGAAAGATATAAAAGCACAAACACGACACCTGGTGGTCAGTATCAGCTGGAGACGAGGACCAGGACAGACCTGCTACACGACACACTCAGGGAGACAGCACGTGCAGAGTATCCAGAACGAACTGTATATAAGAGTTAAAATAAAATAGAGTTGTACCACATACAACTGTGTTGGCTCATCTGTGCACCAGAGAACCCAACACCGCAGTTGCCTGGTATGGAGGGAAGATCTTATGAGGAAAGGCTGAGGGACTTGAGGCTGTTTTCATTAGAGAGAAGAAGGTTAAGAGGTGACTTAATTGAGGCATACAAGATGATCAGAGGATTGGATAGGGTGGACAGTGAGAGCCTTTTCCCTCGGATGGTGATGTCTAGCACGAGGGGACATAGCTTTAAATTGAGGGGAGATAGATATAAGACAGACATCAGAGGTAGGTTCTTTACTCAGAGAGTAGTAAGGGTGTGGAATGCCCTGCCTGCAACAGTAGTGGACTCACCAACACTAAGGGTATTCAAATGGTCATTGGATTGACATATGGACGAGAAGGGAATAGTGTAGATGGGATTTAGAGTGGTTTCACAGGTCGGCGCAACATTGAGGGCCAAAGGGCCTGTACTGCGCTTTAATGTTCTATGTTCTATGACCTCCGGCCCTGCCCCAGTTCGGGATCAGTGGCCAGGAGGCTTTCTGTTTAGCTGATTAAAGCTACAGTTTCATTCACGACTCATCTGGGGCGTCATTCTCCGACCCCCTAGCGGGTCGGAGAATGGCCGTTGGCCGCCGTGAATCCCGCCCCCGCCGGTTGCCGAAGTCTCCGAAGGGAGAAAAGTCGGCGGGGCGTTAATGGCGCCGCAGACGTCGGAGAATGGCACGGGTGGGCGCAAGGCAGCCGATTTTGGGCATGCCGATATTCTCCCGTCCGGTTGGGCCGAAGTCCCGTCGACATGATGACGGGTAACGTCGACGTAAATCAAACCTCCTTTTAATCGGCGTCAACCTGTGCTCCAGGTTCATGCCGACCAGCGTGGAGGTGAGTGACGTCCTGGGGGGTTGGCCGCTGGGCAGGTGGTGATGGCGTGGCCGCAGTCTGAATGTGTGGGGAGAGGTGTGTCTAGGGTTGTGTGTGTGTGTGTGTGCGGCGGGGGGGGGGGGGGGTGGTTAGAGTGGGCTGGGCTCCGGGGGAGTGCCGGGAGGGGTTCAGTGCCGGGAAAGGGGATGGGGGGTCCGTGCCGGGGAGGAGGATGGGGTGTCCGTGCCGGGGAGGAGGATGGGGGGCCCGTGCCGGGGAGGAGGATGGGGGGCCCGTGCCGGGGAGGAGGATGGGGTCCGTGCCGGGGAGGAGGATGGGGGGGCCCGTGCCGGGGAGGAGGATGGGGTCCGTGCCGGGGAGGGGGATGGGGGGCCCGTGCTGGGGAGGAGGATGGGGGGCTCGTGCCGGGGAGGAGGATGGGGGGCCCGTGCCGGGGAGGAGGATGGGGTCCGTGCTGGGGAGGGGGATGGGGGGCCCGTGCCGGGGAGGAGGATGGGGGGTCCGTGCCGGGGAGCAGGATGGGGGGTCCGTGCCGGGGAGGAGGATGGGGGGCCCGTGCCGGGGAGGGGGATGGGGGGGGCGTGCCGGGGAGGAGGATGGGGGCCTGTGCCGGGGAGGAGGATGGGGGGCCCATGCCGGGGAGGTGGATGGGGGGTCCGTGCCGGGGAGGAGGATGGGGTCCGTGCCGGGGAGGAGGATGGGGGGCCCGTGCCGGGGAGGAGGATGGGGCCCGTGCTGGGGAGGAGGATGGGGGGCCCGTGCCGGGGAGGAGGATGGGGGGCGCGTGCCGGGGAGGAGGATGGGGGGCCCGTGCCGGGGAGGGGGATGGGGGGCCCATGCCGGGGAGGAGGATGGGGGCTCCGTGCCGGGGAGGGGGATGGGGGGCCCGTGCCGGGGAGGGGGATGGGGGGCCCGTGCCAGGGAGGAGGATGGGGGGCCCGTGCCGGGGAGGGGGATGGGGGGGGGGTCCGTGCCGGGGTGGAGGATGGGGGGCCCGTGCCGGGGAGGGGGATGGGGGGGGGGCCGTGCCGGGGAGGGGGATGGGGGGTCCGTGCCGGGGAGAATGGGGGGTCCGTGCCGGGGAGGAGGATGGTGGGCCCGTGCCGGGGAGGGGGATGGGGGGGGGGGGCGTGCCAGGGAGGAGGATGGGGGGCCCGTGCCGGGGAGGAGGATGGGGGGTCCGTGCCGGGGGGTGCGAGGGCAAGTGAGTTGGTCCACCTGGCCAGGTGCCAGCCTCCAACAGTTGGACCCATGCGGTCCATGCCACCTGGCTGGGGGGAGGAGGGGATATGGGCAATGATGACATGTCGTCGTTCCCCTCCCCCCCCCACCAGGCCGTCATGTTTTCCGATCATCCAGCGATGTTGGCCGCCGTGGCGCCAGCCGCTAATGTCTATGTTGCCCTGGATGAGGAGGAGGAGGAGGAGGAGCGTGCCAGAGAGGCGGCGCAGGCTGCCGCAGAGGGGCAGGCGGCAGCCGCCCAGGCTGGAGGGACACCTGACCGACAGGATGAGGAGGGGGAGGAGGACGTCACGGCCCCACGGCAACGGTGGCACCCGAGGGCGCCCCGTGTGTACCGGCCCCGGCAGTCATACCAGGACCTCACGGACCGGGAATGCAGGAGGAGACTCCGGATGAGGCGGGAAACCGTGGCACACATCTGCCACCTGCTGGCACACCTGTCACCGCGTGGCACTGGCGGGGGACACCCTCTCCCCGTGTCCGTCAAGGTTACGGTGGCCCTGAACTTTAATGCAACGGTGTCATTTCAGGCACCGAGTGGGGACCTGTCCGGCATATCGCAGACATCGGTGCATCGGTGCATCCGGGCAGTGACAGATGCCCTATATGCCATGGCGCACCGCTACATCCGCTTCCCTGTGGACCGGGCCAGCCAAGATGCCCGGGCCGTGGCCTTCTCTGCCGTGGCCGGGTTCCCCATGGTCCAGGGCGCGATTGACGGGATGCAGGTTGCCGTGCGGCCACCTGCAGATAACAGGGCCATGTTCACCAATAGGAAGGGGACCTATTCGATGAACATACAGGTGGTCTGCGACCACCGCATGATGATCCTGCACGCCTGCGCCCGTTACCCAGGCAGTGTACACGACTCATACGTGTTGTCGCGGTCATCCATCCCCGGCATGTACGAGGGACGCCATCCCCGGCTGAGGGGCTGGTTGCTGGGCGACAGGGGCTACCCATTGCGATCGTGGCTGATGACGCCTATACGGAGGCCACGCAATGAGGCGGAGAACCGCTACAATGATGCCCATGTAGCGACAAGGGGAGTGATAGAGAAGTGCTTTGGCGTGCTGAAGATGCGTTTCAGGTGCCTGGACCTCTCTGGGGGCGCCCTCCAGTATCGGTCAGATAGGGTCGGCCGCATCATTGTGGTGTGCTGCGTCCTGCACAACATAGCCCAGCAGAGGGGCGATGTGCCGCAGGCAGAGGAGCGCGGAGTGGAGGAGCAGCAGGAAGAGGCGCAGTCCTCCCCAGATGAGGGGGATGGGGGCAATGGTCAGGGCAGACGGGCTAGACACAGGCGGGTGGCTGTCCACCGTTACCGGCTGGCCCAGCGGGCACGGGACAGGCTGATAGCCGTTCGCTTCACTGACTAGATGGGCGTGGGAATCGGGTAGTACGGCCACAGACCGCACACCATGTGACCACCCACACCCCCACCCATCCACCCACCTAGCACCCTCACCCCCCTCCCCAACCCCACCCACCCCACCCACATGCACACCACCACCCCCATTGCCGACCCGCGTCCAGTTGCGGGTGGACGCGTGTCTATTGCAGGCCATGGAGGATGATGACAACCCACCCTGCGATGAGCTCCTGGCTCCACATCGTTGGACTATGTCTGACCCATGGCCACAGTACCACCATCCACCCGGACCATCCCTGCATGCGGCTGTGACACTGCAGCGCACGGTCCCGTCCTCTGCCCGGGGGGATGTTGATGGCGGCCCAGGGGGAAGGGGCAGACTCACCTGGGGCTGAGGTAAGACCACCCCTCACATACACACACTTGCGCTCAACGTACATGACACCCCCGCACGCTTTGGACAGAGCACAAAGGCAGCTTCTGTTGGTGTAACATTGACTTTAATAACCAAAGGAGTTCATGCACGTGCCCTGCACCTATGCCAACTTACTCAGTGTCTAATTGTTTGGCCTTACGGGCCCTTTGACTACGTCTACGTGGTTCCCCAGACGGTACAGCAGAACTGGAGGTGGACTCCTGTGATTCCTGCCCTCTGACAGGGGATCCCTTTGGCGGCCATTTCCTGGGGCGTCCTGGCCTAGATGGGTCAGGCTGCGGCCCGGGCGACTGGGATGGCGAGCTGCCAGCCTGTCCTGCCCGTTGCCCACCCAATGCACCTGGGACGGAAGGGGGGGAGTCCGAGGTGTTGCGGTGTTCCGGGACCTCCCCTACAGGGGGACCCAGGATGGACCACGCCATCTCCTCCTCCCTCGGGGTGCCCGATGGCCCACATGCCTCTACATGGGTGGGGGATGCAAACGGACTGGCCATCCGACGCCCCCCCGACATCTGGCGCTGCCAGTCCTTGAGGCCCGTGCTGGTATCGACAGGGGTCTGCAGGTTTGCAGCCATGGAGCCCAGGGAATTGGCAAACCCTGTCTGTGAATGTGCGACGCCGGCTCGCACATGGCCAATGGCGCCAATGCCCTCAGCGATGGCCTGCAGAGACTGGGCTATGGCCTGCTGAGACTGGGCCATGGCCTGCAGAGACTGGGCCATGGCGTTGAGCGCCTCTGCCATCTGGCGCTGGCACTGGCTCATGGCCTCCTGTGAGAGGGCAGCCATGTCCTGGGCCACAGACACCGCCTGCACGGAAATCCCCAGGCCTCGCAAACCGTTCCCCATGTCTGACACCGTCGCACCCAGTGCCTCCACCGCGGACGCCACCCGTGCGGTGTCGGCCTGGGTGGCACGTATGACCGGCACCACTCCCAGCTCCTGGACGCGGGTGGACTCCGCCACCTGCGACTGCAGACACCGCAAGCCGGCCGTCACCCTCTTCGCTCGTCTCCGGGTCGGTGGTTGCATCGGATCTATGGGTGGGTGTGGTAACTCCAGCAACCCGGGCTCCATCTGGGCGGCAGATGTTCGCTTGGGCTGGGCTGCCCTCCGACCGCCCAGCCCCTCTGCTGCTCCTACCTCCACCTGCTGTACCGGGACGGGTGTGCATTGCGCACCAGTGAGTGTACCAGACGCCTCATCACTAAAGTGCCCAACCAAGTTCGCGAGTCTGGGAGCGCTGACCGAGAAATATGGGTTGCGCCAAGGGAATGCATTCAGGTATATGCAACTGAGGACTTTTGCGAGGCAACAGGTGAGGGAATTCCCGCAGCTCCCGACGCAAGAGGTGCAGGACAGAGTGATCTCAAAGACATGGGTGGGGGATGGTAAGGTGTCAGATATATATAGGGAAATGAGGGACGAAGGGGAGACTATGGTAGATGAACTAAAAGGGAAATGGGAAGAAGAGCTGGGGGAGGAGATCGAGGAGGGGCTGTGGGCAGTTGCCCTAAGCAGGGTAAACTCGTCGTCCTCGTGTGCCAGGCTAAGCCTGATTCAGTTTAAGGTATTACACAGGGCGCATATGACTGGAGCACGGCTCAGTAAATTTTTTGGGGTGGAGGATAGGTGTGCGAGGTGCTCGAGAAGCCCAGCGAATCATACCCATATGTTTTGGTCATGCCCGGCACTACAGGGGTTTTGGATGGGGGTGACAAAGGTGCATTCAAAAGCAGTGGTGGTCCGGGTCGAACCAAGCTGGGGGTTGGCTATATTTGGGGTTGCACAAGAGCCGGGGGTGCAGGAGGCGAGAGAGGCCTATGTTTTGGCCTTTGCGTCCCTAGTAGCCCGGCGCAGGATATTGCTAATGTGAAAAGAAGCCAAGCCCCCGGGGGTGGAGACCTGGATAAATGACATGGCAGGGTTTATAAAGCTAGAGCGGATTAAGTTCGTTCTAAGGGGGTCGGCTCAAGGGTTCACCAGGCGGTGGCAACCGTTCGTCGAATACCTCGCAGAAAGATAGATGGAATGGAAAAAAGAAGGCAGCAGCAGCAGCCCAGGATCGGGGGGGGGGGGGGGGGGGGGGGGGAGGAGAAACCAGAAGGACTCTCAGGGTTGTTAATATATACTGTATAATATGTATAGGTCGTTGCTACAGGTAATTATATATTGGACTGTTAAATTATATTTTTGGAGAGTGTTACTTGTGATAAGGCAGTTGCCAATTAGGGTTAGTTTTCATTTTTGTTATTTATTATTTATTCATTTTTTTTTTTGTTTATAAAATAGGTCATTGTTATTTGTGTTGTTATAATATTGTGTAAAGGATGCACAATGTACTGTGTTGGTTGACCAAAAATTTTCAATAAAATATATATTTTTTTTAAATCTAAAGTGCCCAACCGAGGTGAGTGTTTCTGCGATGGTGGAGGGTGGTGGTGACAGCAGTGGCGTTGTGTCGTGCTCTTCGTCCCACTCTGAGTCCATGGCACTTTGGGGTGGGGGTTCGTCTCCACCCATCCACTCTGTGTCACTGTCCGGTATTTCGTCTTCCTGGGTAGTGCTGTCCCGGGTAGGGGTGTCCTGGGTAGGGGTGTCCTGGGTAGTGGTGTCCAGGCTCGGCTGTGACGGGGGCCTGTGGCTGCCCCTCTCGTCGCTGGGTGGCACACGCCTGCGTCGTCGCACCCGCACGTGACGGGGGCGTCGTCTCCCTGTTGCTCCGGGTCTCTCCGTCTCCCGTGGTGTGCGAGGGGCATCCTGCGGGCGTCGCATGCCGGAGGGTCCGGGTCTCTCCGTCTCCCGTGGTGTGCGAGGGGCATCCTGCGGGCGTCGCATGCCGGAGAGTCCGGGTCTCTCCGTCTCCCGTGGTGTGCGAGGGGCATCCTGCGGGCGTCACATGCCGGAGGGTCCGGGTCTCTCCGTCTCCCATGGCCTCCGAGGGGCATCCTGCGGGCGGTCTGCATCTGCGGGGATGGGTGCCTCGACGTTTGCTCCTGCGATACACAATGAAGCATGCATGGTTAGACACGCAGGCAGTGATCAGGTGATATGGGGGAGGGGGATATAGGGGAGGGGGGATATGGGGACGGGCTGTCGGTGGCTCACTTGCTAGTACGCCCCCGACCTCTGCATCAGCAACCTCCCGGTCCTCAGGTCCACCAGCCAGTTCCAGGGCCCTTTCCTCGTGTTCGGTCAGTGGCCTCTCATCAGCGGGGCCTCCTCCAGTCCTCACATGCTCCCTGGTGTTGTGTGCGCGCTTCTCCTGTGGGGGGTGGTGGCAGGGGTAAAAGGCAACAGTGTTAGACAGGTATATGGGGAGGGGGGGATATGGGGGAGGGGGGATATGGGGAAGGGGGTATATGGGGGATATGGGGAGGGGGGCTATGGGGGATATGGGGAGGGGGGATATGGGGGAGGGGGGATATGGGGGATATGGGGGAGGGGGTATATGCGGGATATGGGGAGGGGGGATATGGGGAGGGGCTATATGGGGGATATGGGGGAGGGGGATATGGGGAGGGGGGTTATGGGGGATATGGGGGACAGGGGATATGGGGGATATGGGGAGGGGGGATATGGGGAGGGGGATATGGGGGATATGGGGGAGGGGGGATATGGGAGCTATGGGGAGGGGGGATATGGGGGAGGGGGGATATGGGGGAGGGGGGTTATGGGGGAGGGGGGATATGGGGTAGGGGGGATATGGGGATATGGGGGAGGGGGATATGGGGGTGGGGGGATATGGGAGAGGGGGATATGGGGGATATGGGGGGTGGGGGATATGGATATCTGGCAGGGGGGGAGGCTCACCCTGCCTGCTCTGACAAGGTTGTTCACCTTCTTGTGGCACTGGGTGCCTGTCCGTGGTGTCAGGGCCGCAGCGGTGACGGCCTCTGCCACCTCCCTCCACAGACGCCGGCTGTGGCGTGGGGCAACTCTGCGGCCGTGCCCAGGATACAGGACCTCCCTCCTCTGCTCCACTGCGTCCAGGAGCGCCTCCACATCCCGTGACTGGAACCTCGGGGCTGAGCGGCGGCCGGCCATCCGGTCGGGTGTTCCGATCGGGTGTTCCGGTCGGGTGGGGGGGAGCAGCGCGTCCTTATGAGCCGTCACGCCGTGCGGCGTGTATGACGCTGCATGGCGTGAACCACGTGAGCAAGCGCGGATCCCGTCACGTTGCTGCTAGCCCATTTCGGGCCGGAGACTTCACGACGATTTTTGCGGCGTGACGCAGGTCAGATTTGCGCCGTTTTTTGCGCCGATCGGCGGACTTTGCGCCGATAACGGAGAATTTCGCCCCTGATGTCAATTGATGACACATCAATTTAATAAGCTAAACTTTTAAGATGATTTCATCACTCAAGCCTGATCGCCTGGAGCTGGACCCACAAGCAGCCGACACCATTGCGACATTCAAGCACTGGCTAAGCTGCTTCGAAGCTTACCTCGGATCCTCCACCGACGACATCACCGACCTCCAAAAGCTTCAAATACTCAACGCACGGGTGAGACCGTTTTCCCTCTCATCAGAGCCTCCCCCTTATATACAGAGGCGATAATGCTGCTGAAGGGACAGTACGTAAAGGCATTAAACGAGGTGTATGCCAGGCACCTCCTTGCCATGCGGCGACAACACCCCTGAGAATCACAAGCCGAATTCCTGCTGGAACACCATTGGAAGATAATGTATGTTTCCCATTGGTCAAGCTGTATGGTAGCTCCACCCTGCAAGGCGGGGTATAAGAGCCCGTGCCGCCCCAGCAGCTTTCTTTCTGTACCTGAGCTGCTGGAGGAAACATCTAGCTTATTAAAGCCTTCAGTTGGACTACAACCTTGCTTTAGTAGTCATTGATCGTGCATCGATTTAATAAGCTAGATTTAAAGGATGGAGCTCTGAATCAAGCCGGAGTGTCTGCAACTCAGCCCCCACGCAGTAAACTCGGCGGCGACTTTCAAGCACTGGCTGGCGTGCTTCTACCGTGCGCTCCTGGTGTTGGGGAGAAACTGCAGCTGCCCGCAAGTTTCAGCAAACGACCACACTGAACTGTTGATTCGGGACACTTTTGTTGCGGGTATGCTGTCCTCTCAAATCCGCCAGCATTTGCTGGAGAAAGAGACTCTAGGCCTCAAGGAGGCAAGGGCCCTTGCCGGCTACCTGGATGAGGCCTCACGAAACGCCCTCGCCTACGCCCCCGACCGCGCAGCAGCCCCCTGGGCAGCGTGGAACCCCCCTGCAGCCAACTCCGAGGCATCCCACATCCCCCAACAAGCTTGCACTGCAAGACGGCCCGGCAACCCCGGGGGGCCCCGCTGCTATTTTTGCGGGCAAGCCAAACACCCCCAACAGCACTGCCCAGCCCGTTCGTCCACATGTAGAGGGTGCGGCAAAAAGGGCCATTTCGTGGCGGTATGCCAGGCCCGGGCGGTCGCTGAGGTCTCCGGACACAAATGCGGGCCGCCACCACAACCCTCCACACGGATCCCGTGCGGCCAGCGAGCGCCGCCATCTTCCTCCCCCAGGGCCATGTGTGGCCTCCGGGCGCCGCCATCGTGTCCCGCTGATGCCATGTGTGATAGATGGGTGCCACCCTTTTGTGCACCCACAGCCATGTGCGACCAGTGGGTGCCGCCATCTTGGATGGACTCCCAGGACCTCGGTGCCGATGACCACACACCGCCCGGCGAGGACACCCAGCTGCTGCCGTGATTAGCCTCGGTGACGCTGTATCAGTCCCGGCCTCGAACACTCTCAACTGCTACAACAACAGTACTAATAAACGGGCACAAGACGTCGTGCTTAATCGACTCTGGGAGCACGGAGAGCTTCATACACCACAACACGGTAAGGCGCTGTTCTCTCCCCGTCCACCCCGTTAATCAAAAAATCTCCCTGGCCTCCGGTTCCCACTCAGTAGAGATAAAGGGGTTTTGTGTAGCAAACCTCACGGTCCAGGGAAGGGAGTTTAAAAATTACCGGCTCTACGTCCATCCCCACCTCTGCGCGGCCACACTCCTAGGGTTAGACTTCCAGTGTAATCCAGTCTAACTTTCAAATTTGGCGGCCCAATACCCCCTCTCACTGTCTGCAGTCTCGCGACCCTCAAGGTCGATCCGCCTTCCCTGTTTGCGAACCTCACCCCGGGTTGCAAACCCGTCGCCACCAGGAGTAGACAGTACAGTGCCCAGGATCAGATCTTATTAGGTCAGAGGTCCAACGGCTACTGAGGGAAGGAGTCATTGAAGCTAGCAACAGTCCCTCGAGAGCTCAAGTAGTGGTGGTAAAGACCGTGGAGAAGCATAGGATGGTCATCGACTACAGTCAGACCATCAACAGGTTTATGCAGCTGGACGCGTACCCTCTCCCCCGCAATCCGACCTGGTAAACAGGATCGCGCATTACAAGGTCTTCTCCACAGTGGATCTTAAGTCCGCCTACCACCAGCTCCCCATCCACACTCGTGACCGCAAGTACACTGCCTTCGAGGCAGATGGGCGGCTCTACCACTTTTTAAGGGTTCTTTTCGGTGTCACTAATGGGGTCTCGGTCTTCCAGCGCGAGATGGACCGAATGGTTGACCGGTACGGTTTACGGGCAACATTCCTGTATCTCGATAATGTCACCATCTGCGGCCACGACCAGCAGGACCACGACACCAACCTCTGAAAATTCCTCCAGACCGCAAAGATCCTTAACCTTACGTATAACAAGGATAAATGCGTGTTTAGCACCGACCGCCTAGCCATCCTCGGCTACGTAGTGCGAAATGGAGTTAAAGGCCCCGACCCTGAATGCATGTGCCCCCTTATGAAGTTCCCCCTCCCTCATTGCTCCAAGGCCCTGAAGCGCTGCCTAGGCTTTTTTTCTTACTATGCCCAGTGGGTCCCCAACTATGCGGACAAGGCCCGTCCCTTGATCCAATCCGCAGTTTTTCCCCTGTCGATAGAGGCCCGCCAGGCCTTCAGCCGCATCAAAGCAGACATTGCAAAGGCCACGATGCACGCCATCGACGAGTCCCTCCCCTTCCAGGTCGAGAGAGATGCGTCCGACGTAGCTCTGGTGGCCACCCTCAACCAAGTGGGCAGACCCGTGGCCTTCTTCTCACGTACCCTCCATGCTTCCGAAATCCGCCACTCCTCAGTCGAAAAGGAGGCCCAGGCCATAGTAGAAGCTGTGCGACATTGGAGGCACTACCTGGCCGGCAGGAGATTCACTCTCCTCACTGACCAACGGTCGGTCGCCTTCATGTTCGATAATGCACAGCGGGGCAAGATAAAAAACGAGAAGATCTTGCGGTGGAGGATCGAACTCTCCACCTATAACTACAAAATCTTGTATCGTCCCGGGAAGCTAAACGAGCCTCCTGATGCCCTGTCCCACGGCACATGTGCCAACGCACAAGTGGACCACCTCCGAGCCCTCCACGAGGACCTCTGCCACCCGGGGGTCACTCGCTTCTTCCATTTTATCAAGACCCGCAATCTGCCCTACTCCATCGAGGAGGTCAGGACTGCCACCAGGAATTGCCAAATCTGCGCGGAATGCAAACCGTACTTCTACAGGCCAGAGAAAGCGCACCTGATAAAGGCTTCCCGTTCCTTAGAACGCCTCAGTATGGACTTCAAAGGCCCCCTCTCCTCCACCGACCGCAACACGTACTTCCTGAACGTGATTGACGAGTACTCCCATTTCCCATTCGCCATCCCCTGCCCCGACATGACCGCAACCACCGTCATCAAAGCCCTCCATAGCATCTTTACGCTGTTCGTGTTCCCCGCTTACATACATAGTGATAGGGGGTCCTCCTTTATGAGCGCTGAACTGCGTCAATTCCTGCTCAGCAAGGGCATTGCCTCGAGCAGGACGACCAGTTACAACCCCCGGGGCAACGGACAGGTAGAGAGGGAGAACGGAACGGTCTGGAAGACCATCCTACTGGCCCTACAGTCCAGGAATCTCCCACTTTCCCGCTGGCAGGAAGTCCTCCCGGATGCCCTCCACTCCATCCGGTCACTGCTTTGTACCATGACCAACCAAACACCTCACGAACGTCTCCTTGTCTTCCCCAGGAAGTCCTCCTCTGGGACCTCGCTCCCGACTTGGCTGGCAGCTCCCGGACCCATTGTGCTCTGAAAACAAGTGCGGGCGCACAAGTCGGACCCGTTGGTCGAGAGGGTCCATCTTCTCCACGCTAATCCCCAGTACGCCTACGTGGCGCACCACGACGGCCGACAAGATACGGTCTCCCCACGAGATCTGGCGCCCGCCGGATCCCCAGGCACACCCCAGCCACCAGTCCCACCCTCCCTCTCACCGGTGCACCTTACAGCCACCCCCTTCCCAGGAGGATCGGTTCTTCTGCCGGCCCCGTCTAGGCCCCCCCGCCCACCGACGCACCCCGCAGGCGCTCCCTTCCCATGTCAATCGGCTTCCCCACCAGCGCCGTCTAGGGGTGTTGAAGCTGCCACAGAAATCGAAACCACGCTCCCAGAGTCACATTTGCCCAAACCTCCACCAGCGTCACCACCAAAGCTTCGACGATCAGAGGATGACCAGGGCCCCCGATCGACTGATTGCTTCATTTTAAAGTGTATATAGTTAATTGTGAAATTGTAAATAGTTACGATAATAAGACAAAACGCTGTACGGAAGTATTACGGTACCTCCGTAACTCTAACTTCTACCACATAACCATGTTGTAATACCAAGCCACCACCCCCGCCGGGCTCTTTTTTAACAGGTAGTCTGTGTAGAGGTATTACGGTACCTAGTAATGCTGGAACACCATTGGAAGATAATGTATGTTTCCCATTGGTCAAGCTGTATGGTAGCTCCGCCCTGCAAGGCAGGGTATAAGAGCCCGTGCCGCCCCAGCAGCTTTCTTTCTGTGCCTGATCTGCTGGGGGAAATATCTAGCTTATTAAAGCCTTCAGTTGGACTACAACCTCGCTTTAGTAGTCATTGATCGTGCATCGATTTAATAAGCTAGATTTAAAGAATGGAGCTCTGAATCAAGCCGGAGTGTCTGCAACTCAGCCCCCACGCAGTAAACTTGGCGGCGACTTTCAAGCACTGGCTGGCATGCTTCTACCGTGCGCTCCTGGTATTAGGGAGAAACTGCAGCTGCCTGTTAAAGACCTCAGTTGGACTACAATCTTGCTTTCGTAGTCATTGATCGTGCATCAAGAACCTTATCAAATTCTAGAGTATAATAGAAGTTTGATTCTTTACTTGTCACTTCCTATGTTTACAATGAAAGTCCATGATCAAAATATGGTATGGCACTATGAAATCAATGTTCTGTCCAACAATGTGGAGTTCTACTTTCTGGCTGGCCTGAGTTCATTGCTGAAACGTTAACACAATCCTGTCTAATACTATTGCTGTGATTTCCCTTCTGCCTTCTCCCTCTCTGCTTCCTTTGAACTTCTAATCCACTAATAAAAATGGACAATATCATAGATGATATCTTATAAGTCGATCTTTGAAGCCTCCAAAAATCCTTCCAAAAATGGGGGTTGACTTAGACGTTAAGTATAAATATAAACCACTGGTGTGAGTGTTGTTCGTCGCCAATTCGTTGTTTTTTTAAATAAATTTAGAGCATCCAATTCTTTTATTCCAATTAAGGGGCAAATTAGCGTGGCCAATTCACCTACCCTGCATATGTGTTTGGGGTGTGGAGGTGAGACCCAGGCAGACACGGGGAGAATGTGCAAACTCCACACGGGCAGTGACCCGGGGCCAGGATCGAACCCCGGTTCTCATCACCATGCGGCAGCAGTGCTAACCACTGCACCACCATGCCACCCTGTTCGTCACCAATTTAAAATGTGAAGAGAAAACACCAGTAATTCATATTGAATTAGCATGGGTGCGGCATGGTTTACTGAATGAATAAATTATACAAAGATATCTTTAACCACAAGCAATGCATGTTAAAACAGTCAAAGTCATTGTTTTCAACATCCGACGCACACAGCTCGTCTAATTCATCCTGAGTCACTTTGTTAAAAAAAAGAATTAATTGTTGGGAAAAGTTCTACTTCTAGATTTTTTCTAGTCTAAGGCATAATTTTTAACTTTTACGACATGTCAGGTGAGGACAGCTGAGTGGGATGCGTGGCCTGTCACACGTGGGGGGTCTTGGTCCCTACCAGTGTCCTAGATGACCACATATGTGGGAAGTGCTCCCAGTAACAGAAACTGGAGTTCTGGGTTTCAGAGCTTGAGCATTGGCTGGCGACACTGTGGCGTGAGGCTGAGTGGATAGCATGTTTAGAGAGTTGATCATACCACAGCTCAAGGGACAACAGGAAAAAAGGAAATGGGTGACCACCAGACAGTCCAGGAAGAACAGGTAGGTAATGCAGGATCCCCTGGGGCCTTGCTCACAAATCATTACTCCATTTTGGAAGCTGACGAGGGTGCTGGTATCTCAGCTAAGCTTCTGGCACCAGAATAGCTGGACTGTACAGAGGGGGAAGAAGAAGAAAGGAAGAGCAATAGTAATAGGGGATTCATTAGTCACGGGACCAGGCAGGCGTTTCTGCGGCCAAATATATCATTCTAGGATGGTGTGTTACCTCTCTGGTGCTAGGGTCAGGGATGTCACTGAACAGCTGCAGTGCATCCTAAAGGGGAAGGGTGAAAAGTAAAAAGTTGTGGCACATGTTGCCACCAACAATATCGGTAGAATACAGCATGATCTTGCATTAAGAATTCAGGGAGCTAGGCAGTAGATTACAAAGCAGGACCTCTGAGGTTGTAATCTCTTGATTACACATGCTACAAGTATAGAAATAGGAAAATAGGGCAGATGAATGTATGGCTCATGAGTTGGTGCATGAGGGAGGGTTTTAGATTCTTGGATCACTGGGACCATTTCTGGGGAAGGTGGGACATGTACAAGAGGGATGGTCTGCACCTGAACCACGTTGGAACCAACATCCTTGCAGATAGGTTTTCTAGTGTTGTTGGGAGGAGTTTAAACTAGTTTGGCAGGGGGAGGGGACACGGAGAATTAGTAAAATAGAGTCACATCATGCTATAGTAAAGAAAGCAAATCAGAGTGAGTTCAGCTATGTTGAATGTCAAGAGAGTAAGGTAAGGCTGGATGCTCTTTACTTTAATGCTAAGAGTGTAATAGGTAAGACTGATGAGTTAAGGGCATGGATTGACATGGAGTTGTGACATTGTTGCCATTACAGAGACATGGTTAAGGGAAAGTCAGGACTGGCAACTTAACATTCCATGGTATAGGATCTTTAGGCGAGACAGAGGAGGGTGTAAAAAGAGAGGTGGTGTTGCATATTAATTAAGGAATCGGACATCCAGTGCAACGGCATGAAGTAGCGACGCATCTCGGGTGGCTCCTGCGTGGGCACTTGGGCTTATCTGCCCAATGACAAGAATTTTACAATTCCATGCAGTGAAACTGACCACAAAGAGGGGAGGAAGGGTGAAATTGCAGACCTTGAGCCCAAGCAACGAGACATCAAAGATGGCGGAGAAGGCAGCCATGCCTATCACCCTCGACATGATGGCAGCGGTGGGAGCCAGAGAATTAAATAAATTTGGTGCAGAAACGGATGAGCGCTTCAAGAAATTGGTCGGGAATTGAAGGCTTCATTTAAAACCACGGTGGGCAAAGCTTTGGGCCCAGTAAGGGAACAACTGAGCAAAACAATTAAAGTGGTAGGCGCGCAGGTGGAGCAATTGAAAAATGTGGAGGAGGCTTTATCCCAACACAAAGACAGACTTGAGTCCTTGGAGGCTGAAATGGTAATCGTCGGAGACAGGAACAAGGATGTCAAGGAGAAGCTGGATGATTTGGAAAATAAGTCCAGGCGCATGAACCTGAGGCTGGTGGGTCTAGCCGAGGGAGTTGAGGGCTCAAGGCTGACTGAATACATTGCTGCAAAGATCCACCAGATGATGAGCGTCGATGGGGTATTTGTTGCACTGGAGATTGACAGGGCACACCGGGCCATGAGGCAGAAACCGCGACCGAATTAGCCATCTCGTGTGGTGATCATTCAGTTTCATAGTTCCAGAGAAAGGAACGGGTCCTGGAATGGGCCAAGAAAGCCCAAAACATCAACTGGGGCAGCAACATGGTAAGGATTTAACAGGACATTGGCAGGGAACTGACAAAACAACCGGCAGCTTTCAATAAGGTGAAGACAGTCCTGTTCAATAGAGGAGTGCGATTTGGGGTTTTGTACCCAGCGAAGCGAAGGGTCACATTTGACTCAAAAGATTTCTATTCCGAAACTCCCGAGCAGGCCGAGGACTTTATCAGAGATCGTGGTCTGGACATAGTTTGACGCGGGCAGGCAGTTGGTTAGTTGGGATGTTAATATTTTACTGTTTTTATTATTCATGCTGTTATGAGTTGTTTTTATTTTTATTTTATAAATTTAGAGTACCCAATTAATTTTTTTTTCCCAATTAAGGGCCAATTTAGTGTGGCCAATCCACCTACCCTGCACATCTTTGGGTTGTGGGTGCAAAACCCACGCAAACATGCGGAGAATGTGCAAACTCCACACAGACAGTGACGCAGAGCCGGGATCGAACCTGGGATCTCAGCGCCGTGCGACAGCAGTGATAACCACAGCACCACCATGCTGCCCGGGTTGAGTTGGGTTAATGGTGGAGCTGTTTGGTTGGGATCGTTTCCTCTGTTCTGTTTTTTAAAAGGATTTTCATTCTTTATGGGGTTAGTAGTTGTTGGGACACCACGGGGGGTTGGGGGGTTGGGGTATCTTTCTTAGTTGAAGGCCATTGTTTATTATTGGTGGGAAAGCGGATCAGGGGAGAAGTATGCTTGGGCAGATATGAAATTGAGGGTTAAGGAATAGGTGGGACCTGGGGTGAGGTGGTCAGGTTACTAGCGCTAGAAAGTTAGGTAGTCAATGGAAGTCGACTGGAGGATGGGGCTGCGACTTATCGGGCTAGTTTGGGTAAGCTCAATGGGCCTAAAAGGGGGGCTGGATGGGGAGGGGGTTAGAAGAGGCGATAGGCTACCTGTTGACTGGGGAGGAGAGGGAAGAGAAACTGACAGTGACCAGTCATTTCTTTCTGCTCCACCATTTAAGTGGGATGGGTCGCCATCTTAGGTGGGCCTGCAGCTGGGAATCATCGGTGAAGCTGTGACATTTCATGGTGTTAATGACTGACTCGAGGCTTGGAGGTTGGATAAGTGAGCCCCTACAAGTGTGGTTACCTGGAATGTGCGGGGCCTGGGGGGGCCCAGTCAAAAGAGCATGGGTTTTTGCTCATTTAAAGAACTTGGGAACCAATGTGACACTCCTCCAGAAGACCCAGATGCACAAGCAAGATCAGGCACGGCTTCAGAAGGCTTGGGTGAGCCAAGTTTTCCATTCGGATTTGACAGCAGGGTCGAGAGGGTCCAGAGGATCCTTATTAATAAAAGGGTCCGGTTTTTTTTCGGAGAAGGTATTAGCAAATGTGGGAGGGAGATAAGTTATAGTAACGGGGGGGATTAGAAGGGATACAAGTGATGTTGGAGAATGTGTATGCCCCAAATTGGGATGATAGAATGTTCATTAAACAGTTGCTGGCAGTGATACCAGATCAAAACACCCATCAGCTTATTATGGAAGGAGACATGAATTGTGTCCTAGGCCCAAGGGTAGATCTTTCTCGGCAAAGATCGGTAGTCCTGGGGGTTATGGCAAAAGCATCCATTGCTTTTAAGGAAGAAATGGGTGGTGGGGACGGGACGGGACGGCGGGACGGGGGGGGGGGGGGGGGACAGACCCTTGCCGATTTGGTCCGGGGAAAAAGATTTCTCACTCATCTCAGTGCACAAAGTTTATTCCAGGATTGATGATTTTGTCATAAGCCGATCGCTAGTGGGCAGGGTTGAAGAAATCTGACTACTTGGCAGTGGCCATTTCTGACCATGCCCCACATTGGATGGACCTCGAGTTGGGGGTAGGCAAGGGACATCAAAAGGGGTGGCGGCTGGATGTGGGTCTGCTAGCGCACATTAGGTTCTGTGCAAGGATCTCAGGGGCTATCCAGGATTATATTTTGAACAATGACAATGCAGAGGCCTCTCCCTCGACACTATGGGAAGCGCTGAAGTTTGTAATTCGGGGAGAACTTATGGGCAGGTTTCTCCGGCTGGTCAATGGGGTTTCCCATTGTGGGACAGCCCCATGCTGTCGGGAAACCCCGGGCTGCCGGCAAAACGAGGAACTCTGACTGCGGAGAATTGAGCCCGATATCTTTCAAGGCCCATGTAAATCTGGAGGCAAGAAGGGAGTTGGAAAATGTAGTATACAATATTATAGAGGATCGTAAGTATGTGGACAGCCCATCCCCAGAACTATTAGCGGAGAGGAAGAAACTGCAAACGCAGTTTGATCTGATTACTACAGATAGGGCGGTACATCAGCCGAGGCGAACTAAAGGGGCTATTTATGAATATGGGGAGAAAGCAAGATGGCTCCTGGCATATCAACTGAGGAAACAAAAGTCAGAGAGGGATATTGGCCAGATTAGGACGTGGGGTGGGGGGAAGGTTGGTCTCCAGTCAGGAGAAGGTAAATGAGGTATTTAAGACCTTGTGTCAAAATTTATCCTGGTCGGACGTTCCATGATCTAGAAAAGATATGGTGGAATTCCTGGGTGAGTTGGAGTTTCCCCAGGTGGAGGAGGAGTTATGAGAGGACCTTGGAACTCCGCTAGAGTTGGATGAGATTAAGCAGGCGATGTAACTGATGTAGTCATGGAAGGCACTGGGACCCAACAGGCTCCTGATGGAACTTTATTAAAAATTCATAGACCTATTAGCCCCTCTATTGTTAGGGATATTTAGGGACCCCTTGGAGAGAGGTGATTTGCGACAGATGCTGAGGCAGGCTTCGATTTCCCTGCTCTTGAAAAAAGACAAGGATCCCTCAGACTGTGGGTCATATCGGCCAATTTCCCTATTAAATGTGGATACAAAGCTGTTAGCTAAGGTGTTGCCGTTAAGATTGGAACCTTGTCTGCTGGAGATAGTGGGGAAAGACCAAACAGGTTTCGTTAAGGGACGGAGGTTGACAGCGAATGTGAGACGACTGTTGAATGTGGTGCTCCCTCCGGGGGAGAGTCGGGTCCCGGAGATCAGTATATCGCGGAGAAGGCGTTTGATCGGGTAGAATGGGATTATCTATTTGCGGTTTTAGGAAAGTACGCCGATGACCTACACTGAGACTTGCAACGTTTTGAGCCTTTTCTGGTAACAAAATAAATATCGGAAAGAGTGCATACTCTGTGGTTGGGTTCATGAGGCTGTGGGCAGGGGTGGGGAGTGCCATTCCGACTGGCTGAAAGTCATTTTTCATATTTGGGTGTCCAGTTAGCAAGGGACTGGGGGAAACTCCGGAGGTTGAATTATACAAATCTGCTGGCAAAGGACAAAGCAGTAAGATGGGACATTCTCCCATTATCCCTGGCTGGCAGAGTGCAATCAGTTAAAATGAACATCGTACAGAGATTTTTATTCTTATTCCAGTGTCTTCCCATATTCTTACCCAAGGCTTCTTTCAGAAATTGACCTTCTGGTGACTGGGTTTATTTGGGCGGGTAAGAGCCCAAGGATCAGGAGGAAACAGAAAGAGAAAGTATATTAGGGGGCTTGGCCTTGCCAAACTTTCAATACTATTATTGGGCAGCTAATGCTGAAAAGATGCTCGAGTGGTTCAGAGATTCGGATGAGCTTTTTGTTCGAGTGGAAACAGAATCTGTGAGAGGAGCAAGCCTAGAGGTGTTGGTATCAGCTGCATTACCGGTGATACCAAAGAAATACTCATCTAACTTGGTACGTTAAAAATTTGGAAGCAACTTTGCCATCATTTTAACTTGAGGGCCGCCTCTAGGCTGACTCCTATCTGTGCAAATCAGATATTCAAGCCTGCTAGGTCAGATGTGAAATTTAGGGAATGGAAGGTTTAGAGAAAGTGGGAGACTTATTTGTAGAAGGTCGGTTCGCTAGCTTAGGGGAACTGAAAGAAAAGTATGGACTCACAGACGCTGATGGGTTCAGGTACCTCCAGAGGCACAGCTGGTTCAAAAAGTACTTTTCAGCCTTTCCGATGAAGCAGCCTTCTACCTTGCTCGAGAGGATCTTATCCTGCCCTGGTTCAGAGGTGGCCAGCATGTCGGGTATATACCAGCGCATGATGGTGGAGGAGACGGGTACTGTTGAGGATTTATAGCAAAGTGGACGGAGGGTCTGGATCCGCTCTTGGAGGAGGAGGTTTAGAGTGAGGTGCTGAGGAGGGTGACCTCTACCTCGCCCTGTGCGAGGCTGTCTCATCCAGGTGAAAGTGGTGTTCCGGGCTCACCGAATGAAGGCTAGAATGAGTCGATGTTTGGAAGGAGTGGATGATAGGTGCGATCGGTGTCTGGGGTTCCAGCACATCATGCACACATGTTCTGATCATGCTCAAAGCTGGCAAACTTCTGGAGGTCCTTTTTTGAGACTATGTCAACAATCCTGAACATTGAGTTGAGCCTTGCCCATTGGTAGCCATTTTGGGGGTTTCAATTGTGCTGGAACTCCGGACAGGATGCGTGGGGGGGACTTAGCAACTCAGTTTTACTTTTGTAAGGTGGGGTGGGGGAGGAGACTCTTACTGTTTAATTGTTATTCATTGTTTTGGTAGCTTTTGCCTATATAAATATATGTATATATAAATTATATAGGCAGGAACATGGGGGGAATAATCAGTAAGGTTGCAGACAACACCAAGATTGGTAGAGTGGTTAACAGTGAAGAAGAGGGTCATAGGTTACAGGAAGATATCGATGGGTTGGTCAATTTGCAGAGCAGTCGCAGATGGTATTTAACCCTGATAAGTTGAGGTGATGCACCTTTGAAGACAAGGGACAAGGGAGTATGTAATGAATGACAGGACTCTAGAAAGCTCAGAGGAACAGATGGATCTTCGGATACTTCGCACAGATCCCTGAATGCGAATAGGGTAGTTTAGAAGGCATATGGGACACTTGCCTTTACCGGTCGTGACATAGAATATAAGAGCAGGGAGGTTACAATGGAGCTGTTCAGAACATTGGTTAGGTCACAGATGGAGTACTGTGTGTAGTTCTGGTCACCTCACTATAAGAATGAGGTGATTGCACCAAGGAGGTACAGAGGAGATTCACCAGGATATTGCCTGGGATGGAGCATCTGGGCTATAAGGAGAGACTGGATAGGCTTGGATTGTTTTCCTTAGAGCAGAGAAGGCTGAGGGGGCATACGATTGAGGTGTATAAGATTAAGTAGGGAGCAGTTATTCCTATTGGTTGAGGGGACAATCACAAGGGGGCCTAGTTTTAAGGTGGGGGCCAGGAGATTCTGATGGGATTTGAGAAAAAGAAATTCCCCACCCTCCACCAGCGCAGATACACATACTTCGGTGGGCAACGTTAGTGGTCAGGCTTCTGAGTCACATTCTGGTGCGCACAACATAGTCGCTGATGCACATCAGGTGGAGGCATTAACGCCCAGGTGAAACAGCAGTCGGAGATCTGCTGGATCCCAGGACCCAGCTGGGTCCCAGCCAGATAATAATAATATAATAATAATCGCTTATTGTCACAAGTAAGCTTCAATGAAGTTACTGTGAAAAGCCCTTAGTCGCCACATTCCGCCGCCTGTTCAGGGAGGCCGGTATGGGAATTGAACCCACGCTGCTGGCATTGTTCTGCTTTGCAAGCCAGCTATTTAGCCCAGTGTGCTAAACCTATGGAACATGCTGATGGAGACGTTAGGGAGTGGCCAGGACATTCAGATGGAGATGTCAGTGACTCTCCAGCAGGTCCTTAACCAATTGGAGGCGTCTCAAAGGCTACAGGCACAGGAGATGTCGCAGGCAATGAGTGGCACCGAGGCCAAAACTGCTACGGTGGCGACGGCAGTGAAGAGCATGGTGCACGACGTCGGCACCATTAGTGAAGGTGTCCAGGCATCACACGGTCAGTGACGCCCATGGCTGAGGGCCGCGACAGAATGTCCAACCCGCTGGGGGCATAACCCAGTACAAGGACATGTCCTGGTCCCAGATGGGAATGGCCGTAGCACTGCGGAGCTTGTCCCAGTCGCAGGTGGGCATTGCCAAGGCGCTGCAACAATACAAGCTAACGCTATCTGTAATAATAATACGGCTAAACATGTCAGCTACTCATTTGTGTGACCGTTCAAGATATATGACCTTGACATGTACTGATGAAGATGATATGCACACTTGTAGATGTGTAGAGATCGGTGCACAGAGTGAGCTTTCTACCATACCTGTGCCGACGTTCACAAGATTAGATGCAGGCTTGTGTTTCCTGCTCTCCAGTAGATTATTTGCATTCTGTTTCCAAGAATGGGTGTGTTGCATAAGCATTTGGTCATTCACTTCTTTCAATGTACGGAGAGAGTACAGTTCCATTTGCATTTCCTGATGCATCTGTTGTGATGTGCATTTCCACATGTGGGTTGAAGTGCACAAGATCTGGCAGAGGTTTGTTTATGCCTTGAACATGTCATATATTGTTGATTGTGAGATTGTCCATTCCCATTGTGTATCTTTGCACAGTAGCTTCTGAAGAGGTTCCTCAACCTCTACATACTTAGCAATGAATTTGTGATTTCAAAAAAATTGGTGGTACTGAGGAACGATGTCAATTCTTCCATGTTAGATGGGGTCAGAAATGCATCAATGGTTTTGACTTTGTCAAGTGTAGGCTTTACTCCAGCTATCGTCATTCTGTGCACAAGAAAGTCAACCTCAGATGCTATGAATGTGTGTTTGTCCTTGCTGAGCATCAAATTGTGGCGTGCAAATCAAGTGAGCACTGCTGGTAATCTCTGATCATGTTCTGCTTTGTCCCTTCCGTGGGCAAAAATGTCATCAAACAGATTGAGCATCCACTCTAAGTCTGAGAAGACTGAAGAAAAGATCTTCTGGAATGTGCTTGGTACTGAACTTTATACTTGGCACTGAAGTTTATAGGGCATTCTGTGATACTAAGACACAACTTTGAGTAACAAGAACTATGATTCTACCGGTTTCTCTCCGGTAGTGGTATCTAAAGAAAGCTCAGTCGCACATTGAGCTTCGTGAAGACTATGGGAGTCATGAAATTATGTTAATGGCTCTTGAACCATAGGAAGTGGATACATGTCTAGAATGATTACATTGTTTTCCACCTTAGCTTCGACATAGAGAATAAATTTGCCACTTTTGCATTGTGTAAAGACTTGGTTCGATATCCATGGCCATGAGTCAATTGCCTCAATGATACCATCTGCTTCAAGTCATTTCAGCTCCTGGGACTTTGGCACAGATCACAAATGGAAACCAGTTCAGATTTTGCAAAACTGGCGGAATTAACTTGTCGACACAAAGTACGTGCGTTCCCCAACCGGAAACCATGGCTTAATTGGGAGATTGACTCCCTATTGAAGGACTGGTCTGAGGTGTTCAAGACAGGTGACCCTGACCTATACAAGAAATCCAGGTATGACTTCCGCAAAGTCATCAGGGATGCCAAGAAACAATACCAGACTAAGCTAGCGTCACAGACTAACGTCACGGATTCTCGTCGGTTGTGGCAAGGCTTAAACATCATAACGGGCTACAGAACAAAGCCGAGTAGAATCTCTAGCAGCAGTGCACCCCTCCCCAATGAACTCAGCGCATTCTATGCTCGGTTCGAGCAGGAAACATCAAACCATTGTCAACATGCTTAGCAGCCTCGGACACACCCATATCTACCATCACAGCTTCCGAACTCAGATTTGTCTTCTTGAAAGTGAACCCTCAGAATGCGAGGGATCCTGAGGGGGTCCCTGATCGTGTGTCATATCCTGCGTGGACCAACTGGCAACTGGCGGGTGTGTTCGCGGACATCTTCAACCTCTCCCTATTCCGTCCCTAGGTCCCCACCTGCTTCAAGGTGCCAAAGAAGAACTAGGCAACTTGCCTTAATGACTACCACCCGGTGGCCTTGACATCTCTCATTATAAAGTGCTCCGAGAGGTTGGTCATGAGACGTATCAACTGCATACTCCCAGAATGCCTAGATCCACTGCAATTCGCATACTGCTTCATTCGGTCCACAGAAGACGTCATCTCCCTGGCCCTACACTCATCCCTAGAGCATCTCGACAACAAGGACTGCTACGTCAGACTCCTATTCATTGATTACAGCTCCGCCTTCAACGCCGTAATCCCAGCCAAGCTCATATCAAAGCTCCAAAACTTGGATCCTCACTCTGCAACTGGTTCCTTGCCTTTCTGACCCATAGACCACAATCAGTAAGGATAAACAACAACACCTCCTCCACAATAGTCCTCAATACTGGGGCCCCACAAGGCTGTGTATTTAGCCCCCTACTATACTCCCTGTACACACATGACTGTGTGACAAAATTTGGCTCCAACTCCATCTACAAGTTTGCTGATGACACGACCGTAGTGGGTCGGATCTCAAACAACAATGAGGCAGAGTACAGGAGGGAGATAGAGAACCTAGTGGAGTGGTGTAACAACAACACTCTTTCCCTCAATGTCAGCAAAACTAAAGAGCTGGTCATTGACTTCAGGAAGCAAAGTATCGTACTCACCCCTGTCTGCACCAATGGTGCTGAGGTGGAGATGGTTGACAGCTTCAAATTCCTAGGTGTGCACATCATCAACAATCTGTCCTGGTCCACCCACATCGACACTACGACCAAGGAAGCACAGCAGCCCTTCTACGTTCTCAAGAAACTAAGGAAATTCGGCATGTCCACATTGACTCTTACCAACTTTTACTGATGCACCACAGAAAGCATCCTATCTGGCTATATTACAGTCTGGTATGGCAACTGCTCAGCCGAACACTGTAAGAAACTACGGAGAATCATGAACACAGCCCAGTCCATCACGCGAACTCGCCTCCCATCCATTGACTCTGTCTGTACCTCCTGCTGCCTTGGGAAAGCGGGCAGCATAATTAGAGACCCCTCCCACCTGCCTTATTCACTCTTCCAACTTCTTCCATCGGACAGGAGACACAAAAGTCTGAGTACATGCACTAACAGACTCAATAACAGCTTCTTCCCCACTGTTACCAGACTCATAAATGACCCTCTTATGGACTGATCTGATCTCTTCACACATCTTCTCTACTGAGTAGTTCTACACTCCTATATGCTTCACCCGATGCCTGTGTCTATGTATTTACATTGTGTATTTATGTTTGCCCTATGTTTTTTTCATGTATGGAATGGTCTGTCTGGACTGTACGCAGAAAAATTCCTTTCACTGTGCCTCGGTACACATGACAATAAACAAATCCAATCCAAGCACATGACAATGTCTCCCCAAATCTGGTACATAAGAAAGGACACTGTTGTGTAGTCTGTCTGATTAATCACGTTAATGTGTGCTCTGATGGAATCTTGGCATTTCAAGTCAAGTTTGAACTCCAGCTTGTCAAAAAAGGTTTACCCTCAAAAGGCTTCTGCCTTTGGCTATGTAGAACGTGAACCTGTCTAGGGTGATGTTCTTGTGGCATACTGGAACTCTGAATGTTCCCAAAAACAGAATAATCGAATCATCATAGGTTTGAAGAGTATCTCTCACAGGCGCGAATGCAAGTTGTGAAAAATACTCATGGTAGAGCTTGTCATTCAATATACTGTAGCTACGTCCATGCCAACATTAATAAGGAGTGACACTGAGATGCCTGCAATCTTGACTGAGCATTCCTTAAAATGACCTGGTGCTTTTCTGTCCATGGTGGTATGCAGATGCTGTACCTCTCACTCAGGGTCAGATTCCTCCATCTGTTGAATTGATGAAGTCTTCTTCTTCAACATGCACATATTTTCAAAGTGATTCCGCTTTTTCCCTCGAGCTGGATGTGCTGTTGTGAAGCTAGAATTTGGGCTCTCTTGCACATCTGGTTGAAAATACTCCATATGATCATTACACTTTTTTTTGGCCCAAAGTATGTTTCAAAAGCACTTACGGCTGAAGTAATGTTGGTATGTCTTCTGTTAGCTGAATACTTACCTGCCATCTGCTCCAAGGTGACGCATGTGTATTACCTTCTCATGGGTCACTGCTCCATCCGGACTATTCATCCCATTAACGACCAATAAATCTTGAAATGCAAAACCATTAATCCTATGACATGGGTTGATCTGCCAGTGAAGAAAGGAATGGTGCTGGAGTGTGTAAGTCTAAACTACCCACCATCTTCAACATCAATTGTTGTGTTTTATGCCTTGGAGATATGTAGAGATAACACCAGTTTCTGTGTGAACAGGAGCTTTATTTTCAATGTTTTAATCTGTATGTAGTCACATGCTTACTGTTTGCTTTTAGTTTCTTTTTTCCAGTAACTACCAAACGATTGACTACTACAATATTCTTCAAAGTAAGTTCCAGACCCACAACACCTTTCAAAGTGAAAAAAGTATGCTTCAGTGCCCTCTTAATCCTTCAAACAATTACTTTAACTCTATGAACTAGTTATTGATCTTTCTACTTTACAGTCCTGCATCAAAAAACAATTTCCTCACATTTGATTTGAATGTTCGATCACTTGTTCAGGTGTGCTTGGTTACTGTTTTATCAATATAGATATGAGTATTGCTGAAAAAAGACATACACTGTCTAAGCTTTTCAAATTTTGGCTGTTTAGCACAGGGCTAAATCGCTGGCTTTGAAAGCAGACCAAGACAGGCCAGCAGCACGGTTCAATTCCCGTAACAGCCTCCCCGAACAGGTGCTGGAATGTGGCGACTAGGGGCTTTTCACAGTAACTTCATTTGAAGCCTACTCATGACAATAAGCGATTTTCATTTCATTTTTCATTTCATTTCATATTTAATTTTGCTTATGAGGACAATTCACAAGAGTACCAATCAGAGTCCACTTTCCAACCAATGAGCACTCTCTTCTCATGCAGTATAAATTGTTGTTCACTTTACAATTTGGTATTCTTGCAAATTATCCTGATGAATATAAGACAAAAAGCTTTGACAGCATGTGTCTTTTTTCAGCAATATATGTATGATTTGTGGCAGTCCAAACATGTAACTTGCTTTATATATTTCTTTAATGACAACTTAATTTATCAGAGGCTATTTTACATCCCATCCTGTTACGTAGCTGCAACCTCATGAAGTATTGGAGAGCTCGATTCATTCTGCATGTTTGACACAAACCAGTGAAAGTGAAACTAAAGCTATCCAACCATTTTGTTTTTCCACTTAAACTAAGAGCAGCAGCACCTTTAGAATTCTAATTCTGACATTATACCGTATGCCCCTTCTAAATTTTGATCCATGGCTGGAGTTTTTTAGAAATCCATTTACGCTGCAAGTAAATCTTATCAAAATGTATCAAATCCACAACTAAAATATTTCTTTAGTACACCAGAATGTAGTGGTTGTGAACGTACAGAAAGCACAATGTGTCAAAACATTAGCTTGCAGGTACAGTAGGTAATTAGGAAGACAAATGAAATGTTAACCTTATTGCAAGGCAAATGGAGTATGCAAGTGGGAAAATACTGCTACAACTGCACAAGTCTTTGGTGAGACCGCACCTGGAGCACTGTGTTTTGGTGCCGTTACCTAAGGAAGAATATACTTGTACTGGAGGCATTTCAGAGAAGGTTCACTAGGTTAACTCCTGCAATGAAGGAATTGTCTTATGAAGAAAAGTTGAGTAGATTGGGTCTGTACTTATTAACATGAAGGACAATGAGAGGGGATCTTATTGAAACATACAAGGTTCTGAGGGACTTGACAGAATGGATGCTGGGAGAATATTTCCCCATGGGGGTATCTAGAACTAGGAGAGTTTTAAAATAAGGGGTCTCCCATTTAAGACAGAGGTGAGGAGCAAGCTCTTCTCTCAGGGGGTCATTAATTTACTTAATTCTCTACTCCTGAGAACAATGGAGGATGGGTTATTGAATATATTCAAGGCTGAGTTAGACAGATTTTTCATCTACAAGGGAGTCAAGAGTTATGAGTGCATGCAGGAAAGTGGTGTGAAGGTCACAATCAGACCAGCTATGTTCTTATTAAATGTTAGAGCAGGCACGAGGGCTTACCCCATGCTCCTATTTCTTATGTTAAGTTAAATTCCAGTTTCCCCTTTATGCTTAATCTTTATCAATTTCTTGCATATGTTTGTTGCTGCATATCATGTTCTACAATGTGTAAAGTATATTAGTGTTCACTACATTTGAAAATTAGCTTCGCTGCTTCTTTTAGCTACTTTATTCTCATCAGTTTTCATATTTTAATTTATTGTGGACAAAAATCTTAATTGAAATGCAACATAATGGCAAAGATTTCTTTAAAGGGTAGTGTCCGACAAAGATGTAAACATGTTCAGAAATAATATTTTTATGATTTCATTGCACACATAGGAAAAATGTCCCCTGCAAGTCTAAATTTGTGCTTCATATTTCTCTGGAAGATTATTTTGATATCACTAATTCATGCTACCATTCCTCTCTCTAAAGGTGGTTCAGAGGATTTTTTGCTCCTGTCAAGGAACATACAATGGAATTATGTACTTTGTTTTATAGATATCATCAAATCACTTAAGTATCATCATGTCGCTTGCAGATAGGGATATCTTGATCCATAATGTTTCCAAGATGGTTCTTTATTCCTTAATGAATAAAGCATATGAAGAACCAAATGTAAGTTGAATATAATCAGTTCCACTTGTATTACCTATTGGACAGTGGTGAAATACAGGAAAATGTGCATGCAGCTATTTGAAACATCAGAATGTGATAGTGATGTAAAATCTATATTGCTGGCCTGTGTCATTAATAACCCCAAAAATGGTGACAGCTGTTTGCATTGCCACAGTCTGTTTCCCCCAAAGGTTTAGTGCAAAACTAATTCTTGGGATGGCTTTCCAGTGCCCCGTATAATAATAAGAATCTTTATTGTCACAAGTAGGCATACATTAACACTGCAATGAAGTTACTGTGAAAATCCCCTAGTCGCCACACTCCGGTGCCTGTTTGGGTACACTGAGGGAGAATTCAGAATGTCCAAATCACCTAAGAGCACGTCTTTCGGGACTTGTGGAAGGAAACCGGAGCACCCAGAGGAAACACACGCAGACACGGGGAGAACGTGCAGACTCCGCACAGACAGTGGCCAAAGACGGAATCGAACCTGGACCCTGGCGCTGTGAAGCAACAGTGCTAACCAGACAGTGGTATCCCTCATTTACTGGCAGAAAAATTGTGAGGTAAATGATAAGGACCTTTCTCAAATTCAAATAATGTCACAAATTAGAGTTGATGAACTGAGGTTGACTGGAAAACACACGCATACTGATTATTGCACAACTCATTCATCTATTTCTTATTTTCTTTAAGGCTCTCTGTTTAGCATATTCAACCCACACACAATAAGTAAGCGTCAGACTAAGGTCACATGAAACATAATGTTCAAATGTTAAACACAATACCCAACAAGCTGAACTAGTGTGAGTTATGGTTGTTGAGCATGATGAAACTGCAATACATAAATCCTTCAGTTAAGCTGAGAATATAATTCTGACTCCTTTGAATTTGAGTGGGATACCTACATAAATCCAAACAAGAAAGCATTCAGTTCTCTATGGCATAAAGACACATAAATATAAAAGACACTTCATATAGTGACACTTAACCATTAATACACAGACACATAAAAGAAACAATTGTTCTCATCCTCAGACAATTGTTCTTCTTTTCTTTTGTCAAAAATCGGATTGGATCATTGCACATCCGTAACCGACTATAGAACAATGAAGTATAAAGTAAAACACCAATAATATTTTCGAAAAAGGACACCTTTTAATCTGTTTTCAAGAAACAAATAACAATACAAGCAATGACATACACCTTTAAAAATGCATGTACCGGTCTAAACACCAGTTTGTCTTTTTTATACACGTTGCATCGTCAAAGCCAAACAATCCTCAGACAATTTTTTCAGAAAAATATTTACATTTCATCATATAGGTAGTAAAGTTTGCATTTCATTTCGTCTTGCATATATTTAGCCTATAGCCAGGCAATATTTTTGTGTTTTTTTTTTACAAAACTTACAAAATGTAATGCAATAATGAATTTACCTGAGAGGAAATTTGTTCTTAACATAATGTTTCTTTTCCCAAACTACCAGAAAGACTATACGGATGATTCTTAAAACACAGAAAATGAATAAAGTATCCGGTTGCAGATACTAACTTAGCTATCATCTTTAAATTACACAAGTACCATTAACTTAGAAGGTTTACATTCATTGCTAGAAGAAGGTTGTTTAATTTTGAACCATTTTCATTTAATACTGATTTCTGCAATACTAATTGCATTTCGTTTCGTACAATGAAGTTGTTAAAATGTGGAAGAATACATCCGCTTGTTACCCTGTCTCTAAAACATTGACCAGTATGAAGCTAATGACTGCAATGGGAACTTTCAGAATTTGCACAGCACCAACTAACATTCATCGCCTATCTGTTGTTTCAAACATTTTTATTTGATTCCTTTACAATTGGTGTAGGAACAAGCTTGAACAGTAATGTGAGGGGCTCGTTACCCATGCTCATTTTGGCAAAAATTAGGCAATGTCAGATTACCCTCGGCTACAGCATCGAACATGCCTCAGCTGTTTCTTTGCAGACATTTTGGCATCTGAATTCTGAAAATACTCATTACAGCTTTTTTGTGAAATAAAACTAAATGGATCCAAAATAAACAGGCAGCTTTACTGGCTGCTGGAGGATGTGCCTTTCCTTGGAGATAGGGAAGAAATTATGTTCAGAGATGTGCTGTTATCTGACTCCATGGAGCTGTTCATCATCAGTCCACATTGGCTGCTGGAAGGGTTGATAGTCCTGCAAAGTTGGAGTCAGTAGACACAAATGAGTAAGGGAAAGTTTGGCAAATTGCCTCTGCGATCAAAACATGTAAAAACTAGAAATATTTTGTTCACTTTGCAATTTTTACTGTTTGTGATTATTTTTCTTCTTTAATTGCCAAAACATCTGAACATTTGAAGCATGTTGAGGACAGGATAATTGTTTTAATGCATATGCAGAGAAGGGAGGAATGTCACGTCTATCAGTATCATACTGCCTCAACAATTCGATCTGACAGAATCATAAATCTCAGATACAGATCTTAGATTTACGCCTGCAGTGTGCGACTTCTATTCTGCAAATTTAAGTGCACAGCTTTTTAGACTGTTGCTTTCTCCTTGGCCTGGCATTGCTAAAACGGACGAGTCAACAAAGATTAGTGAAAGTATTAGATTACATCAAAGCTCAGTGGTTTGGCTTACTATGACAAATAACCAGATAAATGTATTTGGCTCCAAGTATAAATACAAAATCAGTTAGTGAGGGGCAAAGTCTATATTGTTCAACTAAAGCTTAATTTATTTTAATGACTTGAGTATGTGAATTAAATAGTTACATCATTTAATTAGCAATTGATTGAAAATGTTATAATACTTTTTTTATATAATCTTTATTGTCACATGTAGGCTTACACTGCAATGAAGTTACTGTGAAAAGCCCTTAGTCGCCACATTCCGGCGCCTGTTCAGGTACACAGAGGGAGAATTCAGAATGTCCAAATTACCTAACCTGCATGTCTTTTGGGACTAATGGGAGGAAACCGGAGCACCCGGAGGAAACCCACGCAAACCCACGCAAACACGGGGAGAATGTGCAGACTCTGCACAGACAATGACCCAGCTGGGAATCAAACCTGGGACTCTGACGCTGTGAAGCCATAGTGCTAACCACTATGCTACCATGCTGCCCACAATAAATTAAAATTATGAGAAAGATTTTCATCAGCACTTCACAGTTTAAAAAAACCTGAGAGCAGTAAACCCTGTTACGAGTCACAAATTTAATTGCAGATTAAATTCATCAAGAAAATGTAGGAATTAGGGGCGGGATACTCCCAGCCCTGCACCGGGCCAGAGAATCCCCGCAACCGTGCCACGCCACTCCGACGCCAGCACATCGCGGAGAATCGGCGCCATTGGCACCGGCATGTTTGGCGCACAGCCGGTCGTGGGCCGCGCTACGCGGCTGGGCCACTGATTCTCCGGCCCGAATGGACCGAGTGGCCGCTCTAAAAAGGCAGAGTCCCGCCGGCACCATCCACACCTGGTCGCAGCCGGCGGGAACTCTGCGCGCAGGGTCGGGGGTGGCCTGTGTGGGGAGGGGGCTCCGACCCGGGGGGGGGGGGGGGGGGGGGTGGGCTCCGATGTGGCTTGGCCCGCGATCAGAACCCACCGATAGGCGGGCCGGCCTCTCGTTCCCCGGGCCTATTTTCTTATGCGCCGCCCCTGAACTCCCGCGCCATGTTGCATCGGTGCCGGCACGTTGAGGGAGGCCACCGCGAATGCGCGGGTTGGCGCAGCGCATAGTTCGCGCCGGGATGGGAAGCTGGAGCAGCATGAACCGTTCCAGCGGCGTGCTGGCCCCCTGTAGGGGCCAGAATCGATACTCCCAGCGGCCCGTTCACACCGTCGTGAAACGCGACGGCGTTTCCGATGGCGTGGACACTCGGCCGCCGAATGGGAGAATCCTGCCCTATTTTCCTTTAAGTATTCACCCAAACTGTCTGAGTGGAGTTTGCACATTCTCCCCGTGTCTGCATGGGTCTCACCCCCACAATCCAAAGAAGTGCAGGGCAGGTGGATTGGCCACGCTAAATTGCCCTTTAATTGAAATAAAATTGGGTACTCTAAATTTATTTTTTTAAAGTATTCACCCAAAGAAAAGTCTTGTCTGCACGAAAGAGACAATCTGAACCTTTCCCTTTCTCAAGAAGGTGATTTACTATTCTGATGCGAACTAACAGAACATGGAGATTAGCTAATAGACCTGAAAAATTAATTCATTAATGATTTCTTTCTAACATCTTCCTACAGATCAAACATGTCCTCCTCTGCTAAACCATTTGGCCATGTAAAAGCATGTGGTTTCCTGAACAGTCAGTTTCTTATTCTTGCTACTGTAAGGAATCAGGAGAACAAAGGATTACACGATAACTACTGTTGAGGGAGACCATTAGCCAAAGCATTTAGAAAAACCTATTTTCTGCCAATCACAACATCCAACTGTCTCTTAAATGATCCCAAGACTCTTGCCTTTACTCTCTGTATGTCTTACCAACCAAAACAGAAGCTACTGCACAAAGGCCTTTGGGTCAGGATAAGTCTACAATTTCAGCATGACATCCATCAATTTACACTCAACTGATTCTATTCGACTATTTTTATGATTACTACTTCGCATTTACAGGACATGTTATCGGGTGAGATATGTTGATGGGGTGACATGAAGAAAGATGGGAAGAGGCAATGTGGAGAATAAATTCCGGCTACATTTGTTGGACTGTTTCTGTACTGTACATTCTATGTAATGCTTAAATTGGATCCTGCCAATTCAAATGCACCTTTGTTTTTTGATACCATTCATTACCAATGCCATTTTCGTTTCCAATATGCTTTACCACACACACATGGGGCGGGATTCTCTGACCCCGTGGCCGGGTCGGAGAATCGCCAGGACCGGCGCAAATCGTGCCATGCCGCCGGGACGCAATTCTCAATCGGTGCCATTGGCGCCAGCACAGCGCCGGCCGCTCTATGGGGCCCTCCAGGCGATTCTCTGCCCGGGATGGGCCGAGCGGCCATACCTAAAAACCCGAGTCCTGCTTGCGCCGTTCTAACCTGGTCTTACCAGGCAGGACCTCGGCGTGGAAGGGTCTGGGGGCGACCTGTGGGGGGGAGGGGGGGTCAGACCCAGGGGAGGGGGGGGCCTTCGGTGTGGCCTGGCCCATGACCGGGGCCCACCGATCGGCGGCTGGCCTCTCAGGCTGGGGGCTTCCTTTGTTCTGCGCCGGCCCCTGTAGCCCTATGCAACATGGCCCCTGTAGCGCATGCGCGGACCGGCAGCACTCATCTGATGTCGGGATCGGCCGCTGGAGCGGCGTGGGTCACTCCAGGGCCATGCTGGCCCCTGGGCCAGAATTGCTGATCCTGAGGCCATGTTGACGCCGTCGAGAAACACGACGGCATTTACGACGGCGTCAACACTTAGCCTCAGGATCAGAGAATCCTGCCCATTGTATCAAATTTAATCTGTTTGAGGGATTTTCTGTCCCTAGCATGGAGTGTTTTCCAGTGTTGGAAACGGCTCACCATTGGCTGCCAAGGGGATCTTCCAATCTGCCTATTTTTACGGCATTTTGTGTGGCTCATCCGTCCCTCTACCAGGCAACCCGCCGCAGAGGTTGCCGCCAGTGGGACTGGAAGTTCTCACTGATGGGAAAGAATGGAAAATCCTGCCCTGTTCCTTTCTGCGTACTTACAGATTTTTAACTCCCTCGTTTTGTAGCCTTTTTGACTGCCTTCTCAATTCCGCACACATTCCAAATTTGAGTAATTTGCTGTGACTCTCTGAGTCAAAGTCACTGCCATTAATTTGAAATGGTTAGCCCCACCCAAAAATTATCAAAACGACCCCAAAGATCCTTTGCAGAACTCTGCCACAAAGCCCAATGCCCGTAGGAAAAACCATTTCAAAATTACGCTCATTTGCTTGTATTATTATGATCTCAGGAATGCACTTTTTCGCTTCTATGACCAAAAAAGTCTGGCAATAAGAATAATGTCTAAAAGAGTATTCAATACTTATGGTGCAGCAGAGACACAGGGAAGGTTTGAAACTTACCCCTGAAGCTGCAACTGTAGTCTGGCCAGGAGGCGAGCCGCTTTTCACTCTGGGTATGTCCTCCTGATTAGACGTAGAAGACGATGATGAAGATGGAGTCATTGTGACTGCATTGCTTGTGCCTGCAAAATATTTTGTCAGCCAGTCAGTCGTCTTGTTGAAGACGGTATTCTATACTTATTTCCAAGATCCTTTCAACTAGTAATCTCAGACTCACTTGAAGTGCCTTTGGACTTGTTTAAATTCTTAGGTTTTCTTTTTCGAGTCTGGATTCCTTCTTTCTTCATTGCCAGAGGCCGCGGTACCTGTTGGTATGAATGAAAAAATGTTTTGAAACTGCAACTGATTATGAAGTAAATGTTTTTGTTTTTGCAGACTGTAAACTGTACAATGCTTAAATGAACATATTGGGTGGGATGTTCCGGACCCATCTAGCCTGGATCAGAAATTCCCACCAAAAATCAACGGACCTTTCGCTGGTCCATCAAATTTGGATTTGGGTTTGGGTTTATCATCACCTGTACCGAGGTACAGTGAAAAGTATTGTTCTGCGTACAGTCCAGACAGATCGTTCCATACATGAAAAACATAGGACATACGATAGATACACAATGTAAAGACATAGACATAGACATCGGGTGAAGCATACAGAGTGTAGTACTACTCAGTAGAGAAAATGGGTATAGAGATCAGTTCAGTCCATAAGGAGGAGTCTGGTAACAGCGGGGAAGAAGTTGTTTTTGAACCTGTTGGTGCGTGTTCCCAGACTTTTGTGTCTCCTGCCTGATGGAAGAAGTTGGAAGAGAGAATAACCCGGGTAGGAGGGGTCTTTGATTATGCTACCCGCTTTCCCAAGGCAGCGAAGGTGTAGACAGAGTCAATGGATGGGAGGCAGTTTTGAATGGACTGGGCGGTGTTCACCACTATAGTTTCTTACGGTCTTGGGACAAACAGTTGCCTTACCAGGCTGTGATGCAGCCAGACAGAGTGCTTTCTATGGTGCATCTGTAAAATTTGGTAAGAGTCTTATCCATCCCGCCCACAATGATTCCCGTAACGAGCGGGACCGGAAGATTTAGGCCATTGTTTATGTTATTAAAACAGCAACATAACATTGTTACATATAATATAATATTCACTGCCTAGTTTCCTTACACAAAATAATAGGATCAAAAATATGCATGCACCAATAGGAGTCAAGCAAGTCAATCTAAAAGATTTTCTTTTTCTCTTGGTGCCTATTATTATGTGAAGTACACAGTTCCCAGTTTCAAAGTAAATCAATTTATTTGTGTTCCAACAAATGAGACAGAACCATTATATATTTTACACATCCATGGGTGAACAGCAAAAACTTGGTTCTATCTGAAGAAAGTTATTAAACGTTTTTCCACGGTTCTCTTGGTGACTGTGTGGAATTGGTCTCCAATGGAAGGAACAAGGTAACCTACCCCATGAAGTTTCATGTAGAGCCCACAAGCATTGCAGACTGGCTCGCCTTCTGCATTCCTGCGCCACAAAGTGGTGGTTGTTGTTTGACAATTGGCACAAGCCAGGCCAATCCGCCTGGATGAAGACTGTAAGAGAATGAGACACCAATAAACAGACCATTGTAATCATGATGCACAAATAATTGAAAGTCATTTTTAGTTAGAAGTACTTATAGTTGATGTTCACAGACCCGCTGGTGAGGGGCACACTGCCGCCTACATTGGCACAAGCCTCAATCTCACTGCTATCTAAAAGACAAAAACCCAACAGAGTGCGGTTCTTGCAGACCCATCTCGCTACTAAACGTAGATGCAGGGGCAGCATGGTGGCGCACTGATTAGCACTGCTGCCTCACGGCACTGAGGTCCTAGGTTCAATCCCAGCTCTGGGTCACTGTCCGTGTGGAGTTTGCACATTCTCCCCGTGTTTGCGTGGGTTTCGCCCCCACAACTCAAAGATGTGCAGGTTAGGTGGATTAGCCATGCTAAATTGCCCCTTAATTGGAAAAAATGTATTGGGTATTCTACATTTTTTTTTTTATACGTAGACGCAAACATACTGGCCAAAATCCTAGCCAAAAGGCTAGAGGACTGCATGCCGGTGGTGGTCACAAGGGACCAGACGGGCTTTGTCAAAGGTAGACAGCTAAGTTCGAACATCAGGCGCATGCTGAACATGATCATGACCCCATCCAGGGAGAGAACACCAGAGGTGATCGTCTCCATGGACGCAGAAAAGGCCTTTGGCAGAGTCGAATGGAATACCTCATAGAGGTACTGGAGCGGTTCAGGCTTGGAACAGGTTTCACCGCCTGGGTGAAACTCCTGTATAATGCCTCCACAGCGAGCATAGGGACAAATACCTCCAGCTCTAAGTATGTCCAGCTGCGCAGGGTCAGGTCGCAGGGATACCCGTTATCCTCCTTAGCAATAGAGTCACTAGCGATCGCGCTCAGAGTGGCAAAGAATTGGATGGGGTCCGAAGAGGACACAGAGAGCACATAGTCTCGTTCTATGCGGATGACCTGCTCCTCTACATCTTGGAGCCGTGAAGCAGCATGGAAGGAATCATGGCGCTCTTGAAAGTGTTTGGTACCTTCTTGGGCTACAAACTCAGCATGAGCAAAAGTGAAATCTTCCAGGTGAACCCACAAGGGAGCGGGGCAGAGCTGGAGGGGAAACAGGCCGGGCACAAATTCCGCTACCTGGGGATCCAAATCGGCCACAACTGGATAGGGGTCCACAAATGGAACCTGGCCAGCTTGATGGAGGAGGTAAAGGGCTGGTTTAGCTCAGTGGGCTAGGCAGCTGGCTTGTGATGCAGAACAAGGCCAGCAGCGCAGGTTCCATTCCTGTACCAGCTTACCCGAACAGGCGCCAGAATGTGGTGACTAGGGGCTTTTCACAGTAACTTCATACTTGTGACAATAAAGATTATTATTATTATACAAAAGGACATGTGGAGATGGAACATACTCCCACTCTCCCTTGCAGGGAGGGTGCAGACGATCAAAATGAACGTACTGCCAAAGTAACTCTTCCTGTTTAGATCCATCCCGATCTACATCCACAAGGCCTTCTTCAACTCACTGGACAAACTGATTATGGTGTTTGTGTGGTGGGGGTAAGAATGATCGGATGCCAAAGAAAGTACTACAGAGAACGAAATCCATGGGGGGTCTGGCCATCCCAAACTTGTAGTACTACCACTGGGCAGCGACAGCCGAGAGGGTAAAGGGGTGGATAAAGGAGCCGGAAGCCGAATGGGTGCACACGAGGCGGACTCCTGCAAGGGGACCTCCCTCCGGGCCCAAGCCTCAGTGCCACTCCCATCCCCACCCAAGATGCATTCGACTAGCCCAGTGGTGGTGGCAACACTCCAGTCATGGAATCAACTGCGACAACATTTCGGCCTAACTGAAATGTCCGACAAAGCCCCCATTTGCAACAACCACAGGTCTGTGCCAGCGTTCACAGGCACCTCCTTCAAAAGGTGGAGACAGGACGGGGAGACGTTGACAGTTAGGGACCCACACATCAACAACAAGGTAACGACGCTCGATGAGCTGACAGAAAGATTCCAACTAACAGTGGGCAACGAATTCAGGGACCTACAACTCAAAAACGTTCTGCGAAAAGAAACAAGGATGTACCCACGGCCGCCACGATAGTCACTGCCAGAGGAACTGCTGGACACGGACAATTTAGGGAAAGGGAAATGTAGTGACATGTACGGAACACTGCGGGGCAGCACGGTGGCCCAGTGGTTAGCACTGCTGCCTCACAGCACCGAGGTCCCAGGTTCGATCCCGGCCCTGAGTCACTGTCCGTGTGGAGTTTGCACATTCTCCCCGTGTTTGCGAAGATTTCACCCCCACAACGCAAAGATGTGCAGGCAAGGTGGATTGGCCACGCTAAATTGTCCCTTAATTGGAAAAAATGAATTGGGTACTCTAAATTTAAAAAAAAGAAATCGGAATGTACGGAAGACAGCTAAAGGGGTCACCCAACTGGACAAGACAAGGGCGAAGTGGAAGGAGGACTTGGGGTTCGAAATAGGGTGGGGTCTCTGGAGCGAAGCACTGCACAGGGACAACTCTACCTCCACATGCGCGAGGCTCAACCTAACGCAGCTAAAAGTGGTACATAGAGCCAACTTGACAAGAGCCCGAATGAGCAGGTTCTTCCCCGAGGTGGAGGACAGATGTGAACAGTGCCAAGGAAGCACAGCCAACCACGCCCACATGTTCTGGTTTCGCCCCAGACTTGCTGGATACTGGACAGCCTTCTTCGAGGCAATGTCCAAAGTGGTGGGGATGAGGGTGGAGCCATGCCCGAGAGTGGCAGTCTTCAGGGTATCAGAACAGCCGGGTCTCTTCATGGGGAGAAAGGTGGATGCCCTTGCTTTGCCTCCCTGATCGCCTGCTGGAGAATCCTGCCTGGCTGGCAGTCAGCAGCAACACCTAAATCTGCAGACTGGCTGTCCGACCCATTCCCTGAATTTTTCCAAATGGAGAAAAACAAATTCGCCATCCGTGGGTAGGAAGAGGGCTTCTACAGAACATGGGAGCCATTCACTTGGTTGTTCCAAAGCCTTTTTGTAGCCAACAAATAGGTAGCCAAAGATCAAGAAAGAGTTACCACGACACAGGAGGGAGGGGGGACGGAAGACGGGGGGGTCAGGGCAGCAAGAAATTCAACCAAACAGTAACAACAATGAGAACCAGGGGGCAGAAAAGAGAGGGGATAACCAGCGGGGAGCGATACACAGGGGACCACAACTGCTACAGCAAACACTGTGAGGGAAGGACAAATGAGCGGAAAGGGGAAACTGTGACATATCCATGTAAATAGTTAAAACCGATCTCGGGCGGCATGTGGCAGAGTGGTTAGCACTGGAACTGCGGCGCTGAGGACCTGGGTTCCAATCCCGGCCCTGGGACACTGTCCATGTGGAATTTGCACATTCTCCCCATGTCTGCGTGGGTTTCACCCCCACAACCCAAAGATGTGCAGGTTACGTGGATTGGCCACACTAAATTGCCCCTTCGAAATTGGAAAAAGAAATAATTGGGTACTCTAAATTTGTAAAAAGAAAACAATCTTGACGTAAATAACTCTAATAGTACTCCCTATGTACTCTCTTGCGTAACTCTCACTGTTCTGTTCGTATTTATATTTGTTATGTACACCAAAAGAAACATAAAAACATATTTTTTTTAAATTGCTTATAGTTGACATTATTATCATAGAATTTACAGTGCAGAAGGAGGCCATTCGGCCCATCGAGTCTGTACCGGCTCTTGGAAAGAGCACCCTACACAAAGTCAACACCTCCACCCTATCCCCATAACCCAGTAACCCCACCCAACACTAAGGGCAATTTTGGACACTAAGGGCAATTTATCATGGCCAATCCACCTACCTGCACATCTTTGGACTGTGGGAGGAAACCAGAGCACCCGGAGGAAACCCACGCACACATGGGGAGGACGTGCAGACTCCGCACAGACAGTGACCCAAGCCGGAATCGAACCTGAGACCCTAGAGCTGTGAAGCAATTGTGCTATCCACAAGGCTACAGTGCTGCCCCCAATTACTTTGACGTTCCAGAATTGCTCAGACATTGACGGCAAAATGCAATCTCGGAATGCAAGATCAAAACGTAGAAATATTCTCACTTTTAGAATAAGAAGGTGATAATCAAATGGATGCAACCTTTACTAAAAGTCATTCATATATTTTGCAACACTAACATGTGACACTATGAGGAAATATTCTGTAAGCTTTATATCCCTCTCGTGAGGTTGACCTGCAAACCATAGACAAGTTACACAAAGGGTTTGTTTCCATTCCCTCGAATGGAATTACAATGTATCAAACACTTAATTTCAGAATTTAGGACTATTGGGATTATTATTCGTTTTTAAAATTGAATTTCACTTTGGGGGCAGCACTGTGGCGCAGTGGTTAGCACTGCTTTCTCACGGCAGCGAGGTCCCAGGTTCGATCCCGGCTCTGGGTCACTGTCCATATGGAGTTTGCACATTCTCACTGTGGTTGCCTGGGTTTCGCCCCCACAACCCAAAAAATGTGCAGGTTAGGTGGATTGTCCCTTAATTGGAAAAAATGAATTGGGCACTCAAAATTGATTTTTAAAAATTGGATTTCACTTCAGTATGAGGCGCTTTCATATGTTTCAGATCGCAAGTGGTAAATGAATAATATGTGCCATTTTTCCAGAACCAAAATTATTTACATCAATAAAGTGCACAGAGATTACACAAAGGAAAAATATTACACGTTGCATTATTATCAATGATTATTTTCAATTGGGTTACAGAATAGTTGAATTGTTTTGACATTGCACAGCATGGTGCACGCTAAAGCCAAACTGGTTCACGATCAGACTTTGGCTGCAAATAAGAGGTTACCTCCAACAGGCAGTCTCACCCTATTTCATTTTCACACTGACTATGGCATGTGAGCATATTATACTTTCGGGTACAATTCATGTCACTCCTAGGTGACAACATAATTCTTGTAAGTTTTTTAATGGTCCAGAAATTGCTGGGAATGTGAAGGCTGATTCATGGCGCATGGTGTTACTAGTCTGTAATAATGTCGGGGGGAGTTTTCCAGCCATTCTTACCAATTTGATCTTCCTGTTCCGTTGACAGCTAACCCCTGCCGTGGGTTTCCCGGCGACGGGGGGAGGGGGGGGGGGGGGGGGGGGGGGTGGGGGGGTAGATACAGTGGGAAAACCCATTGACGGTGGCAAGACCAGATATCCCACCACCGGCAACGGCAGGCTGCTTCCCTTCGCCGAGAAACACGCCACAGCAGGCACGGAAAATCCCCAGTAATTTTGGGATGAGGCAAAGCTAGGCCGTGAGTTGTGATTCACTGCAAACTGCTGGATGATTTGTGCTACTTTCCTATTGACTTCATCAGAATCCAATACATTACCACCTGGTATAAAATAGCTAGATTTGTTCTTTCATTCCTTCATTGGTGTCATCACCTTCCCAGGAGGTTGACTGCCATGTACATCCACCTCTGTCTCTCCTGTGCTGCCCTTACATATTCCACATAAGTCAGCTGCAACCAATCCATTATATATCCCTCATCCATTTATCCTCTGCTTTCCTCCACTAGCTTTTACATTGATCTTCCCCTCTAATAGCTGTTTCTGTCTAACATCTGCTGCAATGATGTGACCCAAGTATTGCATATTTTTCTCTTTGATGTTATGCATTAATTTCCTCTTATCTGCAACCATTTCCAGTACTTCCTATGTCGGATAAGCAGAACATCCACGAGAGGGCGGTAATAAGAAGTGACTGAGGAGGATTCTGGGAGAAGTTGGCTCGCACAGCACAACTGAGAAAGGGTTCACGGAGGACCCAGTGTCAATGAACGGTAGAGACAGGCAGACAGAGACAGTCATATTATCTACCAGAAGTGCCATTTTGAACAACATGTGGCTGATTTGGTCAGACTTCTCTTCATTGTACACTATAGAAGAGGGAGAGAGGTTTCTAGAACAGTACCAGAGGGTGGTCACTCCACATTGTGATAAGTAGGCAGGGCGGAGTGTAGGGATGGCAAGAGAGTGGGTGAACATTAGTCGAAAGGAAAGAAACAGCAGGTCCAGGAAACAAAGGACTCCTTGGAGCTGTCTAACAGATACAAAATTTTAGATGCCTATGAAGTGAGCAACACAACTGAATCAGGCGTAGATGACTTGAGGGGAAACCATAGTACCATGGTGTCTGAAGCGACTCTGGGAAAAGAGAGGGAGTCTGGTAGGCAGATTAGTAAAGTGGTGGAGTAGGTAACCCAATAGTTTGAACGATAGACAGTCTACTTTGCAGCCAAGATCGTGAATCCCGTATGGTCTGTTGCCTCCCGGGTGTAAGGGTTCAGGACATAACGGATGGGATGGACAAACTTCTGAACTTCCAGAGGTTGTGGTTCATGTGGCAACTAACAACATAGAGTGGGACAATTTGGAGGTCGTGCACGACTAATTTCAGCAGCTAGGGAATAGTTTGAAAAGTAGGACCTCCAAGGTAGTAATCTCAGAAATACTACCTGTGCCATGTGCTTCATCACTTAGGCAAAGGCAGATCAGGGAGGTAAATGCGTGGCTTGACGGATGATGTAGGAGGGAGGGGTCTAGATTTTTGGGACATTGGGATCAGTTTTGGGAAAGGAGAAAGATGTTTAGAAGAGATGGACTTCATCTGAGCTGAAATAGAACCAATCTTCTGGCTAAGAGGGTAAATAATATAGTGAGGGTGGATTTAAACTTGTAAGGCAGGGGGCGGTTGACTAATGGGCCTCGATTTAGAAGTACTGGTGAGAGTAAAAGAGAGAAGATGAGGAACTGGCAAAAGGAAGTGAGGGAAGGCTTGAGTGTTAAGAGTGAATAAAGAAATGGTCACCTCCCAAAGGACAAGAAGGAGATAAGGGCAGGGTTAAATTGTATGTATGTAAATGCACAAAGTATAATGAACAAAATTGGGGAACTGGAAGCAGAAATTTCTCTAGGGTCATATGACATAATAACATTGACAGAAATGTGGCTCAAGTCAGAACTGGATATTTACCATCCCGGGTTATAAGGCTTTTAGTCGAAACAGGGTGGGTAAAAAGGGAGGAAATGTATCAGTCTTGGTCAAAGATAGTTTCATGACCCTTGAACGAGATGCAGTTCCTGAATTAGAATCTATATGACTGGAGGTCAAAAACAGGAAGGGAGCGGTGACCTTGTTTGGTATTTATTATAGACCTCCAAATAGTGGGGAGGAAGTGGAAGATAGCATTTGTAGGCAGATTATGGAAATCTGCAGGGCAAGTAGGGTTGTGATAGTTGGGGATTTCAATTACTCTAAGGTAGGCTGAGAAAAGGGTAGAGTCTGGGGCATGAAAAGAGATAAACTCCTGCAGTGCGTGCAGGAGAACTTTCTGGAACAGTACAGTCCTACCAAGGAGCAAGCTGTCCTGGATCTAGTCCTAGGAAATGAGGCAGGCCAGGTGGAGAACTTCAGAGTGGGGGAGCCGTTGGGAAGTAGCGATTGTAATATAATATGATTCAATATTAAGGTGGAAAAGGATAAAAATCAATCCAGGATTTAGATCCCAGACTAAAAACGGCAATCTTTAGGGTGTAAAAGTTGAACTGGAGCAGGTTGATTTTCATCAATAAAACAGTGGATGAAAAATGGGAGAATTTCAAAGGAGAGATGAATAGAGTGCATGCTAGATACATACCCATGAGAAATAATTACGAGTATTCAAAGCTAGAGTACCCTGGATGACTAATATTGATGATAAAATAAGGAAGAAAAAAAGAACCATGTGATGGATGCCAGAATAATAATAGCAATGGAAATCAGGAAGAGTATGTCAAATGCAGGAGAGAGGATAAGGCTGGAATAAGGAAGGCTGAGGGGAAGCATGCGGAAAGGATGGCAGGCTGTGTTAAAACAAATAGCAAAATGTTCTTCAAGCATATTGATGGTAAAAAATTAGTGAAGGATAGAGTGGGGCCCATAAGGGACAAGCAGGGTAAACTGCTCACTGAAACGGAGGGTATGGCAGTGGTGCTAAATTAGTACTTTGCTTCTATCTTTACCAAATTAGAAGATGGTGACAATGGCCCATTTGAAAATGTAGGTGTTGAGCAACTGAGCAGTATAGTGATAAGAAAAAAAGGTGCTAAAAAGGCTAGCAGCATCAGGCAGAGAAGTCACCAGGCCCGGATGGGATGCATCCTAGATTGGTAAGAGAGGTAAGGGAGCATATTGTGGAACCACTGACAGAAATTTTCCAGGCCTCTCGGAATACAGGATTAGTCCCGTGGGACTGGAGGATTGCAAATGTGATGCCATTGTTTAAGAAAGGGGCAAAGGATAACCCAGGCTTTACAGACCTGTCAGCTTGACATCAATAGTGGGAAAACTGATGGAGGCTATAATACAGGATGAGATAAATATACACTTAGAGAAAAATAAGTTAATACTAGACAGTCGACATGGCTTTACCAAGGGCAGGTCATGTCTGACAAATTTAATTGAGTTTGTTGATGAGGTGATACAGGCAGTGGATGAAGGTAGTGCCATGGATATTATATGTTTGGACTTTCAGAAAACATTTGACATGGTGCCACATGGCAGGTTGGTTATCAAATTAAAAATGTTTGGGATTGATGTATCCTTGACAGCATGGATTAGAAGTTGGCTAAGAGATAGGAAACAGAGGGTAGGTATAGATGGGCATTTCTCAGTCTGGAGACGAGTTGAAAGTGGTGTTCCTCAGGGCTCAGTGTTGGGACCCTTGCTTTTTCTGATTTATATAAAATGATTTAGAGGTGCGTGTTGAGGTCAAAATCTCTAAAGTTGCAACGGTACTAAGCTAGGGAGAATAGTGAATTGTGAGGATGACACTGAGTGACTTCAGAGGGACCTTCACAAGTTGGCCAAATGGGCAGACAGCTGGCAGATGACTTTCAATGCAGCAAAATGTGAGGCAATGCATTTTGGTAGAAAAAACATGGGGAGACAATATAGGCTCAATGGTACAACTCTGAGGGGAGAACAGGAGTGGACAGACCTCGGGGTTCAAGTGCATAATTCTTTGAAGGTGGCCAGGTAAGTTGAAGCAGTTGTTAAGAAAGCTTACAGGATCCTTGGGTTTATAAATGGAGGCGTAGAATATAAAAGCAAGGAAGTGATGCTACATCTCTACAAATCATTGGTCAGACCACATGTGGAGTATTGTGTTCAGTTATGGGCACCTTATTTAAGAAAGTATGTTGAGGCCCTGGAGAGAGTGCAGAGGAGATTTACTAGAATGATGCAGGAATGAGGAATTTTAGATGCAAGGAAAGATTGGAGAAATTGGGGCTTGTCCTCCTTGGAGCAAGATGCAACCTTATTGAGGTGTTCAAAATTATAAACAATGTTGACAGGGTAAAGAAGGATATTCTGTTTCCACTAGTTGGTATGCCAGCTATGAGGGGCACAATTTCAAGATGGTCAGCAAGAGAGCCAGGAGTGAAATGAGGAGAAATTTCTTTACTCAGAGAGTTGTTGGGGTTTGGAATGTGCGGCCTGGGAGAGTGGTGGAGGTAGATTCCATAGGAGGTTTCAAAGGAGAGCTGGATACATATTTGAAAGTGATTAATTTGGAGAGCTACAGAGATAGGGCTGGAGAATGTGACTAGCTCGGTAGCTGTTTTGTGAGCCGATGCAGACACAATGGGTTGAAAGGCCTCCTTTGGGCTGTAAATAACAAACAAATCCTCCTATTTGCCCACATCTCAAATGCATTCAGCATATAAATTGTATCTTTGTCATCCATGTCTCTGAGGCATAACATAAATGATAAAATATAGCACCTCAGTATTCTTTTCCCATGATTTAAGTTCAACTTATTTTATATTAATACATCCTTCATTCTGATGAAGCTGGTCTTCGCTATCTCAATCCTTCTTCGGATCTTTTTTATTAGAAAATATTTTATTGAGGCATTTATAATTTTAACATTTTAAACAACAAAGAGATCCAACACACATAAAAACCCACAATAACATACCCAACACCACCCCCCCCCCCCGCCCTCCCCCCAGCCATAGACCCTAACCCATACATTAGATTCCCTACCCTTATTCGTCCTTCTTCGGATCTGACCATCATATCTCCCATCGTCTGTGCTAATCTATCCTAAGTATGTGAACTTGTTACAGGGCTCGAAGGCTTCCTTCAATTTTCCTTTCTGGGGTTAGTTCTCTGCTTATCACCACTGCTTTGGTCTTCTTCCCAGTCATTCTTAATCCATGTTCCTCATTGCTTTCACTGAAAACAATTTCCTGTAATGCATCCTCTTGACTCTACAATCAGTGCAATGTGTTCTGCCTATCTCAAGTTGTTGGCACTCAAACCACAAATGCTGCAACCTGGTCGATCTTCTATGTCTCTGAAGATAGCTTCAGAGTCCAGGTTGAACAGTGTTGTGGGTTTCACACATCCCTGGCACACACTCCTCTTTTGCTTGGGAGGTTAGACTTGTAAATATGAATGAATGTCACTGTAGACGTGTAGGCCTGGTCATTGATTATTTAGAACCTATTATGAAATGATTAATGGTGAGGAGTCCACCTCGGGAAAGGGAATAATAAAATTACCGCCACTTCCACGGGTAGGGCCTAATTTTTAAATGTTCAATTTTAAATATTGTTATCTTTCTGTCTCTTTTAAATGTTCAATTTTAAATATTGTTATCTTTCTGTCTCTTTTTAATCTTTTTCTATGTTTTTCTGTATCTGTATTGTGTGTGCATCTCCAATTCATCCTATTTCTTTCTGGGCCATTCAATCAGTTAATTTCTCTATTTTAAATTGTATTGATGAAGGAGATAAATCACTGGCCTCCAACGTTCATGTGATCTCAGATGCTGTTGGATTGCCCTGCCGTCAACAATTCGCATTTCCCAGGATTGGCCGTAGAAAACGGTAGGATTGAAGGGTGTGATTTTTTAAAAATGCAATTGACGTCTCTTGCCTTGAGATGCGCTGCTCCAGCTGGACCAGCAACAGGGCAACCAGCAGTTAGTGTAACTCTATCAATGCCCTTTGTGTTCCGCAATTACACTACGTGCAGATACACATTTTAATCTCGGTGATCACTGTACATCTGCATGCAAAGCAACCCCCTTGACCACTGACCTCAATCTGAGGTATGGCTAGAGTGTATATTGAATGAAGACTCTATCAATGTGTCTAGCAACACAGATTCCCTTTGGTTTCAAGGTGGTTAGAAGGAAGAGATGTTGCAGATCATTCTTCCTGATACTGCATACCCTGATTAGCATACCTCAGCTGGTGCTGCCCTGAGAGGACCACTGGTCTTGGACGACTGCAGCTCTGGGAGGACTGTTGCTCTGGGAGGACTGCTGTCCTGGGAGGACCACTGCTCTGGGAGGACTGCTGTCCAGGGAGGACCACTGCTCTGGGAGGACTACTGCTCTGGGAGGACTGCTGACTGCTACCCTGGGAGTACTGCTGCTCTGGGAGGACTGCTGCCGTTGGCCGGCTGCCCACAGCAGGAGACACCTACCCAAGTATGGTTCAGTCGCTGCAAAGTGCGGTGATTGTTAAAATAAAACAAATTCTACAGTGTATGGTGGGGAAGAGATGAAACAGCTGGAGGTGAAAGTGAAAAACACGTTGGATATTTTATGGGCTATCAGGTTAACCAATGCCGGACATCCAGAGTAAAAAAATATCCAGCTATAGTGGGATCCTGTTGTGCAATATTTGCAGCAAAAAGAATTATAAAAATACATTTCGGCAACTTCAGCCACATTGGATAGATGATGTGAGCATTTTTTTTCCTTTTACTTGGGACACCATGGGCGAAATTCTCCGGAAACGGCGCAATGTCCACCAACTGGCGCCCAAAACGGCGCAAATCAGTCGGGCATCGCGCCGCCCCAAAGGTGCGGAATGCTCCGCATCTTTGGGGGCTGAGCCCCAACCTTAAGGGGCTAGGCCCGTGCCGGGCGAATTTCCGCCCCGCCAGCTGGCGGAAAAGGTCTTTGGTGCCCCGCCAGCTGGCGCAGAAATGACTTCTCCGGGCGGCGCATGCGCGGGAGCGTCAGCGGCTGCTGACGGCATTCCTGCGCATGCGCAGTGGCGGAAGGGAGAGTGCCCCCACGGCACAGGCCCACCCGCGGATCGGTGGGCCCCGATCGCAGGCCAGGCCACCGTGGGGGCACCCCCCAAGGCCAGATCGCCCCGCGCCCCCCCCCCCCCAGGACCCCAGAGTCTGCCCGCGCCGCCTTGTCCCGCCGGTAAGGTAGGTGGTTTATTCTACGCCGGCGGGACAGGCATTTTAGCGGCGGGACTTCGGCCCATCCGGACCGGAGAATTGCGGGGGGGGGGGGGGGGGGCGCCAACCGGCGCGGCGCGATTCCCGCCCTCCGCCGAATATCCGGTGCCGGATTATTCGGCAACCGGTGGGGGCGGAATTCACGCCAGCCCCCGGCGATTCTCCGACCCGGCGGGGTGTCGGAGAATCTCTCCCCATGCTTTTTAGTGGGGTTTTTGTTCAAATTCCCAACTGTTATAATCTCCCCACCCAGCCGACCCTGTGTGTAGGGGAAATGTAAATTAATAAAATGCACTGAAGGGCCAGGTCGTCGACCAATTGCGGATCATTAATGGTGGTTTGCCCAAACCTCCCATCATAATGTTTATCCAATCTAATGAGAGATGATATTAGAAGATTAATGCCCGCCATCATCACTCCCTCAGCAGCCGGGAGAATTCAGACATGTACAGTTTGCATTTGGGAGCACAAGTTATCTTTTATTTCCACTTGCTAGCTGGAGACGATGGTAGATAATTAAACTGACAGGAATTCCAGGGCCTCGCCTCCCCCAACTTCTGAATTGCTTCACCTCACCCGCATCATTAACTGGAAAATCGATAAGGTGGAAGTTCAAAGTTTACTTCTGAAGAATGGGTCGGCGTTTAACTGGATTTCAAGTTTCACCATTTCAAATTCTCTCACTTCGTATAAAATTACTCATCAGATTCAGACTGCGATTCATCTCAAAATAAATCTTTCCAAAAAAAAAATAATGCGGTAGGACATGGGGAGCAACACGCTCCTCTGGAGTCTCGATGCAAACGCTAATGATGCAAAGTGACCTGGGCAGAAAAGGTTGAAATTCGCTGTTTGAGTTGTGCCTTAGTTAGTTTCTGACTTCAAGCCTTCTGTCTCAACAGAGGCTGACACCCCCTTATTCATTCAGACACAATAGTATTTCCCTATCGCCTTATCTCAACTCTACTCTGTTCATTTGTCTCATTAAATTAAGTGGCTGGAGATACAATTAGTCCGCCCCCCAAATTTAAAAAGACTTTAAAGATGTTTTAATTTGAACACAATTAAAAAGGGGGCGTCATTCGTTGAGCTGGGGGTGCTATGGTTTGCAAAACGTTAATTAACACTCTTTTTAAAAGGCTTCTCGCTTTTATCAAGGAGAATAGATGAAGTCAAGGTGTGATCAGATAAAATCTCAGCGGCTTGTTTGGACTTGCTGGATCCAGGGTTGTCTGCCTGTTGATTTATTTAACACCCATTGCAGTACAGTCGGCCGCACACCAATGCTAATTTTGGTCACATTGTGACAGACGTTTTTAATACCATCAAGCAGCAGGACAATCCTTCGGCAGCTCCTATTGTGTCAATCGCACCTTTCTATCTTTGGTTCCCCCTGGTTACAGGATGGCAGAAATTAATTCAAGTTTAAGTTTTTTAAATAAGATGATTGATTCCAGGTTGCTGGTTATTAAAGGGACGCGGTGACTCGCTTCGCTTCATCTCGGATCAGAAAGGGAAGTCGAGAAGAGCGAAGATTTTTTCACAATCCTGCTCCAATCAGAGCAGTTTCACTGATACTGACAAACCTGTTGTGTATTTCGAGTAAATATTATTGCTTCTAGGTTAAGATTTGTAGCATTTGCAGTTTTCCCATAGGGAATAATCTACCATTCCTTCCGTGTTACGTCTTCTGTGAACAAATTGGACTTTTAGAAAAGATCAAGGGGTTGGATCAGAGGCAAATCAGAGAAAATCTTAATGGGACGGCTACACTTGGTTTATATCAGTTTATTATTACTGAGCCATGTTTTAATGTTAACAATGTGGCAGTCATGAACACTGGGATTTAAACTATTTATTCATGGAACTCCCTGTGTTATAGCGGAGGCACTAATTGTTAAATAAACGTCAAGGCTGAGACTAATACAGTAATAATTGGAAATAGAGAGCTGGATTCCCTAAATAATCGGCTGAAAATCATTAGACAGTCTAGTGCCTCATTTGACTGTAAATGTCAAAGTTGGGGGGGGGGGGGTGGAGGGATGCTATCCTTTTTTTCTCTGATGAAGTTATTTGCGCCTGGCTCCATAATCTTTGGAGATATTGCTGCCTTGCAGAGTCAGGTTATTTTGCACACTGATCATTGGTACCTGCTGTATCTGGAGCGCATTGACAGGGTTGCATAAGTCGCTTACCATTCTCTTCGGAGGTTTGATAAGAGGTCGGCTGAGTCCGTTCATCTTATGGTACAAACCGCAGGCGTTGCACAGGTAATGGCCGGTGCCGTCGCGCCGCCACAGGGGGGTGGACATGGAGCCACAGTTGACACACTCCCGGGCTTCAGACAGCTCGTCCAGCAGCTCTGCCATCCACACACACAAACATGAACAAATCCACGTTATTGAAAGAATTCCCCACACGGAAATACCGTACCAAACTCTGCACATAATAGTAAGGTTCTACTGAATCAATACCCATGCCCCCCTCGTTGTGACTAGATCTTGTGAAGGATTTGGACTGAACTGTAAAAGGTTAGTACTAGAGTCAGATAAATAGGTCCTATTTTTTTCCCAATTAAGGGATAATTTAGCGTGGCCAATCCACCCAAACTGCACGTATTTGGGTTATGGCAGTGAGGCCCACGCAGACATGGGCAGAATGTGCAAACTCCACAAACACTGAGCCGGGTTCGAACCCGGGTCCTGGGCGCCCTGAGGCAGCAGTGCTAACAACAGGTCCTATTTTTAAATCCTTTGCTGTGTCTACCTTTCGTGCAAGTTTTACATTTTTTTTAAATGCAAACCACCTGAGGGAATGCATTTTCATTGCTTTATATTTTGCTCTCCGTTTAAAGGGGAGGGGGGTGCAATGAATATTTTAATGTCAGATTCTCTTTTGTTTTCAGCGCCTCTTTTGTTTTTAGCGCATTTTTTTCAAATCGCTCCAACACATCAGGATCCGTCCCAAGAAATGAGAAGAATTTCAGGAATTTGGGAGATAGAAATGACCTCGCTGCTGAAGGATAAAGGGTGCGTTTAACGTCTTATCGAAAGAAGCAGTCTGGTTTAGAATAACACAAATAATCTGGTTGAAGGGTTAACGTTATGTCCATTTACACGCAGGTAATACAGATGTTGCACACATTCGCCTGAAATTCCTCGCTCTCCTGTTTTAGAAGAGGTGAAAACTCTTTAAAATTCACCTGAGGAAGGAGCAGCGCTCCGAAAGCTAGTGACATCGAAACAAACCTGTTGGACTTTAACCTGGTGTTGTAAGACTTCGTACTGTGCTCACCCCAGTCCAACGCCGGCATCTCCACATCATGGCTTAAAATTAAAATGGCAGATGCGATTTGAGAGGGAACCCGCTGGAAGTATCCAATAGGCAGGTTTATATCTTTGATATCCCCAATGGATATCCATGCTTACTGAGAGCATTTTAAAATGGGGGCCTCCCAGCTGACTGAGTTGCCAAGCCCCAACATTTCCACGGCACACTCCTGGTGATCGCTCAACTCCTGCTCTGGTTAACTGGATCCGGGCCCTGACTCCGCACTTATGCGGCAATGTATGTTTTTTTTTGTCACCCTGCACATTCAAAGTAAATGCTGGACATCTAAGCGAGATAGTCCCGGGCCAGGTTTTGTTGGCCAGGGTAGGAATGATTCGTGAGGCAGTTCAGTGGACTGAGAATCAGCCCAGGAATCCTTCCACACTCTCCACTGAAACAAAACGGATCAGCTCTCATAATATAAAGCACTCCAGATAGTGTTCCCTCCACCTGATTGACCCAGTTCGCTGTTTATTACTCGCTGCCTATCCCAATCATTTTAGTCAAACGAGATAGTTTCCTATTATGTTAATAGACACTCACAATTCTTACTAATATGTAATGCCGCTATTACCCCACGATTTGTTGTGCTTCAATGCTGACGAAAAACGTCCTTTGTGTTAATCACTAAAAGCAGGCTGTGTAGTTAGTGTAAACCAGATCCGATATATCTCAAAGTGTGTTCCCCTTTTTTTTAAAAATGTATTCCATTCTCAAAATGACAACGTCAATGCGCAGAATGAACGTGGCAAGCCGTCTCACTGCTTACTCCAAAATGTACCCCGTCTTTTTCTCCATCCTACACTTGATCCTAAGCAAAAAGCCTAAGCTGCTGTGAAGTTATCAGAACTGGGCTAAACCTTCACCTCCTCAAACAAGGTGACAGCGGCTACATTCAAGAAAACCTCTTTTTGGTAAATCTCCAATGAACCTCATTCTTGCCGAAGTGTTTTCTGAAATATAATAAAATCCAATGACAAGACTGGGTTCTAAGAGAAGATATGACGTGTTGCTTATTTTTCTTAACAACCTTTCGCATGTTGGTAATTGAAAGGTCAATTTATTTTTTAAATATTTAATAACGAGTAAAGCCGTCTTCAAAAAATATATTTGCACAAATAATTGGGGCCGAGAAGGGCGCCTAAGAATAAAAACGGATCCACTAATAAAGCCCCAAATGATCCACTGTATCTATACCCCATCCCAGCAAAATTAAGATACTGTGGATGCTGAAATTCTGACATAAAGGGTGCTGCCTGCATGTTGAGTGTTTGCAGTGTTTTGGGTTATTATTTCTAGGATACTTCAAAGACAACACTCGGAGAGTTCTCTTTAAGCACACAGCAAAGGGGAGCCATGTTGTTCAGTGTTCGCACTTAGGGTTTCTATATATTTTTTAAATGCCTTTTGAGTTTTCAGAGCTGGACATGTTTCCAGAAGATAGTTTCACTTTTCCTCCCTGTATATGCCGCCGATATACATGAATTCTGACCAAAGGTTCCATATGAACCGTCAACCTGGGTTTTCTCTTTACTGATGCTGGTCATTTCCAACAATTTTGCTTTTGTTGCCAATGTAAGAGATGTATAATCTTTCGGATGATCAGTCGTATAGATGCAAAATTTAAAAATGTATTCGTTCTGTCCGCAATGAAATAAAGCACGAGCGTCACCTCCCATTTCCCGCGCCCAGTCGGGAAGCCACCTCTTGCCTGGTTGATTTCAGATGGAAGAACAGGCGTTTTGCGCGCTTTCCCCAGCCCATATGCAAGTGCGCGACCTCGGGTTATAAATCAGTAGCGCTATAATGCCATCAAATTAGACGGCAGGACCTTCCTCCAATTGTCCCAGTTAATAATGATGATGAATGCAACAGGGAATTCTCTTGGATTCAAAACAAAATAACTTTATTTAAAAGCAAGTGTGATACTGTGCCATTAAAATCACTTGCTCATTTCCCGCGCTTTCCAAAATATTTTCTCCCTTCAAAATCTTTTTGCTGCCCCCTCCTCCCCCTGTCGAAATTGACCGATCAAAACACGGAGAGGAGACAGGTCTTGGAAAGTACTCCCAAGATTTAGATGTAACCTACGAGTCTACAGGACACATAATTGCTAGAGACCATTGTCTCCTAGATTGATGGCTACAACAATAAACAGCGGGCAGAGAATCCACCTCTTGTTATCCTTCACAGCAGTCGTTACACAAACGCTTTCTGCAAACACGTTGCCCTGTTTCCCCAGCACCAGAACCGTTTATTTTGCGGGTTGCTTCAAAGTGGATTGATTTAGCGCCAACGTTCCTGTGTTTACCCTGTCCTTGTGACTGACTGAAGGGAGGTAACAACGAGAAGAAGGTCTCCAAAGTGAGCCAATGCCCCCACGTCCCAGATGGGCTGGCAAACGAGGGTTATTCTCGTCCTCTGGGCTGTGTGTGTGACCCGATCGAAGCAATTAAACACCACAGTTTGCTACGTTCAAAAGGCGAAATGCTGGGGGTCAGAAAGTCAGAAAGGGCTGGAAATGTTCAGCAGATCAGACAGCAGCAACCTGCACGCTACGCACATTGTTCCAACCTAATGATCTAACATAACAATGCATTACTAGTTTAATGTTCAAAAACCGACAAGAAAATGGAAAATGTGTCATTTGTGTTGCAATCGTGATTTTAGACACCAGCTAACGTTATTGGACCTTGCAACAGAAATTATATTGCAGAGGCGAATTATGTCTCATAAACACGTTTAAGTTTTGCAGAAAAGTATGATTTGGTTGCACTTTCACCGATTAAAAAGAAACAATGGCTCGAACGAGTCAGCATTCGACAACCGTTTGGAGAGAAAAAAGTTTCTCATTTCGCTAAAGGGAAAATACCAGACAGGCCTTTATGAACCCACTTTCATTATCGCTGGACAGAGACTCGGGAGACCCGGGTAAAAAATCACCCTCACCCCAAACTGCTCCATTTGAATGTCGAATAATGGTGTTCATAATTAGCTGATTTGGAATTGGGAGTAAACTAGGCCTGGATCACTTCAGCTTACTCAATTCATCGTGGCTGCAGTTTGGGGGAGAATTTTGCCACAATTGGACAAATTTGTGCTATAGTGAATATAGTGTTCACGGCATTTTGTACCATAAGCTGCTCCTTGACCTACAGTGTGTGTGTAAACCGTCAGCCCTGAGGGATTGATTGTGTTCAGAAACCGTGAATCGCACAATGTGGTATGTTGTAAAAAATAGTCAGATCCGTTGACCACGAGATGTTATCATTCACCTTCAGAAAATATCTGTCATTTTTGTCCATTTAGCTGGTCTAACCACGACCAGTCATCGATTAGACCGGACTTTACAAAATAATGTAGCAAGTGTGAACTTTAAAATGAATGACAACCGGGAACTTGAGAACGGAAGATATCAGCCTGATCAATGTTCAAACATTTTTCAATGGTGAACTGATTGAACGAGTGATATTTATTTTGTTTGATTCGGATTTAGCTGAGAGTCCCAACTGTGTCCCGAACAGATCTTTGATCTGTATACATCTGGTTTCAGCTGGTCCTCTCCCGTCACTCTGCAAAGAGAAGGGGGCGGCGGCCAAAGATAGCAATAGAATCAGAGAGGGGCCCTAAACGGTCGTCTTTACAGCGAGAGCACCGCGGCTCCAATACACATAGAGAGCATTTGGAAAAATGCTCTGCAGAATATTCATACTGCCGAATATCCTTTGCGGGATATCAAAGAAACAATATCTATTTGATCGACAAAGGCTCCAGATATTTGCACATGTCTCAAGCTTATCATGTCTGAGTCCGCGTGTAGTCACTGCGATTGATGTTAAAGATCTGCCTGTATTGGAAACCATTATGTCATTGCTTTCTCAAAAGGCATTTCAGCCTTTAAAATCTGGCCGGGCAAGATAATGTCACTGATGTGGGCGGGTGGAAGAAATGAAACTTTCCTCACGGATTTGTGGTTTGACTTCAGCAACAGTTTACGTTTATAACGTCAGTCGCTCAATCTGGGAGGGTGGGTACGGATAACAAGTTTTAACTCTTTGTGTCCCTCAGGATGTCATCCCTTTGGCCTATGCCACCCAATCTTACTTTTAAATAATTCTCTTTGTTGTGTTATTGCTGCAACGTGTTCTCCGAAACACGTTTCTCCGAAACCTTACTGAGCGCAAAACAGTGACTACAGGTCACTTTGATTTTTGAATTCAGATAACAGACTGTTAATTTCAAAAGCATTGTGTCCTAGAGTGCAAAAAAAATAACAAACACAACCAAAAAGACTTTGCAAATTGGCATCTTCATTCAAAGCCGAAGCGTGTTTTTTTTTCCACCAGGACTTGGTCCTTATTATTTCAGTAATCTAATTCCAAACTGCATTATTCTTCCCTACATCTTCCTGTTCGACATCGTCCCTCGGTGTTTTGTTTTTCCTTTTTTAGAACTGTCACTATTCACATGAAATTAAGGACATTGAACAATATATGCTGGAGACAAAATGTTACACAAACTCAAGAGGGCCCAGCATCGATCAGTTTCTTTTTAAAATGTTGGCCAATGTAAGGGCGCAGGAAAAGGAAATTGCTACTTTTAAGAAATAATTCTCAGGACAGAAAAGGCCTTTGGATTTGCTCCTTCATTTTTGGTTGGAAGAAACGATGAATTCAATGAAATTATCACATTGTGATTACACTACTCCAGGGGTTGTTACCTGGCGTAAGTCCTACCTTTTATCTACTGGCTGTTATCTTTGGCAAATGAGGTGGAATTTCTATTCGTTTTAACATAGTGTCATAGTAGCGTCATAGTTATGTTACGACTAAATTTAAAAAAACGTAGAACCATTCCCGATCAATTAACATTTGCTTTCAGATTACCGAGACTCAATGTCGCTTACGTATTAACTTTGCATGTCATTTTGTATCCCTTGAGAATTCATTTTCCTATTCAAACCTTATTGTTTCCTATTCTCAGAGGCGAGTCGATCATGGATGCCAGAGTATAGAGAACCGCCCCCCCCCCCCCCCCCTTTAGGATTTGGTTTAGCAAGACTGCACGATGCTAACACAATTTCTTCACAATTATTTGGCGAATTTCAACAGGCCATCTGCAAGTCCAACTTTGTTTTGAGTTTAGAATCCCACTCAACCATGCAAATGAATGAAAAGCTTTTAAAAGCCCCCAAAATTAACATAATTTCCGATATATTTTGCTACAATATAGTGGATTACAAAATAGATTGCGATTTTATGTGTCAGCCACATTCTACTTCATATAGGCATTTGCTGAGTTTTCAGGCCATTGGCAAATGCATATTTCCAAAATCGTTTAACAAAAGATACTGCTGTTTAATTTTGTATTAATTCCAGAATATGATATACTGACGATGATTGTAGACTGTCACGGCACAGGCTTTTTCAGTGGTTAGCGGATACAAGAAGTCCCATCACATTGTACAAATCTAACGTTCTTATGCCTGTTCTTTTCTTTTGCTTGCCAAAATATGCATTTTTTTTTAGCCTTTGCAAACCGTTACATTTTGATACGGCGTCACACTTTGTTACTTACTCGTTTAACTCAGTAAAATGCGCTGCGGTTAGAACAGCGAACATCTTCCGTTATCAATAAACTCGAGTTGGAGTTGGAGAATAGAACATTTCAACGTGAATTTCATCAACAAGGAAACAATCTTGCTAAATGCATTCGTAGTGCATTTGGGTGTCACGAATTGACAATATTTTGGCTTGTGGCTTGGCCATTTCAGTTTAATGTGCTGACTCGGATTCTGGAAGTTTCTGTACGATTTGATTACCAGTTGCGTATTTCAATGTTATTGGACCTGTTGACTTTTCCCATTTTACTCTATGACTTACATTTAACGAAATGTTTTACCTTCCACAATTTTATTTAATATACTAATATGTCAGAGAGGTTTGACATATTCAATAATTTATACCTACTCGGTGAGGTTAACGGGTTATGCTACTGGAATAAAGTCATTCTCACGACAGCAATACACAACAAGTGAACCGATCTTACATTCTAAAGTTCTGATTTATATCCGTTACACGTTGGTTCTTCTTTGACTTTGGCTTTCAAATTCATAATTGTTTACTGATGATTAAATGATATAGTTGCCCAAGAACAATGGCTGATTTAAGTGACATATTATAGAGAGCACGAGTTCTACCGTTTCTACTGGAATAGAGCAAGTGTTAAAATAATAATTAAAATAGACACTTCCGTTCGTCATTGTTATTTTTTAACAAGATAGAAATTCCAGACAAACTCGAGAATGTATTGGGAGGCCTGGTACTGACAATAGGAACTGACCGCTTTTACAGGTAAGGGGGGCCCACCAAACTACAACATTTGCAAAGTTTTTGATATCAAAGTCGCACCAACACAATTTTAGGCGGTTAACAGATCCACGACGTGGATTCAAGATGGGGTATTTGAATTAAGGACTGCCGACTACAATAGAAAAGTAACGACACGTCTCGTTAGCAAAGACTGAGAGGGTTGGCTCACCTCCATTGGGTCCCCGGACAGGTAGAGCGGTGGGCCTGCCCTGCAAGCTGTGCAGCATTGAATTTTCGAAAGCTCCTGCTGTTGTCCAAGCCGAGGTCAACTGTGGCCCAACGTAAGAAGTGTAAGGGCTGGGGTAAGATCCATTAAGAGGCCTGGCCAAAGGACTAGTGTATTGATCTCTGCCGTTCATATTCAGACTGTTAGTGTAGCCGGCATCTCGAACAGCTCCGTTTGAAATGGGTGGGCTCGGCGAGAAGGAGAACCGGCTGGAAACCATATGGTGAGGGCTGCTGGAGCTGTAGGTCGAGCTTTCTGTAGCAGGCTGAGTCCAGGCCGAGTGGTTAGTAACGGGGTGACCCTGTTGGCTCGCTCCGCTGCCCTGGAGGTAAGGGATGCTCTGGATCCTGGTGGTGGGAACATAGACAGGAGAGCTGGTACTGGAGTGCATGAAGTTGTTGGGAACATCGTGAGGGTAGCTACTCGGACCCTGGGCAGCTGCCACAGGCAGACTTTGGTACATTTCAACAGATGGATGGGTGACGAATTCCCTCTTTATTCCCCGGGTCAGAAACAGTTTGCCCGTTTGATCCAGATCCGTGATAAAAGTTGCGAGCTCCTCCGAGCCGTGGCCAAAGGGGACGTAGGCGTCTACTGGCCTCCCCTGCACAAGGTGGCTCCTGTCAGTGTCCAGGTTGGTAACCGAAGAGCCCGCTAGCCTCAAGCTCTCTTCCGACGCTGGCGTTTCCTCGGCCCCGCTGTGGTGGCGACCAGTAGCAAACTTGAGGTACGGCTGCTCAGGCGGCGAGCCCAGCCCGTTTGACGCGAGATGTTTTGCCACGTTTGACCAGTCGGGTTCATTCAGGTCCATCCAGGTTCTGAGAGATCCAAACGCCAATATCAGGTCCTGGAGATCAGCCCGAAAGAAATACAGAGTAAGTGTAAAGAATCAATAACAGCGAGGGGGCGGTAAGAAAAAACACACACACAGCAAGACAAGTCATTCCCCAGTTAATTAAATTAACTCAGGTCTTCTATTATCATACTGTCGCCCAGCAGACCAAAGGAACAATGCTATCAGACACGTAAATACCTTCTCAAAACAAAGGTCCCAGCAACTTGCAGTGTCTGTTCTTGCTCAACACAATTTAATTTGATAAAACGGTTAAGAGTTGAAGGACCATTGACCGGCCAATTTGTGAAATGTATTGAAAGTGCCTTCCGTATCTGCTTCGAGAGACTGTTTATATTGACGGAGGATGATGAAACCTAAAGAGACCCAAAGTGTTTCACTTTAGACTACTCCTCGCTGTAGCTCCTTTACTCTCCAAATTGCAAAAGTGATTCTGACCGTGAACTAGTTCCCAAGGGCCTTTTAAACTAATCCCGACATGTAGAGGCATTCGAAGAAGGGGGAAAATATGAACTAAAACTAAGTTTGTTATTGGAAAGTGAAATAGTCCCAGTTTACGATCAGAAATGACGAGTTGTTATATCGCTTATCACACGGGGTTTGAATCAAGGCTACTTGCAAGTGGCTTTCAGAAAGGCAGACGTTGATATTCTTGAGCCAGAGAAGCAAGTGGTGCTTCTCAACAAACAGCCAGAAACCTAGGCAGTGCCATTTTACGTGTTCTGTTTGGCTCCGACTGTATTGATGCCCCGAAAGAGCGTGACACTCTGCATTTATTAACTTTACCTTAGATATATCTAATATCATCACTTGGTTGACTCTGTGGTCCGCAAAGCAGCAGACGGCGGTGCATTCTCTCAATGGGCTAAAAAATCAGCCCCTTTATAGGGGTTCGACATTCATAACATTCAGCAGTGGACATGCCCGGGGGGGGGGGGGGGGGCAGAGAGAATATACAAAATAGCCAATTCAACACCGCCTTTTCTATCGGTCCCTGTAGGTTTCACCTACCTGCTTTACAGACATTAATTTTTACACCATCCCAGTCTAAACCATCGCAAACTCTGCCTTTCAATCGGAGCTTTACAAAGTCATTCGCATTCCTTCCTAGCCGAGCCCACAAGGGAAGCGGGTGACGAGACATGCTCCCTCCTCTTCCCTGGCGCTCACGTCGTTTGCTGCCGACACAGCGTTATTGAAATATAGAAATGGAGAAACCGATATTAAAGCCGGCAACTACATTGAAGCGACGTGGACCTGTCCTTATAAGTCCCTGCTAAACAACTCGGGACCTCGACGGAACTGGCTCAGACAAAACTCGGCAACTCGCAAACTCGAAACTAATGAGTTCTCCGGAGTAGCGAGAGCGCTGAGGTTTCCAAAGATAAGTTCGTCAGAAATTACAGAAACCACACATCGATAGAGATAGGCCCAAAACGAACAGTAAGTAATATGTCTTAGTTACGCCAGACTCGAGTAAGATAACTCCGAGATAAGAACTATAACAGATAAGAACTAAACACACGATAAATAACCACAAAACATCCAAGTACTATCACAGCCGTCATTCTACACTTGAACCAGACCGTAGAGCATTCGGAAAAGAGTGTGCAAAGAAAGGTGCCGACCTAATGGTGGTTTGCCATCAGTTAGATCTTTGTAGAAGTCCAGTGTGTCTTAAGACCAGTGTGTCTAGGTGCTGGGTGGTAGAGTGTGAGTCTCTGCTCTCTGCTGGGCTATTTGAGAGGAGGCAGCGCCTTAAACACAATCCACTGGTAAACTGGAGATGCTGATTGGATTCACACAGTGCTGACTAAACACAGACTCTGCAGCGCCTCCACAGCGGTGCCAGCTCTAACATACACCATGACCCCAGCAAAAACTCACCCACAAGCAAGACTCCCAACTGCTCCACACGTCTCGTTTCTCCCATAGAGAGGTAAAGACGGCAAGACTGAAGGAATCGGACACAGAGAGATAGATTTGTTTTTTCAAAAGAATGTGAAAATATTTGTGTGGAACAAAGGACAGGCGAATCTTTGAACTCCCGCTCTTAAAACACGTTAAAGAAAAGTAGCACATTCGATACTGCCACTCGGACTAACTATATGACACCGACCTAAAACTCGTGTGCATTTCATAATTAATTGTGTTCAAAACCATGGAGTTTTGTTTGAGGACGGCCAATTTTGCGATGGTAAATGTTCACTGCACCTGTCCCATTCCGCCCATTCCAGCTGCTTTTTCTTGAGGGCCGAATAAGTTGAGAGCAATACATTTCCAGATATACTATGCAACATTACCCAAGCACTAACCTTGCCGCTAGTTTGCAATTAAAGGGTGAAGCGGCCCCACCGCAAGGAGAGAGAAAAAGAGAGACACTGAGAGAGAGGTGTTGCGCGGTTAAAATAACTTGGTTGCCCTGAGGTCAGGTGTGCAGTTCGGCATTCAGATTTCTATCATCAATCTTCGGCCAGGCCGGGATTCATGGAGACCTCAGGCTGGACTGCGGGACAGGGAAATCTGAAAATTCCGAGTGCAATAAAAACACCCGAGAAACACACACACACAGCTTCACAACTTCAACAAAGACAATCGCTTCAAGAGATGAGAACAAGGCATGGCGTGGGTTGAAATTGATTGCCCATGTATTTCACTTTTGTAAACAATTGCGTCGCTCCAGTGCCTGCAGTAGATTTGAATAAAAACATCAAAAAACAACTTGGGATTGATTATTTCAACCAATGACAAGCAGATCCCTACCTTCTTACCACTTGTTATGAAGCAGCAGGATATTACACTGTAACAATGCATTCATCTTTACATAGTATCGCCAAACGGTAGAACGGTTTTCAATTCCATCTTTCAGAATTATATTCCTCTCTGCAATAGAGTCTGAAAACACTCTCTCCCTACTCAGAACTTATTTTTAAAAAAGCAACAATGCAGCTATCTTCCCGCTGCTCTATCATACAAAAAACCCCGATCGATACTGCCGTTACACACTATCAGAAATATCGATATTCACGCGCCACCATATCACTGGGAATGTGGGCATTTTATTCCGACACTTAAGGGGTTTGTATCGTGGCTGCAATTATGCAATCGTCGTTTTTCCAGATCTGCTTTTGAGGTCGTTATCAGTTTTTGCAAAAAAAAATCCTTACGTCCAGTCCTGCGAGGGAGTTACAAATCGTCCTGTATCTGCAGCTTATTGCATAAGAAGTTCTTACTAATCAATGGTCTGTCGTGTTAATTTGTCTGCGACTGCATTCGAACCATTTGTAAAGGTTTAGTTAAAGCATCTCGGCGTCGGGGGCCTGACACCTTTCCACTGCCTGACCGGGGATCCTTCTTTGAAGACTCCGAGTAAGTGATAATTTACTGCCGCCATTCATTTCATTAACTGGAAAATGGACAAAGTGCAAATTGAAATAAACAATTCGTCAAATAATCACGTCAGTGGCTAAATCGCTTTGATTGAAACTGTGGGATGAACTTGTGGCTCCTGGGTGAAACGAAGTCAAGCCTTGCGTGTGTTTTCGGTCTGGTTGCTTTATGCATGGAACAGTCATCTGCATTGACAGATCGTTTCTTTTTTTACAAAGTTTTTAAAGTAACTTTTATGTTACTATTTTCAGCTCTCAAAGATTAAAGTGATCAGGAAAAAAGGTCTAAGATTTCGTTGTCAGGAGATAATATACAATATTGGGACCAGAAAGGAGCAGTTGCAAGAGTCTAGTGTATTTAAAGCTATATACCTATGTCAATATATGTGTGCACTGGCAGATAGCCTGGAGCGTGTAATGCGACCAGACAATTGATGTTAAATAGCTTTTCAGTGCACTTGGCCGATGTATGGAACTGTCTGTTGTGTATTAATTCGGTGAAGTGTCTTCCAGTTTACATTCACAAGCGATTACTCCTCACAATTACATGGTGCATATTCAAGTGTGAATGCATCTTGGTATGCAACTATATGAAATATCCTTAGAGCTTGTAATCTCCGTGAAGAAGAATGACTTCTCTTAAGCCTTTGCTGAGTAACTTGATTTCTAAGGTGGGCCAAAGTATTCATCTTCTAAGCGGATTCCTACTTTGCGTGCTGGAGAAGTGTGTGATCTTGTAAAGGGTGATATACTGTAACTGATATTAATACAAAGAGCAATTGATTGCATTACCTTGGAAAATGGGACTGCAACTTGTTTTTTGTTGTTGCCGGGCGATGTATGTATCCTTGTCTAATTCTGATGGTTTGGTGTTGACGAGGATTAAAACGAGTCGTCCAACTTTGGAGGGTGGCTGATTAATATTTGCGCTGGAGAGGAAGGCCGAGAATTTCATACGAGCTTTTTAATGTCTGGCTCTTTGCTGCCAAGTTGAGGACGGCTGCTGGTTCCACGGAGCTGGAGAGATTGTTGTGCTGTTGCGGTCAGGAAGAAGAGTGATGAGGTGGCTGGACTAAACAGAACAAGCTGTGTGTGTGTTCTCCCCTGATAGCGGTGTTAAAGAATGAACGTTGGACGCCGTACTGTCTCCCCAGCCGAGAGCAGCTCTCTCACATTTTTTTTACAGGCTGCAAGGGAAGAAAGGAAAAGAACATCAAAACATCGGCACCCCCTAATTACTTACAGTTGGATCCGAGCACAATTCAGTCCTCCTGATATGTCAACGTTTGTGCTCAACAAAATATTATTTGATGTTTCATTTTGTGTCCAGGTTTCCAATTAAAGCATTTCTCTAAGTGTAACAGACTCCATTGAACGTGTTGACGTACTTTCGAATGAACGATGCTCAGTTCCAATAAAGGTTATTTTTCGTGCTTCTTTGTGCGTTACTTGTTCACTCGGAGGCAGGGACAATTAGAAACGAAATGTCTTTTAACAATTCACCATTTGACAACGTGCATTGCGGTTTAGCAACATCATTAGCAAATCCATTTCAGTCTACTGGGCTATATGACAGATCGGTTTTAAACGCAGTGGCATATAATTCATTTCCCTTACTTCATTAAATCCACCCAGCCCTCTAATGCAATCGACACTGACAATATGAAGATTTCGATGAGAACCTGCACAATCGAACAGTGCTTTCTGTCTTCAATTACTAGACCGGTTCAGCTGGAGATTCCGACTGAATTGAGTCAAATTGCGCACCGTTAATGTTACTGTGAGTTTAAACGTGAAATAAACAATCTGTCATTTTAATTAAAACTGGTGAAAAGTATGTTTTTTTGGCGTGAATGTCATGTTTCAATCCCCGATCAGTAATAGGTGTGCATGGCCAAGTTGGAACGGATTTGCTCAGAATGTCACTTATGCAGGTGCGTGGGTGAAATTGAAACATTCCAATCGCGAATTTCAAGAGAGATTCTTTCTGTTTCGACTTCTAATCTTTCACGTCTAATAGAACACTTAGTGAAGAGATGCCTATACCGCTTCAGCACATTGAAGTAAACTCATGATTTTATTGCCAAAGCTGCCCTATAAAAATAAAATCAGTGCCCCGACTGATTGGAAATAAATCTAATGAAGCGTGATATGTTGATAAATAAGTTGATAAATAAATTGCACTGGTCCCCAAGTGAATGGACAATGCCTTTAAACTCCAATCACTGTATATACATGTCCAACTGGAACAAGGCTGCGCCCAGCACTTCAACAGGTAAACCGTCTGTTTAGAGATGTCGGAATTTCTTTCGGGATCCAACAATAATTGATTACATCATTTTCCTACCAGTACCTTGCAGTGGAAAAGTGAAGATATTTTGATAAACGTTTCGATAAAGCAGCGCTCTTGAAATGATAGGGGCGGGCTCGGTGGGGGAGGGGCTTTGCTTTTCAAAAGTACAAACAATCCTGCTTTCGTTTAGAGTGAATATTAATCTGCCTGGTGGTGTGTTTTGCGCTGACTTTAAAACAAAACTCAGTAAGGTCCAAATTACACCGTCGTTTTAACTGTGTTCTGTTATGAAGCATAATTTTCCTTAATTAGAAATACCTCTATGCAAAGATCTCTTAAGGTTAATTGAACACCGTGTCCTGTAGGAACATTACACAATACAATGGGCGATCCAATGCTTTCCGAAATTCTCATATTAATTAATTATTTGGGGGCATATATTGCTTTGTCCCCACAATTTCTGCCCCACTAAAAAAAAAAGAAATATCATCAATGATTGAAAGAGAGGAGAGATGTTTCATCTATGTAAATTCATTTGGGACTAGACTCTAACCCCATTGATCACTCCGAACAGAAATGTAAACACTCTTACTGTGAAACATTATTTATTATTCTTCAACATATTGGTCAAGGTAGCAAATCATAAATTTATGGGCTGAAACTGACGAATTCGGAATCGGCATCTTTATCATTTTTAAAGAAATATAAAGTGTTGTTTCCCCTGGCATTCGGTATTCTAGTGGTGGACCTGAACAGAGCAAGATGCAAAACTTGGACAAAATGTATTTTTTCAGTAATACTCACGTTCTGTAATACCAAATGACTATTTTAAAGAAACTTGAAAACCACTTGAGGGGAAATAATTCTTCAAACGTTTTTTTTTCACGAAATTAAGAATGAACAATTCAGAAAGGAAAACTGAGTACAGAATGGCGTTCCGCCTTTCAGAATAACCTCAGCACTTAGACAGTTGAAGATTTGACTATACATTCCTGTTACTGCTGCTTTAAAAGTGACAATTGTAGAATTATACCTGTTGCCATCATAGAATCCCTACAGTGCACAAGGAGGCCATTCGGCCCATCAAGTGTGCACCGACCCTCTGAAAGAGCACCCTACCCAGCCCACTCCCCCACCCAATACCCCCGACCCCACCTGACCTGCACATCTTGGGGCGCTAAGGAGCAATTTAGCACGGACAATCCAGCTAACCCGCACATCTTTGGACATCACTCAGATGTTTGTTGAGAAACAGCACGGTAGCATTGTGGAATTATTTGTGGGCAGCACGGTAGCATTGTGGTTAGCACAATTGCTTCACAGCTCCAGGGTCCCAGGTTCGATTCCGGCTTGGGTCACCGTCTGTGCGGAGTCTGCACATCCTCCCCGTGTGTGCGTGGGTTTCCTCCGGGTGCTCAGGTTTCCTCCCACAGTCCAAAGATGTGCAGGTTAGGTGAATTGGCCATGATAAATTGCCCTTAGTGTCCAAAATTGCCCTTAGTGTTGGGTGGGGTTACTGGGTTATGGGGATAGGGTGGAGGTGTTGACCTTGGGTAGGGTGCTCTTTCCAAGAGCCGGTGCAGACTCGATGGGCCGAATGGCCTCCTTCTGCACTGTAAATTCTGTGATAATCTGTGAAATCAGCTTTAACGGGACATTAGTGGCAAAGTAATCAAATAGAATTTAATGGATAGTTATTTTCTGTGCAGTGCATTTAACGACTCTACATATAACATGTAATTGTTGCCACTGCTTTCTTGTAAGCGTTCCACGCAGTTCAGATATGTGGATTTTTCATTTTTACTCCTCAGGATACAGGACTATTAGTATATATATTTACAAATTATTTGATCATCTGTTTACTAATATATTCCGAGTAATATAGGGGACCGCAACCTCCGGTGAAAACAATCAGTGGGCTGTTTACATGTGAAGGTTTGCTGGTACAGGAAATCGAGGCTCCCTCTTCAGATGCTTGGGGCTCAATTCCTGTTTATTAACGTTCGCAATCACACACTTCGAAGCAGATGACAGGGCCTTTAAATTTATAAAGATTAAATATAAAGCAGTTACATAAAAGAGCCAAGGCGGATGAAACCTTCGTGACCATTACAATGTTTCAGCGCTGTCCTTACAGTTGGGGAGTCTCATCTTGATGCCTCAAGAAATCATCTTGACAACAAACAACATAATCATAGGTTTTTCTGGATATATAAATAAATTTGTATATTTGATATATCACATTTATGTTCAGTTCGTAATGTTGCAAACATTCGCTAAAACTGTGTTTTGACGAATCGCCGGTGAAAGATATGAAAATATTAGTGCTATGACTGAACATACAGCTATCAAAGTAGAAAGGTCTAATTTGATCTAGTGTCTGGACTAACTGTGAAGCGTCTGTCGTACAGCTGCGGTATAAACGTACCATATTTAAACATGTTGAATTCACCATGTTCGCATTTGCAAGGGCCACTCAGTCTGATATTTCAACACAATACTCGGGTTCAAATATTTCGAATATTAATAATAATAATCTTTATTATTGTCACAAGTAGACTTGCATTAACACTGCAATGAAGTTACTGTGAAAATTAGAATACGATAAGCAAATGTTCCGGTGTTTTATTTTACAAATGTGGCAACCAATAATTTCTGAATATCGTAAACATGGGCTAATTATGGATTGACACTGAAGCATTTTGAAGGCGTTAATGTAACTAATTTGGACTTTGTCTTTACATTCATGCCGGATCCAAGTGGCATGGGGCATATTTTGTAAAATGGAAGCATTTCGTTAGATTTTTTAATGCGTTTCCTACAGCTGCACTAATCTATTTGCAGTTTGTTGATGTAGTCATTGCTTTCATCGGCTACTCCTCATGAACGAGTCAGTGTCTCCTTCCCCTGCTGCATTACAACGCACGCAGAACCTTGATTTACCATGGCCCTTTGTGTGTGGGGAAGTGATAAACCTCTTTTAATTTTTTCAAAACACATTCTTCATCTTTAGATGCCTCATAATGCGCAGTTTTTGCCTGAATCCAAATATATACAAGTAAACGGGATACCGTATCTTCGTGTGTTCTACTGAAGGTAAACAAGAAGGAACAAAGATAGAGTTGGCGCTAGTCCTGTCATAGGTCATCTTATCTTTCCATTATTCCCACTCCAGATATAAACCAAGCAGCTAGCGCTTTCTTCTTAAATGCAAAATAATCCTTTAAACAGAACATTCGTTTGATCCCTTGTTTCAATTTTTCGTTCAGTACATTCCTGTCTGACTTCCAGAAAGTCAGTCTTTCTCTGCTAGTGTTCTGCTCTTTTTCGCTGGGTCCCTGTGTAAAATATATATTTAGAAAAAAAAACATAGCCACATTGTATCTGATAGCTGTGACCTGTGCAGTTGTTTTACAGGATGACCAACTCCTGGGTGGAAGGAAAATTCCAATTTGATATCATTTCCCATGTTCCATTGTCAGCACATTGTCAGATGTTGCTTGTTTTAGAATGAGGTGATGCGGATTCGACTGCATAATACAAATATTGTTTACAGTCCAAAGCTGTAGTGGCAAACTATTGACCCAAGCGTTACAGATCCACGTGAGAGTGTACAAACTCGATCAACATTGTCTGCTTCTGTAGCTCATGAGAAGGCAGCTGTATATTTGAGAGTTCACCCATAGCCCAAAACTCCCAAACTACAGTTAATAATTGTAATATGCTATTGTGCTATTTCAAGTGAGTTAATTATTTCCACATATTTCCATAAACGACTGTGATTTAATATTAACAACCAATTTGTACATCGTGGCTTATTAATAGTGCAGACTGCAGACGACAAGTATCAGTTAGCAGGCACATTTGAATTCTCCTTGATACCATCCTTGCTATTCAACGGTTTGTATTTTTATTTATAGGGAAATTTAATTTGAATTCTTTATAACAGCCTCGTGGATTTTCCATGGCACGTAGTGTTTGGACCAGTTATTTTAAGTTCTGGATTTCATCCAGAAGTAATTCAGTGGCATATATTTCTGTCACTTCTTGTTCAATGATTAAGTTCCTCATTCAACATAATCGGAAATTCGATACAGAACACCCACGCGTGGCACAACAATACTATTCTAAATTCCTACTCTTTGTAATTAATAGACCAGAATATTCTGCATTAATTTCAGTTTCGTATGCATGCAAACTTTAAGATAAAGCACAGGAAAAAAGTTGTCACGCCCTGATGTCACATTATATTGTGGGACTCCATTTTTAATTTCCCGCCAGCTTCAGTGTTTCGACAAGCAGTGCAAAGTGAACTTTTAACCCAGCTTTTGACGTTTTTAAGTTATCAGGGAGCTCGCTGTTAACATTAAAAATGTAACCAGTGTTTGAACTGCAGTGAGTAGAGCGCTACACAAACACGCCTGCATGGACACGCCTTTTCCTGATCAGGAAATGATGTGGAGCTGGCAACATAATTTAGTATTTTAAATGTCCCGTAACAAAAATGAATAATTTTGTTCATGAGATGTCATGGTACTTTTTATCGGGTAGTCACAGTCCATATGGGATTCAAAATCAGTTTCACTCACTGGAGATTGCCTTGTTGACTTTGATACATGTAGCCCAGAATCTTGATGCCCAAGTCAGGTAGCCTCAGGAGAGTCCACGCAATCAATTCAGAAACAAATATTTGTCGGTTTTGTTTGGATTGGATTGGATTGGATTTGTTTATTGTCACGTGTACCGAGGTACAGTGAAAAGTATTTTTCTGCGAGCAGCTCAACAGATCATTAAATACATGAAAAGGAAATAAATGAAATATCTATTTCATAGGTCATTTATTTTGAGTTTGTAACTTACATGTTTGGACGTCCTTGGTCTCGATAAGATGTTTTAAGAGTTTCTCAGCACACTTGTTTAAGATGAGCTGCCCATCTAAACATATCAGAGAGAGCGTGAAAGGCCAGATAGACTTTATAATAATAATCTTTTAGTGTCACAAGAAGGCTTACATTAACACTGCAATGAAGTTACTGTGAAAAGCCACTAGTCGCCACATTCCGACACCTGTTCGGGTACACAGAGGGAGAATTCAGAATGTCCAAATTACCTAACAGCATGTCTTTTGGGAGGAAACCGGAGCACCCGGAGGAAACCCATGCAGACACAGGGAGAACGTGCAGACTCCGCACAGACAGTGACCCAATCCGGGAATCGAACCTGGGACCCTGGAGCTGTGAGGCAACAGTGCTAACCACTGTGCTACCATGCCACCCATGATTGGTTGGCAATAGACTTTCACATGTTAAAATTTAGGCTTGATACCTGGTCCAGTTTCTATTTACATGTCGACCGTTGCACTATCCAAGAAGGAATACTGGCCAATTATGACTGTAAATATTCCTTGAATTAACAGCGGAGACAGGTCATTTAACTCAATAGATCTCTGGGGAGTTTATGTGACTCACAAGCCTCCTCCCACCTTACTTCATCTCAGCCTATCATCATGTCGACAATGTGTCAATATTTCTGTCCATTTATCCAGTAACTGCTTAATCAACCTGTCTGGTAGTTTGTCCAGTCATGGTCTAGTGAAATCTTTGTTCTCTTCTGAACTTGATCATGTTTAAAGTAAGGAATTTAACCAATATGTTGAAAAAAATGGCAGGTCTCCCTTGTTTCTAAGCTCAGTTACCCAGTCCTTGGGCAAATAAAGGTGTTCTTTGTAACATACGGAACGTCAATGTGCCAATGGAAGTGGGCTGAGATGTTGAACTTGAAAAAATAACAAGAGTAAAAGCCAAAAATGTAACAGAAGCACCAGTGTCAAACTGGTAGCTGCAGTATAACAATGTTATCAGTGAAAATTGGCAGTGGATAGCTATGTTCAGTCCAGAGAGTTCAATGCAGATAATTGTGTTCCATTTTATGCTTGGGTTGAGGATTTCCCATTTTGTTTTGCTTGAATCAGGAAGTATGTACAATGGGTAGTGGCTTGTTCAGTTGAAGTATTTTGCTCAGATCAAGTATATTTTTTGGAGTGAATAGGTATCTATCCGTTTAAAATTTCCATGGTGGATATTTATGATATCACACTCATGTACAGCTATATCTTCTCCTTCTTCGGCAGTTCCTTGGGATCAAGCACGAGTCGCTTTCGCTCCAATACGGCGGGTTCAGCGATGGCGGAAAAACCCAATGTATGATCTGCAGATTTTGCCACCCGCAGGGCAGTTGGTGCTTGGGTGGTCCGGTGGACAAGTTGTTTGGAGGATTGTGCACTCTGTCCAACACCTTAAATTTGCCTTTGCTTGTTCCTGACACATCTTCTGAATATGTTCAGTGCCTTCTCAAACCTGCCCATTTTGGGTGGTCACAAACCAGACACTCCCAGGAGTTGGAATAGATGTTTAACTTTTCCAGGGATGCATTTGGAGAAGCCTAAAGTGTTCCCATTGTCCTCTTGGAAGTACCCTGCTGTGACCAAATTCTGAGTACAGCAGTTGTTTTGGGGGTCTGGTGTCAGTCCTAACAACATGGGCGGCATGTTGGCACAGTGGTTAGCACTGCTGCCTCACAGTGCCACGGACCCGAGTTCAACTCCGGCTTTGAGTGATAGTGGAGTTTTGCACATTCTCCCCATGACTGTGTGGGTTTCCTTCGGGTGCTCCGGTTTCCTCCCACAGTCCAAAGATGTGCAGGTTAGGTGGATTGGCCATGCTAAATTTTCTCTAAGTGTCTAGGGATGTGCAGGTTAGGTTATGGGGATTGAGTGGGTGAGTGGACCTATGTAGGGAGCTACCTCTTTCAGAGGGTCAGTACAGATCTGATGGGTCAAATGGCTTCCTCCTGCACTGTAGGGATTTTATGATGCCAAGAGGATGTCCTGCCCAGCAAAGCTGGTTTTGGGTGATTGGACTGTAATTCGTGCCAACAGATTTGGGGTATCTTGCAAAGGCAACTTTGGCAGTGCTTTGAAGTACCTGCTGTAGGCGCCTATACAGCGATATAGAAATAGAGTAGTAAACATGGTTTATCTTTCCATACAGCAGCAGATGGCTAACTTTTCAATATTGTTTAAATTCTTATGCTTTCGAGAATCAAACTACCAAAAATAAGATTCAGATATGTTTCATACCTTAAATCTATTGAGTGCCAAAACTCAAATGTGGTGTTTTGGCAAAGCAGAATTTTAAGGTTATGGGTTTGATATCCAATTATGACATAATTGGGTATAGGGGTTCTGTGCTACATTTGTGACAGCGGCCAGTGAAATTAAAAATGAGATTTTTTATTTGAAAAACAATTTAAGTGTCATAAATCTCTATATATCTTTCTTTTAAATATCTATATCAGAGTGGGTAGCGAAATGAGATATTTAATTATTAGTGGTCATCACTTGTAATTTAACTTTTATATTATGGAGGGATTTTTACGCCCCATCATGGTGAGAGATTTAGTTGCAGAAAAATTTCACCTCCTGTTGCAAGAAAGCATTATTCAGCTTAGATACAAGGCTTCACAAGACTGAGGCCTAAATTTTATGCTCCCCTGCTGGTGGGTTAGTAGGTGGTGGTGAGCATAAAATTCTTCAGCTGGGCTTCCTGCTGGGTTCCCACCAACCCCGACTTCTCTGCAATTTTACACTGGGGTGGGCGAGGCCCTTGATTGGCTGCCCACCCTTGCCCAAGTTGAGCCCTTAAGTGACCAATTATAATTAAAAAAAAATTTTTTTTTAGAGTACCCAATTCATTTTTTTTCCAATTAAGAGGCAATTTAGTGTGACCAATCCACCTACCCTGCACATCTTTGGGTTGTGGGGCGAAACCCACGCAAACACGGGGAGAATGTGCAAACTCCACACGGACAGTGACCCAGAGCCGGGATCGAACCTGGGACCTCGGCGCCGTGAGGCAGCAGTGCTAACCACTGCACCACCGTGCTGCCCCCTTACGTGGCTAATTATTGACTACTTATGGCCATTTCCCAGCCAGCCTCAATATTTAGGTCATTGAGAGCGAAGCCCATGCCTTCACAATATGTCCTGATGTTACAAAAGGTGGCTGGGTTGGAAGAAAGAAATCACCCGGGAGTCAAGTGATGTCTGGGAAACAGGCAATTAACAATGTTTTGACCAGGTTTTCTAATTTCTCGAGGAGTGCCCAGGAACACTTTGGAGCTTCACCAGCTATAACAAAGTGGGGACTTTAGCGAGATGTCAGTGCTAGCTGCAGTCAGCAGCTATTACTAGTGGCTTGGCAGATAGGATGAGACTGAGTGGGCAGCAGAAGTAGGAGCTGAGAGCAGGGGCGAATTTGCCTAGCACAGAGATGGCTCAATTGTCCTCATGGAATTGACACTGGTATCTATGGAGTAGAAGGAAGTGGAAGGCTCGGAGTGTGGCTGTTTGCTGAGGGCCTCATCCACTAAGATTTTGAAACCTCTAATGAGGAGGAGCATCAGTGAGGGAGTGAGCTGCAACCACTGGGCAGCAGGGACGCAGCACCTAGAGGGTCACCAGGATCAGGAGTTTGGAAGTGGGCAGGGGAGAGGACGTGCAGATGCGGGTGAAACCAATCACAGCAACGCAAATTATGCCTCCTGTTGGTGACCTAACTTCCTGCAAATGTTTTGGGAGCAGAGTCGCCAAAGAATGCACCTCTCCATGGAGACCATTCATTACTGACCAATGTACCACGAATGCAGATGAGCTGGGTCCTATGAAGAGGAGAGTGCACTTATCACATTGAAGATCGCCATGGCGCTGAATCTTTACATCTCTGCATCATTCCAGGGATCTTCAGAGGATTTCTATGGGATCTCCCAGTCTGTGGCTTATTGCTGTATCAGGAAGATCACCAATGACATGTTCAAGAGGGCTATCCAGTATGTATGGTATTGCACTGATCTGGACAATCTAGCTGAGAGGGCCATAGATTTCAGGACTATTTTCGGACTACCCCAGCGGAAGGTGTCATGGAGTGCACACACATGGCCATCAGTACAGGCAGCGGCCTTCATCAACAGGAATGATGTCAACTCACTCAATGGCCTGTGACCACTTCAATCAAATCTTTCAGATCTGTGCAAGGTTCCTGGGAAATCGTTAGAATGTATACATACTAAGGCAGCACTGGGTCCCAACCTGTTCAGGCCCTTGGGGCGGCTTCAGTGATGGATACTGTGTGACAAAATGGCTGATGACACCAATGAGGAACTCTAGTACAGATGTAGAAGAGAGATACACCAGATGCCACATGACAACCCGTGCGACCGTTGAACAGGCCATAGGACCACTGAAGACGAGTTTCAGATGCCTGGATAGATCTGATGTGGCCTTTCAAACTTCCCCAGCAGAGTCTCACACATTGTGCTGTGCTCTGCACAATCTGGTGCTACACAGGGAGAAGTATTGGACAACGAAGATATCTAGGATGTGATGTTTTTTCTGGTGCTGAGGATCATGGTGGGTGGGGGCGGGGTGAGGGGGGGGGCGTTGTGGAGACCAGGTACCACGGGGTGAACTCTTTGAGCACATCAGACAAAGTGCGATGAGAAAATCCTACCCAGTCAATCCAATAATTCCTCCAACTTCTGCAGACCCAATGCGCTGTCCTTGATTATCCTTACTATTTCCCTGCAGTCCTTCATCACATGAGATAGCAGCATGTGAAATGCTGTGACTTCACTCACACGCTGTGTGGCCTCTAACAAACTGTTCTTAGCCCAGCTTCCATCAAAGTCACAAATAATAATAATAATCACTTATTGTCACAAGTAGGCTTCAATGAAGTTACTGTGAAAAGCCTCTAGTCACCACATTCCGGCGCCTGTTCAGGGAGACCGGTACGGGAATTGAACCCGTGCTGCTGGCATTGGTCTGCATTATAAGCCAGCTGTTCAGCCCACTGTGCTAAACCAGCCGCTGATGACAGGGACAAAGGGGAATTTTCACTCCTGGTCCTTCTTGACCTTTGATGTGTTGACCACACCGTCCTCCTCCACTGTCTTGGAACTGCTCTCACCTGGTTCCATTCTTACCTATCTTATTGTAGCCAGAGAGTCACTTGCAATGGTTTTTCTTCCTGATCCTGCACCGTTATCTCTGATGTCACCCAAGGATCTATCCTTGGTACGCTCCTATTTCTCAAATACATGCCGGCTGCAAATGACATTACCCGAAGACACAGTGTTAGTTTCCACACGTGCTGATAATACCTAGCTCTAACTCACCACCATCTCTCTCGACTCCTCCACTCTTGCTGAACTATCAGACTGCTTATCCATCATCCTGCGCTAGGTGAGCAGAAATTTCCTCCAATTAAATATTGGGAAGACTGAAGGCATTTCAAACTCTGAACACTCGCTGCCAGCAGCAGCCCGCTCCCTGGCAACAGTCTTAGATTAAGTCAGCCTGAGTGTCACATTTCATCCCCCTGATCAGCTTCTGACCCCATGGCCATGTCATCGCTAAGAACATCCACTTCTACACCCATTGTACCATCAATGTTGCTCCGGTGTCAGATCATCTGCTGCTAAAACCTTCATTCATGCATTTGTTACTTCTATACTTGACTAATTCAAAGCACATCTGGCTGGTCTCCCACAGACTACACTCCATAAACTTGAAGTCATCCAAAACTCTGCTGCCTGTGGTTTAACTTATAGCAAGTCCCATTCTCCCGATCACCTTTGTGCTCACTGACCTATATTGCCTCCCGATTGAGCAATATCTTGAGTTTAAAATTCTCATCCTTGATTTCAAATCCTTCCACCACCCAGCCTGTCCTTATCTCTGTAATCTCCTTCTGCCCTGCAGCCTTCAGAGATATCAGTGTCCTAGAATTCTGGCCACTTGTGCATTGCCAATTATAATTGTTCCATCATTGATGGCTATGCCTTCAATAGGGGCTGTTTAGCACAGGGCTAAATCGCTGGCTTTGAAAGCAGATTAAGGCAGGCCAGCAGCACGGTTCAATTCCAGTAACAGCCTCCCTGAGCAGGTGCTGGAATGTGGCGACTAGGGGCGTTTCACAGTAACTTCATTTGAAGCCTACTTGTGACAATAAGTGATTTTAATTTCATTTCATTCAATTGTCTAGGCTCAGGCTCTGGAATTCCCTCCCTAAAACTCTCTGTCTCTCTAACTCATTTCCACATTTATACTCCTTAAAACCTATTGGACTAAGGTTTCAGTCATTTGACCTAACGTCTCCATTTGAGGCTTAATGTCATGTTTTAATTGATAATGCTGCTGGTGAAGTGTCTTGGGAAATTTCATCATGTTAAGTGCACTGCATAAATGTAAATTGTTGTGCTGGTATTTTTAAAGAAATAAAGGGTCTTTTTCATGGCCACCAAAGCACAATACATTTCAGACAAGTACACATTAAGGACAGCAATGCAGCACAGTGGCTAGCACTGCTGCCTCACCGCGCCAGGGACCCGGGTCGAATTCTGACCTTGGGTGACTGTTTATATGGAGTTTGCACTTCCTCCCCACGTCTGCATAGGTTTCCTCTGGGTGCTCCGGTTTCCTCCCACAGTCCAAAACCGTGCAGGTGAATTGGCCATGCTAAGTTGCCCCTTCGGGTCCAAGGATGTGTAGATTAGGTGGGGTTATGGGGATAGGGCAGGAGAGTGGGTCTAGGTAGGGTGCTCTTTCAGAGGACTGGTGTGGATTTGATGGGCCAAATGACCTCTTTCTGCACTGTAGAGATTCTATGGTCCTAAGGTGGCATCAGGAAATAAACTCGTCCAGCTCAAGTGCAGCTATATGGATTTCTTCAGGCTCCAGCAGGTGCTCGATGCTCTCCCTAAGCCATCAGATGCAGTGTAGGCAGACTGCTGACCTTTCTGCTTTATGGCCTTTGATGACCAAGGTAGACAACCTCTAGTCGCCTGAGGCCTGGAAGTCCCCTGCATGAAGGCCTCCTCCATAAGTGCAGGAAACCTTTCTTGTCACTGGGATTTCATGAGCCATTGGTGTCAATGTCAGAGGGGCTAAGAAGCTACTGTTCATATCAGGAGCGCCCTGAAAGGAACTATCCACCCGTAACCCCTGCCACAAAGTTTCAGTCAGCTATTTCTCCACCATTTCAGGACACATTCCAAGGCTCTGTCACTGAGGTTCTGGAACTTTCCTACCTCATGCTAGCACCTATTTGGCTGTACCTGGTAATGTACACCCATGGTGTGAAAAGGAAAATCATTTGCAATCCAAACATGTTTTACCTATGGGCTGTCACATGTATTTCTCCATCTTTTCAAAGATAGATTGAGAGAACACCTGGGTTGAATTTTCATGGTCTTGGCTAGGCGAGCTAGGAGTTGGGGCTGGGCCAGGATAATAGCAGGGAACCATGTTGAGAATACTCCCTGATTCATTCCCACTGTCAGGGCAGTGCCCCGGGGTCAGGCTGGCAGGCAGATCAGCTGTTCAACACAAGTGGGCAGCCAATTAAGCCATTAAGACCCCAATCATGAGCAATCTTTCATGAAATGCTAGCAGCAGAGTGTCCCCTCCCCCCACTGCAGGGAGGCTACCAACTTAATGGAGGTGGCAGTAGTCAGTGGTTGGGTGGCGGAGGGGGGGAGCGAGGCTATGGTGCTAGGGTTTGTGGCTTTGGGCTCCTCCCACATAGCGAAGCCATAACAGACACCTCTAAGCTCCAAATATTGAAGGTGCCCATGCCATCTCCCTGTTAAATAATTATGTATCTTTTAAGAGCACCTCCATTTTGAGGCATCCTCACATTCTCTAAGTAGCCTCAGCACCTCTCCCCCTGATTGGGTCAGCAATTTTGCAGGGTGAGGGATGTGAGGTATTGCCACCTTTAATCACACAGTGAGGTCAGAAGTGAACAATTAGCAGGCCTCCTTCCGGGAATGTTCCTATGCTGGTCTTACTCACAGCAAGTGCAGAAATGAGACCCCCCACCCCGGTTGATGTCGAGGTCCCAAAGCCCACAGGAAACGTCAGCCATGTTAAAAACGATTAAAAGTGACAAACTGTTAAATTGCTTTATTTTACAGGCACCAAGTAACACTACCAAACAGTAGTTATATGTAGCCTCAACATAATTCAAACAGTTTGTGTAATGTAGAGAAAAAAATAAAGTGCAGTGCCGCCCCACATCAATGGGTCAGCTTGCTTGATTTAAATAATGTTAGTGACCCGATTCCTTTTAATCTTCTCAATCTCTTCACATTATAGGAAATTTTCTGTTGAAAGAAACCTGGTAATATTTGTTTATTTTATTCCTATTTTTATCCAGCTCTGATTGCAATCCTTGCTAATGGCCCAGGACAATGGATTTCCCCACATATTGGGCTTGAGTATTGATTACTGAGACAGGATGATGAATTAATAGTTATTTTCAACTTTTGATCAATGCCTAGCTCATTAGTATTTTAACTGACTTCCAATTCAGCATGTTTTATTGTAAACGTGTGTGAATATACTTCACTGCTATAAAAATTATTCAAATGCCAGAAACTCATTGCACAAAACCCTCTGGACAAATACTTAAATCTAAGTTGTCTTTGCAATCTCAGTTTTACTCATATTCCCTGGTCTAGAGTTAGTATGAGTCTTGGAAATATTATCTGTGTGATGCTTAATCAATAACTCCTGAGACGAGATTGGAGACAATTGAAGGCTTCATTGCACTAGATGTTTCCCCCAGCAGCGCAGGTACAGAATGCAGCTGCTGGGGAGACACAGGCTCTTATACTCCGCCTTACTGGGCGGAACCAGCAGGCAGGCTTCACCAATGAAAATAGCAGTCTCAGGTACCTCCCACACCAACGATCTTACAGCATTATTCAGGGTACCGTAATACCCCTAATACCGACTACCACATTCACTCCCTGTTAAAAAAAAGGGTCCGGAGGGAGTGGTGGTCTTAAGTTATACAGTGGTAGAGGTGTAGGTTATGGTGGTACCCTGTATACATTAGCACAGTGTTTTGCCATGTTACATGTCGCAACTATTTACAGTTATTATTTACAGTCAGAGTGAAGCAATTAGTCGATCGGGGGCCCTGGTCGTCCTCTGCGATCGTCGTAGCTTCGGCGGTGATGCAGGCGCTGGCTTGGGCATCTGTGGCGTCAGGAGCGTGGCTTCGGCTTCTTCAGCAGCTTCATCACCCCTAGATGGGACCAGTGGAAGGACCGATCCACCTGGGAAGGGGGCGGCTGTGGGGTGCGCCGGTGGGAGGGCGGATGGGGTCGGTGTGGGTGGGGATCCAGTGGGCGCCAGGTCCCGTAGGGAGACCATATCCTGTCGGCCGTCGGGGTACGCCATGTAGACGTATTGAGGGTTAGCGTGCAGGAGGTGGACCCTCTCGACCAATGGGTCCGACTTGTGCGCCCGCACGTGTTTGCAGAGCAGGATGGGTCCAGGAACTGCCAGCCAGGTTGGGAGCGAGGTCCCGGAGGAGGACTTCCTAGGGAAGACAAGGAGACGTTCGTGAGGGGTTTGGTTGGTCGTGGTACACAGCAGTGATCGGATGGAGTGAAGAGCATCCGGGAGGACCTCCTGCCAGTGGGAGACTGGGAGATTCTTGGACCGTAAGGCCAGTAGGACGGTCTTCCAGACCGTTCCATTCTCCCTCTCCACCTGCCCGTTTCCCCAGGGGTTGTAACTGGTCGTCCTGCTCGAGGCAATGCCCTTGCTGAACAGGAATTGACGCAGTTCATCGCTCATGCAGTAGGACCCCCTATCGCTGTGTATGTAGGCGGGGAAACCAAACAGTGTGAAGATACCGTGGAGGGCTTTTATGACGGTGGCTGCGGTCATGTCGGGGCAGGGGATGGCGAATGGGAACCGGGAGTACTCGTCAATCACGTTCAGGAAGTACGTGTTGCGGTCGGTAGAGGGGAGGGGCCCTTTGAAGTCCATACTGAGACGTTCAAAGGGACGGGAAGCCTTTATCAGGTGCGCTTTCTCTGGCCTGTAGAAGTGCGGCTTGCACTCCGCGCAGATTTGGCACTTCCTGGTGGCGGTCCTGACCTCCTCGATGGTGTAGGACAGGTTTCGGGTCTTAATGAAATGGACGAATCGAGTGACCCCCGGGTGGCAGAGGTCCTTGTGGAGGGCCCGGAGGCGGTCCACTTCTGTGTTGGCACATGTGCCGCGGGATAGGGCATCAGGAGGCTCGTTTAGCTTCCTGGGACGATACAAGATCTCATAGTTGTAGGTGGAGGGCTCGATCCTCCACCGTAAGATCTTATCGTTCTTTATCTTGCCTCGCTGTGCATTATCGAACATGAAAGCAACCGACCGTTGGTCAGTGAGGAGAATGAATCTCCTGCCGGCCAGGTAATGCCTCCAGTGCCGCACAGTTTCTACTATGGCCTGGGCCTCCTTTTCAACTGAGGAATGGCGGAATTCTGAAGCGTGGAGGGTACATGAGAAGAAGGCCCGCTTGGTTGAGGGTAGCCACCCACTTGGTTGAGGGTAGCCGCCAGGGGTACGTCGGACGCGTCGCTCCCAACTTGGAAGGGGAGGGATTCGTCGATTGCGTGCATCGTGGCCTTTGCGATGTCCGCTTTGATGTGGCTGAAGGCCTGGCAAGCCTCTGCCGACAGTAGAAAAACTGTGGATTGAATTAGCGGGCAGGCCTTGTCCGCATAGTTTGGGACCCACTGGGCATAATACGAAAAAAATCCCAGGCAGCGTTTCAGGGCCTTGGAGCAGTGGAGGAGGGGGGAACTCCATGAGGGGGCGCATGCGTTCGGGATTTGGGCCTATAACTCCATCATGCACTACGTAGCCGAGGATGGCTAGACGGTCGGTGCTGAACACGCATTTGTCCTTGTCATATGTTAGATTAAGGAATTTTGCGGCATGGAGGAATTTTCGGAGGTTGGTGTCGTGTTCCTGCTGGTCGTGGCCGCAGATGGTGACATTATCGAGGTATGGAAACGTGGCCCGCAAACTGTACCGGGCAACCATTTGGTCCATCTCCTATTGCAAGACCGAGACTCCATTTGTGACACCGAAGGGAACCCTTAGGTAGTGGCAGAGCCGCCCATTTGCTTCGAATGCAGTGTACCTGCGGTCGCCCGGGCGAATGGGGAGCTGGTGGGAGGCAGATTTTAGATCCACCGTGGAAAAGACCTTGTATTGTGCAATCTGATTGACCAGATCAGATATGCAGTGGAGAGGGTAAGCATCGAGCTGCGTATACCTAGCTGATGGTCTGACTGTAGTCTATGACCATCCTATGCTTCTCCCCGGTCTTTACAACCACCACTTGAGCTCTCCAGGGACTGTTGCTAGCCTCAATAATATCTTCCTTTAGTAACCGCTGGACTTCCGACTTAATGAATGTCTGGTCCTGGGCACTGTACCATCTGCTCCTGGTGGCGACGGGTTTGCAATCCGGGGTGAGGTTCGCAAACAGGGAAGGCGGATCGACTTTGAGGGTCGCGAGGCTGCAGACAGTGAGGGCGGGGAGGTATAGGGCCGCTGAATTTAAAGGTTAAGCTCTGGAGATTACATTGGAAGTCTAACCCGAGGTGCGTGGCAGCGCAGAGGTGAGGAAGGACATAGAGCCGGTAATTTTTACACTCCCTTCCCTGGACCGTGAGGTTCGCTCTGCAGAACCCTTTGATCTCCACCGAGTGAGACCCGGAGGCCAGGGAGATTTTTTGGTTGGATGGGAAGAGAACAGCGCCTTACTGTATTTGATGTATGAAGCTCTCTGTGCTCCCGGAGTCGATCAGGCAGGATGTTTTATGCCCGTTGATTAGCACGGTCATCGTCGCAGTCGAGAGTGTTCGGGGCCGAGACTGGTCCAGGGTCACCGAGGCAAGTCGTGGCAAAATTTGGATGTTTTCCTCGGGCGGTGTTTGGTCATCCGAGTCGGGGTCCTGAGAGTCTAGCCAAGATGGCGGCGCCCACTGGTCGCACATGGCTGGAGTGCCCTGGAGAAGGAAGATGGCGGCGCCCGCTGGCCGCACGCGGCTCGTGGAGAGAGTTTTGGTGGCGATCCCGCTTCGCCCCTGGAGACCGCGGCGACCGCCCGGGCCTGGCATGCTGCCACAAAATGTCCCATTTTGCCGCACCCTTTGCAGATGGATGAGCAGGCCGGGCAGCGCTGCCGGGTGTGCTTGGCTTGCCCGCAAAAATAGCAGTGGGGCCCCCCGGGGTTGCTTGGCAGTCTCGCAGCGCAAGCTTGTGGGGGGAATGGGGGATGCCTCGGAGTCGGCCGCGGGGGGGGGTTCCACGTTGCCCAAGGGGCTGCCGTGCGGTCAGGGACGTAAGCGCGGGCGTTTCGGGAGGCCACATCCAGGGAACTAGCAAGGGCCCGTGCCTCCTTGAGGCCTAATGTCTCTTTCTCCAGCAATCGCTGGCGGATTTGAGAGGACAGCATACCTGCAACGAAAGCGCCCTGGATCAAAGGTTCTGTGTGGTCGCTGGCCGAAACTTGCGGGCAGTCACAGTTTCTCCCTAACACCAGGAGCGCACGTTAGAACTCCTCCAGCGATTCCCCGGGGATGTGTCGCCTCGTCGCTAGCAGATGTCGGGCGTAGACCTGGTTTACAGGGCAAATATAGTGTTCTTTCAGCAGGGTCATTGCGGCCTCGAAATCATCCGCATCCTCGATGAGGGTGTAGATCTCTGGGCTCACCCTCGAGTGGAGAACTTGCAGTTTCTGGTCCTCCGTAGGTTCATTCGTGGCCGTCCTGAGGTACCCTTTGAAGCTCGCCAGCCACTGTTCGAAGGTTGCCGCTGAGTTTGCCGAGTGGGGGCTGAGGTGCAGACACTCCGGCTTGATTCGGAGCTCCATTCTTTAAAATCTAGTGCAATAAATTGATGTTCGATCAATAACTCCTGAGACGAGATTGGAGACAATTGAAGGCTTTATTGCACTAGATGTTTCCCCAGCAGCGCAGGTACAGAATGCAGCTGCTGGGGAGACACAGGCCCTTATACTCCGCTTTACTGGGCGGAACCAGCAGGCAGGCTTCACCAATGAAAATAGCAGTCTCAGGTACCTCCCACACCAATGGTCTTACAGCATTATTCAGGGTACCGTAATACCCCTAATATCGACTACCACACTGTGTTCTTTTGATCTACCCAATTATGAATTTTGAACATTTGATCAATGTGTTGCCAAAGCCTTCTCTTTTCCACTGTGAACAAACCAAGGTTCTTCAAGCTCTATATAGTTTATGTACTTTAAGCTGGGTACCGATTTCTTTCGGTGCAGACCCAATGGGCCAAATGGCCTCCTTCTGCACTATAAGGATTCTATGTTATTGTAAAAAAATTGTTGTTGTAAAACCTTTTGGGGATGGGTTGAGAGGGCTGGCAAAATGACGTGGGGCAGGTGACAGGCCTATTGTTTTCCCACAGCCGTATGCCCTCTTGCCAGCAATGGGAAATATGGCAGAAAACCAGACCACCCAGAGCCAAATTAAGCCACTTGATTGGTTAATTAAGGGCCCCTTTCTGCCTCCACTGGCTGGCTTGGGGGAGGGAAGTGGTCCTCTACCATGTGGAGAAACTGCCAGGTAAACCTTGGTGGCCTCCCAGTGGGTTCTGAGGTGGGAAACCTTTCTTTTCGGACACTCTTTGGCCCACAGATGGGGGCCCCACTAGCAATGATTCTCTCTTGAGGCAAGAGTGCCATCTTCCCTCAGCAGCCCCTCACTCTCTCAATTGCAGGGGCCTGCCTGACTGGCCTCGAAACCCCCAGGTCCACTTACCTGGCTTTGAGAGTGCAAGGCCATCAATATACTATCATTATCCAAGTGCAACTCCAGTAGTGACCATTGCTAGCAGTGGTGCTGCTGAGTCTGCTGAGCTGCCAGACTTGCTGGAGAGAGAGTCAGCACTCATAGTAGCTTTCTGAAGAGGATTCGTTTAATCTTTTTTGGAGAGATTTTGTTCGATCTCTTCATTCAGGCTGCAGAATCAAAATCAAAACCAAAATGAAACATCGTGACTCTTAAAGCATTTCAGTGTGATCTGATCCAATCACCACCTGTTACTGGGCAGAGCACAACCATTTGGGTCCATTCATTGGCCGTGAGCCAAATCAATCAAACCGAGTCATCACTTACACCAGCCAGTCTGTAATCACCACTCTAAACTGGAATCTGCTGTTTGAATTAAAGGCACAGGCCAATGCTTCCTTTTGCATGAATTAAAGATACAGGCTGCCTTAAAGTCGCATATCCATAAATCATCCATGGATCAAAAATGTAACAGCAAAAATAAAAGGAGAAATAAGTGAATAAACAGGGAATAAACAGGAAGAAACAGGAAGGACCCTTACAATTATGAACTATTGCTTCTTAGACACTGAAACTATAGTACTCCAATTGTCTGTCAGAGGGTACCAAGGTGGGCGAGGCACCACCTTTTACAACTGGTTAATCTAACTATCTCGTCTCACATAGTCATTAAACACAATACCCTAGGATGTGTGGTGGACAGAGTTGATAGATGAACACTTAATGTGCCCATAGTACATGCCTCTATCTGTAAGTTTAACACACTTATTAATCCATTTATTTTAACATCTTCGCTAAAATATGAGAGGACTATCATACAAGTGTGGTAAACATTGGTGCAATAATATTCCCACCACTAATTTCTAGGCTTATGCATTTCATAAAGTCAATTCAAAAATAAAGCATGAAATGTATTATTTTGCAGAAAGTAATTGTATCTTACCTTACTTTAATTTCTAGACTTGACATCCAACTGAATCCATTGCTATTCATTTGTCAACAATGGCTGAATATCCAATGGCTAAGAATTCAGACAGATGTCCATTATACTTGAGAGATGCCTAACTGTTGCAGGATTGTTTGAGATATAAATCCTGGATCGTAACCTTCAGTAATTATTCCCCACACCTTCAGTAATTATACTGTGGTGAAGTTCATAAGCAGTATAGAATTACAGAACTTTTTGGAGAGGACATTACATCTCATCACATACCTTTGTGGGCGAAGTCTGTCTTACCTTGTAGAATCTTGAGAAATAGTGAATCTTACCAAAAAGACTTTAAGGGGGGATTAGTAGAAATGTAAACTTGATCGAAATTTGGAATACTTGCAGTGGACTTTCATTTATCGGCCTTTTGCAAAAGCCCCACGCTGTCTTATTATCAGTAATTCTATTCCCCCAAAGTTACAAATATTGAGGGTCATTTTAAACCCTCATGACAGGTGGGATAGGGTCAGTATATGAAAGCCAACACAACTCAACGAAAGACATGGCTACATCCAGTCTCATCACGGTAAATTTGGGAATATCTGAGTTACCTGCCTGGAAGAGGTGGGCCTGTGATTACGATAGGAAGGTTCTATTCCTTAGATTTTGGCAATCATTTAAATTTAATGTTGGTTGACCTGGTTTCCCAGGCCTCAGAAAACATAGCAGTGAATGGAAGGTGCAGATGCCGAATCCAGAAGATGAAGTGCTACTTATAGCACTACCTGCGGGCCAAGAGAAGCCAGAGGATTTGTCCTCAAGCACAGTTAGTGCTGTGATCTGCTCCCCTCCCTGTGATCTGCCAAACACCCAATTATGCTCCAAATGACCCTCCTGTCCTCCCTCCTCTGGTGCTGAAACCTATTATTTGCCCTTCCCTTCCTACCACTCCTCCTCCCTTCATACAATTCTACTCCCCTCCTCTCCTCATCTCTCCACGTTTTTCTCCTCAACCACCACCCCCTGCCACAATGTCCCAACATTTTCCAAGATCTGGCGATGACCTCCAGCTGTTCCTACCATGGCCTTCTGCTGCTGGATTCCTGTCTGACAGCTGGTCAAACTCTCAATCTGGACAGTGCCAGGGCAGGAAATGGAGAGAAAAAAACCCAAAGATTAGGTTGTGCCATTAAATTAAGCAGAATCTCCGTGTTTCTGGCATTTCCAGGTAACCTACTTTGGGCACAAGTCCCTACTTCCCCCTCACATCTCCACAAATTGTGACTATATGCTATTTAGTTTCTTCGTATCTTCCTCAGTCTATGTTTCTGCCTCCAGCTTGCAGGTTTTCATAACTAAAGTTACCATTGCTTCATCAATTCTTCCCGATTTATCTCCTGTCTTTTTTATTTTTAGTGCAACTTGGCCCTCCACTGAAGATTTTCAATTACATTTGTCTGTGGTTATCCTTATCGGGTGTAATTTCATTGGTTAGCGAGTAGACATTTATGAAAATTGGCCAATGAGTTTCAGGGCATATTAAAGTAACATCTACATAAACGAACTGGAATCATAAATTTTATTCTGCTGACGGATGTATGTACTAAAGATGGCGATAAGAACCTCATTCAATATAAGACCTTCCTTTCCCTTCTTCCGCACTCCCTCTTCCTGCTGTTCTTTCCCCTTCCTCTACTATTCTCTACACTTTCTTTCTTGTCTTTCTTTCTTCTTCCTTACTATGCAAGATTTTCAAGAGGTGGACGTGAGCCTGGCATTATTGGTAAGTGTGTGAGGGTGAGGTGGGGTAGCTGGATGTTAGGCATGAGATAACATTGCTGTTCGGTGAGTGACGTGAATGTGGTAAATTAAGCAGCTTGAGAGGCTGACGGTGCTGCGGGTAGGATATGTCATTTGAAGGTGCATTCACTGAAGCTCAACTACACTTGTGAGGTTATTGAGCTTCGGGCAGAACTGTAGTCAGGACCTCGGGGCCAGAGTTTAGCAGTTGACCTCTGAGACCATTCTGAGGACCTCCTGGCACCTTGTGGAAACATCACCTAGGAACATATAGAACATAGAACATAGAAAATACAGCACAGAACAGGCCCTTCGGCCCACAATGTTGTGCCAAACCTTTGTCCTAGATTAATCATAGATTGTCATTGAATTTACAGTGCAGAAGGAGGCCATTCGGCCCTTTGATCTGCACTGGCTCTTGGAAAGAGCACCCTACCCAAACTCAATACCTCCACCCAACACCAAGGGCAATTTTGGACACTAAGGGCAATTTATCATGGCCAATCCACCTAACCTGCACATCTTTGGACTGTGGGAGGAAACCGGAGCACCCGGAGGAAACCCACGCAGACACGGGGAGGATGTGCAGACTCCGCACAGACAGTGACCCAAGCCGGAATCGAACCTGGGACCCTGGAGCTGTGAAGCAATTGTGCTATCCACAATGCTACCGTGCTGCCCTTAAGAACAAATAAATTTACACTATATCAGTTTACCGTAATCCATGTACCTATCCAATAGCTGCTTGAAGGTCCCTAATGTTTCCGACTCAACTACTTCCACAGGCAGTGCATTCCATGCCCCCACTACTCTCTGGGTAAAGAACCTACCTCTGATATCCCTCCTGTATCTTCCACCTTTCACCTTCAATTTATGTCCCCTTGTAATGGTTTGTTCCACCCGGGGAAAAAGTCTCTGACTGTCTACTCTATCTATTCCCCTGATCATCTTATAAACCTCTATCAAGTCGCCCCTCATCCTTCTCCGTTCTAATGGGAAAAGGCCTAGCACCCTCAACCTTTCCTCGTAAGACCTACTCTCCATTCCAAGCAACATCCTGGTAAATCTCCTTTGCACCTTTTCCAAAGCTTCCACATCCTTCCTAAAATGAGGCGACCAGAACTGTACACAGTACTCCAAATGTGGCCTTACCAAAGTTTTGTACAGCTGCATCATCACCATACAGCTCTTAAATTCAATCCCTCTGTTAATGAACGCGAGCACACCATAGGCCTTCTTCACAGCTCTATCCACTTGAGTGGCAACTTTCAAAGATGTATGAACATAGACCCCAAGATCTCTCTCAGGAGTAGGCCATTCGGCCCATTGAGCCTGCTCCACCATTCAGTTAGATTATGACTGATCATTTATCTCAGCACCTCTTTTCCGTGCAATTTTCTCCAAATTGGCACCAATCAAACAGGAAAAACTACTAAGCTTTGAAAGGAACTGACCTCTTATAGGCTTAGTTTATATGCGATCCATAGTTAAATTATGATAATTTTGTATTTAGCATCCATAGATCAGTTTGTTCACAACCCTATGGAGAGAAATGGTCATTTGAACAAGCTCATTAACATGCTACTAAGTTCAGTGTGATTCATATTAAACAGTTTTTCGGAAGTGGAAAAGCTGCCTCCTAAGTATATGAGCAAGATACAAAAAGGAAAATAATGACTTGAAGTGTAGAAAGACAAAATGCAAAATAAAAGGCAAAAATGAAGTGACTGTAAGGCCTGATCAGGAAGTATTGAGTAAATAGAGGATATCCCATATAGTAACAATGATAGATTACTCCAGAAGAAACAAAGACGGAAAACCTCAAAAATAGCATTGCCCAGAATAATTTTCTAAATTTCAATTAAGCTTAGGAAACCTTCTTGACATTGACTTCACATGAATCTTTGTCCTACATAAATGCTATTAACGGTTGTACTGCCTTCCCCAGCCAATGATGCACAGGACATACACATCGCACCATAAGCACATTTCACCTGACATCATCTGACAACATTTGTGGGTTTAAATTGGCCTGATGTATCCCAGTTTCTACACAGGAAATAGGTGTGAAAATCCAGTTGCTGGACTTGGATATTTCAGGCCCGCAGCAGCAATAATGGATGTCCAAAAACAGAACCCTGACTCCTCACCTTGCTGACCCTGTGGATCAAAAACACTTTGGATTAGTCACAAGCTTGTACCCAAGCTTTGCTCGCATGATCTGATCTGAGTAGGGCAAGACACAAGGGATATGCCCCATTTCTGCAGGCATGCCCCATGCATACCATGACATAATGTCTGCTTCATTTCCACATTATTTCATTGCATCAACCTGTTGTAGGGCTTCCTGGTTTCCCCTGCTAACTGATGTTTGAAATCGTTTCCTCTCCTCAAGTTCTGGGTGCTTTCAAAATTGCCATCATCGTCCCAACTAATAAGACTCACCATTTACGTTTCTGTCCTGTGAACAATTTGTCTCCAACCTCACCCACAACTATCTGATCTCTAAAGTCTGTGAATGAATTATAGCCTTCCAGATCTGTGGCCATCTGTCCCACCTCTCTATGTTTAACTCTCTCCAATAATATTCCTCGTCTGCCACATCGAGTGGTCCTAAACAAAGTCACAAATTCCATCACCTGGGATTGGTCCTCCTCATCTTTTTTTAAAATTCGTTCATCGGATGTGGGCATTGCTGGCTGGACCAGCATTTATTGCCTACCCCTGAGGGCATTTAAAAGTCAACCACATTGCTGTGGGTCTGGAGTCACATGTCAGTCAGACCAGGTAAGGACAACAGGTTTCCTTCCCTAAAGGACACTAGCGAACCAGATGGGGTTTTTAGGACAATCAACAATGGTTTCATGGTCATCGTAAGAAGTCTTACAACACCAGGTTAAAGTCCAACGGGTTTGTTTCGAATCACTAGCTTTCGGAGCACTGCTCCTTCCTCAGGTGAATGAAGAGGTGGGTTCCAGAAACATATATATAGAGAAAGTCAAAGATGCAATACGATACTTTGAATGTGAGTCTTTGCAGGTAATTAAGTCTACAGGTCCAGACGGAGCAACTGGAGAGAGAGATAATCACAGGTTAAAGAGGTGTGAATTGTCTCAAGCCAGGACAGTTGGTAGGATTTCGCAAGCCCAGGCTAGATGGCAGGGGGTGAATGTAATGCGACATGAATCCAAGGTCCCGGTTGAGGCCATACTCATGTGTGCGGAACTTGGCTATAAGTTTCTGCTTGGTGATTCTGCGTTGTCGCACGTCCTGAAGGCCGCCTTGGAGAATGCTTACCTAGAGATCAGAGGCTGAATGCCCTTGACTGTTGAAGTGTTCCCCGACTGGAAGGGAACATTCCTGCCTGGCAATTGTCGCGCGATGTCCGTTCATCCGTTGTCACAGCATCTGCATGGTCTCGCCAACGTAGCATGCTTCGGGACACCCTTTCCTGCAGCATATGAGGTAAACAACGTTGGCCGAGTTACACGTGTATGTACCACAGACCTGGTGGGTGGTGTTCTCATGTGTAATGGTGGCACCCATGTCGATGATCTGGCACGTCTTGCAGAGATTGCCATGGCAGGGTTGTGTGATGTCGTGGTCACTGTTCTGAAGGCTGGGTAGTTTGCTGCAAACATGGTTTGTTTGAGGTTGCACGGTTGTTTGAAGGCAAGTAGTGGGGTTGTGGGGATGAGCCTGGCAAGATGTTCGTCTTCCTCGATGACGTGTTGAAGGTTGCAAAGAAGATGTTATAGTTTCTCTGCTCCGGGGAAGTACTGAACGACGAAGGGTACTCTGTCAGTTGTGTCCCATGTTTGTCTTCTGAGGAGGTCGGTGCGGTTTTTTGCTGTGGCACGTTGGAACTGTCGGTCGATGAGTCGAGTGCCATATCCCATTCGTAAGAGGGCATCTGTCAGCGTCTGTAGATGTCTGTTACGCTCCTCCTCGCCTGAGAACTTCACTTCATGGTCATCATTAGACTTTTAATTCCAGATTTTTTTGAATTGAAGATAGCGTTTCAAGACTCAATCCAGACTTGACCACATAATACAGGTTGACACATCAGTGACAGATCAGATGTTAAACCAAGATTCTGACCTCTTTAAAAGACCACATGGCACTATTCAAAGAAGAGCAGGAGGGTTTGTTAGTTGTTTATCCCTCAACCTATATGACTCAAACATTATCTGCCATACTCACATTGCTCTTTCTGGGAGTGTGCTAATTGTCAATCATGTTTACGCATATTATAATAGTGACTACACTTTAAAAGTGTTTTTGATGATTGGGACATTGTGAAGCCACCACATAAGTGCAAGTTCTACCTTTCTTATGGTGTCTGAGTCAGAATGTTCGCCTGGTGTCAGGTTTGTGTTGTAAATCCACTCAACTGAGAAACTGAAGCAAATTCGAACCCAGCTGCTTGGGACACAGGGAACTGTGTTGACTCACTGCACTATTCAGTGCCCCACCTACTACAATTACATTTATTTAAGCTATCGTTTAGTTACCTAGAGTCAAATGCAGGCGTCAATTAAGCTTCTTTCTAATTTTATAAGGAAATTCATAAAATTAGAGATGCCTTTATTATATCATAAAATATATTATTTAGCAGGTGTTAACTGCAGTGGAGAAGCAAAACTGTTCATTGTTTTCTATCATTTTAACTCGGATATTAAAATATTCTGTCATTCCCGGACCATTCTTTGTTAGTTCGCAACAGTTACCAATTGAGGAATATAACTGGATATGGGGTCAAACGCTTGGCCACAAATTTAGCACCTTTTTAACTTTCGCAGTTGTGATTTTTCCATCCCACTTGTCCACATCATTACTAATTGGAAAGTACTTAAACATATACGTCAATACTATATGGTCCATTTGGTAATATGATTGGACACACCCATCACAAAAGAGATTCCAAGAATAAAACTAAATACACAATGACATCCTTTGTAGTTTGCTGAAATGTGAATTTTATGAAGTGACAATAAAGAATATGAACAAATTACATTCAAAAATATATCTGGATGTTGGTGTCACTGGCAATGCCACCATTAATTGTACATCCCTAGTTGCTCATTATTAAGTGGTGGTGGGCCGCCTTCTCTGAGAGCTGCAGCCTGTGTCGTGAATGTACTCTCAGTTACGTAGGGAGTTTCATGTGTTTTGCCCAGCTTTCTTGAAAAACCAGTGATACTTATCCATGTCATAATGGTGTCATGCACCAGATGTCTTTATCCTTCTAAGTGGTAGAGGTTCTGCTGGAGATAGTATGCAATGCAATCAAAGTACAACCAAGTGAAATTTTAAGCTGATCAATTGGGTGCAAATCAAGTTGACAGGATTTAAAGTGGGTCAGGGAGGTCCAGGATACTGTTCTGGTACTTGATTTTGACTTACTCAGAAGATTTCCACAGTTGGCTGAGCATTGGCTCGGTATTAGAGTTAAGCTTTGATTTAAGGTTAGGATCGATCTTTGGTTTAAAATGAATTTATATGATGGTGTCAACATTAAATTGCTGAAAGGGAATGTTTATTTCAATGGATGAAATTCTGAAGTAGATGGATTCATCACAACAAGGATTAAGAATTTGTCACAATGGACAATGTATTTCATGAAACATGATCTTGATATATGCCACTCTCACTGGGATTTTTGATCTTGCTGTTCTCTCTTCACATTGGCTGTGTTTGGGTCAAAGGTTTCAGGGATGGTATCTAAAATTGTAGTCAGGGTCAACCATTGGAGCAGAGAGGTCAAAGCTGCAAAAGCAGCAAAGTAGTGGTAGTGGCTCCTTTTAATAAATAGCACTTTAATCACTGCATTTTCATGATGTGGATAAAAGTAGTACATGAGAAACTCCACCTGTGGAATAAGTAAGAGATAAGAATGTAACACTTGAGGGGGAAATTTCTATTTATAAAATAATCCTTCAGTCCAAATAGCTATTAGATGACTTAATGCTTTTAGGGGGGAAAAAAAGTTATGAAATGTTTTAACAGTAGCATTCTGTAAAGCCATGCACTGTATCAAGAGCAAAAGCAATTTTTGAGAAAACATAAGACAAAAATAAATTAAGGAGGCATTTTTCTGGATTTTGCTACTAATAAAGGTACGATCTGGAGAAAGTTCAAGAGCGAGACATTCAGGTGCTAGACTCATAGAATTTGGCCATCGAGTCTGCATGGACCTTGGAAAGAGCACGCTAGGTAAGCCCACACCTCCACTCTATCCCATTAACCCAGTAAACCCACCTCACCTTTTTGGACACTAAGGGCAATTTAATATGGCCGATCCACCTTAACCTGCACATCTTTGGACTGTGGGAGAACACCGGAGCACCCGGAAGAAACCCACGCAGACACGGGGAGAACATGCAGACTCCGCACAGAGAGTGACCCAGCAGGGAATCAAACCTGGGACCCTGGAGCTGTGAAGCAACAGTGCTAACTACTGTGCTACCGTCCAGTTGATAAAATATTCCCAACATCCAAAATATATTTAAAAGAGCAGTAACAGGTTGTTTAAGGTGTCATGAAAGCAATTAATGGGATTATTGGGTGCATTTTAGTCATTCTGCTGCAGTTATTTTAGTCAGCAAGCGTGTGTGGTGTGCAAAAACCTATCACCAAAGCAGATCTTGTGCAATCTACACAGGTAAAATGTATTCCTAGTAGAGCAGAGGTGGCAGAGTGGTATTGGCACTGATCTAGTGGTCCAGTAGACCCAGGATAATGCTCCAGGGCAGATGGTGAAATTCAATTAAAATCTGGAATCAGGGGCGAGATTCTCCGACCCCCCCGCCGGGTCGGAGAATCGCTGGGGGCTGGCGTGAATCCCGCCCCCGCCGGTTGCCGAATTCTCCACCACCGGATATTCGGTGGGGGCTGTAATCGCGCCGCGCCAGTTGGCGGGCCCCCCCCCCGCAATTCTCCGGCCCGGATGGGCCGAAGTCCCGCCGCTAAAATGCCTGTCCAGCCGGCGTAGATTAAACCACCTACCTTACCGGCGGGACAAGGCGGCGCGGGCGGGCTCCGGGGGGTGCCCCCACGGTGGCCTGGCCCGCGATCGTGGCCCACCAATCCGCGGGCGGGCCTGTGCCGTGGGGGCACTCTTTCCCTTCCGCCTTCGCCACGGTCTCCACCATGGCGGAGGCGGAAGAGACTCCCTCCACTGCGCATGCGCGGGAAACTGTCAGCGGCCGCTGACGCTCCCGCGCATGCGCCGCCTGGAGATTTCATTTCCGCGCCAGCTGGCGGGGCACCAAAGGCCTTTTCCGCCAGCTGGCGGGGCGGAAATTCGTCCGGCGCGGGCCTAGCCCCTTAAGGTTGGGGCTCGGCCCCCAATGATGCGGAGCATTCCGCACCTTTGGGGCGGCGCGATGCCCGACTGATTTGCGCCGTTTTGGACGCCAATCGGCGGACATCTCGCCGATTCCGGAGAATTTCGCCCCAGAAGTCTAATGATGCCCATTTGATGCGTGGTCTACATGTGACTCCAGACCCACACAGCAATGTGGTCGAGCAAGTCATTCAGTTTAAGGATTTGGATTTGTTTTTTGTCACATGCACCGATATACAGTGAAAAGTATTGTTCTGCTTACAGCTCAGACAGATCATTCCGCAGATGAAAAGAAAATACTTCGGTCAAACATAAAATACACAATGTAAATAAATAGGCACAGGCATCAGGTGAAGCATACAGGAGTGTAGTAGCACTAGTAGAGAAGATCAGTCCATAAGAGGGTCGTTTAGGAGTCCGGTAACAGCAGGGAAGAAGCTGTTTCTGAATCTGTTTGTGGGTGTTCTCAGACTTTTGTACCTCCTGCCTGATGGAAGAAGTTGGAAGAGTGAATAAGGCGGGTGGGAGGGGTCTTTGATTATGCTGCCCGCTTTCCGAAGGCAACGCGAGGAGTAGACAGAGTAAGTAGATGGGAGAGTCGGGTTCATTTGATGGACTGGGCGATGTTCACGACTCTCTGAAGTTTCTTGTCATCTTTGGCCGAGCAGTTGCCATACCAGGCTGTGATGCAGCCTGATAGGATGCTTTCTATGGTGCACCTGTAAAAGTTAGTAAGAGTTGTCGTGTTAGTCACTTGGGGGTAACACACACTGCAACTGGATGCAGTTGTACTGTGAAGTAGACACCAAACTTAGACGTTAGTTCAATACGTTTTATTGAACTTCTGGAGCAGTGCACACAGCTTGCTGTGGGTTGACACTCTACTAATCTAAGTGTGCTAACTATAACTAACTAGACCAGACTAGCTCTGAGCCACATGTAGAAGGTGCTAACTGATATATACACCCTGACTGTCACTAGAGTTGTCACCAGTGGAAAGAGGCAGAGTGCTGATGCCTCGTGTGTTTTATAGTGGGAAACCCCCCTCTAGTGTTCTGCCTGGTGATTGGTTGTGTTCTGTCCTGTGTGTTGATTGGCTGTACTGGATGTCTGTCACTGCCTGTCTCTATCTCATTATGTGCATGAGTGCATATCATGACAAGAGTCAATGTGGACATGCCGAATTTCCTTAGTTTCCTGAGGAAATATGGTCGTAGCCTCGACGTTGGTGGACGAGGACAGATTTTTGATGATGTGCACACCTAGGAATTTGAAGCTGTCAACTATCTCCACCTCAGCCCGTTGATGCTGACAGGGGTGTGTACAGTACTTTGCTTCCTGAAGTCAATGACCAGCTCTTTAGTTTTGCTGGCATTGAGGGAGAGATTGCAGTTGTTACATCACTGCACTAGGTTCTCTATCTCCCTCCTGTATTCTGACTCGTTGTTGTTCGAGATCCGACCCACTACGGTCGTGTCATCAGCAAACTTGTAGACGGAGTTGGAGCCGACTTTTGCCACGCAGTCATGTGTGTACAGAGAGTAGAGTAGGGGGCTAAGTACGCAGCCTTGCAGGACCCTGTATTGAGAACTATTGTGGAGGAAGTGTAGTTGTTTATTCTTACTGATTTTGGTCTATGGGTCAGGAAATCGAGGATCCAGGTGCAGAGTCAGGAGCCAACTCCTAGGTTTTGGAGCTTTGATACGAGCTTGGCTCTGATTATGGTGTTGAAGGTGGAGCTGTAGTCAATAAATAGGAGTCTGATGTAGGAGACCTTGTTGGCGAGATGCCCCAGGGATGACTGTAAGGCCAGGATGTTTGTGTCTGCAGTGGACCGGTTGCGGTGATATGTGAACTGCAGTGGATCTAGGCATCCTGGAAGTATGGAGTTTATGTACCTCATGACGAACCTCTCGAAGCACTTCATAACGATCGATGTCAGTGCCACCGGACGGTAGTCATTGAAGCACATTGCCTGGTTCTTCTTTAGCACCAGTATGATGGTGGTCTTCTTGAAGCAGGTGGGAACCTTGGAGCGGAGTAGGGAGAGGTTGAAGAGGTCCGCGAACACATCTGCCAGCTGGTCCGCACAGGCTCTGATTGCACGACCAGGGAACCATCGCTTTCCGAGGGTTCACTTTCAGGAAGGCCGATCTGACTTCAGAAGTTGTGACGGTGAGTATGGGGCTGCTGAGTTTGATGGTTTCCTGCTCGAACCGCACATTGAATGCATTGAGTTCATTGGGGAGGGGTGCGCTGCTGCCAGAGATACTGCTCAGCTTCACTTTGTAGCTCATTATGTTGTTTAGGCCTTGCCACAACCGACGAGAGTCTGTAACGCTAGTCTGTGACCCTAGCTTCGTCTGATATTGTCTCTTGGCATCCCGGGTGGCTTTGTGGAAGTCATACCTGGATTTTTTGTATAGAATTGCCCCATGACTTTCCTGTGACTACTGAATAAAAGTGTTTGATTTATAACTGGTTCATGAATAGGGTGATAAAAACTATGAGTGGGCTTCAGAATGTAAAGGATTTTTCATGATCAAGATGTATGAGTGAGAGCTGCATTAGATTGTTAGCTTACTTTCTTTAATTTCAGCATGCCTCCTGAGGTCTTCCCATGGCAAACACTGGGTGAGTGGCAATGGATGGGGCATTATGGATATGAGGGGTCAGGTGGTGCATGAGTTGGAATGGACATAGCATGGGGAATATGTGGGTGGCATGGTGACGGGTGGGAGTGAGGGGGTGTGAGGGTTAAGAGTTAGAGGTGCTAACAGCTTCTAAAACAACTGGGACAGTGTCTCAGGGAACTGAGGCAGACCTTCTAACCAGCATGCCACAGCACTTGCCCACTTCCGTGGCCACCTATGCTCTGCTTCCAGGGTCAGTGGGAATCCTTCTATCCTGCCCCTGCCTCCCCAAAGCAAACATTGGATCCAACAGGGTTCTTCAAACTGAGTCAGGATGTTTCCTGATGTACTTATCCACCTCAGTAACAAAAATCAGATCTATAACCTCTTTAAAAATAAATTTAAAGTACCCAATTCGTTTTTTTTTCCAATTAAGGGGCAATTTAGCGTGGCCATTCCACCTACCCGGCACATCTTTTTGGGTTGTGGGGGCGAAACCCACACAAATACGGGGAGAATGTGCAAACTCCACACCGACAGTGTCCCAGAGCCGGGATCGAACCTGCGACCTAGGCACCGTGAGGCAGCAGTGCTAACCACTGTGCCACCGTGCTGCCCTTCAAGTCTATAACCTGACATAATTTTCCAGTTTAACATTGAGGAAAAGCTGCATTGTCAAAAATGCTGTTCTTTGACCAAGGTATGGAATCGAAGCCCTGAATGACTATCTTGGTAGATGTTAAATGTCCTGTTACACTATTTAGAGAAAAGTGGGGGAGGCGGTGACATAGTGCTGTTGCCATTGGACTAGCAATCCAGAGACCAGGGGCAATATCTGGGGACACTGGGTTCAAATCCCACCATCCCAGAAGGGAATGCCAGGAAATGGGGAAATAAGAATTCAGGTCTGGATAGTTTTTCCTTCTATGAGGGTGGGATTCGAAATTCAACAGAAATCTGGAATGAAAAGTCTAATGACGACCATTAAGCCATTTTTGATTGTTGTAAAAACCCGGGGGTGACGATTTCCGGAGTGTCGGAAGAGAAACCAGGAGGAGAAAGAAGCAGACGTTCTAGCCTTTGCTTCCGTGGTAACCCGGAGATGGATACTATTAGCTTGGAGGGACTCAAAGCCCCAAAGTCGGAGACCTGGCTAACTGACATGGCTAGCTTTCCATGTCTGGAGAAAATCAAGTTCGCCCTGAGAGGGTCAATGTTAGGGTTCGCCCGGAGGTGGCAGCCGTTTGTCGACTTCTTTGGGGAAAATTAACCATCAGCAGAAGGGAGGAAGGGAGGGGGGGGGGGGGGTCGGGGTTTAGTTTAGTTTAGAGTAGGGGGTTAGTGAAGGTGGAACCTGTAAGGGAGGAGGATGGCTTTTGCACTATGTTTATATTTTCAAGTACATTGTTTATTCTGCTGTTGTTATAAAACCATAAATACCTCAATAAAATGTTTATTAAAAGAATAAATATATTCAAAATATCTTAATGGCAAATATCAGTCAAATTCATTTCTCATCTTTAGAGACTAAAAATAAGAAAGTGTTATTCTTAAATGAAGCAATCGAAGATAAACACAGTGGTTAGTACTGTTGCTTCACAGCGCCAGGGTCCCAGGTTCGATTCCCGGCTTGGGTCACTGTCTGTGCGGAGTTTGTATGTTCTCCCCGTGTCTGCGTGGGTTTCCTCCGGGTGCTCCGGTTTCCACCCAGAAGTCCCGAAAGATGTGCTGTTCGGTGAATTGGATATTTTGAACTCTCCCTCTGTGTACCCGAACAGGTGCAGGAATGTTGCGGCTAGCGGCTTTTCACAATAACTTCATTGCAGTGTTAATGTAAGCCTACTGTGACAATAAAGATTATTATTATTATTATTAAACTTTACAGGATTCAATTTTGGATAAATTCATATTGACTTAATTTATCCAAACTTCCAAATTCTTGAGACCAAATGTTCGATCATTGGTTTTTCCAGCTGTATTAGTTTGATGTTTCTCACTGATGATCTGCCTCATCTTGCAATTGAAAGTGCTTTTTTGCTCGCTGATCTTTTCACCTTAGAACCTTTTTCTCAACTCCTACCAGGGTCCTTAGTTGGTACATACAATATTCATCTAACCTGTTATCACCACCCAGTCTTATTCCCTGTGTTGTGTAAGAGAGCATGGGAAAGCTTGTTCTTAGACCTTCCTTTGAAGCTATATCCTGAACATTATTTTTTTAATAAACTTAAGAGTACCAATTTTTTTTTTTTCAATTATGGGGCAATGTAGCAGGGCCAATTCACCTACCCTGCACATCTTTTGTTTGTGGGAATGAGACCCACACAGACGCTAACCACTGCGCCACTGTGCTGCCCTGCAAATCCTGGAAATTATGAACATTTTTTGTGTCCTAAAACATTGTTTTTTTGTTGCTTTCAAAAGTAAAGCTCTCACATTTCCAATAGGGACAGTTAGATTAGGAGGGAAATGTTGCTTATCAGATCAAGAAGCTAATTTCCTACTTGTTGCAATTATCACAACTGTGCTCTTTTTTGATTGGTTTAAATTCTTGAAAGTCAAGTTTCACATTGTTAATTTAGCTGTTACAGTCTCACACATTCAATGATTATGTGGTTTATAAAGAAAGTTCCTCTGGTGAGAAGCCTGACAGGCAATATCAGAAAGATTAGCACACAAAAATTCCAAAGCAAAATCAGTTTGTCATATGCACTTAATGTTAGGCAGAAAAGAAACATCTTAGTACATAGTTAGCGTTGAATTGTCACAAAATATTTTCAGCTTTATGATATTAGTGGACATGATCGGATTTTAATTTTGACATGAAAAATACAATTGAGAGGTCTTTATTAAACCAATATGTAAATTATCAGTATTTTGGCACAATGAGAAGATTTCTTCTGCACAATAATTGAAGCAAAATTATAAGCATGTTTCTAACATATTGGGGATAATTCTTCACCCGCATTGCGCCCGGTGAGAATAGCGGAAGAGCAACTAATTGGGGTTTCATGAAATTTAGTTCATACCCAGCGAATATTTAAATCGCAATTTAATTACGCCAGTACAGTTTGAAGTCGGATTCTCCTGGCTCCAGGTTCGGCCGGCAGAAAGGGAGGGAGAGGGAGTTGATGCCGGCGAGGATGGTGCGGGTGAGGGGGCACTGAAGCCCCGATGCCGGCGATGTTAGGGGGGAGGGGATTACCATCACTTTGAGATCGAGGTGCCTTTTACCATGGTGCCCCGATCTCGGTGAAGCAGGGCTTGCCGGCGTGTTTTGGCCCCACCTCTCTCAGCGCTGATGCAAATCATGCCCCTCTCCAAAAAATGACTACGTGCAGGAAGATCGTGATGCAAATCATGCCGGAACAACCAATGCAAAGTGCCCCAATATTCTTGCCCAAAATGACACTTGGTCATTTTTTGGGAGAGTTTACAATTTTGTTTGAATGAAGTGTTTTCTGCAAATTTGTGGGATAGAAGAGCTTCAAACGTATTGGCTTTAAAGTTGTAACTTTTCAATTGCCTAATTAATCATACACCTACCCTAGCCTGAGCTAGGCGTTGCATTTACCATAAGTAATAGCAAGCACTATTAGCCTCTCTGCTAACTTGGCAGCAGCATTTGGATTATTATTTTCTCCCCTTTGAATATTAGCTGTGTTAGGAATAGGAATATATCATGGTTAACCAAAAATTGCAACACGAGGCCCTCAAAATCCACATATTAATTGTAGACTAATTGGGTGTTTAATTATATTCAGGTTGTGGACATTAATTGGGGATTCATGTGTGATCAGGAGCGGGCAGAAATGTGTTTGTTGAATTGGAGGTGCACAAAGCAATACATGTCTCTGTAAATGAGTGCTTGCAAGCATATAAATACTCGATTCCAATTCCATCCTTCACCACCTGGCTATCTGTGTCGTAACACACGTGACTGTTATCATGAGTTGTGCATTGGGTTCACTAATGGCCTATTTATCACAAACATTATGACCAAGCAAGATAGAAAAGAAAGGAAAAGCTTGTATTTACATCGTGTCACATTCTTAGGATGGCTCAAAGCACTTTGCAACCAATCAATCACAAGAACAATGTGGAGGATTATTTCATATTCTCGGTCTTCTAAGATGTTAAAATTCGCACTGTGAAAGTTTCAAATTATTCTCAGAATTTGTTGCAACTTTAAAGTTTTGAGTGCCTGTCACTTTACAAATCAAAAATATGTGTTTATAGCAGCATGTATCCCATCATAACTTTATCTTCACATGAATTGTGTGGACTTTGCAAATCCTATATTTTAGGTTACAGCAGTTTTGTTTGCCACTTGACTTGCTGAAACACACTTTTTATGTGACTATCAAAGGTTAGTGAAAGTATATTTTTCTCATGGGCCACTTAATGAAAATCATTTTGTGTAGGTTCAGTTTTTGTGCAAAGTCATTTGTTTTTCAGTTGATCCATAAAGATGGCACAGAGCAACAAATTTGAATGCGCCCATTTGTTTTCAAGAGGCAGGACCAATAAAATAATTTAATCATAAAGTCCAATTTAAAGGAAACTAAATAATGTTATTGTGAGTGTCTGTCAGACACTCTATCCCCTGCAGTATCTATTGGTCATAGTTCATTTTTGCAGGGCTTGACGTTTCCAGTTTTGAATGAGGCTGACACTCGAGTTCACCAATGTTATTTATGTTGAATGTCAGCTCTCATACTGAGTTGGAGAAATACTGACACTCTCTACCTCATTGACAAATTTTTAAACAAAATAAAACCTGCTTCTAGCTCTTCTGAACAAGTACATGGAAGCTAATCACTGCACTTCCCTGACTGAGTGGGGGGAAAAAGGGGTTCTAAATTTAATTTTCAAGACAAAAGCCTTTTAAAACCTTCTAGATATTGTTTGGGAATTAAAAAGTGGGGGAAATTTGAGTTTTTAATGAGGAATGCAGCTTCTTACTCTTGTGAGCCATAATTGACACGAGAAACATTAATATGGGTGATAATTAATTTAGGTTGAAGTGTTGAATTCTTCTAACAGGTTGGAAAGTCCGTAAATGTTGCTGATCATTTATTTTTTTAAGTTCGTCCATGGGATGTGTGTATCACTGGCTGGGCCTTGAGTCAACCACATGGCTGTCACATGTAGGCCCAGACCAGGATGATAGATTTCCTCTCCTAAAGTGAATCAGACGGGTTCTTACAACAATTGCATGGTCATCATTAAAATTTGAAGTCCAGATTTGTATCTGCTGTGGGGGATTTAATCCTGGGTCTCTGGATTCCTAGCCTAACAATACCACTACACCACTGCCTCTCAGCATAATAATAATCTTTATTAGTGTTGCAAGTAGGCTTGCATTAACACTGCAATGAAGTTACTGTGAAAATCCCCTCATTGCCTGTTCGGGTACCCGGAGGGAGAATTCAGAATGTCCAATTCACCTAACAAGCACGACTTTCGGGACTTTTGGGAAGAAACTGGAGCACCCGGAGGAAACCCACGCAGACATGGGGAGAACGTGCAGCCTCTGCACAGACAGTGAGCCAAGCCAGGAAATCCCTGGCGCTATGAAGCAACAGTGCTAACAACTGTGCTACCGTGCCGCCCATATTTCTCCCTTGTCACAGAACATATAAGGAGATGGTGTGTTCTGGCTGAATAACATCAACACCTTCATTAGCTTCTGAGCCTTTCAGGCTTACATTCTGACATAAAATACATCTTACTACCACAAAACGTAATAAAAACATAAATACTATAGCGGGCATGGAGAACTAGATACAAAACGTTATCATTGATTGTTAAAGAATCGGATCTGGATTGATTGAAGAAATGTTTCACATAAAGTTACATACTGATAAGGGTTGAGTTGCTTAAAGGGACCTTGAGGCACATACCGATGCCGCACTTATTTCAGAGTTGCCTTCCTCCATCTCATGCAGAAATTCTGTAGAAAATCATTGGCATTATGGACTATGGAAAAGTCTGTGATATGTTTAGTCAGAGCAAGAGCATGTGAAGGCGGAACTAGATTAAAACATACAGGGATGTGGGTGGGGGAGGGGTGGAAATGTTACATTTTAAAGTTGTGTTTTATTTTCACTATAGACTCCTACACAGATTTTAATGTGCCAACTGAAGTATTTCAAAGGGCAATGGATTTAAAATTCCCAGCTGACTTATGTTTTTGATCCATTACTTTGTTACTAAGGTGCTGGTTCCACAGAAGTTTGGTTAGCTTGAATTGAATTGAGTCATTATAGTCTGGCTGCCAGGATTTAGGAGAATGTGAATGGTGGTATTAAATACTGGATACTCTTTAACAGAGAATGTGGTACCTGCTTTGGGTTTTCATTTCCCTGGGAACAGACCAGAGTCATCATTGAATCTGTTCTACGTTTAAAATTTCGAACCTAAATGAGGTGCCACAGTTAGGGATTTATAGATACCTACACATCGGTGTTCAGATTATTTAATTATAGCAATTTAATGATTTTAACGCAATAATCATGAAAAATATCAAATAAAAATGGTAACAGAGGACCTGAGTTAAATAACATAATATTATACTGCCATTGTACATCATAAAAGTGCCCAATATGTTCCAGACTTGAAAATCAATCTTTTTAGTACTTTTACATCGGTTAGATTTGCTAATTCTCATTTTAGTGCATTTTTCAAAATAGGCAAATAAAATGAACTATATTTATCATTAATGTAACAAATTACAGGAATCATGGGCGGGATTCTCCATCTCGCCAGCCGGCCAATGGGATTTCCCATTGTGGGCAGCCTCACGTCTTTGGGAAATCCCTGGCTGCCGGCGCAACAGAGAATCCCGACAGCGGAGAATCCAGCCCCATATTTTCGTCAACCAATGAAACTAGTTATAAATTCACCCCATGTTATACACAGTTAATACAATGTAAGCAATCCATGTTGTCCCAAAGTTTAACGATTATATGAGAAGGTAAATGCTTTCTTACTACAGCAGGTTGGCTACCCTTATGAAAATCATAAATCAGTTAAACTTGGAGTAAATGAACAATTCATCTACAGTGCTAATTTCAAAGTAGTGCAGATATCCTGTCCAATAAAGAGGTGAACACAATTATGTGGCAAGACCTGCTCTACTGCCTCATTGCCTTGACACCAGCCATTTGAAGAGCACTGCTGACATACACGCAAATAATAATGAACAAGGTCGGGTCCATGTTTCCAACCTATCTTCCTTCTTTCTGCTCCTGTTTCCCCAACACCTGGGAATCACCAGGTAAAGCCTGGGGATTTGCCAGGATAGTGTTGGGAATGGCTGCGTTGGTGGCAAATGGCTTCGTAAAAACGTCCTTTCTTTTCAGTGAGGCCAGGGATACAGTGGAAGATTCATTGAGATCTCCATGGATCATCCACACCTTTAATTTCACTCCCATCTCTTCTGCTACTGCAACATTGCCAGACTGTTTTTTCCTGTCAGCTGCAGGCAAGTTATCACTTGCTAGTGGGAATTCCCTGAAGGGGATTGCATAAATATCCAATAAATCTTAAAACCGGGATGTTAGGCTAGAGTCATGATAATAATAATAATCTTTATTGTCACAAGTAGGCTTACATTGCAAATAACGTTACTGTGAAAAGGCCCTAGTCACCACATTCCGGCGCCTCTTCGGGTACATGGAGGGAGAATTCAGAATGTCCAAATTACCTAACGGCACGTCTTTCAGGACTTGTGGGAGGAAACCGGAGCACCCGGAGGAAACCCATGCAGACACAAGGAGAATGTACAGACTCCGCACAGACAGTGACTCAGCTGGGAATCGAACCTGGGACCCTGGCGCTGTGAAGCCACGGGGCTAACCACTGTGCTACTGTGATAGGCCCAGGATAGTGGGCAAATGTCCAACCGCAACCCTGTAAGAGTTGAATCAGGCCAATGCTACTCAAAGGATCCATGCTCGTCTGAAAGAAAAAGTCATTCATGAACTTCCCTACATGAAGAACATCATTTTAACCCAATCCCCTCAGTGGAAAACCTCCAGCATCAACTTGCCTGCGTGTTTTAAACATCACTGAATTGAAGTGAATGATCACTAGGATTTAGTCGCTGTAAAATAGGCAGCAATCCAATCCTGCCTGTTAGATTGCTCATTACAATTACATCCGAAGAGTCATCTTCGATCTGGGCACATCGTTTATTTCACACCCCAACCTCTGAAAGTGCGGCAAAATGTTAGCTTGTGGAGTTTCTAATCATTAACATCAAGTTTACTTAGGGGAGAGAGTGCTGACTTCATCAATCAACATTAACTATCCTCAATGGACATATAAATTTGTGCCTGAAGTGGGCAATCAGCAACACCAACTGAAATGACTATTCATTTGAACACAATTAGAGAGACATTAGGACAGCAAACAGAACTCTCTCATTTAACTCCCAGTGCGAAGGTAGGAGGAGAAAACCTGGTAAAGAAGAAATGCGAAAAAGGAATAATAGATTTTTGACAACTATTTAGGTTTCAGAAGCTCTCATTGAGCTCTCCATTCTGACAGTGATTTCCTTTACCTTTTCCAGAAGTTTTGTATAAACATTCGCCCACTCGGGAACCATAGGTTTGCCCTATAAGAAAACAATGTGACGTTTTCCTTGCCATAATAGATTTGTTTATCTTTGTTGGAAGCTGCAAATCTTTGTAGTCCATGGGAGGACAGCTTGAGTTCACAAGAACACCCAGAGAACTAGTTAAGCGAAATAACTACTAACAAACTGATCTGCAAAAGAAGTATAGCCAATGAAGTTCTGTTGAAGTATTAACACTTTTATAAACATAAAATGATGACTATATTTTAAGCAAAAATATCATGGCATCTACTCTGGGAATTATTAACACAACTTTTAACCTCACTTCCTTAGGACAATGCAAGACAGTCTAAGACAAATATATAGTGACTTTTAATGTGTTTTTAAAAGATAATTTCCCATATAGGTACTAAGAACTCAAAAAGAGCTTTCTTTATAACATATATCCAGAGCTACCTGTTACTGTGTTCTAGTTGTTTAGTGTTCAAGTTCTGGGATCCAGAACAGGATTAATCAACAAAGAAATCAAACTGAAGCCATTGTCCCTCAGAGAGGTTGCGGAAGGATAAGATCAATTGCAAGTCACAAGTTATAAATTCATCAGGAACCTTAATAACCAGCCTGGTGCAATCTCATTACTGCTTTCCAGAAATAGTCCGAATGCAGCAGTACTTCCCAAATCCCTGGAAAATATCACATTCATTGAAACAGCATGGCCAGGATTCTCCCGTTACATCCGCTAGAAGCAGAATTCGTGATGGGTCACGGAAAAGCGCTTGGTTCCAAAATTGGGATTTGTGCCGGGCGACAGACCTGTTGTGAGTTTCCAGGCCCACTGGCCATAATGGGATTTCCACCCCATGGCAGTGGGAACATGCGAAACATGTTTTATCATGTTTAATCATAATTTAAAGGTGATTAATGGGCTGAAGGCCTGATGCACCAGCCGCCAATGGTGCTCTGCCCCTGCAGCCAGTCACGTGGGCATAATTTGGTGCAAGTATTTAAAAATAGGTTCCTGGCTCCCTGGCCTTTGAGGGGGAGTAAGTGCCTTTAAGATTTATTTTGGGGTTGCTGAGGGGTGTATATCTGGTGATCTGATATTGCGTATTGATTTGAGGCTGACCAGGGTCTGTTTAGCACAGGGCTAAATTGCTGTCTTTGAAAGCAGACCAAGGCAGGCCAGTAGCACGGTTCAATTCCCCGAACAGGCGCTGGAATGTGGTGACTAGGGGCTTTTCACAGTAACTTCATTTGAAGCCTACTTGTGACAATAAGCGATTTTCATTTCATTTCATTTGGTGGCAAGGGTTTGCCGGGAGCTGGGTGGGGGGCTCCTAATGCAGCTGTGAAAGTATGCCATCTCCACATGGCCAGTGACCCAGGGCTGGGATCAAACCTGGGTCCTCAGCTCCATGAGGCAGCAGTGCTAACCACTGCACCACCGTGCTGCCCCAGCTCAGGAGACGTGAATAGATTTCTGACACAACATCAGTGTGAAACCCTGACTCCATTTTTAATGGGCGGGATTCTCCGCCGGCGGGATGATCCGTTTTGCCGGCGCCCAGAGGTTTCCCAATGGCGTGGGGCAGCCCAACAATGGGAAACCCCATTGACCGGCCAGCGTAACGGAGAATTCCGCCGGCGGGTCGGGACAGAAATGTGGCGCGGCGGGGCGGAGAATCCAGCCCCATATCTGCAAAGCCCCCAGCAAAGGCACACATCTCAGAATGCCTCTCATCTTTAGGATATGCCCTCATTCAGCATCTTAACATAGAGCAGCATGCCTGCACAGTATGAAAATCTCCACACTAGCAGCTGTCACTGTTCTGGTAGGAATGCACTCTATGAGGAACCCCCATGAGACTCCGTGGGAGACCCAGGGGAAGGGCCACATAGCCCATCACTAACAACTTCTGCTGTGGCCACTGGCTCCTCATATGGCAGGGAAGGATTGTGAGAATAGAAGGTTTTCACATTAGGGCCAGTGTTACAACACTCTGGGCAAGTACATGGTCAATTCTAGCCCCATGTGCCCTGGAGTCACAACACAAGTGAATTAACCAATAATTCTTGTACAAATGCCCAAAGCCTTTGGCCCTTAGGCCCAATAATTACAGTCACCAAGTTTGTAAATGTAAATACGATTACTGTTTATTTATAACAAGAACGATCATGAAATGAAATGAAAATGGCTTATTGTCACAAGTAGGCTTCAAATGAAGTTACTGTGAAAAGCCCCTAGTCGCTACATTCCGGCACCTGTTCGGGGAGGCTGTTACGGGAATCGAACCGTGCTGCTGACCTGCTTTGGTCTGCTTTCAAAGCCAGCAATTTAGCCCTCTGCTAAACATATGTAATAAATACAACTGGTTAACGACAAGCTAATACCTAATAGCCACTTTTAGCTTTCCCCCACCCTCTACACATACACACACACACAAGGCAAACAATCACAGAGGGGTGGAAAGAGATAAACATCATAAGTGGAGGGAAGAAAGAGTCTTTGTTTCAGATGATGGTTCTTTAGCACACTTTCTTCACAGCAAGTTTGCAGATTTAAGTCTTTGGTTTGCAACCTGGAATGATCTTCTTTATAGATTGATTCCTTCCGTTAGGTTCTCTGTAGTTTAGAAATGCTTTTTCCTGGAGAGGTCCTTTGCTTCACAGCAAACTTTGCTTTCAGATTGTGGTTTGTCTTCAGGCCTCTGTAGTCTCAGGAATTCAGCCCCCACACACTTTCTGGAGAGAAACAGCCCTCACAGCAGCCTTCTGGGGAGAGTTAGCTGGATCTTCCTGGGGAGAGTTAGCTGGATCTTCCTGGGGAGAGTTAACTGGATCCTTCTGGAGAGGATTAGTTGGATCCTTTCTTCACCGTGCTGCCAGAATCAAAACTGAAACCAAACCAAAACCTTGGGACTCTAGAAAACACTCCAGTAGAACGGGATCCAGTCACCCACCTGTTGCCGGGCAGAGCACAGCCTTATAGGCCAACCCATTAGCTACCAGCCGGTCAATCAAACTGAGTCCCAACCTATCTTTCTGCCATTGATGCTGGCCAGTCTGCAACTTCTGTTTCAACCAGGACAGCCTTTCGGATTCTTCCTGTTTGAATTAAAGATACAGGATTCTTTCCTTGAAGTGATATGTCCATTAATCATCCAAGGATCAAAAATGTAACCACAAAAATAAAAGAAAGGTAAATAAGTAAATAAACAGGAAAAACAGAAAGGACCCTTACGCTGGGTACAGGTCTCTGATGGGGAAAGGGCTGCAGTATCAAGTACGTGATCTGGAAGTGGCCTTAGGTGTGGTGGTTGGGGAATGTCGAGGGAGCTGCAAGCCGCTGTTGAAGTGTCAGGTACTTCAGTGGCTGTCCTTCTGATAGGAGTGCAGCAAAACATCAGGAAGAAGGTGGCGTGATTTTCAATGCTGATCATCCACCGGCCATCCCTCCTCGCCTTTGTGATAACCTGTGTCCTCCCAGAAACCAGTGAGTCTCGAGCGTTCTCTCAACTGTCCATTAGCTATGAGATCCCTGCTATACCTCAGACACAATATTCAAACATAGATCGGCAGAAGAGAAAGCCACAGGCAAGGCCTGAGCCCCATGGCAACCGGGTTGCACAGGGGCATTCATTGTCACCAGATCATGAGGCTCACCATTACTCAGGGAATGAAGGGAGGGGTCACTTGGACCAGAGTCAGTAGACGAACAGTAGGGAATATGGGGCAGTTTAAGTGACCATGCTAGAACCCTATAGTGATCACCAGCTCAGTAACGCAGAAGTGAGGGTAGCTCAGCAGTCACATGCAGGATGACGATGGCATTTGGGCTGAATGGCCAAAGGATGCATGCCCTTGCTGACTGTCTCTCTCTCTGTGGTCCTCTACCCCCCTGCCTTTCAACTTCTACCCCTTCCCACGATCAAGGCCCCCCTCCAACATCTCAGCACAACACCAGGGTAATGGGCCTGGGTTGACAGTGTCAGTGGGTCTCCTCAGCAGGACAGAAGATGGTGGTGATTTGCTGTGAGGTGAACTCTAGTTCTCCTCCTTATCTGAGGAAGCCTGACTCAAGTCATATTGATGGCATACCACTGACCGCCTGGTGGGTCCCTGGTTGTGTGATGGGGGCTCTTCCTTATGAGCCATGGGGGAGGGGAGCCGGTGGGAGATGGAGCAATGTTTGGAGTCATAGACTGGGGATGCTGTCATACTAGGGTGTGTCACAGTGCTGCTTTCATGTCCTGCCACTTCTGGGTGAGGGTGGAGGGCCTGTGGGACATTCATGGTTCCAAAGTGCACTACCGCCGCCACCCCCCTCCTCCCCTGCCTACAGTCCCAACCCTCCCACCCATGGGAAAAAAGTGAGAGTGGAACCAGCTCGGAGTGGTCCTGTAAATGTGTTCAATGGTGCACATGTAGGTTGAGTGCCACGTTCCCCTTAACTAACTATGTACAACTACACCCATCCCAACTTAGTGGCCCTGTATTTTTCTACACTTCCTTGGCCTCCCGCCCCTTCTACGTGTCCCTCCAGATCACTCAGAAATGAAATGAAAATCGCTTATTGTCACGTGTAGGCTTCAATGAAGTTACTGTGAAAAGCCCCTAGTCGCCACATTCCGGCGCCTGTTCGGGAAGGCTGGTACGGGAAGCAGAGGCAGTCAGCAGGTTACCAAGCCCTCTGGCCTATGATACCCTTGGCGGGTGTCATCTAGAGGGCCTGTACCTGGAGGGGCCCAGGCGACTTTCGGGTGTCACAGGTGACGATTGTGTCAGCTTGTTTGGACTGCTTCCTGGGAGAAGCAAGAGTGTCAGTCGGGAGGGGTGGGTGGAGGGGGGTGGGGGTGGGGGGGTGGGGGTGGGGGGGGGGGATTCAGAAGTGCTGGAGACTTCCAGTGCCCCGGGATGGGCCCCATCCGTTCCTCCTCCCTTGAGTGCCTGCGGGCACCTGGGCTACTCCATGGGATGGGTGGGCAGCTGGAGTGAGCTCCAGAGGCCTCAATGTCACCTGGCTTTCCAGTCCTGGAGATCCGCCATCGTCTGAACCATGGTGCAGATGTCCTCAGCCATGGTGCTCTGTGACTGGGACATGTCCCTCAGTGCCTCGGACATGCCCCTTTGTGACTGCATTGTGGCCGTCAGTGACTGGTTATTGGCATCCAGCCAATGTTCTCAATGTCCTCAGCCTTTGTGACTAGGCCAGGCTCTGGAGTGCTGCAGCAATGTCTATTTGCTCCTGGGACATGTCTGTCTGTGGCTGGGCCCTCCTGCGCTGCGTCTCAGCCATGGACACCACAGTGTGAACCTTGGACATCCTCTCACATTGCTCTGACTTCTTGCCTCAGGCTTTCCACTGCATACACCAGCCTTGCAATGTCCTTGTATTGCCGACCACATCTCCATAGAATCACTACAGTGCAGAAGGAAGCCATTTGGCCCATCGAGTATGCACTAATCCTCTGAAAGAGCATCTTACCTAGGCCCACTCCCCCACCCTTTATCCCCACCTAACATGCACATCTTTGGACACCAATGGGCAATTTATTATCACTAATCCACTGAACCTGCACATCTTTGGACTGTGGGAGGAAACCAGAGCACCCGGAGGAAACCCACGCAGACACGGGAGAATGTACAATCTCGACCCAGATAGTCACACCCAAAGTCCAGATCGAACCCGGGTCCCTGGCGCTGTGATGCAGCAGTGCTAACCACTCTATCATTGTGCCACTCTGGCAGCTGAAGGTACATAGAACGATACAGCGCAGTACAGGCCCTTCGGCCCACGATGTTGCACCGAAACAAAAGCCATCTAACCTACACTATGCCATTATCATCCATATGTTTATCCAATAAACTTTTAAATGCCTTCAATGTTGGCGAGTTCACTACTGTAGCAGGTAGGGCATTCCACGGCCTCACTACTCTTTGCGTAAAGAACCTACCTCTGACCTCTGTCCTATATCTATTACCCCTCAGTTTAAAGCTATGTCCCCTCGTGCCAGCCATTTCCATCCGCGGGAGAAGGCTCTCACTGTCCACCCTATCTAACCCCCTGATCATTTTGTATGCAATAAGGTATGCAAGGTAATTGGACACCTCCAGTTGTATTTACAGGGGGAGGCAGTGGCGTAATGGTATTGTCACTCGATTACTAATCCAGAGACCCAGGAAAATGATCTGGGGACCCGGGTTTGAATGGCAGGTGGTGGAATTTAAACTCAATAAAAATATCATTCAATTCCTCCACCACCGACAAAGGTAGCCGTGTGCACCATCTACAAGATGAATTTTTTAAAAGGCGCTGGAATGCAGCTGGCACTCCCTTCTGTAAAGCCTGGCTCTGAATTTGTATTTGCACCAGTGATGGGTAACATTTTCCAGAGTATCTGTCTTGGAGGCAGCTGTCCCCTGGGATGGGACAACCCTCTGACCGGTTGCTCCTTTGGGAGTTCATGCCTCCACCTGTTGTGCTCCAACAGGTGTGTGGTGCTCAACAGAGGCTGACGCAGGAGCCTGGCCGCTAACATGTCCCACTGAGGTGATTGTCTTAGCACTGGTGGATGGTGCAGGTGAATGGAGTGCTGAGAATTTGGTGTCCTCCCCGGAGGTCTGCCCCAGGGATTGGCTGGAGGGCATGAAGCCCAATTGGCTCGGCCTTATCTGGTAGGGACCCTGGAATACAAAGGACATCATGTCAGTTCTTGGAAAGGACAAGGCTGTGATCGATGAAAGACCCACTTGAGGTAATGTGATGTATGTTGAAATTGTTATCGATTATATTTCATATTTCTGGAATAATGTTATTAAAAATCTGGGGCGTCATTCTCCGACCCCCCGCCGGCTTGGAGAATCGCCGGGGGCTGGCGTGAATCCCGCCCCCGCCGGTTGCCGAAGTCTCCGGCACCGGATATTCGGCGGGGGCGGGAATCGCGCCGCGCCGGTTGGCGGGCCCCCCCCGCTCGATTCTCCGGCCCGGATGGGCCGAAGTCCCGCCGATAAATTGCCTGTCCCGCCGGCGTGGATTAAACCACCTTTTGAATGGCGGGACAAGGCGGCGTGGGCGGGCTCCGGGGTCCTGGGGGGGGCGCGGGGCGATCTGGCCCTGGGGGGTGCCCCCACGGTGGCCAGGCCAGCGATCGGGGCCCACCGATCCACGGGCGGGCCTGTGCCGTGGGGGCACTCTTTCCCTTCCGCCTCCGCCACGGTCTCCACCATGGCGGAGGCGGAAGAGACTCCCTCCACTGCGCATGCGTGGGAAACTGTCAGCGGCCTCTGATGCTCCCACGCATGCGCAGCCCGGGGATGTCATTTCCGCGCCAGCTGGCGGGGCAACAAAGGCCGTTTCCGTCAGCTGGCGGGGCGGAAATTCCTCCGGCGCCGGCCTAGCCCCTCAATGTTGGGGCTCGGCCCCCAAAGATGTAGAGCATTCCGCACCTTTGGGGCGGCGCGATGCCCGTCTGATTGGTGCCGTTTTGGGCGCCAGTCGGCAGACATCGCGCCATTTCGGGAGAATTTCGCCCCTATTTTAAAATACATAAAGGGAGTGTGTCTACTAAAACTGTATTTAAAGTGCTTTAAAAAGTGAGATACTGATTGATTTTAACCATTTGCCTGTGTACAGAGAGATAGCTAATGGGATATTGTTTCGATTGCTGGAGATTCCCTGGAATGGAGATAATTAATTTTTTTAAATAAATATTTTTATTAGCTTTTTCAAAATGTTTCACATAATTTACATTACACATATTTAACTAAAATTTAATAATCCCTCCCTCAACCCGAAGAAAATTAATTAACTAACTACTTTTAGCTGCCATCTTTTGTGAAACCCCTCCTCATTCCTTCTTAAGCTAAATTTAACTTTCTCTAGGCTGAGAAACTCCATTAATTCTCCCAGCCATACTGAGGCACAAGGTGGAACAACTGACCTCCAACCTAATAGGACCTGCCTCCTCGCAACCAGCGAGGCAAAGGCTGAGTATCATACATGTCTGGAGGTAGTCCGGTAATAATAGCTTCATTGAGAATTTGGAGGCAGTTTCGCCAACACTTCGGGTTAGAGGCAGGGTCAAGGGAAATGCCAATTTGGGGGAACCACAGATTTGAGCCAGGGAGGTGGGATAGAAATTTTCTGAAATGGGAGGAGAAGGGGATTAAGACACTAAAAGATTTGTTTCTTAGGGGTCGATTTGCAGGACCGAAGGAGCTGGAAGCGAAGTATGGGCGGGAGCAGGAGAAATGTTTAGATACATGCAGGTTCGAGATTCTGCCAGAAAGGAGATACAGAGCTTCCAGGGGGAGCTGGCCTCCACATTGCTGGAGGACGTGCTGACGACAGGGGGACTGGAGAAGGGGGTAGTGTGGACGGTTTGTGGAGCTATCTTCGAAGAGAGACGGCACAACTGGAAGGGTTCAAAGCAAAGTGGGAGGAAGAGTTGGGAGAGGATATGGAGGAGGGGTTCTGGTGTGAGGTGCTCCGGAGAGTGAATGCCTCCACCTCGTGCGCGAGGTTGGGGCTGATACAGCTGAAGGTGGTATACAGAGCACATCTCACAAGGGCGAGGATGAGCTGATTCTTTGAGGGAGTGGAAGATGTGTGTGAACGTTGCAGGGGGCGGGGGGGGGAGGGGGGGGGGGGTGGCGCTAATCACATTCATATGTTTTGGTCCTGTCCAAAGCTAGAGGATTACTGGAAGGAGGTTTTTAGGGTAATCTCTAAAGTGGTGCACGTGAAACTGGACCCGGGCCCCCAGGTGACCATATTCGGGGTGTCGGACCAGCCGGGGTTGGAAACGGGTGCGGAAGCAGATGTTGTAGCCTTCGCCTCGTTGATCACCCGAAGGTGGATCCTGTTGGGATGGAGAGCAACCTCTCCACCCTGTGCCCTGGCGTGGCAGGGGGACCTGTTGGAATTCTTGACTCTTGAGAAGGTTAAGTTTGAACTGAGGGGAAGGATGGAGGGGTTCTACAATTCATGGGCATTATTCATTATGCACTTTAAAGAACTGCGTAACATCAACATTAGTTGGGGGGGGGGGAGGGCTGGGGGAGGGGGGGCGCTGTGTGTTAATGGTGACTATGGGTGAGTCCTGATTCCTTTTTGTCATTTGTTTATGTGAACATACGGGCTAATGTTTTGGGTTTGGTGGGAGGATGGGATCGTTGTTATTGATATGGGGATTGACATATTTGTTACTGATTATTGTTTATTGTTGGTGAGTGTAAATCTGGGAGAAAATGTGAAAAAGGAGGAGAATAAAAAATACTTTTTTTTTAAAAATCCATGTCTGGAGCTCTGGCAAGACTGACATCCCGAATATGGCCCCCAGGGGGGCCAACTAGGCCCAACTATGACACTGTTGACATGGTGCTAAAGAAGGTGCCCCAGAATCCCTCAATTTTTGACACAATCAAAACATGTGCACATGATTGGCCGACCCTTTCCGGCACCTTTCACAGAATCACAGAATACTACAATTCAGAAGAGGCCCTTCGGCCTATCGTATCTGCACTGACACATGAAAGAACCTGACCTGCCCACCTAATTCCACTTGCCAGCATTTGGCCCATGGCCTTGAATGTTATGGCATGCCAATTCCTCATTCAGGTACTTTTTAAAGGATGTGAGGCATCCCGCCTCTACCACCCTCCCAGGCAGTGCATTCCAGACCATCACCACCCTCTGAGGGAAAAAAGCTTTTCCTCAAATCCACCCGAAACCTCCCCCCCACTTTGAACTTGTGTCCCCTCATAACTGACCCTTCAACTAAAGGGAACAGCTGCTTCCTATCCATCCTTTCCATGCCTCTCATAATCTTCACAAAAGTCCTCAACCCCTTCGAACAGGCGACTCATTCTCAACCTCGTCAAATGTGTTCTGTGAACTACCCTCAATTGTTTTAGTGCCAACCTCACGCATAAGGTCAATGCATTTATCCTCCGTAAGATTTCGCACCACTGCCCTTTCTCCAACATCTCTCCCAATTCCTCCTTCCATTTGGCCTTCACCCCATCCAGGGATTCTGATCCTGCTTCCATAATTTTCCCATAAATAGCTGAGGTAACTTCTCCTTCTCCCCAACACCATCAACATCTCTTCCAGCAAAGAAGAAGGGGATAACATTGGGAACACAAGGAAGATCTTCTTTACGAAAGCCTGTATACGCATATATATAAAGGCCTCCCTCCTCGGAAGTTCGGATTTCTCCCTGAATTCTTCAAATGCGGCAAAGAATTTCCAGAAACAAGTCTTTCAACGTGATCACACCTTTTTCCTCCAAGTCGTGGAACCCAGTGTCTATTTTTGCTGATTCAAACAGATGGTTTTTCTTGGATTGTCATCCAATTTTGACTCTGCCCCTAACTTAAAATGTTTGCCAATCTGCTTCCATATCTTCTGTATTGACACCACAACTGTGTTCTTCGAGTATTTCCGCAGTGCCAATGTGGTAGCCACGCCCATAACTTCAACCCCTTACTTGCCCCTTCCTCCACCCGCAACCACAGGTTATCCAGTTCCCCACCCCAGCATCGAACCTCATGGGGCACTCCTGTCTCGTTCTCCTCTGTAGCCGAAAGTATTCCAAGCTCATTTTGTTCATTCGTACATTCGTCCTCGGATCTGTGTACAATAATTTGACCCAAGCAGCGAACTTAGGCCCAATTTCAAACTGTTCCAACACTACAAACAAATACTTCCATTAAACTCTATTGATCGCCTTCTCTGCATGTAACGCCAGCATCACCTCCTACTACTTCTCCTCTGCTAGAGTCAAAACCGCATTTAACAGGCGTCATACATTCAAAGCTAACCGTCTCCCTTTTACGAATCCTGTTTGGTCTTCCCCTACTATCCGCGGCAAGCAATTCTCCAATACCTTCGTCAATATCTTAACGTCCGCATTTAAGAATAATATCGGCCGATATGACCCACACTTCATCGGATCTTTATCTTTCTACGACAATACTGAAATTGAAGCTTGCCCCGTCGTCTCTGGGAGCATCCCTCTTTTCTCTGTATCTTCAAACATCACTACCAGCAGTGGAGCCAGCTTATCCATCAATTTCTTGTAGAACGCCACTGGGAATCCATCCGGTCCTGCGGCCCTCCCCGTCTCCATCTTCCCATTGCAGTCTGTATTTCCTTCCCCCCCCCATGGGCCCCTCCAGTCCGGCCCTATCTTCTTCATCTAGTATTGGAAATTTCAATTCCTTGAAGAACTTTTGCATACCTCACTCATCCCCCGGGGGCTCTGATCTAAACAAATACCTAAAAACTTCTCGAACGTCTTATTCACCTGTTCTCATGCTGACACCAGCATCCCCGTTTCATCCCTGACCTGTATAATCTCCCTCGAGGTCACCTGATGTCTAAGTTGGCCTGCCAACATCTGGCTAGCCTTGTCCCCATATTCATACACCGCCCCTCTAGCCTGTCTTAACTGGTGGACCACTTTCCTAGTGGATAGTAAATCAAACTTCATTTGAAGCTTTTTCCTGCTGATCAATAACTCCGGTGTGGGTTTCACAGCATACTTCCAGTCCACCTTCAAAATTTCATCCACTAGCCATTGGTGTTCCTCCTTCACTTCCCTACCCATCAGTGCCTTGTACGAGATCATTTCCCCTGCATTACTGCCTTTAGAGCTTCCCAGACCATTGAGGGCGAGACCTTCAAAAAGCGCGAAGAGAGATGAGAGAGTTCATATCAAAAAGGGCGGGAGGAGGTGAGAGTTCATTTTGAATAGCAAGGAGAGAGTTCATATTGGTCAATGGAGTGAGAGGAGAGAGTTAATTTTAAATATCACCCCGGCCACATTGATCTCCTGGACTCGTTTTGATCACCACAAGGGTTCGGAGAGGAATTTTCCCAGAATTCTTTCCTATATTAGCCCTGGGTTTTTAGCTCTGATTTTTTTTTTCACCTCTCTGTAGAGATCACTTAATCTGGATCGTGTGGTGGAGATTAATCTGGGGGATTAGAAGGAGAACACTGCAAAACTAATTAACAAATTAAATAATTAGGTAGAGATGGCTGGGCAGGCGATGTGCTGTAGCTGTATGATGTGGGAGCTGGCAGATCCTATTGCGAGCTGCAATGGCCACATTTGCAGAAAGTGTTGGTTGCTTGAGAAATTTTGGCTCAGAATTGATGAGCTGGAATCTGAGCTTCGGACACTGCAGCACTTCCGGGAGGGGAAGAGTTACCTGGACGCTTTGTTTCAGGGGCCAGTCACACCCCACAGATTGAGTACTTCAAAGTCGATCAGTGGTCAGGGACAGCAGGGTGTGACTGCAAGTGAGGTAGATAGAGGGATCCCAAATTCAGGAACGGAGGAGCCTCAGCTCTTGACCTTGTCCAACAGGTATGAGGTTACTTGCTCCCTGTGTGGATGAGGAAAAGGGGGGGGGGGTGGAAAGACAAGTGGTGGTTGTAGGGGATGCCATAATTAAGGGAACTTAGCATCCTTTGTAAGCAGGATGGAGAGTCCCGCATGGTATGTTGCCGGCCCGGTGCCAGGCTGAGGGGCATTTCTGCCCGGCTTGAAAGGACATTGGAGAGGGAGGGGGAGAATCCAGTCATTGTGGTCCACATTGGGATAAACACCATGGACAAGACTAGGAAATAGGACCTGTTGGGGGAGTATCAGGCACTAGGAACTAAATTAAAGAACACGTCCTCAAGAGGTATAATCTCAGGATTACTACCTGAGCCATGTGTGAATCGGCATAGGGGTGAGAAAAGTAGGGAAGTAAACACGTGGCTAAAGGAGTGGTGTGGGAAAGAGGGATTCAATTTCATGGGGCATTGGCATAAGTATTGGGACAGGAGGGATCTGTATCGTTGGGACGGTCCCCACCCAAACTGATCTGGGACCAATGTTCCAGTGGAAAGGATAAATATGGTGGTCACAAGGGATGGGTGAAACTACGGGAAGAATAATGGATAATGAAAGCACAGCAGCATGTGGGGAGGAGGATTCAACTACAGGGAAAATTCTGCAAAAAGTTAAAGGGAAGAGGAACTCAGGAGAAGTTATTAATGGAGGTGTTCAAAAGGAAAGTAAGAAAAACAAGCATGAGGGTACTTTACTTGAATGCCCACAGCATTCAAAACAAGGTAAATGAGTTGACGGCACAAATCATCGCAAAATATGTCCTTCATTGCTCGAGGGTTGGAGTTTAAAAACAGAGATGTTATGTTGCAGCTGTATCGGGTGCTGGTGAGGCCACATCTGGAGTACTGTGTACAGTTTTGGTCTCCATATTTGAGAAAGGATGTACTGGCACTGGAGGGGGTGCAGAGGAGAATCACTCGGTTTATTCCGGAGTTGAGAGGATTGGCTTTTGAGGAGAGACTGAGTAGACTGGGACTAAACTCATTCGAATTTAGAACGAGCGGGGATCTTATAGAAACATAAAATCATGAAGGGAATAGTTAAGATAGAAACAGGGAGGTTGTCCCGCTTTCTGGTGAAACTAGAACTAGGGGGCATTGCTTCAAAATAAAGAGGAGGAGATTTAGGTCTGATTTGAGGAGGAACTTCTTCACCCAAAGGGTTGTAAATCTGTGGAATTCCCTGCCCAGTGAAGCAGTTGAGGCTACCTCATTGGATGCAAAGCTCGGTAGATTTTTGAACATTAAAGGAATTAAGGGTTATGGTGAGCGGGCGGGTAAGTGGAGCTGAGTCCACAAAAAGATCAGCCATGATCTTATTGAATGCTGGAGCAGGCTCGAGGGCCCAGATGGCCTACTCCTGCTCCTAGTTCTTATGTTCTCAAGTTCTCCCCATTATTATACATAATATATTCATCGATAACTTCACTCATCATTTCGCTAAAGCCCAAATCCACCATGGGTGGTCTTTGAATCGGCCCCTTCTCCAAGATTACTTCTACCAAGTGTGGGGCATGGTCTGAAATAACAATGGGAATAATCCTCACTCCCAGTAGTAGGGCCCTCCCTATGTTGAAAAAATATCGATCCTTGAATATACATTGTGTACCAGAGAGAAGAAGGAGTATTATCTTCCCTCGGGTCTACCTCATAAATGCTGCCAACACTTTCCCCCCCACCTGAAGGAGTAAATGTGTGTGGCTTCAAACGATCTAACTTTGGGTTCAGTACACTCTTTAAATCCGCACCTAGAACCAACTGATGTGTATCTAGACTTGGAATGGCTATCACCAGCCTTTTCAACAATCCTACATCAACCCAGTTCAGGCATATACACTGACCAGTACCACCGATCTTCCCTCCAATGTACCTTTGATGACGATGTACCTGCCCCCTTGATCTGCTATTACTTGTAACACCTGGAACCTAAACTTTTTGCTTACTAATATTGCCACCCCTCACGTCCTGCTATTAAAACCCTAGTGGAACACCTGACTAGCCCAACCCCTTTGGAGCCATATCTGATCCTTTACCCTCAAATGAGTCTCCTGTAGCAGCTGCACATAGGCTTTCAAACTCTTCAGATGTGAGAGGACTCCTGTTTCTTCACCTGACCACCCAGTCCTCTTACGTTCCAAGTGACAAACTGGACCAGGGGTCTCTCACCCCTCCCCAACTACACGTTCAACCATCACCCTTCTGAGGAGCATGTCTGCCCAGCCCCCTCCCTCCCCCTTTCTGCAATATTTCCAATTCCTCACCTCATTTTTATAACTTTTAGCCTCACCTGCCGGCCCAGACCTTATTCTTTACCTCTGTCAGCCAGCTTTCCCCAGCCCCCACACTATCCCATAAATCCCCCAGATATTTACTCTTGAAACTACTTTCCTTATCTTTACCCCTATTCCCGATTCATTTACACCTCCTACACCGGCCAAATCCTGTTTTAGCAGGTTCAACCCACCGCAGCCACACACCCCACTAGCTTCCGTTCACTAGCCAGCCCCAGCTTACTAATGAGGTGGCTCCCGTCTAGGCCCCCTTCATTAACGTCTCAAATATAAGGGGCTTCACTTAGCCCATCTTTAAAATAAATATAATTTTTAAAAAATGTTTATTTTTTTCCCCTTCTTAAACATGCAAATTCCCTACTCCCAGTTCTTTCCTAACATTTACATATAATCCAATTATAATACAAACAACCAAATATGTTAATAATCAACATCAAAACCCTATATAAGGGGGGTAACTATAACATAGCATCCTATCACCTCCAAACCTAACCGTAATATCAGAGCGCCAACGCAAGATTTAATCCAATCCCAAGCCTTTAGCCTTTACAAACGCCTCTGCCGCCTCTGCAGAATTTTTAAAAAAGGGTCCTTGGAGTTGTATGTCACTCGTAACCTTGCCGGGTAGACTATTCCGAATCGTATACACCTCTTATAAAGTGCTGCTTTCGCCTTGTTGAAAGTCATACGTTTTTTCGCCAATTCAGTTGTCACATCTTGATAGATGCGAATGGCGTTAACTTCCTATCTCACTCCTGTTTCAGCTTCGCCATCGCAGTACTCGTTCTGTAGCCTGATACCTGCTAAAGTAAACAATCGCTGTTCTTGGTGTATGGTTCACCTGTGGTTTCGGGCAAAGTGATCAGTGGGCCCTGTCTAGCTCGAAAGGGGTAACCTCCTCTTCTTCATCCAACAGCTTTGCAAACATTCTGCCAAAGTATTCTGATGGTCTCTGGCCTTCCAGCCCTTTCTGCATCCCCCCAATCCAAAGATTGCTCTATCTCGACTGGTTCTCCAAGACTGCGATCTTTGTATTCAGGTGTTTATTGATGGTATGAACCCTTGCTACCTAGTGATTCGAGGTGGCCACTATGTCTTGACAGTGTGCCTTCCACCCCTTCAGCACTTCCCTATGTTCCCTCATTGTTGCTGATGTCTTGCCCAAAGCCTCCTTTATTGGGGCCAGTGCTTCCTCCACCGACTGTTTTAGGATTTTCATCATCTCTTTATCTTGCCTTTGGAAATGTTTGGTACATTGCTTTTCAAATTCAGCAATTTGCTTAATTGGGATTAGTGGCAGGTGTAGATAGTAAGTTATTTTTTTTCCTTTTATTTAAGAGTCATCACTCCTGGGGTGAAGTATCCTTTCCTCACAGTTTTACAAATTGAAAGATTGTTTGGGGTTCTTGCTCAATATCCTAAGACAAGTTGGGGTCTGCTCTAGTATTCTAATAAAATTATATCTGGATTAAGTTGCTTTGGACTCACTTCTTCAGCGCATGTTAACCGCCATGTCAGCCATTTCCCGCTCCTCGGCCTCCCCTGTGTGTTCCATGGTCCTCTCCTCAGAGGGCCTGAGGATACACATTTCAATGATGCCCCCGCCCATCTTCCGATCCGCCCTCCTGTTGTGTCCTGTTTTATCCTCGGGGACACAGAAAGGACATTGTGACGCACCGGCAAACCTGTTATGGGGGTGTTTATAGCTGGTAGAATATGTGGGCAAGGTGCCTAAGCCAATGGGGTTGGGGTTGTGGTGGGGATTCCTGGGGGGGTGGATTCTGAGGGAGATGCTGTTAGGTGGTGTGTTGGAGGGTTGCAAGGATTATGGGGCAGATGGCAAGGATTGCGAACTGGAGTCATGCCTGGGGCACATATGTGGTTACTCTCACCAGCAGCTCGAAAGAGCTAATTAATCTTCTTTCTGTATTGCATGTCCTCCTGGTCAGGTTGCCAGCACTTAGTGCCTCTGCCACCTCATCCGAGGCTTTATTTCATAGAATTTACAGTGCAGAAGGAGGCCATTCGGCCCATCGAGTCTGCACCGGCTCTTGGAAAGAGCACCCTACCCAAGGTCAACACCGCCACCCTATCCCCATAACCCAGTAACCCCACCCAACACTAAGGGCAATTTTTGGACACTAAGGGCAATTCAGCATGGCCAATCCACCTAACCTGCACATCTTTGGACTGTGGGAGGAAACCGGAGCACCCGGAGGAAACCCACGCACACACGGGGAGGATGTACAAACTCCGCACAGACAGTGACCCAAGCCGGAATCGAACCTGGGACCCTGGAGCTGTGAAGCAATTGTGCTATCCACAAGGCTACCGTGCTTGGTTCATGACAGTGGGCTGATGTCTTCGTCCCACCCTGGGGAATAGGATGTCCACTTGCTCCTCAACAGTGTCCAGCATCCTTTCTCTGTCAGCATCCAGAAAGCTTGGTGCTGGCCTATCTGTAGACATCATCTTTGCTGGAATGAATGACAGTCTGTGCTGAGCGAAGTGCTTAAAAGCTGTTGGCTATCAAGATATCACTCACCTAGGGAATCGGGAATCCGCCGAGATTCACGTGGGCAGCGTGACAGCATTTTGCATGCTGTGAATCTCGTTGGCGAGAGCACTTAGTCGCCGTTCGGGAGAACCGTACCCCAAGTGTCTATTTGTCAAATGCAAACTTTTTTGTCCTGATAAATGGTCCAGAATTTGCTCAAGATTTGCATTATTATAGAACAAAGAACAAAGAGAAGTACAATAAGAAGTCTTACAAAACCAGGTTAAAGTCCAACAGGTTTGTTTCGATGTCACTTGCTTTCGGAGCGCTGCTCCTTCCTCGGGTGAATGAAGAGGTATGTAATGCGACATGAATCCCAGGTCCCGGTTGAGGCTGCACTCATGTGTGCGGAACTTGGCTACAAGTTTCTGAAAAGATGTGTGCCAAGTTCCGCACACATGAGAGCTGCCTCAACCGGGACCTGGGATTCATGTCGCATTACATTCATCCCCTACCATCTGGCCTGCGAAATCCTACCAATTGACCTGGCTTGACACAATTCACACCTCTTTAACCTGGGGTTACCCCACCTCTGGATCTGTAAAGATTTAATCACCTGCTAATGCTCGCATTCCAAGCACTGTCTGGCATCTTTGAATTTGTCTGTATATATGTTTCTGGAACATACCTCTTCATTCACCTGAGGAAGGAGCAGCGCTCCGAAAGCAAGTGACATCGAAACAAACCTGTTGGACTTTAACCTGGTGTTGTAAGACTTCTTACTGTGCTCACCCCAGTCCAACGCCGGCATCGCTACATCAAAGAAAACTACAGCACAGGAACAGGCACTTCGGCCCTCCAAGCCTGCGCCGACCATGCTGCCCATCTAAACTAACATCTTCTATACTTCCTGGGTCCGTATCCCTCTATTCCCATCCTATTCATGTATTTGTCAAGATGCCCCTTAAATGTCACTATTGTCTCTTTTTCCACCACCTCCTCTGGCAGCGAGTTCCAGGCACCCACTACCCTCTGTGTAAAAAACCTGCCTCGTACATCTCCTCTAACTCTTGCCCCTCGCACCTTAAACCCATGCCTCTTAGTAATTGACCCCTCTACCCTGGGAAAAAGCCTCTGACTATCCACTCTGTCTATGCCCCTCATAATTTTGTAGACCTCTATCATGTCACCCCTCAACCTCTGTCGTTCCAGTGAGAACAAACCGAGTTTATTCAACCTCTCCTCATAGCTAATGCCCTCCATACCAGGCAACATCCTGGTAAATCTCTTCTGCACCCCCTCTAAAGCCACCACATCCTTCTGGTAGTGTGGCGACCAGAATTGAACACTATACTCCAATTGTGGTCTAACTAAGGTCCTATACAGTTGCAACATGACTTGCCAATTCTTATACTCAATGCCACGGCCAATGGAGGCAAGTATGCCTTCTTGATTAGGGGCTGGTTTAGCACACTGGGCTAAATCGCTGGCTTTTAAAGCAGACCAAGGCAGGCCAGCAGCACGGTTCAATTCCCATACCAGCCTCCCCGAACAGGCGCTGGAATGTGGCGACTAGGGGCTTTTCACAGTAACTTCATTTGAAGCCTACTTGTAACAATAAGCGATTTTCATTTCATTTCACCTTCTCCACCTGTGTTGCCTCTTTCAGTGACCTGTGGACCTGTACACCTAGATCTCTCAGACTTTCAATACTCTTGAGGGTTCCAGCATACACTGTATATTCCCTACCTGCATTAGACCTTCCAAAATGCATTACCTCATATTTGTCCGGATTAAACTCCATCTGCCATCTCTCCGCCCAAGTCTCCAAATGATCTAAATCCTGCTGTATCCTCTGACAGTCCTCATCGCTATCCGCAATTCCACCAACTTTTGTGTCGTCTGCAAACTTACTAATCTGACCAGTTACATTTTCCTCCAAATCATTTATATATACTACGAACAGCAAAGGTCCCAGCACTGATCCCTACGGAACACCACTGTTCACAGCCCTCCAAATAGAAAAGCACCCTTCCATTGGTACTCTCTGCCTTCTATGACCTAGCCAGTTCTGTATCCACCTTGCCAGCTCACCCCTGATCCCATGTGACTTCACCTTTTGTACCAGTCTACCATGAGGAACCTTGTCAAAGGCCTTACTGAAGTCCATATAGACAACATCCACTGCCCTAACTGCATCAATCATCTTTGTGACCTCTTCGAAAAACTCTATCAAGTTAGTGAGACACAACCTCCCCTTTACAAAACCATGCTGCCTCTCGCTAATACAATAGCATCAACATTACAGGATAAGTCCCCAGGAAACTATGGTACATGTAACTTCAGGCATTTTTTGCGCTTCCCCATAACTTACTGAGATTTTTGCATCAGATGCACCATATTGCAATGTGTTTGAACTTCAGGCAACTGACCACACTACCTTGAATGCACCATTAGTCACTGTAGCATGTTCCGATCTGTCCTCCACCAAATTTAGATGAACGTTTATCACTCGAAGTGTACAACAATCTTAATTATAGAGCGCATTGTCAATATAACCACCACAGTGAATTCTAGTCCATTGTCTTAATTCTCTGACGGTTGATAAGAGGGGCATACCTTCATCTGTTGTTGCCAGAGCAGAATCAAATGAAGCAGGATTCAACAGAATGTGTCTGATTCAATACAGTACTTGCCAGCCTAATATTTTTAGAATGCAAATTTAGATTGATCCTTCAAAAAATGTCACTTATAGATGCCTAATAGATGCCAGTGGCTGAGAAGGAAACAAAAGGGATCATTTTAACATTTATCTCCGTGTGGAAAGGTTAATAGCAAATCAATGACCTGATAATAATAATAATCTTTATTAATGTCACAAGTAGGCTTACATTAACACTGCAATGAAGTTACTGTGAAAATCCCCCAGTCGCCACATTCTGGCACCTGTTCAGGTACACAGAGGGAGAATTCAGAATGTCCAATTCACCTAACAAGCACATCTTTGGGGATTTGTGGGAGGAAACCGGAGCACCTGGAGAAAACCCACACAGACACGTGGGGAACGTGCAGACTCCACAGACAGTGACCCAAACTGGGAATCGAACCTGGGACCCTGGCGCTGATGAAGCAACAGTGCTAACCACTGTGCTATCGTGCCACCCTTATGCAGACAGTGCTGACAAAGCTAAGTTTATTATTGACCTCAGTTGGCCTGAGAATGTAGCGATGGATCTTTACCGTGAATCTCTGCATTCCTTTTGGTGATGGTGCTCCCATTATATAATTGACAAAGAGAATTCCAGGATTTTAATCCAGCAATGGTGAAGGAAAAATGACGGCTACAGAATTAAGTCCCATAGCACCCATGGTTTTAGCATTTTAGGTGCTGCTATTGTACAAAAATGGTGTGCACACTGCTCACTTCTGGCTTGGACTATGCTGGTGAAGGTGGTAAGATGGGCAGGTGACTGAACTATGCAGACAAGGCAGATTGATTTGTCAGTCAGAGTGCAATGCATATTTGACCACAGCTCTGTCATCTTGGACCTCGCCAGTCCAGTTCACCCTCTCTATTAATAACGCACGACAGAACGTAAGTTCAGCAGCAGGACAGTAACCTCCACCAAAGTTCTATGAAGGGATTATCATCAGCCGACAGGTTAGTTGCTCGTTAATTTCTCTTGGCTCTGTTTGTGCTCCGGGGAGTGCTGGATGTTTTTAGGAGTTGATAGTTGTGGCTGAAATCTGGAGAAAGTGGTGTTGCACGTGGGCGAGACATATAACCGTGACTTGTAATGGCTCTGGGTATGCCATAGGCCCCCAGGCTAGGGTGTTAGCCATTCCCCCTAAGGCTGCAGCATCAGAAGGAGATGGTGCAGAGACACCAATTAAGAAGGGAAGCTGCTCACAGAGGGAGGTAGTGGAGGAGGAGAATGTCTCTCAACAGGCCACCTTAAGCACCTGGGATCTTCCAGCTTCCTCCCCCTTTATCAAAGCCAGAAGCATTGTGATTCACAAAGTAGGTGCTCACTCTGTCAGTTCTTGGAACCAGAAGCGCATCACAAGAACGAGCAATCACCATGAAGGTGGCTATGGCCTAGATATGTTTACATCAGCATCATCCCATGCTGAAACAGGCAATATATCAAACATCTCTTGGCTCCTCTTCCATTGCTTCATCACAGAGGTAACAAAGGCTCTTTATGGATAGACAAGCGAGTTCACTGTGTTCTCCCTGAACAGAGGGAAGCAGGTAGGGTATGCAGGTAGCTTCACCAGGTTTGTGTTTACTTCATCATGCAGGCTGCCATCACAGGTGGCACGGTGGCATAGTGGTTAGCACTGCTGCCTACGGCGCTGAGGACCCGGGTTCGATCCCGGCCCTGGGTCACTGTCTGTGTCTGCGTGGGTTTCACTCCCACAACCTAAAAGATTTGCAGGTTAGGTGGCTTGGCCACGCTAGATTGCCCCTTAATTGGAAAAAAAAAAATTGAGTACTCTAAATTGTTTTTTTAAAAAAAAATGTAAATTAAAAAATCATGCAGTGTGCCATCAACTGCGCATCCACAGCTTTGCAGGTATTGCGACGTAATACTGAGATTCACCCGAACCACAAGTGCACCACTAAATATGGAGTTGGTGTGCCTGGCATCAAGTTGGTCACTGCCAGCTATCCTGGCAGTGATGGTACGACACCAGTCCACTGTTCCTCGAATCTTTCAGATACCATTTCAAACCTAAGAGTGCCTGCTGAGTGATGTGGGTTATCTACTCTACCCCTGGCTCAGGATGTCGCTCTGCAACCTAATCCCATGTGCCAAGCTTGTATATGACAAGTCTTGATGCCTCGGTCACATTGGAGCACAGTCTGCTGTATCCTTCATGACCTAGTCATTATGAGAGTACAGCTGTTACCAACAAGCACCCGGCCAGAGCTTCAGGAGGCAGAAGAGCAGGAGCAAGAGAAGCATACTCAATATTTAACAACAATTCACATTAATATAAGGCCTTCAGTGTATTCAAATGTCCTAAGGTTCTTCAGAGGAGCATTATAAAGTAAAATTAGACACTGAATCACACAACATGGTATTAGTTCTCTAACTGACCCCGACAGCAGAACTTGCGTTGTGTGAGCTCACCATTAGAGCACCCGCACACTACCCCTTCCCTCTTCCCATCATGCACCACCTGCATCTCGACCTCCACTGCTGTATTGGAGAACCTTGGGGTGCACTCACTGGTCTACTGCATTATCTTTCAAGGTTCTTCTTCCTCATTAAAGTCCATTTTCAACACTTGCAGTCCCTGCTGCTGTCAGAGTGCATCACTGATGAAACTCAGGCTGGCTTTAGGCTAGCTTTCAGAGGTGTCAGTCTGACATGAAGCTGGGCACCCTGCTGAGACATGCAGCAACATAACAGTGTGTTCAGTCATGGGCCACCACCACTTTCATTATAATTAACAACAGCACAAGGTCTGCTTTCCACCTGAATTACCTGAAATGGGCAATTGTTAATTGTGCATGTTGCCATCCCGGCGTCTCATTTTGAGGGTTATCAAATTTTACACTGATGTTTCTACAAGCCTGGATGGTTTGTCATGAAGTGATCAATGTAGATATGTAAGTGTTTCCATGAAATTATTGCTCTTGTCTTTCTTGATGGTCACAGCACCTGGAACCACTGTCAGAGTATGACTGGTGCATTAAGTGACTAGCACATGCAAACATGCAGAAAATTGTAGCAAGAATAGGAATAGAGTGGGGAAAACAGAAGATGAGACTGACGGACAAGATGATCTTGAAGGAGGGCATGAAAGGAAGATAGGAGAAGAACTGGAAAATGGCAGCATGGTGGCACAGTGGTTAGCACTGCTGCGTCATAGCGCCAGAGACCCGGGTTCAATTCTGGCCTTGGGTGACTGTGTGAGAGTTTGCACATTCTCCCCGTGTCTGTGTGGGTTTCCTCCGGGTGTTCCGGTTTCCTCCCACAGTCCAAAGATGTGCAGTTAGGTGGATTGGCCATTCTAAATTGCCCCTTAGTGTCCAAAGATGTGTAGGTTAGATTAAAGGGTTATTGGGATAGGACGGATGAGTGTGCTTGGGTGGAGTGCTCTTTCAGAGGGTTGGTGCAGACTCGATGGGCAGAATAGCCTTCTTCTGCACTGCAGGAATTCTATGATTCTGTGAAAATATGTGTTCAAGTGGAGGGGTTGGTAGTGGGGGGAACCTTGGCGGGAAGCATGGGGAAGGGTGATATGCGAAAAAGGCAACTGAATGGATGGTCAATCTTCATAACTAAAGTGCATTAGCTCATCACATGTTTTAGCATTCATGGCGGAAGTCAAGGGGTTTAAGGAGATGGTTTGTAGCGAGTAAGAGAAGCCACAAGTTATCTTTGCAGTCTGGGGTGATTCTGGACTGGTGGGCAATATTGGAAATCAATCTGTAATCAAAGTGAAGTTCGTAAACAGCCACAAAACGGAATACTTAATCCAAAAATGTCACAAAGCAGAAATTACATGAGTAGAATTATTCGGAAAATAAGCAATAGAGCACACAAAAGCAGGAAGATTAGATTTACTAAAGATTAAAGTCAAAAATAAAAAAGAACAATTTAGCTCGTGAAAGTTAATTCCTCCAGTATCCTAACAAATTCAACTTCCTGTTAAATACTGCATCACAAATGCTTAATCCTGATTGCTCTACTTTGTAGATTAATTCCAGAAGTAACAACTCTGTGAGGAAAGAAATTCACTTCAATATAATAATAATCTTTTATTGTCACAAGTAGGCTTACATTAACACTGCAATGAAGTTACCGTGAAAAGCCCCTAGTCTCCACATTCCGGCGCCTGTTCGAGTACACGGAGGGAAAATCCAGAATGTCCAAATTACCTAACAGCATGGGTGAATCCCTCCCATGCCGCGCCGTGTGGGAGAATCGCCGTTCATGCCATTTTTTCCCCGCGGCGCCGGTCCAACGCCGGCAGGCGATTCTCCGAGGAGCGGTGAATCAGCACCATTTGCGCCGGCGCGTTTGGCTAGGCCCCAGTCGCAGGCCGCTACCTGCGGCCGGGCTGCCGATTCTCCAGCCTTGATGGGCCAAGTGGCCACGCGGAAACGGCAGAGTCCCGCCGGAGCCGTTCACACCTGCTCGCAGCCGGCGGGAACTCTGCAAGTAGGGTCGGGGGGTGGATTGTGGGGCGGGGAAAAGCGCTCCTTCACTGGGGGGGGCCTCTGATGGGGTCTGGCCCACGATTGGGGCCCACCGATCGGCGGGCCGGCCTCTCCAGCCCCGGCCTTATTTTATTACGCGGCTGGCGTAATACAATTCCTTCACTTCACCGTTGGTGCCTTAGTCTTCTGGAATTCTTCCCCTAACTCTCTCATTCTTACTTCTCTCCTTTAAGTCACTGCTTAGCATCTATTTCTTAAACCAAGCTTACGCTCACTGTAGCCAGTTAAAATGGCTAACTCCCAATTAGAATGGCCAAACTCCGATTTAAAATGGCGAACGGAAGAGGCTGATGGGAAAATCAGCCAACAGGACTCAAACAGACAGCTGCAGGTAAAACAGTGCATTCGCCTCTGGGGAGGCCAGACAGAATCGATACCTGCAGCCATCAACACAACAACACACCAGCCATCTGAATACTAATTAGCAATCCCCGGGAACAATACACTACAAATTAGACACACAAAGCCAACCCAGACTTTTCGGCGCCAGCAGGAGCCTACACAAAAGAGAGGTGAACGACCACCCCAAAACCGCCCATCGATCAAGGAATCGCTGCAGCATTGGAGAATATCGAACCTAGTGATTGGGACGACGTCCAATCACTTGGAACCAGGTACAGGGTCCGCCCCGAATGGCGGGAAGCCCATGGGGACTATAAGAATAGGGGCCAAGTTCAAATCTCTCTCTCTTCTCCTCTCCACACCCTTCAAGACCCTTCTGCTGACCTTCTACAACAGCCGCAAGAACTGTAAGTCTTACTCCAACGCTCGCTATAAGATAGGCACTCCTGACTATCGACCTGTACCTGCTTTGAATCCCGCAGGCTCAGAACCCAAACGAAAGGCCATTCGTTTCCGTGACCTGGTGGGCCATTTCCAAAGTTAAGTATTGACCTGTTAGTTGTAGGAAGTAGCTTAGAAGTAGAATTAATGTATAAGTATTGATTACTGTATATAATAAATGTGCGTTGATTTAACTCTTACTAAGCGGTGTGTTGGCTTATTGATCATTACTTGGACCTGAACCACGTGGCGGTATCAGAAAGCTACCTGGCAACTCAAGAGCAAAGGTGATAGAACAAGAGCAATTAAACTAAGGCTAAAACGAGCAACATCACCTACCGGAATTTTCTTTATATGACTTGTTGAGTAACAGAGCAGAATTGATGGGCCGAGTGGCTGACTTCTTCTGGACTTGTATGCTGTCAGATGTTGTCTTTGTGCATGCCTGCGAAGCAACTGGATGCTTTACTACTTTAAAGATACTATATAAATGTAAGTTATTGTTGTGATATATTCTCTATTTCACTATTTATATCCTTTTGAGTGGGCATATCTGTGCTATGTTTGAAATAAGTATGGTGCCACGAGAGAATCGGATGCTGGAACATGCACTGTGAAGTGATCAAACTGTTGTCGGTTCCTTCTTTTTGTAACCATCCTGCATTATGAGAGACACAAAGATGATTTGTTTTAAGAGACAGCATCTTACTTATGATTCAGAAGAAATGACTAAGCAATGATAGGCAATTAATGTTGTAAGCCTCTGTGGTACTCTCACCTTAGAGTCAGAAGTTTGTGGATTTAAAGAGATTTGAAAAACAAACAACCTGCTAACATCTTGCCTAGATGACGCCATGATTTAAAGATCTACCAGTGTTGTTAGCTGGTATGTTGACGAATATGATAATCATGCCTGATCCGTACCTGCTGTTTCCTGTACTGAGCTGGTGGGCAGATCAAATTGGGAGGCCCAGCTATAGAATTGAGCACTTGTACAGAAATCCTCTCACCTCTCGGGAACCTAATCCTCGAGCAATGTTTTCTCAAATGGAGCTGCAGACCTCAATGCCCCACTAGATTATCAAGAACCTTGAGAATTGACTGGCTGAATATGCCCTCCCTATCCAATCAGAGATGATAATGTTAGGGTACCAGACCAGACCCCAATGTATATGAGGAAACCGGATGAGGAATCCCAACAATTTTTCAAATTGTAAAACTGCGAGGAAAGGATACTTCACCCACAGGAATGATCTCACTGACCAATCGGGATTTTTCAAAAAGCATTTTTCATCCAATTTTGCACATTTTACAATAACAAAAAACATACCCAACATATTAACACAAGAAGACCCCCTACCCCAACCCTCCACCCTCCCCCCTGCAACGGTCAACAGCGACCAGCTCTCCAAAATGCAAAATGAACAAACCCCAGCTCTTGTGGAACCCATCATTCGCCTCCCTCAGGGCAAATTTCACTCTCTCCAGTGATAAAAACTCCATTAGATCCCCCAGCCGTTCCGAGGCACAGGGTGGAGAAGCTGACCTCCACCCCAACAGAACCTGCCTGTGGGCAATCAGCGAGGCTAAAACATCTGCCCCTGCATCCATCTGCAACTTCGGCAGGTCCGACACCCTGAAAACGGCCTCCAGGGGACCAGGCTCCATGTCTACATGTAAGACTGTTGACATGGTGCTAGACTAGAACATATGTATATGGTAAGCAGGGCCTCTCCCATACCGCTCACAGATGTCCTCCACCCCTTCAAACCGCCAGTTTATCGTTGACTTCGTCAGATATGCCCTGTGCACCATCTTCAGCTCTATCAGCCCCAGCCTCGCACACAAGTTTGAGGCATTCATCCCTCCGTAGCACCTCACATGACACTCCCTTCTCTAATGCTGCCACCAACTCCTCTTCCCATTTGGCCTTAATCCCCTCCGTGGACCCCTTATCCTCCTCCAGAATCCTTCCATAAATCGCCATGACGATCCCCCCCCACCCTTCCAGCACCCCCACTGTCAGCACCTCCTCCAACAGTGTGGGGGTGGGCACTATCGGAAAGTTCGGAAAGACGTACTTCGCAACGTCCGGCACCTACGTGTACCGAAAGCTCTCCTCCCACGCCAGTCCAATCTTCTCATTCAACTCCATCAGCTCACAAACCGCCCTTCCAGAAACAGATCTTTCCTCATCCTGACCCCACTCTCCTCCCATCTCCTGAACCTCGCATCCATCCTCCCTGGCCCAAATTCGTGATTACTCCTGATCGGTATCACCCTCGACCCCGCTCCCACCTAAAGTGCTGCCGGAATTGCCTCCTTCTCTTCAGAGTAGCCACCACCACAGGACTTCCCAAATACATTCCTGGAACCAACGGGACCAGCGCCATCACCAGCGCCCATAACCCTGACCCCCTACACAAACCCACCCCCAGCCTTACCCACAAAGCCTCCGCCTCCCTCTACCAACCCCCGATCTTCTCTGCATTTGTTGCCCAGTAATAATACATCAGATTGGATGGCCCAACCCCCTTACCTGGGCCTCCCAAATCTGATGTACCACCTTCCTTATCCTGGCCACCTTCCCACGCACATGACCGAATAAATCAGCCTGTCCACCCTCTTAAAAAACATCTTGGGCAAAAAGACCGGCAGGCACTGAAATAAAAACAAAAAACGCAGCAAAATGTTCATCTTAACTGCCTGCACCCGACCTGCCAGCTACAGGGGTAGGCGGTCACACATCAACAAATCCGCTTTCACCCTCCCACCAAGCTTGAAAAATTCAATTTCAGAAGACCTGCCCAATTCCAGGCCACCTGCACCCCCAGATACCGAAAGTGAGAAGCTGTCACATGGAATGGCAACCCCCCTGCCCCAACCCTCAGTCCTGGAGCATATACCAAAAAATACTCACTCTTCCCCAAATTCAGCTTATACTCCGAAAACATCCGAAATCATTTAAGCAAACACATTATGTCCCCCACCAGGAGTCCGGCTCCGAAATGTATAACAATAAATCAACAAATCATCTGCGTCCAAGGACACCCGATGCTCCACCCCCCTCATTATCCCCTTCCACAATTCTGAACTCCTCAGCACAATGGCCCAGGGCTCTACCACTAACACAAAAAGAAGGGGGGGACATGGGGCATCCCTACCTCGTTCCCTGATGCAACAAAAAATACCCTGAATTCATTTCATTCATACGCACACACACCATCGAATTCTGATAGAGCAATTTCAGCCATACCTTCTCCGCATCTAGTGCCACCACCACCTCCAACTCCTGTCCTTCTGACGGAGCAAGCACCACATTCAGCAGCCGCTGCACATTCGATTACAGCTGTCTGCCCTTAACAAACCCCGTCTGATCCTCCCCAATCACCCTCGGAAGGCACACCTCCAACCTTAACGGCAGCAACTTTGCCAATAACTTAGCGTCTACATTCAGTAGAGATATGGGCCTGAACGACCCACACTCCACCGGGTCCTTATCCTTTTTTAACAGCAACGAGATGGCGACCTGCTCCATCGTTTTCGGAAAATCCATCCTAACCATCGCATTCTCGAACATTTCCACCAATGACGACATCAGTTTCTCCTCAAATTTCTTATAGAATTCCACTGGGAAACCATCCAGCTCCACTGCCTTCCCCCTCTGCATTGTCCCAATCACCACCTTCACCTCTTCTACCCCCACCAACTCCTCCAGCCCTTCCCTTTCCACTTCACCCACCTTTGGGCAATCTAACTTCCCCAAAAACTCCCTCCTCTCCAGCTTGTCCTCTGACGGTTCTGACTTATACAGGTCTCTGTAAAACTTCTCAAACACCCTACTAATCCGCTCTGGTACAACCACCAGCTCGCCTGTCCTATCCCTCACCCAAAATCTTTCCCTCTCCGCAGTTTGATTGCAGAGCTGATCTGCCAACATACCTTCTCCCCATACTCACTTTGTCTTTCTCAGCTGATGCACCACTTTCCCTGTGGACAACAGATCAAACATCGCCTGCAACTCCTTCCTCCTCACCCTAAGTCCTGGGTCCTCTGCATACCTCCCATCAACTTCCAGAATCTCCTCTATCAATCGTTACCGTTCTTCCCTCGCTTTCTTATCCACCTTAGCCTTAAACTAAATAACCTCACCACTGCCTTCAGAGTCTCCCAAACCACTGATGGAAGACCTCCCCCGTACAGTTAAACCCCACATACCCCTCAATCACCTTCCCCATCCTATCACAGAAACTCTAGTCTGCCAACAATCCCACATCCAGCCTCCACCCCGGCCTCTGAACTAACCCCTTCTCCAAGGCCATGTTCATCCAATTGGGAGCATGGTCCAAAGTCACAATTGCCGAATACTCTGCCTTCTTAACTCCAGTCAACCGCGCACAAATCTTCACTGGTCAGCCCCCCCATCTCCCTCATAAACCCTGTTAACACCTTCGCCCCCTCCCCCCAATGGGACCAGCAAGCGCGGCTGGCACCTGTCTAACCTCGGTTCCAACACTCTATTCCAATTCGCCCCAAAATCAACTCATGGGTATCCAGATTCAGAATGGCAGCCAGCATTTTCTTCAAAATCCCACCGACATCCCAATTGGGGGCATTTATGCTCACCAACACCACCAACCTCTCCCCCAGTGCACATGTTATAATCACATACCTGTCCCCCTGATCCGCCACCACCTTCTCCATCTGGAACCTGACCCGCTTGCCCACCAGAATCGCCACCGCCCTGACCCTACCATCAAATCGCGAGTGAAACCCCTGGTTCACCCATCCCTTGTTAAGCCTCATCTGGACCTTCACCCTCAGATGGGTCTCCTGCAGTGTCACCGCATCAGCTTTCAACTTTTCAAATGCAAGAAAACTCTTGTTTTCTTTACCGGACCCCCCAACCCTTGGAGAGGAACCTCCAGGTGGTGGTGTTCCCATGTGCCTGCTGTCCCGATTATCCTTCTAAATGGTAGTGGTCATGGGTTTGGCAAGTTCTGTCTAAGGAGCCATGATGAGTTCCTACAGTGCATCTTGTAGATGATGCACAGTGCTGCCCCCATGCGTCGGACCTCATGACATCGGAATCTTCAGTCCAATCACTCTAAAGGGGGAAAACGCAATTGATGAATATTTCAAATAACAAAGAGCCATACAGCACATGAACAGGCCCTTCGGCCCTCCAAGCCTGCGGCGACCATGGTACCTGCCTAAACTGAAACCGTCTGCACTTACGGAGTCCGCATCCTTCCATTCCCACCCTATTCATATATTTGTCTAGATGTCCCTTAAATGCCACTATCGTACCTGCTCCCACCACCTCCCCAGGCAACGCTTTCCAAATATATACCACCCTCTGTGTAAAAAGCCTGCCTCGCATATCTGTGCTAAACTTTTCCCCACGCACTTTAAACCTATGTTCCCTGGTACTTGGCTCTCTTATCCTAGGAAAGAGCATTTGACTATCCACTTTGTCCATGCCACTCATAATCTTGTAGACCTCTATCAGTTCACCTCTCAACCTCCGTCATTCCAGTGAGAACAGACCGCATTTATCTAACCTCTCCTCGTGGCTAATGCCCTCCATACCAGGCAACATTCTAGTAAACCGCTTCTGTACCCTCTCCAAAGCATCCACATCCTTCTGGTAGTGTGACGACCAGCATTGCACACAATATTCCAAAGGAGGCCTAACTAAGCTCTGCAACATGACTTTCCAAGTTTTATATTCAATGCTCCGACCAATGAAGGTCAGCATGCCGTATGCCTCTTGACCACCTTATCGACATGCATTGCCACTTTCAGTGATCGGTGGACATGCACGCCCAGATCTCTCTGCCTGGCAGTACTCGCAAGAGTCCTACCATTTATTGTGTAATTCCTGCATGCATTGGGCCTTCCAAAGTGCATTACCTCACATGTGTCTGGATTAAACTACATCTGCCATTTCTCTGCCCAAGACTCCAACCAGTTTATATCCTGTTGTATCCTCTGACAATCCTCTATGAATTCTTGACTATCCGCAACTCCACCAATTTTTGTGTCATCTGCGAATTTAATGCTGACACATGGGGTTGCAAGTCCACAAAGATGCAGGAATTAACAGCCAGTGACAACCAACCATATCAGTGGCCTAGTTAATTCATGTGAACTGTGACAGATCTTTGAACAGGATGGGGGTGTGCATAGGGACTAAGAAAATGTCAACAGCACCATCCTGTTCCGCAAGGCAATTAACCCATGTTAATAAATTTCAAGCATTCAAATCTTTAACAGTTTGCATGAATAGAAGGGGGAAGGAAGCCTCCTATTTCTAGGAAGTGGTTACTACAAAGTTGCACACAATTTCTTAATATAAATTTAGAGACCCAATCATTTTTTCTCTAAATAAGGGGCAATTTAGCATGGCCAATCCACCCAACCTGCACATCTTTTGGGTTATGGGGGTGAAACACACGCAGACATGGGGAGAATGTGCAAACTCCACACGGACAGTGACCCAGGGCCGTGATTCGAACCCGGGTCCTCAGCGCCTCAGTCCCAGTGCTAACCACTGCGCCACCCTCCAAAGTTGCACACATAAACAGTGTGGTAGCGTGGCCCTTTTAAGGGGCCACGTGACCCATCCCGAACCAATGAGAATGAAGCGCGTGAACCTGCACCTATCGAGTGCCAGGGCGTGGAAGCAGGTGGTGGGGGATCTTCTGGGTAAGCCTGAGAGTCGAGGGAACTTCTTCTGTGTTGGAGTTGTATTGATCTGTAAATACAAAGTTCTTCTTTTGTTAGGTAAATCACCATTGCAATTTAACACTGCCTCATCATGTAACCTTATGCTACAACATTGGCACCAAGAATAAATCAGACCAGTCGAAACAAAAGCAGAGAAGAGTGACCTCTCAACGTCCTGCAGAAAGGTAAAGAATCAACCACAATCAAATAGCTATGCCTCCAGAAAATCGATCCTTTCGATTCGGAGGTTGAAAGTTGGGGCCAATATGTAAAAAATAAATAATGTTTATTGTCACAAGTAGGCTTGCATTAACACTGCAATGAAGTTACTGTGAAAAGCCCCTAGTCGCCACATTCCGGTGCCTGTTCAGGATTCTCAGCTGGTACGGGAATTGAACCCGCGCTGCTGGCCTTGCTCTGCATCACAAACCAGCTGTCTAGCCCACTGAGCTAAACCATATGTGGAAAGGCTTTGATGCTTTTTCGCTGCCAGTGGGATCACGGCAGAAGACAGGCAAAAAGTTATATTACTCACTGGTTATAGCCCACAAACGTATAACTTTGTGTGAAGTCTAACATCGCCAGACGCTGCAAGTCCTTTGATCAATTAGTGCAACTAGTGAGAAACCACTACAATCCCCAGCCATCTATTATAATGCAGCGCTATAAATTCCATTCGGCCATTTGGGGTCCTGGAGAAACAGTATCCACTTTTGTAGCCAAGCTTCGACAGATAGCTGAACATTATGAATTTGGTCTGTCTCTCAGTGCTATGCTGCATGACCATTTGGTCTGTGGTACCAATAACTTGAATATTTTGAAGACGTTGCTGGCAGAAACCAGAGTATCCTTAGACAAAGTGGTTGAATTGGCTCAAGCGACTGAAAGCACTGAACAAAACGCTTTTGAACTGCAAGACGTGCAAAGCAAGGTGAGTCAGTTATGGCGGGAAACAGCAACAGCTCAAAATACCCACAGTGAGGGTGCAGCAGAGCCCAAGAAAAGGAAGAATGACCGTCAGTCACAGGGTCTAAAGGCTTGATATTGTTGTAGGGGAGACCATCCCAAAGACAGATGCACCCTTCTCCTTCCACAGATGCTGTCAGACCTGCTGAGGTTGAAATGAAAATGAAATGAAATGAAAATGAAAATCGCTTATTGTCACAAGTAGGCTTCAAATGAAGTTACTGTGAAAAGCCCCTAGTCGCCACATCCCGGCGCCTGTTTGGGGAGGCTGGTACGGGAATTGAACCGTGCTGCTGGCCTGCCTTGGTCTGCTTTAAAAGCCAGCTATTTAGCCATGTGCTAAACTGAGATTATCCAGTAGTTTCTGTTTTGTTACAAATGTAAAGAGTTAATTTGCTTCAGATGTAGTAGAAAAGGCCACATGCAAGCCTGACAGACTATACCTAATTCCCAAAGAAAAAGTCAGCAACTTTATAATGTCATGTGAGTGTCCCTTTAAGAAAATTTAGTCTCTTATCATGTGCTTGTAGCACATTGGGCTGTGGCTGTGAGGTGAGAGAGGGTTTCCGTTTCAGTGTGACTGCTTTGGACTACAGAAGGAGAAAGAAGTGTTTTCTCAGTGTTTCTCTGTTTTCATTCTAAAATCTGTTCCAGTAAAAACCTCATTGGTTGTGGCTAACTGCCTTGGTAACTTAAAAAATATAGTTGCTTTCCAGAAGGCGTTTGAATTTGCTGACTGGACCTGGATCAGAATTTCACGCAAAGGACCAACCCCATTCAAGTGATAACACAGTGTGCTGGGCCGCGCCCTTGAAAAGGGGTTCTGGTTTATTGGATTTTGTTATTAAATTGGAACAGCTAAGGGGGAATGCATTAATTGTTACATACATAGATTTCTGTAGCTGTGTGGTGTCTTTATGTTTGTAATTGATAAAAATTCTTGCTGTGTTTATATATATGTATGTTAACTACATTCTTAGAATAAACCTTGTTTTGATTAAAATGTCAAGGAAATCTGATGAATCACACCTGTAGTGAAGGCTTTTGTGCTCAACCTAGCCAAATTCAACATAAAGGTTGTAGGTCAGGTGAACTTCATAATACACTTTGGAGTTTCTAAGTCCTGGCCCATAACAATAAGCTTGAGGAAGACCCAGAAGTGAAGTCTGAAGTCTATACACTTAACATGGCGAAGTTCAGCAAAACACCCCCCATCGACATTATCCGTATTATTAACGGTCATCCATTAGATATGGAGGTCAATGTAGATTCTGCTGCCACAGTGGTAAGAGAACAGACATATAAGTACCTACAAGGAAGGCAGGAATCCTTAAGCCTCAACAGCATGTTGGCCACTTTAGCCACCTATACCGGGGAGGCTCACCACCAATATGAAACCAACCCCAGTCTGCCCAGTTGCCTTTAACTGTCGTAACAGGACAGAGACCAAGTCTCATGGGGCGAGATTGGCTGAAGGAAATCAGGATAAATTGGCTGGAGATATTCCACAACACACACAGCGTATTCCAGGAACTTCTGTGCAAATATCAACAAGTTTTTCAGAGAGAGCTAGAGTGCATAAAAGGGCTAGAAGCCAAAATCTACATAGAGCCTGATGCAACACCAACATTTTTTAGAGCGTGACCGGTGCACTATGCTCTGCACCAAAATGTTGAAGTGGAGTTGAAATGTCCGCAAGATAATTACACCAGCACAGTTTTCAGAGTGGGCAGCACCAATGGTCCCAGTGTGAATGCCAGATCGCGCAATAAGGATTTGTGGCAACTACAAGCTGAGTGTGAACAAGGCTGCTAAAGTAGATAGATATCCTATTCCTAGGATAGAGAACCTCCACACGAAATTGGTAGGAGGCCTCAAGTACACTAAATTGGATCTAGTCATGTGTACCAGCAGCTTCTGTTGGAGGAAGGATCAAGGAATTTTGTCACTATAAACACACACAAAGACTTATTCAAATATACCAGGTTGCCCATCGGTATTTCCCCTGCCTCTGCTATATTTCAGTGCACGATGGAGAGCATTTTACAGGGATCCCAAAAGTTGTCATGTATCTGGATGATGTTTTACTCAAGGGGTAAAACCCGAAGGGCATAGTGCCAATTTGGAAGAAATCCTCAAGAAATTGAAGGAAGTCAAAGAAATGCGTATTACAGCCTGAAGAGGTCACACATCTAGATTTCAAAGTCGATGCAAAAGGCTTACATCCACTCGAGGACAAATTAAAAATTATAAAAGAGGTGCCACCACCAAGGAACATGACCAGGTTGAAGTATCCTTTAAGGACTGTCAACTACTATAGCCATCTTTTACCCAACTTGTCTACAGTTTTGGCCAACTGTTAATGAAGCATCAATGATGGAAGTGGGAAGATTCCCAGAGAAAATCTTTTGACCAAGTGAAACAGGTCTGACGATTGTTGACCTTGCTGGTCCACCTTAACCCAGACAAACCCATAATAGTGACGCATGATGCACAACCTTATGACAGAGGGGGTAGTACTTTCACATAAGCTGGACGATTGCGTGGAGCGGCCTGTCACCTTTTCTTTCCAGATTGCTTTGTCAGATGCCTTAAAGAAGTATTCACAGACAGATAGAGAGTTTGGCAGTCATTTATGTCTTAAACATTTTTCACCAATACATTTATGGTCACCACTTCACCATTGTCTCAGACTTTAAATTGCTATTTGGCCTTTTCCACTAGGATAAACCGGTTCCGCCAATCACATCAGCCAGAGTGCAAAAATGGGCATTACTGTTGACTACGTATTCTTATACTTTTCAATACAGATCAGGCACACAGAACACAAATTCTGCGCTTTAAGCCGCCTTCCACTACCACACATGATATCTGAGCCTCCCATTCCACAGAAGATTGTCGCAGCTCTGAATTTGCTCGACACATTGCCCATTTCATCAGCCCATAAGAAGACGTGGACTGACAGGGACTAGGGGCGAAATTCTCCCCCAACGGCGGGATGCCCGCCGACTGGCGCCAAAGCCGGCGCCAATCAGACGGGCATCGCGCCGGCCCAAAGGTGCGGAAGTCTCCGCATCTTTGGCGGCCTAGCCCCAACATTGAGGGGCTAGGCCGACGCCGGAGGGATTTCCGCCCCGCCAGCTGGCGGAAATGGCGTTTGTTGCCCCGCCAGCTGGCGCGGAAATGCGGCGCATGCGCGGGAGCGTCAGCGGCCGCTGTCAGTTTCCCAGCGCATGCGCGGGAGCGTCAGCGGCCGCTGTCAGTTTCCCGCGCATGCGCAGTGGGGAGAGTCTCTTCCGCCTCCGCCATGGTGGAGGCCGTAGCGGAGGCGGAAGGGAAAGAGTGCCCCCACGGCACAGGCCCGCCCGCGGATCGGTGGGCCCCGATCGCGGGCCAGGCCACCGTGGGGGCACCTCCCGGGGTCAGATCGCCCCGCGCCCCCCCCCCAGGACCCCGGAGCCCGCCCACGCCGCCTGGTCCCGCCGGTAAATACCAGGTTTGATTTACGTCGGCGGGACAGGCAATTCCTGGGCGGGACTTCGGCCCATCCGGGCCGGAGAATCCAGCGGGGGGTCCCGCCAACCGGCACGACCGGATTCCCGCCCCCGCCCAATCTCCGGGAGCGGAGACTTCGGCGGGGGCAGGGGCGGGATTCACGGCGGCCAACGGCCATTCTCCGACCCGGCGGGGGGTCAGTGAATGACGCCCCAGGTTTTATCAAAGGTAAAAAAGATGTTTCTAACTAGCTGGCATTTTGATAAGTCAGAGCAAGTCAGGCCCGACTTGCAGTGTTGAGATAAAATTAGCTGTGAACACGGGGTTCTTTTGTGGAGGTGGAATGTGATAGTGCCACTCCTAGGGCGAAAACCTCTTCTCCAGGAGTTGTACAGAGCACTTCCTGGCCAAACTGAGATGGCAATGTTGGCTCGGAGCTACATTTGGCGGCCAGGGATAGACAAAGAAATAGAGAGCATCGTCAGTTGATGTGAACATTGCCAGACGCAGCAGAGTCTTCCACCTGCAGCTAAACTACACCCTTTGGAGGGGCCGGGCTGTCCGAGGATGCGGCTCCACATGGATTTTGTGGGCCCTTTTATGGGAATGATGTTTTTAATCATTGTGGACGTCCACTGAAAATGGCTGGATGTCCAACTCACGTGTTCAACGGCTGCATCAGCCACGGTCGACAAGCTGCGAGATTTTCGCAATACACAGCAGCCCAAGGCGATTGCTTCTGATAATGGCACTGCTTTCATAGCCGAGGCTTTTCAATTCTTCATCAAGATTAATGGGATCCAATACATATGTATGGCTCCCTAGCACCGTGCTTCAAATAGGTTGACGGAATGAGGACTCATCTTGAACTTGTTTCCCCGAATTTGACGGGGAGGGTGGAGCAAATCTCACAGAAGGAATACCAGGCCTCAGTCAAGGGAGACAGATAGTTCGAAGCAGAAGATTTAGTTCATGTCTGGAATTTCGGATGGGGACCAGCTTGGGTACGTGGGAGGGTAATTGCACGGAGTGGCCCATTATCCTGTGTCATTGGCCGACAGGACCGCGAAGTGCAGAAGCATGTAGATTATATGGGGAGGTGGAAAACTGCTGCCAGTCGTAGTTACCAGTATACCAGCCACAGAGTCGGTGGTGATGGAATCGAGGTCTTCCTAAGAGAATCTCCTGAGAGTCCGTCTCCTCCACGCCAACCCACAGTACGCGTACATAGCGTACCCCGACGGGCGTGAGGTGACCGTCTCCATCAAGGACCTGGCCCCCTCTGGGGCCCCTGCCGCCCCCGCCCCGCAACCTCCACCCCGCTCCCTCTCTGCTCACGTCGATCCCTCGGCCTGTTACTACTCCGTACCAGCCGCTGTCATCCCGCAGTTTTGCCTCGAGCCAGCCGAAGCGGTGGGGGACGTCATGCCGCCTCCCGACCCAGCACCACCGACCGCACGGATACCGCCGGACACTACCTCAGCGCCGCAGCTCCGACGTTCAAAGAGATCGACCAAACCCATCGTTTGTCTCGACCTCTGACGACACGGAACCTCCTGATGGACTCTGTTCGTTACTCCCTCTTACATTCACAGTGACCGGGGCTCCTCCTTCATGAGTGAGGAGCTGCGTCGGTACCTGCTCGCCAGGGGCGTTGCCTCGAGCAGGACGACCAGTTACAACCCCCGGGGGAACGGACAGGTGGAGAGGGAGAACACGACAGTTTGGAAGGCCGTGCTGCTAGCCCTCAAGTCCAAAGGCCTACCAGTCTCCCGTTGGCAGGAGGCCCTCCCTGCCGCACTCCACTCCATCCGGTCCCTTTTGTGTACTGCAACGAATGCTACCCCTCATGAGCGGATGTTTCTCTTCTCCAGGAGATCGGCATCCGTGACATCGCTTCCGTCCTGGCTCCTGTCCCCGGGAGACGTCCTGCTCCGCAAGCACGTGCGGACCTCTCAGGCGGAGCCCCTGGTGGAGAGGGTCCGTCTCCTCCACGCCAACCCACAGTACGCGTACATAGCGTACCCCGACGGGCGTGAGGTGACCGTCTCCATCAAGGACCTGGCCCCCTCTGGGGCCCCTGCTGCCCCCGCCCCGCAACCTCCACCCCACTCCCTCTCTGCTCCCGTCGATCCCTCGGCCTGTTACTACTCCGTGCCAGCCGCTGTCATCCCGCAGTTTCGCCTCGAGCCAGCCGAAGCGGTGGGGGACGTCATGCCGCCTCGCGACCCAGCACCACCGACCGCACGGATACCGCCGGACACTACCTCAGCGCCGCAGCTCCGACGTTCAAAGAGATCGACCAAACCCATCGTTCGTCTCGACCTCTGATGACACGGAACCTCCTGATGGACTCTGTTCATTACTCCCTGTTTGTTCACTGTGTTTGCTACTCCATATTTTCACCCCGGACTTCCTTCTAAACAAGGGGTGAATGTGGTGATACACTACTGTACTTCCCTAGCATTGTACATAGTTATATAATAGTTGTGTGTAACATGGCCCTGTAATCCTATGTATTGTACTGTGTATTGTACCGTAGCTCTGTAGAGGTTCGGTCACCTGTATGTAACCTGACCTGGCCATGGAGAGCTCCTCCTTGGCCACTCCCCCGGGAGTTAGGTATAAGACCCAGCTTCTGAGACCTGACCCATTTTGTCTCGGGTCGTCTGTGTCGGGTAAGCTTCCTATGTAGTGTATTAAAGCCTTGGTTAAAGTCTCACATGTCTTTGTGGTTCTTGACGCTTAGTGCATCAGTGTCATTACTGGCTCACCTTTGGGATCTGCAAATTTGCCTGCTCCTGATGTGTCTCTGATACTTCAAGTTTGCAGAAACCAGTTTCAGAGTTGTAGCACTCCGCAAGAGTCCGAACGTTTCCTCATAGACTGACCTTATGAACATTGCCCGTTGGCTCCCTTACAGTTAATTCGGTTTGATTGTGCATGGTTGCAGAAAATAGTTTTTTTAACGTAAATCTACGGGAACTTAAGGGGGCTGAATGTGGTAGCGTAGCGCCTTTAAGGGATGCGCCTTCATGGGCCACGTGACCCACATGGAACCTTTGGGGGCCTGCGCCTATCGGATGCCAGGGCGCGCACCTGGGACTGATGGTCTTCAAGGTAAGGCTGGAGTCGGAACTAGTCTTGGGTTGGAGTTGTGTTGAACTGTAAATGCAAAGTTCTTGGGCTGGATTCGCCGTTGCCAGGTGCCGATATCATAATGGGCGATCTAGTGGAGAATAGACTCCGATGCCAAAATCGAGGCCGGCGGCGGTTTGAAATTGGTGAGCCATGCTCCACCCCCTCGGAAATGGGGTAATCGCATCAGGCGCCATTGCAACGGCGTTGGCACGTCATCGACCGGCCCTCCCATGATGCTATGCCCCAGTGGGTCGAGTTCCCGACGGCGCGGCACATGTGCGGTCTCAGCCATGGGGGAACCCAGCGTGGCAGCTGCGGACTGTGTCCAGCGGCGCCATATTCGGCCGGGATCCGTGCCGTTGGCCGGGGGGGGGGGTGCTTCTGTGAGGGCGGGGGCATGGCAGGGGGTGACCAGGGGAAGGGCTGTGGAGTCACGGATGGCGGGTCGGGTCTGCGCATGGCCAGTCTCATGTTGTACGGCGCGACCGCTGCAGGTCGTCAGCCGTGCGTATGCGTGGCCAGGGACCCGGCTATTCTCCACCCTTTTTTGGCGCGGGAGCCGGGAGTTTCACCTGGTACCGGTGCTAGCCCCTCACGGGTCCCGGAATCGCAGATTTTCACGCAGATTTTCTGGTCGTAAAATAACCACACATGCTCCGCTGGCATTAGCACTTAGCCGCTGAAACGGAGAATCTAGCCCCTTCTTTTTTAATGAATCACTGTTGTGATTTGGCACTGCCTCGTCGTATTGCTTTGCACTACAACAAACAGGGTGATTAACCTCAACATGCCCTTATACAACACAACAGAATGAGAAGCGTTCACCTTCATACCTGGAACCCTCATTGACAGAGCTGCTCCTGAAGCATAAGGAACAGACCATTGTGTACCGAACACCATAGTTGTTTCCCAAGGCTAAAATAAAAATGTTATCGCTAAATATGTGGTGCCCAAGCAAAATTGACAAAAATCTTGGGCTTTCCCCAGGAAATTTCCCGCCATAACTGATTGCCTTGCTTTGCACACTTTGCAGTTCAAAGTTTCTGGAGCAGGGTATGACAATGTTCACAAGAAGAAGCGTAAGACAAGCAATGGAAGCAGGGGTTAGAAGGCTGAGCACATTGATTAACAAGCAACTGGAATTTTCCAATCCTCGTTAAGGGTCAGATATTGAGGGAGCTCTCCACTAGCTATACCCCACAGAATCACAGAATTGTTACAGCGCAGAAGAAGGCCATTTGGCCAATCATGTCTGCACCTGCTCTTCAAACTTAGTGCCATTCCCTTGTCTTTTCCCCATCCCTTACACGTTCTTTCGATTCAAGTGATCATCTAATGCCCTCTTGAATGCCTCGATTGAACCTGCCACCACCACACTTCCAGGCAGTGCGTCCCAGATCCGAACCACTCTCTGTGCTCAAAAGTTATTTTCTTATATCACATTTGCTTCTCTTGCAAATTATTTTAAATCTGTGCCCTCTCGTTCTCAATCCTTTTATGAGCAGGAGCAGTTTCTCCCTATCCACTTTGTTCAGCCCCCTCATGATTTTGAAGACCTTTATCAAATCTTCTCTTGGCCTTCTTTTCTCCAGAACCGTCCCAACCTCTCCAATCTATCCTCATCCCTGATGTTTCTCATTCCTGGAAGCATTTTTGTAAATCTCTGCTGCTCTCTCTCCAATGCGTTCACATCCTTCCTATAGTATGGTGCCCAGAACTGTACACAATATTCCAGCTGAGATCTAACTAGTGTCTTGTATCGGTTCTGCATAATCTGCTTGTTCATTTACTCTATACTCCTATTAATAAAACCAAGGATACTAATTGCTTTATTAACTGCTCTCTCCACCTGTCTTGCTACCTTCTATGATCTATGCATCTATTCATTCAGGTCCCTCTGCTCCTGCACCCCCTTAAGAATTATACCCCTTATGCTATATTGTCTGTCCATGTTCTTCCTACCAAAATGCATCACCTCACACTTCCCCACATTGGACTTCATCTGCCACCTATCTGCCCACCCCCACCAACTTGTCCATGTCCTTTTGAAGTTCTACACTGTCCTCCTTATAGTTTACAATATTGCCAAGTTTTGTGTCATCTACCAAATTTGGAATTATCCCCAGGAATCCAGGAACTAGATCATTAATATATACCAGAAAAAGCAAAGGTCCTAAAGGAGGATGTTTCTCCCACACCCCTTTAGAATTTTCCTTACTTTCTCCTCTGCATGGGAGACATGGGGCTGGATTCTCCGCTGTCGGGATTCTCCGTTGTGCCGGCAGCCCAGGGATTTTCTGAGGGCATGGGGCTGCCCACAATGGGGAACCCCATTGACCGGCTGGCAAGACGGAGGATCCCGGGGCCACGGAGAATCCCGCCCATAGTGCTCAGGGGAGAGGACTTCAGCTGTGGCTCTGTTGACAGTTGTACAAGTTCCTAATCGACTTTGGGTAAATTGCCAGAATAATCTGTGAGCAATGTCAGAACCATGTCCTGATAGATTATTGGGAAACTAAACACCCCCAGTGAAGGGATTAATCTTCTCAAACACAAAAAGCATATACCAGAATCAACTATTTAGGGAAGCTCCGGTGGTTACACAACAGTGTAAAATGAATGATAGTTATTTGCGAAGCCATTTTATTTTCTCTCAATTTTTAGAATGGAAATCAAAATCGGGAGAGGTTTAAAATAGGTTGTAGACTCACAATCATCAGTTCTATCTTTCTCACAAAGTCAAGATATACCCACTTGTTTCAGAAGTCAACACACTTATTTCAAGATAACAGATTGAGCCCACAGTCATCTCTGCCCATGGACTAGTCACTATCTAACTCACCCTTGATAGCCTGCCACCTAAAACACAAAGAATGGGCCCTGATGCAGAAACGTTACAGGGTGCAACCTAAAAAAAACAGAGTTCATTCTGGGCCGGGTTAGTGGGGTTGCTCCTGGTGCTTATTGTGCTGGGAAGGACCCCACTATCCAGTGGCACTTTTATACATTTACTTCAAGTTGCAAAAAGTACAAGTGCTATGAAGATTTAGATTTTGAACAGAAGAACTCAGACTTTATGGCACCTGAGAGATTGAAAGGATTCAGTTTGATTGGTTTGCAGGTGGCCAATAGATTGGCCAAGGAATGTGTTCTACCCGGCAGTGATTGGGTCCTGCCAGGTGGGGCTTTTTCAGAGAACCCAGGAGAGAACTCCTGGATGCTGAGGAGAGAGGCTGTGTGTTTCTCTGTCTGTCTCTGTCTCTCTCCCTCTATCTTTTTTCCAAATATTTCCTGCCTACTGTTCCTGAGTCTGCAGAGAAGTCTCGAGACCCTGATGAGTCTATGGTGAAAACCATTACAGACTGAAAGCAAAGTCATTATCCAGCTGGAGGCTTAGACTGAAAAAAGATCTAACTGGAAGATATCCATGTGAAACAGAGGCTCTTATCCTTTTACTTTTAGTATTATTTTTTGCACCCCTCTTCCCCCTCTGTGTTTTTCTGTCCTGTGTATGTGTAGAGGGTGGGCGAGTTAAAGAAGAGGTGGGGGTTAGAAATTGGATAGTCGTCAACCAGTTATATTTGTTGCCTGTTTACTTATGGTTATCGTTATTAATAAAAGTTAATTGTGTATAAATTTACAAACCTGGTGACTGTAGTTATTAGGAAGCCAAAGGCCAAAGACTTCAGGTATTTTTTAAAAATTGAATTAATTTCAACTGTGTTGCAACTCTGGGCCAAGTGGGCTGGAATTGACCGTGCCCTAGCCCAGGGTGTCATAAGGCATTGCATAAAAGAATCTAAACTGTGCACCTTTTCTTATAGAAATCCTTCTTCATTCTTAATGGATCATTCTAAAATATCAACCAGGAAAAGGACATTTTCCTGCAAGTGAAATATATAGGGATTGTAGGATATCCTTCCATTTGCAGTTTATCTTTGCTTTAATTAGCACTGCACATATTACAGGAACAAATTATAAACAAAATCCCAAATATCATCTTGCTTCTAATTACGAGTGGTGAAGTTTCATTAAATTCCCATCAGGGCAGGAAAGACACAGCATTATTGCATCAATGCTTAATATCCCAGTATTCAGGATAATATTTACCACCTGGGGTTCTTGTGATGTGTAAATCTGCCCACAATGAGCACAGCAGCCAGGCATGAAGATGGGGGAAATGAATGCTGGAATTCATTGCAATGCACACAATTCTGGACAAGTTTATATTCAGGAGAATTTTCTTGAAATGTATAATCCAAAAATCAGACCAAGCATCTTTTTAGAAGTAGATCATTCAAAAAGTCCAATCTAAATATAAATCATTAAACATTGGAAGCTAGGAAATTATATATTAAATATTTTAAGCTTCAATTTATGTCGATAAATAATGAAAATTTACATTAATTAATTATGAATCTAACAGTTTCTCCTAGTTACACAATGAGGGGAATGTTTTAACTCACCTCTTTCAGTTTTGTGGTTAACCAATACTTCTTTCCATTTATTGCTCTCTATAAAATCAGCATTGTTATCTCTATAGAGCAGTATTAGCTCCACCCCACCTCGACCCATTTGTTTTCATCCCATTTCATTTTAACTGTCTTTTACCATTTCTTCCTTTCTTGTTTTTCTTAATATATATTAACACCCCCCCCCCCAACTTATCCACCTTTCCTTACCCTTTCTCCTCTTTGCTTCCCCCTTCCCCTCCCCCACATCTACAGTTCATCCTCTGATGTTAGTTTCTCTGCTGTTTGGCCTTTCACATCTTTTGTTCTCTCTGGGGACTGCCATTAGCACTCTTTTCCCTTGGTTTCTGTGGCCATTAGCACCCGTTTTCCCTGGGTTTTTGTGGCTATGGCTCATCTTTCATTCTCACTCCACTATATAAATATTTCCCACTTTCTCTGTCTGTTAGCTTGGACAAAGAGTCATCGGACTCGAAACGTTATCTCTTTTCTCTCCCTACAGATGCTGCCAGACCTGCTGAAATTTTCCAGCATTTTCTCTTTCAAATCAGCATTGTATTCTTTTCCAGTATTGTTGTCTTTCTTTCCACACCTAGTGGTGCACATCTGTTTCATAGTAACATTTGCTCCTGGAACAGGTCACTAGTCTGTCACCAGGGGCTTTTTAGCTTGAGACGCGCCAGTCCACATCAAGCATGGTTGACCAGAAGTCTCTCCCGCTCTTACCATCTGCTATTGGCGTGTTCTGGAACGATTCTGCAGGTTAGCACTCAGCCTGTTTGGCTGCGTTGTGAACCCACCTTCCTTGGCCTTCAAGTCCTGCGATGGGTGTCAAGCCTGGAGCTTCTGGCTCAGAGGCAAGTGCCTTACCCACTGAGCCACAAGACCTCCTTTTCCAGTAATATATCGGGCATAAATCGTTTTTAAGTTCAGGCTGGGGTACAGTGTGCAATTCTGGTCACTATAGGAAAGATGTGATTGCACCGGAGAAGGTGCAGAGGAGATTCACCAGAATATTCCCTGGGATGGAGCATTTGAGCTACGAAGAGAGGCTGGATAGGCTTGGGTTGTTTTCATTGGAGCAGAGGCGGTTTAGAGGAGATTTGAGGCAAACATTTTTCACTCAGAGAATGGTGAGAGTCTGGAATGCATCGCCTCAGACGGTAGTAGAGGCGGGAAACCTCATATCGTTTAAAAAACACTTGGAATGTCATAACAGGGGCAGCATGGTGGTGCAGTGGTTAGCACTGCTGCCTCATGGCACAGAGGACCCGGGTTCGATCCCGGCCCTTGGTCACTGTCTCTGTGGAGTTTGCACATTCTCCCCATGTCTGTGTGGGTCTCACTCCCACAACCCAAAGAAGTGCAGGGTAGGCGAATTGACCATGCTAAATTGCCCCTTTATTGGAAAAAAATGAATTGGGTACTCTAAATTTAAAATAAAGTAAAGGAAAAATGAAATGTCATAACATTCAAGGCTATGGGCCAAGTGCTGGAACGTGGGATTAGTGTAGCTACAGTGTTTTTTAGGTGCAGACTTGATGGGCCGAAGGGCCTCTTCTGTACTGTATGACTAATTTAAACAGAAAATATTTGAAAAGCTTGAAAGACAATGTTTCCCTAATTGGCAATATGTTCAACTTTATTTTTTTCAAATGGGCTGCATCATAGACCTTGACATATTATCTCATGAAGGCAAAATACCCTGTGTTACAAAATTCAGTTATAATGTTGCTTCTTCAGTTGCAGTCTTGGAGTGTTTTGTATCAAATTAGTCCTCAATTCCTTGCATAGCTGAACAAAAAATCTGCGCTGTGTTTCAATATCTCAAGGCTGAGAATGGCCATACGAACATAATGAACACATTATTAAAAGAGCAATGTTCTTTGTAAACCTTGCAAATTTTACATGATAGGATGTTTCACAAGATAAGACACAAAAAATTTGCAAATGCAAGGAAAAAGCATGTACCAGTAAAGTCATTACTCAGTGGCACCTATATATATAAAAAAATCCAATGATATTGTAATGACCCAGCAACTTTAACCATATAATCCAGTCTCAATTTTAAAGTGATAGATTTACGTGTTCATTATTCAGCATGCATTTGATTAAAGGAGCCATGAATACAGCCCCACAAAGATCATCTTAGTGTAATGAATTATCCATCAGCAGTACCTATTTTCATAAAATGTATAAACTATGACTTTTAACTCAAAGTACAGATTACTGATGGCTTTATACACCTAATCCATACTCATATAGAATGAATTGCGATGATTTCTGCCCTCTATCCCTTTCCCTTAAGTTTTTTTTCCACTCCTTTATTCCTGGCTCTGCACTTGCTTTCTTCATCTCTTCCATCTTTCAGTTTTGATGAAAGGTCATCGATCTGAAAAGTTAGCTCTGTTCCTCTCGCCTCAGTTTTTAAATTTTTTAACAGGATGTGGGCTTCACTGTCGAGACCAGCATTTGTTGCCCATCCCTAATTGCCCTAGAAAAGGTGGTGGTGAGCTACCTTCCTGAACCTCTGCAGTCCATGTGGTATAGATACAGTGCTGTTAGGGGGAGAGTTCCAGGATTTTGACTCAGCGACAGTGAAGGAACGGCGATATATATCCAAATCAGGATGGTGAGTGACTTGGAGGGGGACTTCCAGATGGTGAGGTTCCCATGTATCTGCTGCCGTTGTCCTTCTAGATGGCAGTGGTCATTGGTTTGGAAGGTGCTGCCGAAGGAGCCTTGGTGAATTCCTGCATTGCATCTTGTAGATAGTACACACTGTTGCAACTGTGCTTCGGTGGTGGAGGAAGTGAATGTTTGTGGAAGGGTTGCCAATCAAGTGGGTTGCTTTGTCCTAGATGGTGTTGAGCTTCATGAGTGTAGTTGGAGCTGCACTCATCCAGGGAAGTGGGGAGTATTCAATCACACTTCTGACTTGTGCCTTGTAGGTGATGGACAGGCTTGGTGAGTCAGGAAGTGACTTACTCACCGCAGGACCCCTAGCCTTTTGTAGCCACAGTATTTATAAGGCTAGTCCAGTTCACTTTGTGATCGACGCTAACTCCCAGGATGTTGATCATGGTGTATTAAGTGATGCTAATGCCGTTGATAGTCAAGGGGCTATGGTCTTATTAGAGATGGTATTGCCTGGCACTTATGTGGTGCGAATGTTACTTAAAAAAAAAAAAATTTAGTGTACCCAATTCTTTATTTTTCCAATGAAGGGGCAATTTAGCGTGGCCAGGGGCAGCACGGTGGCGCAGTGGGTTAGCCCTGCTGCTTCACAGCGCCGAGGTCCCAGGTTCGATCCCGGCTCTGGGTCGCTGTGTGGAGTTTGCACATTCTCCCCGAGTTTGCATGGGTTTCGCACCCACAACCCAAAGATTTGCAGGCTAGGTGGATTGGCCATGCTAAATTGCCCCTTAATTGGAAAAAATTAATTGGGTACTCTAAATTTTTTTTTTAAATGTTTTTTAAATTAACGTGGCCAATTCACCTACCCAGCATTTCTTTTTGAGTTGTGGGGATGAGACCCACGCAGATACGGGGAGAATGTAGAAACTCCACACGGACAGTGACCCAGGGCCGGGATCGAACTCGGGCCCATGGCGCATGAAGCAGCAGTGCTAACAATCGTGCCGTCCGATGGTGCGAATGTTACTTGGCACTTGTCAGCTCAAGCTGGCATTTTGTCCAGGTCTTGCTGCATTTCACCGTGGACTGCTTCAGTGTCTAAGGAGTCATGAATTGTGCAATCATCAGCGAGTATTCCCACAACTGACCCTATATTGGAAGGAGGGCCACTAATGAAACAGGTGAAGATGGTTGGGCCTAGGACACTACCCTGAGGAACTCCTGCAGTGATGTCCCAGGACTGAGATGACTGACCTCCAATCACCACGACCATCTTCCTTTGTGCCAGGTATGACTCCAGCCAGTGGATAGTTTTCTCCCTGATTCCCATTGACTCCAGTTTTGCTAGGACTCCATGATGCCATACTCTGTCAAATGCTGCCTTGATGACAAGGGCCATCACTCTCACCTCACCTCTGGAGTTCAGCTATTTTGTCTAAGTTTGCACCAAGGCTGTAATGAGGTCAAGAGATGAATGACCTTGGCAGAGCTCAAACTGAGTACCAGTGAGCAGGTTATTGCTAAATAAGTGCCGATTGATACCACTGTTGATGACCCCTTCCATCACTTTGCTGATGATGGGGAGTAGTGCGGTAATTGACTGGGTTGGATCTGTCCTGCTTTTTGAGCACAGGACACACCTGGGCAATTTTCCGCATTGTTAGGTAGATGCCAGTGCCAGTGTTGTAGCTCAGTGAGAAGTTTTACAACACGAGGTTAAAGACCAACAGGTTTGTTTCAAATCACTAGCTTTCGGAGCACTGCTCCTTCCTCAGGTGAATGCCTGGTCATTCACCTGAGGAAGGAGCTACGCTCCGAAAACTAGTGATTTTAAACACACCTGTTGGACTTTAACCTGGTGTTGTAAAACTTCTTACTTTGCTCACCCCAGTCCAACGCCAGCATCTCCACATCAGTGTTGTAGCTGTTCTGGAACAGTTTGACTAGCGGTGCGGAAAGTTCTGGAACACAAGCCTTCAGTACTATTGCCAGAACATTGTCCAGGCCCATAGACTTTGTAGTTTCCAGTGCTTTCAGCCATTCTTGGGAGTTTATGGGGTGAACCGAATTGGCTGAAGACTGGCATCTGTGATGCTAATAGCATTTTTCCTGATTTGTTCCCTGCTCATAGTAGTTAGCCTGGTCCTCTGCAAGGACTATTTGTGGGCCATTTGATAATAGATTGTTGAGATTAAGGGCGCGATTTACCAGCCACATACTGCTGGAATCGGGACAGGATGAGGCTGGTAGATTCCACAAGAGCACTCTTCCAGGATTCCCGAAGGTCATTACGCCTCGCGAGAAAACGTCCTAATTTGGAACCCACCCACCAGAGTTAAGTGAGGTCTGCCAATGCCAGATCTAACCTTTACCTGAGATCTACAGGCCTTGCTGAGGAGACCCCAGCTGGGCACCGTTTAGCACTAGTCACCACATGTGGGAACCAGGCAGAACGGCACTTGGGGGGTCTCTCAGGTGATTAGAGGCCCCAGGCAGTGGGTATCTGGTCAGGATGGCACTTGTTTTGCTGATGCCACATGGGCACCATGGCAGTGTCAGCCTGGCACCCTGGCAGCACTACCTGGGTGCCATGGCAGTAACACCTAGATGCCAGCCAGGCACTTCCAGCGTGCCCAGTTGACATTGCCAGGCTGGCAGGGACAATGCCAGGATTCCAGCCTGGCAGTGCCCAGGTGGCATTTTGCCTGTGCTGGAGATAGGGCCCGGGGATGCCTGCCCGGATCAGGTGGGGTGCCGGGGGCTTGAAGACCCCCAACAGGGTAGTTGGGGCATTGGGCGGGGGTTTGGTGGTCACATTGGGGGGGGGGGTCGAGAGATCGGGGTGCCAAGATCTCTTCCTGCACTGACGAGCGGAGTTCCTCAGGGCAGGGAATACGACGGAATACGGAAATAAGAGAATCAATAGGAAGAGCCCTTACAGGTGTAAAAACCTCAGTTCCTAGTACAAAAATGGTTAAAAATGGGACACAACCTACATTTCACACTTAATTTAATGTGATACTATCTTGAAACATAATTTCTAAGGTATTAGGTCGGGGGGGCGGGGGGTGTTAAAAGATTGGTGCACCATTTAAAAATGGCTTGTTGGAGGAAATTATGCTGCGTGTGGCCTCAGGGGGAGGGGGCACCGGGGCCCGAAATAGCAATAGAGTGCTGTTAGATAGCGGGGTCATTCCCAACACTACAAGTCAAGGTAGCTGGAGTCAGATGACCAGCAATACGTCCAAAGCTCCACTTCAAGGATGCTTGCAAATGTGACATGAAGGCCCAAAACATCGATTCTCACATCTGGGAGGCACTAGCTGAAAGCAGAGGAAAATGGCAGCACTTCCATGATGACCAGTGGCTACAGCAGCATGGCAACAGGCACCAACACTGAAAACAACAACCCAGAACCACACCAGAGAACCATTTCACATGTGGCATTTTTTACAGAATCTGCCTCCCACAGATTGGGCACAAGTCGTCTGCAAAACTGTACCATATGAAGATACTCTATCCCCAATGGATTTGTTTTGCTGCATGTCCAATATTTGACACATAAGGAATAATGCCACTGATGAATATGCCACAACATTGGCATTAACCATTGTCTCCACTTATTTTCCACCTTTATATATAGCAATTGTGTGAAGATACTCGAACAAAGCTGCATTGTCCAGCCACTGATAGAATGTAATCAATCATTAATTTCTCACATGGTCACACCAACTCAGAATCACCTGTTTGATTACAAAGAGACAATCTCAGCTATGTCAACTCTCATATGAGTACAATAATTAAAGATAGACTTCTACTAAAGAGAGACATATAGAACATTTTTAAAGCAAATATGTGATCCACAACCCATTCAAAACATGTTTTTGTCAGATAATTTCCCTTAGATCACCAACATGTTATTTTTCAGATGACACCATCTGAAGTCTGAAGAGCATTTGAATTCTGAACACATATCAGTCTAAAAATTACTCTCGTAATATCAGCCAATGAATAACGAATATGACATTCCTTTGTCTGGTATTTTAGCAGATGCTTTAACCCATTTGCAATAAGTAGGCTAATTGTATTAAAATAGTGGAGAGAGCACTGTCTCAGGAGAATGTTAAGCTTTCATCCATTAATGTAGCAACAACAATTTCTAACCAACATGTGCCGATGTGATTTCCAAAATTTACAGAACTTTTGTGAATTTATTCAACTTTGAAAAGTTGAATTTATGCAATTATGGTATCTAGCCTCCCTTTAAATGCTATTTAACTGAAGACCTCAGCATGAGCAGCAGCAGCAGTACAAGCTGGCTAACTGACAGACAACAAGAAGGATGCAGGTGGAGTTGTCGTGGCGAGAGGACGAATGCTGTCATCCAGAGAGAGGACAGTAAGCTCATGGAGCCACTCCTAATATCCTGGCATGGCATCTGAGCAACGCTAGAAAACAGTTGCGACAGCAGTCTGAGTTTGTATCACAGCATCCTGAGCTTTAGCTGGGGGACGAAGGTTGGATAGCTCCTGTTTGTGCTCCTTGGATTCTTGCAACATCAGCAGGTATCAGATGCTGCATCACACAAGCGGGTCCACAGTCTGTGAGTGGAATTAGCCATCATTCATGGGCTGGAAAGGATGGGCTGCAAGCTCTGCTCAAAATCCTGTCCCCAATTTGTGCAGGACTCCTTCATGCCCATTAACATTGACCGCACTACCCAAAGCACCAAGTGTTTTGTGTGCATGCTCAGCAGCCTCCTTCTGTGGGCAGCCCCATCAAAGTCCTTAATCTCCACAGTCTCTGGTGAGCTGACACCTGCACTTACATCCTGGCTGTAGGTCACATGCCTGATGCCCCACCTTACGTAGATCCCACCACCATGCCCTCCTCTAATATATGCACAACATCAGTATTTGAGCTGGTGGCTGCGACTGTGAAACTTGACCGTGCATCTTCATCCTCACTCTTTGTTGCTCCTCCGCTGCCTGTCAGGTTTCACTTCTTTGACATCTGAAAGGAGTAAGGCAGAATGGTGGGGGTGTGGTGTGGAGAGTGGGGCTTGGGTGGTGGGGGTGAAATTATAAGTGCAGGCTTATACAATCTGCAGCCTGTAAATCAGAAGTAAGTGAGGATGTACAGGAGGATACTGACATTTTCAAAAGTTTCAGAGTCTCTGCTGTCCACAGCCTGAGCAATGACCATCCCAGTAATGACCATCTCCTCCATGGGGGTCAGGACTGCAGCCATGTTCCCCCTCCCTTAGCTCCCACTACTTTGGCTTTGCCCCATCTTGTCCTAAAGAGTAAAGAGTAGGGAAGTGAATGTCATGCAGCCTCTTTGGGTGGTGTGGCTCTCCTGGTTAAAAAGCTTATAGTGCTTGCAAGTTGTGCAATGTGAGTGTGACGATTGCATCAGTGCTCATTTTGTGAGGTGGATGCCAGGTGTGACTCCTGCTTGATAGAGCTTGTTGGTAGGTGATGGGGATGTAGTGAATTGAGCAGTGTTTGAGGATAGTAGTGCAGTTGGTAGGTTAAGGTTTTCAAGATGCATTCAGTGACCTTGACCAATAGTATGAAGTCATTACATTCATGTGCCGCAGCATCCGAGTTGTTGGGGCAATACTCTAGACATTGACCTCCATAGCTATCTGCTCCCACTGCCTTTCTGGCATGTTTCTGGAGGACATTCTGCCCCCCCCCCCCCCCCCTGTGGATACAGAACATCTTCCTGTTCACCTCCTCCACCCCAGCATCCAGTACAATGTCCAGAAACCTTAGAGCCTGCTCTCTCTATGTTTTGCAATTATTCAAAGTTTCCAAGACTAATGGTTAACATTGCTGCCTCACGGTGCCGAGGTCCCAGGTTCGGTCCCGGCTCTGGGTCATTGTCCGTGTGGAGTTTGTACATTCTCCCCGTGTTTGCGTGTGTTTCGCCCCCACAACCCAAAGATGTGCAGGCTAGGTGGATTGGCCACGTGAAATTGCCCCTTAATTGGAAAGAAATGAATTGGATATTGTAAATTTATAAAAATAATTTTTTTTTAAAATGTTTCCAAGACCAGACTCACATCCAGGCCCATTGCTCCAGCCATAATGCATTCCACACCCGCCCGCCTCCCCCCCCCCCCCCCCCCCCCGCCATCCCCCATATAAGATCTAACATCTAGTTCTAAGTGATGCGAGCCACTCAGGATATTGGCCTCCTGCTCATGCATCCAGTCGATCAACAACAAGAGCTAGTATAAGGTGAATGCTGAAATCATTGAAATGTGTAAGCAGCACCAAGTTGACAAGCTGCCTATTTTGCAACCAATGGGCACAGGTTAATCTTACATCATTGTCGTGTTAAGCACGTTGAGATAACATGGGCTGCAACTATAATTCAAGTAGACTCCAGACCTTGAGTTTAGTTCAATTTGATTTATTGAACCTGTCACACAGTTAGCACAGTTCTCTGTGAGTTCAACACTCTGCGAACCTAGCTGTGATTTCTCTATCTAAACTGAACCAGACTAGCTCTTCTCCACGTGCTGTAGGCGCTACGTGATATGTACACTGGACCCACTCTGTAGATGTCCCCAGTGGAAATAGGTGGAGTGTGAGTGCCTTGTGCCTTCTATAGTGGGAAACCACCTCCCAAGTGTTCTGCCTGCTGATTGGTCATGTCCTGTTCCCTGTGCTCATTAGCTGCCTGTCTGTATCTCATTAAGTGCCTGTCAGCATATCATGACAATCATGATTCCCTCGCCTGTTTTTCAGAAGCTGTCAAATATAGCCTCCATTGTATTCAAGCAGGTCAAAGCATAAAACAGTAAGCTTAAGCGTGAGGTAATTAACTGGCAATGTTGAAGGTGGCAGTTAATTAAGCTGTAAAGGCAGGTAGAAAAGTAACCTTTGCAGTTTGGACAATTTCATAAATGAGCCTTTGTCTACAATAGATAAGGTACTTTTTTTAACACAATTCTGAGCCTAAAGTAATACTTAATGCAGAAAAATATTTGTAGTTTTTAAAACCTATAAAAGATATATTTGGTAAATGTACAGTAGCAGTTGAAAAAGGTTTATGTTAAAGAACAGTCAATGAGTAGTTGTGACTGTTTACCTGGTTATTGGGAATATTGTGTAATGATCAATGACAAAAGGTTCATGTGAGCATTGCCCAACATTCCTACTACAAATTACACCCAAATAGGTTAAAATAAACTGAATTTATTTATCTCAAATATATGCTTCAAAGAAAATTATGGGGTGGATTTTCCGTGTGGAAATCAGGACTGCTGCATTCCGACCCGCACATGGGTAAAGTCCAATGCGATGACGTTGGGTCATGAGCCTGACATCAACATGCCCGTTTCCCATAATGCGGAAGTCTGGCGGGTACCATAATCTTAAGCACTAAAGGGCAATTCAGCCTGTTGCCAAGCCAATTGACCTGAATAATACGATGCCCATGCCATTATGTGGTGGGTGCACGGGAGACACATTCTGTGCGAGTTATGTTTGTCAAAGGGGAAGTGCTGCAAAGGTGGGCATAAAGACTGCAAGGAGGACTGTGACTGACGTTACCAGAACTGGCTGGGTGTCTTTGGTATTGTGGTTACTTTTATCTTCCTTTCAATTTAAAACTCCATCCAGTCACTTTCTGAGGGAAGGGGGTCAGCCAGAAAACGTTGCAGGAAAATTGTGGACTGCAGCATTTGTGGTCAACATTGCTCCTCCCTATGGGAATCATCCATTCTGTGGGAGCCTCCACCTCCAATGGGGAGGAAGAGAAGGAGAAGGAAGAGGGCAGCTGGCCAGGGTTATATGTGCCTTGTGGTCTAGCAAGCTGGATTACATGATGCTGAGCAAAGGCCTGCAGAAGGGAAGCAACAGCAGCTGCCATGCAGACAGTGGCATCAGTTTTGGGACAGGGGGGACCTATACCGTTGGGATGGTCTCCACCTGAACCGAGCTGGACCAGTGTTCTGGCGAAAAGAGTAAATAGGGTGGTCAATAGGACTTTAAACTAAAGATTGGGGGGGAAGGGAAAGTCAGGGAACCAAGAGGTGAAGTAATCAGTGGGAAGCGTAGCTGCTTAGGAATACAAAAAAGCACGAAAAGACAGAACTCAGAAGAGGTTACAATAGTCCCCATCCCACAAAATATGACACAGTGTATGGAAAGGCTCAGTAAACCAAGGTCCACCACACTAAGAAAACAAAAAGGGACGGTCAATAGAGAATTAAAGGTGCTATATTTAAATGCGCGCAGTGTACGGAACAAGGTAGATGAGCTTGTGGCCCAGATTGTGACTGGCAGGTATGATGTGGTAGGCATCACAGAGACATGGTTGCAGGGGGTTCAGGACTGGCATTTAAACATCCAGGGATTCACAACCTATCGAAAAGACAGGGAGGTGGGCAGAGGGGGCAGGGTTGCCTTGTTAATTAGGAATGAAATTAAATCAATAGCACTAAACGACATGGGGTCGGATGATATGGAGTCTGTGTGGGTAAAGTTGAGGAACCACGAAGGCGAAAAAACCATAATGGGAGTTATGTACAGGCCTCTTAACAGTGGTCAGGACCAGGGGCACAAAATGCACCACGAAATAGAAAGTGCATGTCAGAAAGGCAAGGTCACCGTGATCATGGGGGACTTTAATATGCAGGTGGACTGGGTAAATAATACTGCCAGTGGACCAAGGAAAGGGAATTCATTGAATGTTTACAGGAGGGCTTTTTGGAACAGCTTGTGATGGAGCCCACGAGGGAACAGGCCGTTCTGGACTTAGTGTTATGTAATGAGCCAGACTTGATTAAAGATCTTAAAGTAAGGGAGCACTTAGGAGGCAGTGATCATAATATGGTCGAATTCAATCTCCAATTTGAAAGAAAGAAGGTAGAATCAGATGTAAAGGTGTTACAGTTAAATAAAGGAGCATGAGGGAGGAACTGACGAAAATCGACTGGGAGCAGAGCCTAGTGGGAAAGACAGTAGAACAGCAATGGCAGGAGTTTCTGGGAGTAATTGAGGACACAGTACAGAGGTTCATCCCAAAGAAAAGAAAGGTTATCAGAGGGGGGATTAGGCAGCCATGGCTGACAAAGGAAGTTAGGGAATGCATCAAAGCAAAAGAGAAAGCCTATAATGTGGCAAAGAGTAGTGGGAAGTCAGAAGATTGGGAAGGCTACAAAAACAAACAGAGGATAACAAAGAGAGAGATAAGGAAAGAGAGGATCAAATTTGAAGGTAGGCTAGCCAGTAACATTAGGAATGATAGTAAAAGTTTCTTTAAATACATTAAAAACAAACGGGAGGCAAAAGTTGACATTGGGCCGCTCCAAAATGACGCTGGTAATTTTGTGATGGGAGACAAGGAAATAGCTGAGGAACTGAATAAGTACTTTGCGTCAGTCTTCACAGAAGAAGACATGAGTAATATCCCAACAATTCCGGAGAGTCAGGGGGCAGAGTTGAATATGGTAGCCATCACAAAGGAGAAAGTGCTAGAGAAACTAAGAGGTCTAAAAATTGATAAATCCCCGGGCCCAGATGGGCTACATCCTAGAGTTCTAAAGGAGATAGCTGAAGAAATAGTGGAGGCGTTAGTTATGATCTTTCAAAAGTCACTGGAGTCAGGGAAAGTCCCAGAGGATTGGAAAATCGCTGTTGTAACCCCCCTGTTCAAGAAGGGAACAAGGAAAAAGATGGAAAATTATAGGCCAATTAGCCTAACCTCGGTTGTTGGCAAGATTCTAGAATCCATTGTTAAGGATGAGATTTCTAAATTCTTGGAAGTGCAGGGTCGGATTAGCACAAGTCAGCATGGATTTAGTAAGGGGAGGTCGTGCCTGACAAACCTGTTAGAGTTCTTTGAAGAGATAACAAATAGGTTAGACCAAGGAGAGCCAATGGATGTTATCTATCTTGACTTCCAAAAGGCCTTTGATAAGGTGCCTCACGGGAGACTGCTGAGTAAAATAAGGGCCCATGGTATTCGAGGCAAGGTACTAACATGGATTGACGATTGGCTGTCAGGCAGAAGGCAGAGAGTTGGGATAAAAGGTTCTTTTTCGGAATGGCAACCGGTGACGAGTGGTGTCCCGCAGGGTTCAGTGTTGGGGCCACAGCTGTTCTCTTTATATATTAACGATCTAGATGACGGGACTGGGGGCATTCTAGCTAAGTTTGCCGATGATACAAAGATAGGTGGAGGGGCAGGTAGTATGGAGGAGGTGGGGAGACTGCAGAAAGATTTAGACAGTTTAGGAGAGTGGTTCAAGAAATGGCTGATGAAATTCAACGTGGGCAAGTGCGAGGTCTTGCACTTTGGAAAAAAGAATAGAGGCATGGACTATTTTCTAAACGGTGACAAAATTCATAATGCTGAAGTGCAAAGGGACTTGGGAGTCCTAGTCCAGGATTCTCTAAAGGTAAACTTGCAGGTTGAGTCCGTAATTAAGAAAGCAAATGCAATGTTGTCATTCATCTCAAGAGGCTTGGAATATAAAAGCAGGGATGTACTTCTGAAGCTTTATAAAGCATTAGTTAGGCCCCATTAAGAATACTGTGAGCAATTTTGGGCCCCACAGCTCAGGAAGGACATACTGGCACTGGAGTGGGTCCAGCGGAGATTCACACGGATGGTCCCAGGAATGGTAGGCCTAACATACGATGAACGCCTGAGGATCCTGGGATTATATTCATTGGAGTTTAGGAGGTTGAGGGGAGATCTAATAGAAACTTACAAGATAATGAATGGCTTAGATAGGGTGGATGTAGGGAAGTTGTTTCCATTAAGAGGGGAGACTAGGACCCGGGGGCAAAGCCTTAGAATAAAAGGGAGTCACTTTAGAACAGAGATGAGGAGAAATTTCTTCAGCCAGAGGGTGGTGGGTCTGTGGAATTCATTGCCACAGAGGGCGGTGGAGGCCGGGACGTTGAGTGTCTTTAAGACAGAAGTTGATAAATTCTTGATTTCTCGAGGAATTAAGGGCTATGGAGAGAGAGCGGTTAAATGGAGTTGAAATCAGCCATGATTGAATGGTGGAGTGGACTCGATGGGCCGAATGGCCTTACTTCAGCTCCTATGACTTATGGTCTTATGGTCTTATGGACAGTGGAGAAGGCACTATCCAGTCAATATAGTCTACTGGCTAAGGCTCACTTCATTGCAAATGACAGATCGCCAGTGCCTCTGAAGACTCTGGCTGTCCACGGACACTGTCATAGCAATCTGTGACATGCTGGCTGCTGACATTGCATCCATCATGTCGGTTGCCACTCAATGCCTGTGGCCTTGGATTCTTTTCACCTCAGGGTACTTCCAGGCCTCAGCTGCGTGGAAGTTCACACGCAGCTGCACATCACTGCATTAAGATAATGATTGATGCCCTGTTCAGGCCTGCCCATTAATTAATTTCATATATTGATGACAAAGTCAGCCAGTTTGATAAAGTCAGGAGGTTTTAGCGTATTCCAGGTTTTCCAATTGTGCAGGGCATAATAGACTGCACGCGTGAGGTGATTAAAGTGTCTTCTTGACAACCAGAGACATTCGTAAACAGGAAGGGATATCATTCCATTAACATGTAGCTGGTATACGGTCAGAGGAAAAGCATCATTTAGATGTGCACACACCATATGGGCAGAAGCCATGATGACTATGTACTGAGGCACTCCCAGGTTTCAGGAATGTTCAGTGGATCACAACCTTCAGACAGTTGGTTGCTGGGGGAAAGAGGATAACCTCTTAGGAGATGGCTGATGGATGTCAGCACAAAAAGCATGGACTAATGCTCAGAAGGGGGCAGGAGGTTTATTGGGGATGTGAGGGAAAACATTTTTACCCAGAGGGTGTGAGAGTGTGGAAATCGCTGCCTGATAGAGTGGTGGAAGCAGAGACACCCATATCATTTAAGAAGTACTTAAATGTGCACTTGCGGTCTCAAAGCATACAAAGATATGGGACAAGTGCTGGGAAATGGGATTAGAATAGTTAGGTGTTGTATTTGACCGGCACGGACTCAATGGGCCGAAGGGCTTTTTCTGTGCTGTATGACTCGATAACGCTATAAGATACAATGAAAGCCATTTATCTACTAGGGCACTCATTGAGCAGACCATTGGTTCTTTCAAAATGTGATTTTTATGTATTGACAGATCAGATGGTGCTCTGCAATATGCATCTTCTAGAATGTCAATAATGGCCACGGTATGCCGTATGTTGCATGACCTGGCCTTGCAGAGAGGGAAAGTCCTGGCAGTTGATGATTTGGTAAGACACGCCAGTCAGTTTAAGGGAGGGTCTCGGTGCCAAAGAGACACTTATAATGAGAAAATTCCATCAGCACTGTGTCTGCAACACAAGAATACTTGCTTGGTCCTTGCCCCCTTCTCATGTCATCTCCCTCTCATGAGAACAGGTCCATGTCTACGAAGAGATATGTGGAGTCAATATGCACAAAGGGACCAGAATGAACACAAACTCACTTAACACCATCTGGCCCATCCAAATCAAAACCATCACATCAGATAATGTAGTAATGCAGCTGGAAAATCAGTCACTTATGGCACAGAAGGAGGTAATTTGGCCGATCGGAGCTCTGCTGTGGTGGGTGTTTCTCGTACTGGCCGGAGCCTCACATATCAATTGGAGGGATTTGCGTCAATGGCAGAAGGATGGAAGAGGAGTTGTCCTCATTAGAAGTGCGCTGAGTAGTGCCCTTCCTCCTTTGTTAACTGCAAGTAGGAAGTGGTTGTGACTCCAGTCTTCTCGTCCCCCTCTCGCGAAGGCTGTGGGCACTTGAGCTCCGAGACAAGGTGATAGAGTGCAGGTCAGCCTGCATACCCACTATGCTACCAGTAAGTTGTTGGGTTTGGCCCTCCATGACAGTCACCGGTCTCTCAATGGAGAAAGCCATGCTGAAAGGTGGGTCATCACAGCATTAATGGCCAGGGTGCGCAACACCTCTGGAATCCCTGCCACATCTCCACATACCTCGCACGATATGTTCAGCATTTGCAGCCTGCTGAATGACCCCAGAGACTGACCGGCAGATGGGGCGCAGCATCTAAGTCGCTTCCAATACTTCTCTGAGTGCCAGAAGCCCTATCACAGTCTCTGACAGTTGGCCTTGCGATTCTGATGTGCTCTCACCAGTGTATTGATCCCTTATTACTGACCAGTGCATTCGCACCAATGTACAAGTGTCAGCGCTGGTGCTGCTGTGGAGCAAGGATGTGATGCTGCACTATCTAAGGGGATTGGGCAGAGGGGAAGAAGGCATAAACAAAAACAAGGAGAATGAGGGGCATCAGCATCAGGTGTGTTCAGAGACACAGGCTTCCTCTGAACACACTGACACGATTGGGATATAGTAGGCAGTATTTGAATATTAGACACTTTCACGTTCATCCAGACTGTCCTCCCCAAGTTGTGCAAATCTCCACAGTCAAAGTCAATCAATGTCACCTTCCTAACAACTTCCCCAGTTTCCCAAACAGTTGCCCCGACCCCCGAAGCACACAACCCCCCAGGACACAGTTTGCAGGAGAGAGATATGTGCACTTGGAATCTGACTGCCCTGTGGCCTTCCTCCAACTTCGCCTCAGACAATGGATCAGCTGCAGCAATGGGCCTCCAGCTCCAGGAACTCCTCCTCTTGCCCGTTGAGAATGGTCAGGATGGGATGATGACCAACAGTCCTGGCCCTTTCCCCTTCATTGTGCACCTTCCTCTCCTGGACACTGTAATGTCTAGGCTATGCTGTAATCATGCCTTCATATGTGATGGCCAACATGTACTTTGTTAGGGAGCAACATTTCTCAATGCCCCTTGCCTGTTAAAAGATGTTACAGTTGAAAGCACCCCAGACCTACCCCAAAACCCTATTGCCTTGCAAAGTGACATGTCTGCATCATACCTCCCTCTACACTTGGGCAATACACCAGACAATCACATTCAAGCCACTCCACACCCAAACACCTTTCCATCCAGATCCATCTCCAAAATGGTTAGAAACTCAGCCTGACTTTCAATACTCTTGAGGGTTCTACCATTCACTGTATATTCCCTACCTGCATTAGACCTTCCAAAATCCATTACCTCACATTTGTCCAGATTAAACTCCATCTGCCATCTCTCTGCCCAAGTCTCCAAACGATCTAAATCCTGCTGTATCCTCTGACAGTCCTCATCGCTATCCGCAGTTCCATCAACCTTTGTGTCGTCTGCAAAGTTACTAATCAGACCAGTTACATTTTCCTCCAAATCATTTATATGTACTACGAACAGCAAAGGTCCCAGCATTGATCCCTGCGGAACACCACTAGTCACAGCCCTCCAATTATAAAAGCACCCTTTCATTGCTACTCTCTGCCTTCTATGACCTAGCCAGTTCTGTATCCACCTTGCCAGCTCACCCCTGATCCCGTGTGACTTTACCTTTTGTACCAGTCTACCATGAGGGACCTTGTCAAAGGCCTTACTGAAGTCCATATAGACAACATCCACTGCCCTACCTGCATCAATCACCTTTGTGACCTCTTCGAAAATCTCTATCAAGTTAGTGAGACACGACCTCCCTTTCACAAAACCATGCTGCCTCTCATTAATATGCCCATTTGTTTCCAAATTGGAGTAGATCCTGTCTCGAAGAATTCTCTCCAGTAATTTCCCTACCACTGCATAAGGCTCACCGGCCTGTAGTTCCCTGGATTATTCTTGATACCCTTCTTAAACAAAGGAACAACATTGGCTATTCTCCAGTCCTCCGGGACATCACCTGAAGACAATGAGGATCCAAAGATTTCTGTCAAGGCCTCAGCAATTTTCTCTCTAGCCTCCTTCAGTATTCTGGGGTAGATCCCATCAGGCCCTGAGGACTTATCTACCGTAATATTTTTCAAGACGCCCAACACCTCATCTTTTTGGATCTCAATATGACCCAGGCTATCTACACACCCTTCTCCAGACTCAACATCCACCAATTCCTTCTCTTTGGTGAATGCTGATGCAAAGTATTCATTTAGTACCTCGCCCATTTCCTCTGGCTCCACACATAGATTCCCTTGCCTATCCTTCAGTGGGCCAACCCTTTCCCTGGCTACCCTCTTGCTTTTTATGTACGTGTAAAAAGCTTTGGGATTTTCCTTAACCCTATTTGCCAATGATATTCATTGTCTTGATAGACCCTCAGACTTCCCTATAGGGGGAAGCTTATAAAGATGCAAATGTGATCCATTTCCCTTCCATAATTCTTTTTTGAAATGGACCTTGACAACCCCAGGTGTGAGATGGTGGCTGTTAGCACTTCTGGAGGTATAACAAGTTTCGATGTATCTCACTTTGTGGCATATAATGGGTTCTTACAATGAGGTGTGAGATTCCATAAGGATGAGGGTGGAACCTATTAGTCTTGTAGCTGCCGTTGGAAATTTCCAGAAACTCTGGCCAATTTTGCAAGTCGTATGATCTGTAGCAGCCATTGTTTGGTTCAACAAGATCTATTTTTAAACAAGCAAAAAGAATGAAGTTTGATTTACATAGTTTATGATTTCTTTCATGTCTTACTGACATGTCACTGCTTTAACTGTTTCAGCTGCTACAGTAGCACTGGATTTTCCTTCTCCTCCAACCCCCAAGCCCTGAGGAACTCAAAGCTCACCATAAATGTATGATGAATGTACATTGAGGAAAATTGGGTATATTTCCAGCAGTACAACACTGACCTGATTCAAGGATAGTTTTAGTGCCCTTCTGACATTATATCCACAGAGGTAAAAACGCCATCCCCTTGTATCAGAAAATCTATTGTTACAAGTGCACAGTTATGGAAGAGGAAGGTCATTCACTTTAACGTAGTCTATCCATCCAGAACCATGCCACAACCCCATCCATTGTAGCATTAAATTGTTTATAAAAGACTCCGATATACCGTACTGTTTGGAAGATTATTCCACACATTGCTCATTTATTTAGATCGATACTACCTTTGAATGATAGTATAAAACTCAGCAGAATGAATTGGTTTGCATTCTTCTTGATTTATGCGTCAATTGAGCTAAGTGCTGATTCACGATAACTCAGGTTACACTATTGCACAAAGTTAAGGGGCTGGATTTCTACTTACCTGACCTGCTTAACACCACATTGACTGGTTTCCCACTTGGCAGATAGCATTATTGACAAACAGATTAGAAATATCGGAACACGGGAAACAGGAGCAGGTGTAGGCTATTCGGCCCCTCCATCCTGCTCCACCATTGTTGATCTACCTGAATGCTATTTTGCTGCACTATCCCCATATCCCTTGATGTCTTTACTCTGTAGAAATCTATTGATCGCTATCTTGAACATACTCATTGGGCGGGATTCTCCGGTCTGCGATCGGCCGGAGAATCCCCATTGGCGCCGAAAGCGGGGGGTGGAGCTGCTTTTGCGATGCTCCCCCTCCAAAACAGCATACTCTGTGAGTGTGCCGCATGCAGTCGGGACAGCCTCAGGACGTGACACCTGAGGCCCTCCCCCGATGCTCCGCCCCCAATGGGCCGAGTTCCTGACGGTGTGGGTCACTCATGCTATTTATTTTCATGAACCCAGCGTAGCGGGTGTTGACTGAGGCCAGCGCTGCCACAGTCGGCTGGGAGCCGTTCCCCGGGCAGGAGGGGCTTTGGGGGAGAGATGGGGGCACTGGTGGGGGCTGGTCCGTGGGTGCGAGCCTGGTTAAAGAGGGGCAGTTTTTGGCAGGCTGGCTCCGTGCACGGCCAGCGCCATGTTGCAGGGCACGGCCGCTGCAGGTCGCCGCCGTGCGCATGCGCGGCCATGGACCCGGCAATTCTCCAGCGGTATCCGCAGCTAAAGCCAGGGGCTCTACGCTGCATGCCTCCTAGCCCCCAACCAGACGGAGTTGCACCTTTTGCACTGTTTTTGTGGGCGTAAAACGCCACTGTTCCCAAGCCGGCATTAGCACTTAGTCTTCAAATCGGAGAATCCAGTCCATTGACTCTCAACCTTCTGGAGTAGAGAATTCCAGACATTTACCACCCTGAGTGAAGAAATTCTTCCCCACCTCAGCCATAAATGGCCCATTAATTATTCTGAGAGAATGTCCCCTGGTGTCCCTTGTCCCCAGCCTTCTTTCCTGCAACTACCCTGTCGAGCCCTGGAAGAATTGTGTATGATTCAATGAGATCGCCTCTTGTTCTCCTAAACTCTAGTGAATATAGTCTCCTCAATCTCTCCTCAGAGGACATTCCTGCCATCTCAGGGATCAATCTGGCAGACCTTTGTTGCACTCCATCCATGGAAACGTATCCTAAGGAGAGCAACACTGCACACAAAACTCTGTGTGCAGTCTCACCAAGGTTCTGCACAATTGTAGCAGGACTTTACTCCTGTACTCCAATCCGCTTGCAATTAAGGCAGCATACCATTTGCCTTCCTAATTAACTGCTGCACCTGCATGTTAACTTTCCGTGACTAATAAATAAGGATACCGAGGTCCCTTTCCAATTCATCACCATTTAACAAATACTTTGCATTTCTGTTTTTTAAACTAAAGTAGACAACTTCACATTTTCCCACATTTGCCATGTTCTTGCTGACTCACAGCCTGTCTAAAATCCTTTGAAGACTCTGCATTCTGTTCAAAACACACATTCCCATCTAGTTTTGTATAATCAGCAAACGTGGAAATCATGGCCGGGATTCTCCGACCCCCGCCGGGTCAGAGAATCGCCGGTGGGAGGCGCGAATCCCGCCACTATTCTCCGGCGCCACTTTTCAGGCGGTGGGGAGATTCCCGACACGCCGGTCGGGGGCCGTTAACAGCGCCCCCCCCCCCCAGCGATTCTCCAGGCCCCAATGGGCCGAGCGGCCGTCCATTGTTGGCCAGTCCCACTAGCGTGAATTACTCACCTCACACATGGCGGGACCTGGCAGGTGAGTATGTGGGGGCGGTCCTCGGGGGGACGCAGGCGGATCCGACCCCGGGGGAGGCCCCCACGGTGGCCTGACTTCTTTCTTCCGTGTCGGGCCCCTGTGGGGCTCTGCCATATTGCCCGGGTGCTGGCGGGGAGAAGAGAACCCCCTGTGCATGCGTGAAAATACACCGGCTGGTCTGCGCATGCGTGGAATCACACCGGCCGTTCTGCGCATGCGCGAGATCACGCCGGCCGTCCACCTAGCCCTCGAAAATGCAGCGAATTCTGCACTTTTGGGGGTTGTTGACGCCAGAGTGGTTGGCGCCTGTTTTCCTGCCGGCGTGGGGATTTAGTCCCCAGAAGGGAGAATCCCGCCCATTACATTTGATCCCCACATCCAAATCATTGATATAGATTGTGAATAGTTGGGTCTTGCGGTACACCACTAGTCACAGCTTGTCAACCTGGGAATGACCTGTTTATTCCGACTCACTGTGTTCTGTTTATTAACCAATTTTCAAACCATGCCAGCATATTATCCCCAATCCCATGTGCTCTAATTTGGAACCTCCTGTCAACCTCCGGCCCAATGCTACCATTATTTTCGAAGTGTCCAGTTATCACATCCTTTATAACAAATTCTTATATTTTCCCCCATCTTGGGTGGATCGTCTTGCTTTATCTTTTCAGTGTCCCTTGTTTGATCTCTCTTGGTGGGAATGGCTGACTCTGGATTAAGGGGTGGTGGGAGAGCTCCAATCCTATTGATATCAGGTTTACAGATAAGGTAGCACAGTGGTTAGCACTGTTGCTTCACAGCGCCAGGGTCCCAAGTTCGATTCCCGGCTTGAGTCACTGTCTGTGTGGAGTTTGCATGCTCTCCCCGTGTGTGCGTGAGTTTCCTCCAGGCGCTCTGGTTTCCTCCCATAAGTCCCAAAAGACATGCTTGTTCGGTGAATTGGACATTCTGAATTCTCCCTCAGTGTAGCCGAACAGGCGCCGGAGTGTGGAGACTTGGGGATTTTCACAGTAACTTCATTGCAATGTTAATGTAAGCCTACTTGTGACTCTAATAAAGATTATTATTATTAGTTCCTCGACTTCTCTCCCCCACCTTTCTTACCTAGTGGGGTTACATTTTTCACCTTCCAATCTGCAGGAACCATTCCAGAATCTATAGAACTTTGAAAGATGATCACCAGGCAGATCCATATCTACAGCCAGCTGTTACAACTTACTGGGATGTAGATCATCAGGACCTGTGGAGTTATCAACGTTCAGGCCAATTAGTTTTTCCAGTACTCTTTGTTTTACAAAACTAATCTCTTTCAGTTCCTCATTCTCACTAATCCCTTGTCTAATATTCTTGGGAGGTTTTTTTGTATCTTCCAGTGTGAAAACAGACACAAAATATTTGTTTAATTTCTCTGCCATTTTCTTTTTCCCCATTATATAAATTTTCCTGTCCCTGCCTGTAGTGGGCCCACAGTTGGCTTTGGTAACATTTGCCTTTTTACATGCTTATAGAAACTTTTACAGTCTGTTTTTATGTTTCTCGCTAGTTTACTTTGCTATTCTATTTTCTCTTTAATAGTCTATTGCCCTCTTCTGCTGAATTCTAAACTCCCAATCCTCAGATTACTACTATTTTTTGAAAATATCAGAAGTTTCTTGCTTTAATCTAATACAATCTTTATTTCTCATGGTTGGATCACCATTCCTGCTGGGATTCTGTCCCATAAAGGAATGTAAATTTGTTGCGGATCATGTATGATATTTTTAAATGCTAGACATTGCCTGCTAACTGTCATAACGTTAATGTAGTTTTCCAATTTGCCCGAGCCAATTTACCCCTCATACCTTTGTATTTTCTTTTGTTTAAGGCCCCAGTTTCAGATTGAACTACATCACTTTCAAACTTTATGTAAAATTCCTTCGTATTATGGTCACTCTTCCCTAGAGGCTTCTTTACAACAAGATTATCAATTAGTCATCTCTCACTTACCTTTGTGCTGTCTGACTTCATGTCAAACACCCAATTCCGGATGAGCCATAGCTTCCAACACGTCCCTGTTCGAAAGGTCAAATCCATCATCTTCGGCCCTTATTGCAAACTTTATTCTTTTGCTCCTGATTTCATCCTCTGCTTTGTTACTGCCTCAGACTGAGAGCCATTCATAAGTTTAGTGTCCTGTATCACCCTACTCTGAAGTTGAGGGATTTTATTTACAATAAATTTGCTATATAAATGGAAGTTGTTTTGTTTTCCTTTGTTCCTTCATGAGATGGGAATGTCACTGGCATTTGTTGTTCTGAGGTGTGAACCCATATCCCCAGGTGTGAGCCCATATCCCCAGGGTATTAGGCTGGGCCTCTGGATTACAAGTTCAGTGAATTTATTACTAAACCACCTTCTTCCTTGTGCCAACAGCTCCTCCTTTTTGCACCTGATAAATCTGGCTAAAATGCCAAAGATGACATTGAGGAATATGAAACATGCAATAGGGTGGAAGTGAAAAAGATTAGAAGAATTAAAAGGAAATATGAGAAAAAAATTAGCAGATAATATACGGTAATGGAAATCTATTAAAACGTGATCAAATAATTTAAAACAGTGAAGGACCAATGAGGGATACGGGAGGCAGCACGTAGCACAGTGGTTCGCACAATTGCTTCACAGCTCCAGGGTCCCAGGTTCGACTCCCGGCTTGGGTCACTGTCTGTGTGGAGTCTGCACCTTTTCCCCGTGTCTGTGTGGGTTTCCTCCGGGCGCTCCGGTTTCCTCCCACAGTCCAAAGATGTGCAGGTTAGGTGGATTAGCTAAGCTAAATTGCCCTTAGTGTTCAAAAAGGTTAGGTGGGGTTACTGGGTTACGGGGATAATGGGGATAGGGTGGAGATATGGGGTTTAAGTGTGGCGCTCTTCCCAAGGGCCAGTGCAGACTCGATGGGCCGAATGGCCTCCTTCTTCACTGTAGAGTCTATGAACTCTATCTATGAACTACAAAAGTGGAGCATGAAGGCAATCTGTAATATCAAATACCAATAAATAACTCACAGTGATTGTTCCAAACAATGGTGGAAGTAAAAACATGGAAGTATTGAAGAAAGAATCTGCATTTATATGAACCTTTCACAATGTTAAGAGATCCCAAAGCACTTCAAGGGTGGCAATGTAACAGAGAGGTGGCACGGCGGCACAGTGGTTAGCATTGCTGCCTCACAGCACCAGGGACCCGGGTTCAATTCCAGCCTCGGGTGACTGTCGGTGTCAAGTTTGCACGTTCTCCTTGTGTCTGCGTGGGTTTCCTCCGGGCACTCCGGTTTCCTCCCACAGTCCAAACTGTGCAGGTTAGGTGGATTGGCCATGATAAATTGCCAATTTGAAAGGGCAGAAAGTTTCACAACTAATCTGAAAAACAGCACCATTGATAGTGCTGCAACCTCTCAGTAAGGCACTGGAGTGACAGTCTTAATTAAATGCTTGAATCCCGTGAATTAGACTTCACTCAACGCAAGGCTGCTCCAATGGACCAAAGCTAACAGCTACAAGAGGGGAATACGGGCAGAACTAACTATTGAAATTGATATCGATGGGAAATGGAATTGGGTGAGATGTATGACGTACAGCCAATCTGAGAGCGCCAGTTTTACACTAATGCCAAAGGTCAGAATGAATCCATTGGAAGTGAACAAGGAGACCATGCAGCACCTGTGCCAGGTGGTGGTGGACCTGGCACCATGAGGGGTAGGAAGGGGACATCCGCTCCAAGTTAACAGCTGCCCTCAAATTCTGTGCCTCTGGTTCCTTCCAAGGTTCGAGTGGGGATCTGTCCGGAATCTCCCAAATATCCATGCACAGGTCCATTCATGATGTTACAGATGCACTCTACACCTGGGCCTCGAACTACAATTTTAATCTGGACCAGTCCACCAGGATGCCCTGGCTGCAGAATTCACTGTCATCGCTGGCACGCCTCAGGTCAAGGGGGTGATTGATGACACCTATGTTGCTCTCTGAGCACTGGCTTGACCAGGATGCCCTGGATGCCCTGGCTGCAGAATTCACTGTCATCGCTGGCACGCCTCAGGTCAAGGGGGTGATTGATGACACCTATGTTGCTCTCTGAGCACTGGCTTGACAGGGAGTGTCCATCATCAACAGGGAGGGATTCCACTCCCTGAATGTGAAGTTGGTGTGCCATCTCCAGGAGCACATCATGCACATGTTGTGCACATTATCCAGTCAGCATGCACTCTGAAGTTCCTGCCGCTTTTGAGCCGTTCCCTTGGGTGAGGGCTTGGCTAGTGGTTGACAAGGCCTGCCCACTGAGATAATGTCTGATTTTGCCTGTGCGGACGCCCCAGACCAAGGAGGAGAACTGTTATAATGAAGCCCATTCAGCAATCAGGGGCATCATCGAGCAATGCATCGGGCTGATAAAGATGCACTTCCACTGTCTGAACCACTGGGCGCTGCGTCGCCCACAACATGGCACAGCAGTAGGATGACATGTTAGAGGAGGGTGAAGATGAGGAGGAACATCGGGCCTCATGGGATGAACAGGACCATAAAGCTACCCAGGAGGAGCCTGTGGACGATCCAGAACTGGCTTGACAGGCTGTGGTCAGGGTCAAACACAGCTGTCGAATCAGGAACAATCTCATCCAGTCATGATTCACTGATTAGTCGGCCAACTGTCTGACAGGTACATCACCATCACTCCCATTGCCCTAAAGCCCTTCTGTCCCATGATCCACTCCCCTTATCCCCTTATCCTTTCACCGACCCCTTCCCCTTTCACCCACACCTTCCACATCACCCTGTTATCTCACCCCTTTTGTATAACTTGGCTCCCTCCCCTCACCCTTCTGCCCTTCAATGTCCCCCCATTCCGATGACCAGGGCTCCCCCTCCCCCCTCCAAAGGACTGGAGAATCCAGCGACACCCTAGCGGGAGGCCCCGGGATGGGGCCATCATTTCCTCCTCCCTCGGGGTGCTCACTGGCCACTGGGATACTCCATGGGATGGAAAGGCAGCTGGAGCGAACTATAAAGGTCTCAGTATCATCTGGCGCTGCCAGTTCTCGAGGCCTGTCATCGTCTGAGCTGTGGTGCTGATGCCCTCAGCCATGGTGCTCTGTAACTGGGACATGTCCCTCAGCAAGTGAGTTATGCCCCTCAGTTCCTCAGACATTTCCATCTGTGACTGAGTCATGTCCCTCAGTGCCTCGGACATGCCCCCCTGTTTCTGCATATTGTCCCTTATCGTTTGACCAATGCTCTCAATGTCCTCAGCCTTTCTGCTCTGGAGTGCCACAGCAATGTCTGTCTGCACCTGCGACATGTCCACCTGCACCTCAGCCCACAGAGATCAGGGTGTTACCCAAGCCTTGGATGTCCTCTCATATGGCTCTGACCTCTTGCCACATATGCTGTGGACAAAGCAGGGCCTGAAAGACGCACTGGACCTGGATTTCCGTCAGGCATTTGATGAGATGCTATATCAAAGGATATTGTGGAAAATAAAAGCTCATGATGTAAGGGTAACATATTAGCATGGATAGGAGATTGGCTAGCTGGCAGGATGTGAAAAATGGAGTCCTACAGGGGTCTGGGCTGGGGACCCAACTTTTACAATTTATATCAATGACTTAAATAAGGGGAGTGAAGGCATGGTAGCTAAATTTGCGGATGACACAAAAATATTTTAAAAGCAGTGGTAGAGAGATTCTTGTTGGGCGACGGAATCAAAGGGTTCATAGGAATGTGGAACTCGAAACACAAATAGATCAGACACAATCATATTGAATGATGGAGCAGGGGGCTGAATGGCTGAATGGTCTACTTCTGCTCCTAGTTTGTATGCTTGTATGTTCGTATTGGAGCCTACCTGAACAACAATCCATTGTTATTACACTAAAATAATGGACTTGAATTCCATGGTCTAAAAGACCACATAAGTCGCAAAATATTGAATAAGAACTACCTGACAGTGCGTGGAGCAGCTGTAAATTAATCAAAGATGCTATTAAGTGCAAGAGTAACCCTGAATAAATTATAAACATCATATTATCCCCAAGATTGGGATACAGCCCAAACTAAAGTCTAAGCTTTGACTTACCCCATTATATTACACAATATGATATTTGAATGTATTAATGTATTGCCATTTTTGGGAAGAGACTTGTAAGTTCTTACCAATTGCAGCAGGTTTGTAGAATCTGAATGCAATGTTGAATGACAGCCACAAAAAACTGTTAAACTTATAAACAACTTTGTGAGGTTAAAAACCTTGCCAGCAAATGATTTGCAGTTTCATATAAAGTATCTGTATTGGAAGGAAATCCGGAATGCAGTATATTCCCATGAAAGCAATAGACGACGAAAATTAATGTTAACTTGCTGTTCTAAGTATTATTTGAAATAGTTCTGTGACCTTTCATCTCATTTGTTATTGGAAAAATCCATAAGTCTGCCACGCATCACCAAAATAATGGAAAAGAATAATCTGTTCACAAACGTCAGAAAGAATTTTGTGTTAGAGGCTTTGATGTTCCGAATCTTAAAGGTGGCCTGACTTGGAATTCTGTTGAACATGCTTATGCTTCTGCTTTAAGTCCCCCTTTATTTTATTTGTGTCGTGCAAATTAAAGTTTAAGACCATCAAGCCATTATTTATACGCATTAAATGCAGCATGTTTTAAAAAATGCAACCATGGCTGCGTTTCTCTCTTTAATGTAACAAATTCTGATACCATAAAACATATTGAAATATATAGAAAATCTAGATCTAAGACAGGACAAATAAATAACATCACTGCTACTATAAATGTGACTTCAGATTCGCTGTGCCTAAAATGATTGATTTTAGTTTACTGGAGTAATGCAGCAAAGTCAAGTTCTCTTGTGGCCTGCATGGAGGCAGAGCTATGTCAATGAATTACCTGAGGGTTCAGCAGACAGAACTCAGGAATGGTGCAGATGATTGAGGAAATTAACAGTCAGCAAAGGCTCTGGTCTAAAAGTGATGCAAGTCACTTAGGCATGAATTTGTTCAGAAAATGCCCGGAGCCACAGGAAAACTTTGGACCCATGACTTTTTAAAAAGTTGATCATAGTAAAAAGAACAGGAAATACATCAAGTTCTTTCACATATTATTTATGTCACGTGAGATGCTGTGACGGAACAGATGACATTCTCCATCACTTATTGAAAATGTGGGGCAGCACGGTGGCGCAGTTTGTTAGCCCTGCAGCCTCACGGCGCTGAGGTCCCAGGTTCGATCCCGGCTCTGGGTCACTGTCCGTGTAGAGTTTGCACATTCTCCCCGTGTTTGCGTAGGTTTCACCCCCACAACCCAAAGATGTGCAGGCTAGGTGGATTGGCCATGCAGAATTTCCCCTTAATTGAAAAAAATGAATTGGGTACTCTAAATTTATTTATTTTTAAACTTATTGAAGTAGTGGTAGTCATGTGAATGTATATTTTGTGGAACTGATGTAATACATGCTAATGGATAAGACATGCTCCAAATAATGACTATTGCATTAATTTGCATAGTAATACCTACAGTAGAAACATGACTGTGAGCAACTGTGCACAATTCCCTGCTGTGTTGCTTTTGATATGGGTATGTGGCTCTGTGCCTGGAAGCGTCAAGAAGAGATAGTCTGACATCTGGTAATAAAGCAGCACTGGCCCTGCTGATAGAGTCAAAGGCAGTGCTCAACAAAACCTCTGTCAAGAGAATGAAAGCACCCAAAAGAATCCATTTGTCAAAGCAGTTTGTTAGAGATAAACATGTTAAGTTGCAACAATCTATTTGCAATAGGATCTGCTGGCGACAATATGGTTTAAGAAAATCATTATCAGATAGAAGCCTAAATTTTCATTTTGCCAGCAGTGCAAACAATAGTCATTGCAAAGCCATTATTTTTAACGTATATACCAATCATAGTTTTAATGAATTAGAAACTATTCTGTTACTATATTAGCCTTCCAAGTGTTGCCAATTTGCACCGGAGACGCCAATAATGTTGCTCTTTTAACTGGATACTGATATGACAGTTATTAATGATGATATTGCTTTTCAGAGTCGCCAGGAATCAAATGATACCACAAGGTATTACGGATATCGATCAAAGACCAAACAACCAGTTAGTTAGTTCAAGTTCAATGATAGTTTATTTACACACAAAAATTACTTCAACATGCAACATAAAACACTACAAGCTAAATTACACCTTGTCATGATATGCAGACATGCAGATAATGATATACAGACAGGCAGCTAATGAACACAGAGAACAGGACATGACCAATGAGCAGGCAGGACACTCAGGGGTGGTATCTCACCATAAAAGGCACAAGGCACTCACGCTCCGTCACTGATGGACATCTACAGAGTGAGTCAGGGTGTATGTACAGTATTACACCTCCAGCACGTGGCTAAGAGCTAGTCTGGTTCAGTCAGACGGAGTAACCACACTTAGGTTAGCAGAGAGTCGAACTCATAGAGAACTGTGCTAACTGTGCTACTGGTTCAATAAATCAGATTGAACTAACTTCAAGGTTTGAAGTATCTTTTGGTTAAAGCTGCATCCAGTTGCAGCCTGTGTTATCCCAGAGTACATAACACATCATGCTACCAGGAGACTGCTTAATCTAGGTGGTTTACCTCAGTCCGTGCCGTGATGACCAGTGAATGTATCCCGGCATCATGGAGAAGATTCAGGCTCCTCACCAGCTCAGGACCTCCGGCAATCTCAGTGACAACTGGAAGACATTCAAGCAAAAGTTTCTGCTGTACATCGAAGCTTCAGACCTCGTGGGTGCGTCTGATGCAAGGAAGATCGTGCTTCTCCTCTCAACAGTGGGTGATCAAGCCATCGAACTCTTCAACTCTTTTCACTTCACCGAAGGTCAGGACAAGATAAAGTTTCACACCATCCTGGACAAGTTTGACAGTCACTGTGAAGTGGACACCAATGAAATCTTCGAGCGCTACATATTCAAACAGCGTCTACAAGGTAAAAATGAATCTTTCAACTCCTTCTTAACTAACCTCCGCCTGCTAGTGCTGTCCTGCAACTTTGGTGATATTGCTGACTCCATGATCAGAGACCAAATCGTTTTTGGAGTTCACTCTGATCCTCTGAGAAAGCAGCTACTGAAAATCAAGCATATGACCCTGCCAGTCGCGATTGAACCATGCACTGTGCATGAGCACGCCAAAACTTGCTATGCCCAGTACAAATCGGCTGAAAATGAGAAACTTGCCTCCCATGAGGCAGAGAGTGTGCAGGCCATCTCCCGGTTGCAGCGCCTCAGCATTGATGAAAGCAGCCATTTTGAGAGCTTTTCCCGGGGCCCCACGCATGTGCGATGCGAACGGGATAACGAAGCGGCCGACACCCACACTGCGCATGTGCGAGAACGCATGGAGCGTCAGGATGCCGACGTCATGACGTGCTCGAACTGTGGCAAAGCCCACTTAAAGAAACACTGCCCTGCAAGAGGCAGGATGGTTAAACAGCGGTAAACCTGGACACTATGCAGCCTTGTGCTGGTCTGCACCACCAGTCAGGGGCCTTGATGTTGCGCCGACCTGCTAAACCAATCTGAAACCCATCTACACTATTCCATTATCATCCATATGTTTATCCAATGACCATTTAAATGCCCTTAATGTTGGCGAGTCCACTACTGTTGCAGGCAGGCCATTCCACACCCCTACTACACTCTGAGTAAAAAACCTACCTCTGACATCTGTCCTATATCTATCTCCCCTCAATTTAAAGCTATGTCCCCTCGTGCTAGACATCACCATCCGAGGAAAAAGGCTCTCACTGTCCACCCTATCTAATCCTCTGATCATCTTATATGCCTCTATTAAGTTACCTCTTAACTTTCTCTCTAATAAAAACAGCCTCAAGTCCCTCAGCCTTTCCTCATAAGATCTTCCCTCCATACCAGGCAACATCCTGGTAAATCCCCTCTGCACCCTTTCCAATGCTTCCACATCCTTTCTATAATGCGGCGACCAGAACTGCACGTTCAGAGTGTGCAACAACAAATACAGGATTCTGATCCTGGCAGCACAACGGATCCAGAGGAAGAATGCCTGGTCTCCGCCTACTGTGTGGGCATCATTACCAAATGTGAATATGCCACATCCAACTCATCACAAATTCAATCCATCCTCGCTGTGGATTCTGCGGACGAATGGCGTACGGTGATGCAGGTCAACCACTGCTCCATCCAGTTTAAGCTGGATACAGGTGCTTCTGCCAACCTCCTCTCACAGGCAGATTTCAAACGCATCAAGAAGCCCCCCAAGATCCTTCCAGCAGCCTGCAGGCTCATGGACTACAACAGAAATGCCATCACGGCACTGGGATCCTGCCATCTACTCGTCTCCAACCGGAGCACCCATGCACGGTTACATTTTGAAATTGTCAAGCCAGACAGGGCATCCCTACTTGGCGCGCATGCCTGCAAGTAACTGAACCTCGTGCAGCGGGTTTACACAACGACATCCTCCAATGTGGATCTTCAGGCCGGCATTGACGACATCCTCGCTCAGTATCCGGATGTGTTCGACGGGATGAGCACGCTGCCATATCGATACAAGATTCTGCTACGACCTGATGCCAAGCCAGTGGTCCACGCACCACGCCGGGTCCCGGCTCCACTGAAGGAGCGCCTGAAGTCACAGCTCAAGGATCTTCAGCAACAGGGCATCATTTCCGGAGCTTCCGGTGGCGTGGGCGAGCAGGGCGGCCTCAACAACAAGAGCTCCCACCGGTGGCCGCGATTCGCGGCGATTTCGGGGAAATCCCCGAGTCTTCACGCACCCCCCGACTATCGTCGGCCTTTGGGGCCACCACGAGCAGCCAGCGGGGCCGGTTTAAAAACCGGCGAAGAATCCCGCGCGGGTGTCGGGCGGCGGGGGGCTGAGGCGCCGGGCCCGGCGCGGCAGGTTAGAGAAGTGGGGGCGGAGCTACAATGAGGCCGAGGCGGCAGGCCCGAGGCCAGGGCACCATGTAGGGAGGGTGCTACACGTTGGATGGCTCCCACCTAGGAAGAAGAAAGAAGGTTGAAGCCTGGTCCCAGGTGAATGCAGAGGAGAAAGAAAGAAGATTTAAGGAAGTTTGGTGAAAGTTTTTTTTTCTCTCTCCCCCTTTTTTTTTCAAAAAAGAAGAATGTCAGATTGATGAAGAGCAGGAGGGTGAAGGGGGAGAGCGGAGAAAAGAAAGAAGATAAAAAAACAATAAGCCGCTAAAGGATGCGAAGAGCAGCGTCGAAGAAAGGAGGAATCGCGGGTTCGCTGCCGAAGGACAAGACGAGCAAAAGTGTTGACAGGATGGCGGAAGCCGAACTGCAAGGAGGGGCCGCACTACTTACGGTGGAGAAGTTGACCGAGGTGATGGCGGTGGAGCTGGAAAAACATTTGGTGAGGCACATGGAGGCCTTGAGGAAACAGATGGCGGTCGTGCTGAGGTCATTGGTGGAGGAGGCAATCGGTCTGATCAGGGTGGAGGTGGCAAAGGCATCGGCAGAGGTGAGAGAGCAGGGTGAGAAGATGAAGGAGGTGGAGGAGGCCGTGACACGAAACAGCGACCAGATCACCTCGATGGGGGACGAGCTGCGGAGGGTGGTGGAGGTTAACAGAGGACTCCGAGCAAAGCTGGAAGACTTGGAAAACCGCTCAAGGCGGCACAATTTGAGAATTGTGGGCTTGCTCGAAGGGACAGAGGGCCCAAGGCCAACGCAATACTTCGCGAAGAAGTTGGCGGAGCTGATGAGGGAGGGTGAGAGCCCCACCCTGTACGAGCTAGACCGAGCACATCGGTCATTAAGGCCGAAGCCCAAAGTGAACGAGCCGCCAAGGGCAGTAATTATCTGCTTCCATACGTTTTGCATGAAGGAGAAAGTATTAAGCTGGGCGAAGCAGGAGCGTGAGGTGCTGTGGGATGGTACTGCGGTTCGGATCTACCAGGACTTGACGGTGGAGTTGGCAAAAAGACGAGCGGCGTTTGGACGAGTGAAGGCGGCTTTGTACAAAAAGGGGGTGCGATTTGGTGTGGTGTACCCGGTGAAGTTGAGAGTAACATATAACGCCAAAGACTTTTATTTTGAGACAGTGGAGGCGGCTGAGGCGTTCGTGAGGGCAGAAGGCTTGGGACAGACGTGAAGAGCAGAACTGGAAGAGAGACTGTGGACTGTGTTTGAGCGGCTGAAAAATGTACAAATGTTACAACTTTCTTTTTACTGATTTGTATTGAAATTTACTTCTCTTTGCATTGTTACAGAGTTCAAGTTAATGGCGTTCTGTGTTGCGACGGTTAAATGTTATGTTAGTGAATTGTAGGGGTTGGATTGCTTTGTTTTGGTGTTCCTTTCTCTGGGACTGGGTGGAAGGGGGCGAGAGGTCTTGGCAGGGGGAGCCACCCGCGCTAGCTAACTAAAGTCAGTTAGTGAACGGGGGTGAGGTGAGAGGAGGACTGCAGATGTTGGAGCCTGGATAGCAGGCTTCAATGTCTGACTTGGACACGCTGATTGTGGGGGGGACTGGAACTTGGTGCAGGAGCCAAGGTTGGACAGATCAGGGCCACGCTCGCTGGTCCCATCAGGGGGGGCGAAGGCGCTGGCTGGGCTAATGGTGGAAATGGGAGGGGTGGACCCTTGGAGTTTCCTGCACCCAAGGGAACGGGAGAATTCGTTTTTCTCAGCGGTACATAAGGTATACTCGCAGATCAACTTTTTTGTGGTGGGGAAGGCTTTGCTGGCTGGAGTCAAGGGGTCGGAATACTCTGCAATTGCAGTGTCAGATCACGCTCCACATTGGGTGGATATGGTGCTGGAGAAGGGGGCAGCGCAGAGACCGGGGTGGAAACTGGATGTGGGGCTTTTGGGGAACCAAGTGTTCTGTGAGAAAATTGAAAAGGTAATTAAGGAATATGTAGGTTTCAATTGTATGGGTGAGGTGTCGAAGGCAGTCATCTGGGAGGCTCTAAAGGCGGTGGTGAGAGGTGAGGTAATTTTGTTCAAGGCCAGGGTGGATAAAGAGGAGAGGTTGGAGCGGCAGAGGGTAATAGATGAGATGTCGGAGGTAGATAGGAGGTATGCAGAGGATGGGGACCCGGCGAAGCTGGAAAAGAGGAAGGATCTACAGGCGAGCTTCGACCGACTGTCCACCAGGAAGGCAGTGCGCCAACTGAGACGAGCAAGGGGTGCAGTTTATGAACATGGAGATAAGGTATGTTAGCAGGTCAGCTCAGGAGGGAGGCAGCGGCAAGGGAAATTCTTCAGGTGAAGGATAGGGCAGGGAAGTTGCTGGTGGCCCCAGTGCTGATTAACAAGGTTTTTGAGGAGTTTTATGAGAGGTTGTACAAGTCAGAGCCACTCGGGGGGGACCGTGAGATGCAGGAATTTCTAGATGGGTTGGAGTACCCGAGAGTAGGGGAGGGGGACAGGGCTACATTAGAAGGAGCAATAGTGGAGCAGGAGATAAAGGATGCGATTGGGAGGATGCAGTCGGGGAAGGTGGCAGGGCCGGATGGGTTTCCGGTGGAATATTATAAAAAATTTAAGGATAGGTTGACACCCCTGATGGTGGGGATGTTTGAGGAGGCGATAGGGAAGGGGGTGTTGCCGCAAACCTTGGGGAAGGCATCGATTTCCCTGTTACTAAAAAAAGATAAGGATCCGACGGAGTGTGGGTCGTATCGGCCCATATCACTTCTGAATGTGGACGTAATAGTGTTGGCGAAGGTACTGGTGGGTAGGCTGGAGGAGTGCCTTCCAAAGGTGATAGGGGAGGATCAGCCGGGGTTCGTGAAAGGGAGGCAGCTGTCTTCGAACATTAGGAGGGTTTTGAACGTTGTTATGGCACCGGCGGAAAGAAAGGAAACAGAGGTAGTTGTGGCATTGGACGCCGAGAAGGCGTTTGATCGGGTAGAATGGGGATACCTGATGGCAGTGCTGGAGCGGTTTGGGATTGGACCAAGGTTTGTGAACTGGGTAAAGCTATTATATAAGGAACCGAAGGCGAGTGTCCGCACAAATAATATCAGTTTGAGATACATTTCTCTCCACCGTGGGACGAGACAGGGATGTCCTATGTCCCCCCTGCTGTTTGCACTTGCGATTGAGCCATTGGCCATCGCATTGAGAAGTTCGGGAGCATGGAAAGGAATAGTGCGGGGGGGCATAGAGCATAGGGTGTCCTTATATGCCGACGACTTGCTGCTGTATGTGTCAGAGCCGAGTGCGTCGATAGGAGGAATATTGGAGCTACTGCGGGTATTTGGGTCTTTCTCGGGGTGCAAGTTGAACCTGGACAAGAGTGAGTACTTTGTGGTGTCTCGGCTGGGGGTGGGGGCAGGGGTGGGGGGGCTGCCATTCCGTAGGGCAGGGACTCATTTTAGGTATCTGGGGGTGCAGGTTGCCCGGGAGTGGGGGAGGTTTCGCAGGTACAACATCACTAGTTTGGTGGGGAGAGTGAAAGCCGATCTGGCAAGGTGGGATGACCTTCCTCTGTCACTGGCGGGTCAGGTACAGGCGGTTAAAATGAATGTGTTGCCGCGATTCCTGTTTATTTTTCAATGCCTACCGATTTTCCTGCCAAAGTCTTTTTTCAAGGAGATTGAGGGAATGATTACCTCATTCATATGGGGAGGGAAGGTGGCCAGAGTGAGAAAGGTGCTGCTACAGAGGGGAAGGCAGGCAGGGGGTTTGGGTCTCCCAAACCTGTTGTACTATTACTGGGCGGCGAATGTGGAGAAAGTGCGGAGCTGGGTCAGAGGGGTTGATTCTCAGTGGGTCAGAATGGAGGAGAGTTTGTGCAGGGGGTTGGGGCTGAAGGCACTTGCAACAGCGCCGCTCCCGATAGCTCCGGGGAAATATTCAGGGAGTCCGGTAATAATAGCTTCATTGAAAATCTGGAGGCAGTTTTGCCAACTCTTCGGGTTGGGTTTAGGGCCAAGGGAAATGCCGATTCAGGGGAACCACAGATTTGAGCCAGGGAGTGGGATGGAAGTTTTCGGAAATGGGAAGAGAAGGGGATTAAGACGCTAAAAGATTTGTTTCTTCGGGGTCGGATTGCAGGATTGAGGGAGCTGGAAGCGAAGTATGGGCTGGAGCAGGGAGAAGTGTTTCGGTACATGCAGGTTCGGGATTTTGCCAGGAAGGAGATACAGAGCTTCCCAGAGTAACCGGCCTCCACATTGCTGGAGGAGGTGTTGACGACAAGGGGACTGGAGAAGGGGGCAGTGCCAGCGGTGTACAGAGCTATTCTGGAAGAGGATAAGGCACCACTAGAAGGAATCAAAGCAAAGTGGGAGGAAGAGCTGGGAGAGGTTATAGAGGAGGGGGTCTGGTGTGAGGTGCTCCGGAGAGTGAATGCCTCCACCTCATGTGCGAGGTTGGGGCTGATACAGCTGAAGGTGATATAGAGAGCGCACCTCACGAGGGCGAGGATGAGCAGATTTTTTGAAGAAGTAGAGGATGTGTGTGAGCATTGCGGGGGGGGGGGGGGGGGGCGGGGGGGGGGGGGGGGGGGAGGGGGGGGGGCGGGGGGCCCGCGAATCACGTTCATATGTTTTGGTCCTGTCCAAAGCTAGGGGAGTACTGGAAGGAGGTGTTTAGGGTAATTTCCAAGGTGGTGCGTGTGAAACTGGACCCGGGTCCCCGGGAGCTCATATTCGGGGTGTCGGACCAGCCAGGGTTGGAAACGGGTGCGGAGGCAGATATCATAGCCTTCGCCTCGTTGATCGCCCGAAGGCGGATCCTGTTGGGATGGAGAGCAGCCTCTCCACCCAGTGCCCTGGCATGGCGGGGGGTCCTGTTGGAATACTTGACCCTTGAGAAGGTTAAGTTTGAACTGAGGGGAAGCTCGGAGGGGCTCTACAAGTCATGGGCACTATTTATTATGCACTTTCAAGAACTGGATAACATCGAACATTAGTTGGGGCTGTGGGGGTGGAGGGGGGGGGGGGTGGCTGTGTAGATTAAGGGTGACTACGGGTAATCCCTGATTCCTTTTTGTCTTTTGTTTATGTAAACATCGGGCTGATGTTTGGGGGTTGGTGGGCGGATGGGATCGTTGTTATTATGGGGATTGACATATCTTGCTAATTATTGTTTATTGTTGATGGGTGTAAATGTGGGAGAAAATGTGAAAAAGGAGAATAAAAATATTTTTAAAAAAAGATATATCATTTCACATTTTTAAATAGGCAAACATAAGTATGAGTATAATCAATTTTTGTCTTTTCACATGTCACAGTCATGATAAAATATCAGCAATCACATTTTTTCCCCCTGCCTCATGTAGAATTCACAAATGAACGGGTTGTAACAATAAACTCCATCTGATTTTGACTTTATATTAAAAAAAAACAGGGCATCATTTCCAAGGTAACCTAACCGACTGACTGGATCAGCTCGATGGTATGTGTTAGAAAGCCTTTGGGAGACCTGCGCATCTGCATTGATCCCAAGGATCTCAATAAGAATGTAATGCGTGAACACTACCTCATCCCGAAGCGGGAGGAACTCACCAGTGAGATGGCACACACACGATTTTTTCACCAAGTTAGATGCGTCACATGGATTTTGGCAAATCCAGCTGGATGAGTCCAGCAGAAGGCTCTGCATCTTCAACACACCGTTTGGCGGATACTGCTATAATCGCATGCGTTTGGCATTGTCTCGGCATCGGAGATCTTCCATCGCATCATGGAGCAGATGATAGAGGGCATTGAAGGGGTTCGTGTGTATGTGGATGACATCATCATATGGTCCACGACCCCTGAAGAGCATGTTTCCCGTCTCCAGCAGGTATTCCGCCGTGTCCATGTCAATGGCCTGAAGCTGAACAGGTCCAAATGTTGCTTTGGCATGTCGACACTCAAGTTCCTAGGAGACCAGATCTCTCAGAAGGGCGTGTGCCTGGACACAGACACGGTCAAGGCCATCAAAACCATGAAGGTCCCTGAAGACAAGAAGGCGGTGTTGCGCTTCCTGGGCATGGTCAATTTTCTGGGCAAGTTCATCCCAAACCTGGCCTCACACACCACGGCCCTACGAAACCTGGTGAAAAAGTCCACTGCCTTTGAGTGGAAGGCAGTACATCAGGCAGAGTGGTTGGAGCTGAAAGCCAAGCTCACCACTGCACCCGTCTTGGCATTTTTCGACCCAGACAAGGAGACAAAGTTCTCAGCAGAAGCGAGCCAGAATGGCATTGGTGCGGTGCTGCTTCAACGCGATGACACTTCATCCTGGGCACCGGTAGCCTACGCATCGAGGGCCATGACGCCCACCGAAACAAGGTATGTGCAAATAGAGAATAAATGTCTGGGTCTTCTCACTGGCATTCTCAAGTTTCACGACCATGTCTATGGCCTGCCGACATTCACTATCGAGACGGATCATAAGCCTCTGGTCCACATTATCCACAAGGACCTGAACGACATGACGCCTCAGTTGCAGCGCATCCTCCTCAAAATCAGAAGGTATGACTTTGACTTAGTGTACACGCCTGGCAAGGAGCTTATCATCGCTGATGCATTGTCCCGCTCCATCACATTGCCTAGTGAACCACTGGAAATCATCCGGCAGATTGAATCACAGGTGCAGCTGTGAGCTAGCACCCTCCAGGCGTCTGATGGGAAGGTGGTTCGCATCTGCGAGGAGACAGCCAAAGACGCCCTCTTTCAGTGTGCCATGCACCACCTCGCCAATGGCTGGCAGAAAGGGTAGTGCCCTCAATTTTACAATGTAAAGGACGACCTGACGGTGATTGATGGTATCCTCCTCAAGCTGGACCAGATTGTCATTCCACTCAGTTTCCAGACTATTTCTCCAACTATCCTGAAGTCGTGAAGCTCTCAGACCTCACATCTCGGACCGTCATCAAGGACTGCAAGGAGCCGTTCTCCAGGCATGGTATCCCACTCACTGTCATGAGTGACAATGGCCCGTGCTTCAACAGTGACGAGTGGTCTATGTTTGCCAAGTCATACCATTTCAAACATGTCACTTCCAGCCCACACTATCCGCAGTCCAATGGGAAGGGTGAAAAAGGGGTGCACATTGTGAAACAGCTCATCTGCAAGGTCGCGGATTCTGTTTCTGACATCTACCTCGCGCTGCTTGCGTACAGGGTGACTCCACTGTCCACTGGCATGTCGCCGGCTCAACTCCTGATGAACAGGGACCTGTGGACGACACTTCCAGCCATACACTTGCCCAACCTGGATCACCTCCCGGTGCTGCAGAAGGTGCAGCAGCTCCGAGACCAGCAAAAGCAGGGCTCTGATGCTCATGCCTCCGATTTGGCTCATGCCACTGTCAGGATCAAGATACCGGGTGGTGGCTAGTCTGCTCCAGCTGTCGTTGTTCGACAGGCTGCGCCCCGTTCGTATGTTGTACGTATGGCTGATGGTTCTTTGGTGCAACGAAACAGACGGGCACTGCGCAAAGTTGCCTGCCCGCAATCGTTTTCTTCTCCGTTTCCGTCCGTTGTTTTGCCACCTCCTGATACCTCGAACTACGAGGCCACCAGTCAGGCTTCCATCCCGCCTGTCAAGGCGCCGTCGTCCCCACCACCACCTCTCCGGCGGTCGACAAGGATCAGACGCAAGCCCCAGAGACTGGACTTATGAACATTTGTTTTGTTTGCTATGTTCTGTTTTCTCACATTAGACAGCTGTCTTCACATTTAAATACGTTCACATATGCAACCGCTTGTAAATATGTTAATATATGCCACCACATGTAAGTACGTTCCCATATGCCAACAAAACATTTTTAAAAAAGGGGAGATGTCATGATATGCAGACATGCAGATAATGATATACAGACAGGCACAGACAGGCAGCTAATGAACACAGAGAACAGGACATGACCAATGAGCAGGTAGGACACTCAGGGATGGTATCTCACTACAAAAGACACGAGGCACTAACACTCCGTCACTGATGGACATCTACAGAGTGAGTCAGGTTGTATGTACAGTATCGCACCTCCAGCACGTGGCTAAGAGCTAGTCTGGTTCAGTCAGACAGAGTAACCACACTTAGGTTAGCAGAGAGTCGAACTCATAGAGAACTGTGCTAACTGGTTCAATAAATCAGATTGAACTAACTTCAAGGTCTGGAGCATCTTTTGGTTAAAGCTGCATCCAGTTGCAGCCTGTGTTATCCCAGAGTACACAACACATCACACCTAACACTACAACAACCTGTACTTAACTTCAGACACCCGGCTTAATGTAGAGGAACAAGGCCTTTGTTCGGATCTTGCGTGGCTGGGCCTGGAGAAGTGACTTTGTTTCTGCTGGGCTCCTCCATCTGGTAGCAATTGTTGGTCTTCAACTTGCTTCTGGTCGTGATGCTGCAATTGGTTTTAGGTGTAAGCCGGGGCCAAGAGAGTGCCGGTGCGCCGGGGCCAAAAGAGACTGAACACGTGGCAGTGTCTCTTTTTATCCTTCGGGTGTTTCGCGCTGTTTTGGGCGGTCCTTACCTTTGGATCCAATAATTCGGCAGGCTTCGATTACTGCCTTCGATTTTAGCCAATAAAGGGGCGGGTGCCTTGATGGCTGGGCATGTCCTGAGTGGTCATTGACCTTGGCTGTTTGGGCTTCCTACGTGTAGAGAGTGGTGCCGATGAGTCTGTATCTGTATCTGATACCTGAGTACAAGTCTTTTATTCTGGGGAAATGGGCCATTAGAATGCAAATTGGCGGGGGGTTTCGATCGTGTCTGGTTATCTAGTGGCAAATATACACTTAAGCTCTGAGTTTGTCTGGATCCTGTCCAGATGGCAGCAAAAGATGTCGAGGTGGAGGATGCCAAAAGGGCACACCAGTCTTGTCTGGCGCACTTAAGCAGCTACCAGTCTCAATACGAAAAGGCCTATCAGGACACGCAACGTGCAGTCCTGGTATGTGAAGAAACGGAAAAACAGGTAGAGACATTACAGAGACAGTGTAGTAACCTCAAGGCAGCATTAAGAGCACTCCATGCTGCCACCACAGAACAAAGACAAAGCACGCTAGATCACGCAAAGTGCCGGAAGCAGATTGCAGAGCTGCAATCGCTGCTTTCTGTTCAGAAAGGTTTCCAGGAAACATTTGGAGAAAAGTTAGATCAGGAAGACGGCCCTGATTGGGAAGAATTGAGCGAAACAGCGCAGAGATATGTTCAGGGAACATGTGCGCAGGGAAAGCCACAAAAGAGAAAAGCGCCCCAACCCCCCACACAGCAGATAGTTCACGCTCTAATGAACCCAGTAACCACCCACTGCACAGCCACATCGGACGATGCGGAATTTCTATACTCCACCCCCTTAACAGTGACCCAATTACGGGACGCGTGCGATAAGGTCACACCGTTTCTCCCCATCTCAGACCCCCACCATTTCTTTGCCACAGTTAAGCATCAGGCGACCATGTACGGCCTGGATGAGCGAGAGCATGTAAAGCTCACCGTTTTAAGTTTAGACCCTTCAGTAGCAGCAACCCTTCCCGACCCACAGAATGTAGGAAGAGGCACCCTTGCAGAAGTGAATACCGCGATCCTGGATGCGATCGGGTATAACCGGGGTGACCCCGTAGATGGCCTCAACAAATGTAGGCAAAAGAAATCCGAGCACCCCACAGTGTTTGCTGGATGCCTGTGGATCCACTTTGCAGCAGTCTTTGGAGACTAAGACCGTGCCCATTTGTCCCCAGACAACATGGCCAAATGGACCTGCACCCTTATCTCCCATGCCACAGAAACGGACAGAAAGCCTGCACGAGTTATGATCCCTCAGAGGAGGCCCATAACGAGAAGTGGGTAGTGAAAAGATTGTCCCACGCTTTGGTGCATTCCTTGCGCACATGTTCCCTGTACATATCTATGCGCGGTTTTGTTTAGTTCTTGCCAATCAGGGCCGTCTTCTTCATCTAATTGGGATCCAAAGGTGCTTTGAAAACCATTTTGCACTGAAAGCAAAGACTGCAGTTCCGCAATCTGCTTCCGGCATTTTGCATGATCCACTGAACTTTGTCTGTGCTCCGTTGTGGCAGCATGGAGTGCTCTTAACGCTGCTTTTAGATCGCTGCACTGCCTTTGCAATGCCTCTACCTGTTTCTCTGTCTCTTCTCTTACCAAGACTGCACGTTGCGTGTCCTGATAGGCCTTATCGTATTGGGTTTGGAAGCTGCTCAGATGCGCTAGACAAGACTGATGTGCCCACTTGGCATCATCCACTTCTCCGTCCTTTGCTGCCAACTTCCTTCTCAATTCTACAGTCTCTCTCTCGATCTCACTAACATCGACCGTGCTCATTCGATGTCTCTCTTCTATCTCTTTGCGGAGCGTCCGAACCACCTCCTCTGTGCCTCACAATTGTGCCAGACAGGACACGATTGCCATCGGCTTGCGAGCTTTCCCTAAGCTCTTCTTATGGATTTCGCTCAGAGTCTCCCACCAAGTATGTCCTATACTCCCGGGACCTGTTTCCTCATTTGAACAAAAGTCACTCCAAAGGGGCCATCCCTTCCCTTTGAGGTACCTTCTAATCTCAACTTCCCAAATGGGACACTGACCTACTCTGCTGCTGGTCGCTGCGACCACAAATTCTTGAGGGTTCATGAGACGTTCCATTGCCTTCATTGCCATTTTTCCTATCTGAATGCTCTCTTTTAAAATTTGGAATGAGGGGTACGAAGGCGGTGCTGTAACCACAGATACGGCGTTCGCTATTTTCCGGAATACAAACTCTCGACAGTTTTTCACAACAAAATCTATCAGTTTACCTTATAGCCCTGTTAGTTACGCAGGCATTAACACGCTTCCGAATTATGAGGATTGATCAGAACTGCTTGAACACTTGTGAATGTTTCTGTTCCCAATTGGATTCTCAATTCAAATTCTGGGTTCTCCCAGAGTGGTTAGGCCACTTCTAAGTCGGCTCGCGTCAGATGTCGCCAGTAAATGTTGCTCATTGTGTCTTTACTTAATTTGCTCTGTTTTATAACCTTTGCTCTAGAGTCGCCAGGTATCTTTATGATACCACCACGAGGTTCAAGTTCAAGGGCTGATCAATAACTCAATACACCAGTTAGTACGTTTCAAATCAAAACACATTTATTATACACAGTCAATCACTACTCATGTATAAAACTCTACTTACTAGACTATCTCTAACACTAAAAGACCTATACTTAGCTTTGGAACTGGCCCACCAGGTCAGGGGAACAAATGGCCTTTTGTTCGATTCTGAGTCTGCAGGCTTCAAAGCTGGAATAGACTGGTAGCTAGGAGCACCTATCTCGTAGCGTGCATTGTTGCTAACTTTGCCTTAGTTTAATTGCTCTGTTTTATCACCTTTGCTCTTGAGTCGCCAGATATCTTTATGATACCGCCACGTGGTTCAAGTCCGAGTAATGATCAATAATCCAGTACACCGATTAGTAAGATTTAAATCAAAGCACATTTATTATACACAGTAATCACTACTCAGGCATAAATTCTACGTCTAAGCTACTTCTATAACTAACAGGCCTATACTTGACTTGGAACTGGCCCACCAGGTCAGGGAAACAAATGGCCTTTCGTTCGGGTTCTGAGCCTGCGGGATTCGAAGTTGGTACCGATTGATAGCTAGGAGCGCCTAACCCGTAGCGAGCGTTGAAGTAAGACTTACAGGTTTGATCGGCTGCTGAAAAGTGACGAGAGCTGGAAGAGCTGGAAGCGAGCCGAAGAAGAAGAGCTGCAAGCGGTGGAAGAGAGAGCGCCTTGAACTTGGGGCTCAATTCTTATAATCCCCAGGGGCTTCCCGCCTTTTGGGGCGGACCCTGTACCTGGTCCCAAGTGATTGGACTTTGTCCCAATCACTTGGTTCGATTTTCTCCAATGCTGGAGCGGTTCCCTGATCGATGGGCGGTCTTGAGGTGGTTGTTGACCTCCTTTTGTGTAGGCTTCTGCTGGCGCCGAAGAGTCTGGTTTTGCTTTGTGTGCCTAAATATTGCTTATTGTTCCCGGGGATTGCTCATTAGTATGCAGATGGCTGGTGTTTTGTTATGCTGATGGTTGCTGGTATCGATCTTGTCTGGCCTTTCCAGAGGTAAATACACAGCCAACCTGCAGCTGCTCGTTTTTGTCCTGTTGGCTGACTTTCCCATCAGCCTTTGCCGTTCGCCATTTTGAATCGGGAGTTGGCCATTTTAAGTGGCTACAAAATCCTTGCACCATGGGATCCAAAACCCGTGAGGCATAGGCTACGTGTCCTAAACGATCATGTTTTTCTTGGAGTAGTACAGCCGATAGGGTTCGGTCGGTGGTCGCTACTTCTATGGCGTATGGAGAGTGTGGGTCTGGTACCTGCAAAGCGGGAGCTGTACCTAGGGCACGTTTTAATGCATCAATGGCATCCATGTGCCGTGGAAGCCATTCCCATGGGGCGTTCTTTTTAAGGAGCTCGGAAAGTTGGGCTGCCTTCATGGCAAAACCATCTATATGGTTCCTACAATACCCAACTAATCCAAAAAATGACCGGAGTGTAGTGACATTGTGGGGCAAGGGCACTTTAACTATCGATTCAATCCGTTTCTGTTCTATCGCTCTTTTCCCGTGTGTGATAATCGTGCCTAAGTAAAGGACCTTTTCTTTTAGGATCTTGGCTTTTTCCGGGTTAACTTTACATCCAACTAAGTGTAGGAGATCTAGTAATTCGGAAAGAAGCTTAACGTGCTCTTCCCTTGTGTCAGTTCGTAGGAGCAAGTCGTCCACATACTGAATGAGGCATTCAGGTCGGGAAAATTTGGATAGTCCGTTTGTCAATTGTCGGTGAAAAATGGAGGGGGAGTCGTGGAAACCTTGCGGAAGGCATGTCCATGTATATTGCTGTCTTTGGAACGTGAAGGCAAATTTGTATTGGCAATTCTTATTGAAAGGAATGGACCAAAAGCCATTGCTAATGTCCAGCACAGTAAAGTACTAAGCATGTACTCCCTGCTTGAGCATGGTTTCGGAACTCGTGGCAATGGTGGGGGCTGCGAATGGGGTTACTTTATTGAGTTCTCTGTAATCTATGGTTAGTCTCCATGAACCGTCTGGTTTTCTTATAGGCCAAATTGGGGCATTGTTTGTTGAGGCTATGGGCCGAATTACGCCTTGATCTAGCAAGCTTTGTATTACTTTTGCAATCTCGCCCTCGGCTTGCTGTGGGAAACCGTATTGCTTCTGGGGCTTGGGATCGGGACCTGTAATGGTGACTGTTCCTGGAATTTTTCCACAATCGTGCTTGTGCTGGGCGAAGGATGTTTTATGACTTCTTAGGACTCTCTAATCGTCTTATCTGTGGTAATCGCTTGTGCGTCAAACCAATAATCTCCCACTGAGCATGTTCATAGTCTCCTACTGTGAGCGTGGTGGAGGCTCTTGCTGTTCTGGCCATTTTCCAAACACACTTATTCACGGGGTCAAAGGAAACGTTGTGTGAGCTCATGAAGTTGATTCCTAAAATGTGCTCTGCTGTTTTGGGCAAGTCGACTAAAACAATGGGATGTTTGGTATTAATGTTTCCGAGTTGAATATCTACGGGGGCCGTAATGTATCCCTGCTGTACATGTCCTGTAACTCCACTCAGAGCGATGGTGTCTGTGGTGGGCCATTTGTCACGCTGAAACATTGTGGAGGAGTTTACAGTGGTGCGGGACCCTCCTGTGTCCCAAAGGAACTCTACTGGATGTCCCCAGACTGTGCCTGTGACTACTGGTCTGCCTGATTTGTCCCAGAGTGTGTCGCAGACCCAAGTTGGGGAGTCCGAACACCGCCAATCTGTGCTATTGGTCGCTGCATGATCTGATCGGGCGCTAATGCTATGTATGTGCCTAACATTGTTCCTAGGCGGGGCGTTTGATAGCTGGTTCCGTTGCTGGTTCGGGGGTGCATTGCATTCGCGGGCGTAATGTCTCTGCTGCCCACAATTATAGCATCCTCATGGTGCCTGTGCTCTGGGGTGCTGTCCTTCATTTCTACCCTCATTTACCCATGCGGGGTGCTGATGTGTCCTGACTGGGTTCATATTCGCTTCTACCTGTTCCTGATCTGCCTTCCTGTGTAGGGATTGTTCCCAAGCTCTGGAGAGTCTTTTTAATACCCACACTTCATTGTGTGTGGCGTCTGTGGGGTCACAATTCACACAGGCTTTTTGACCTGCTTCTGTGGCGTGGGAGACTAAAGTGCGGGTGCATTTGGTTGTGTTGTCGTTATCGAAGTGTGCGCGGACTAAATCGCCAAAGACCGCTTTAAAGTGTATCCAAAGGCATCCTGCGTATGCAGTCGGATGACCTCCCTTCTTTTGTCTACAACGGTTTAGACCTTCTACGGGGTCTCCTCTGTTGTAACCAATTGCGTCTAAAATAGCTGTCTTCATGTCCTGGAAGCTTCCTCCTCCTACATGAAATGAAAGAAAAAATTAAATGAAAATCGCTTTTGTCACAAGTAGGCTTCAAATGATGTTACTGTGAAAAGCCCCTAGTCGCCACATTCCAGCGCCTGTTCGGGTCTGGCACAATTGCAAGACCCATTTTGTGGGTCTGGTAATGCTGAGCTAACGGGTGGGTCAAGGCTCATTACTATAAGCTTCACGTCTTCCAGTTCGTCCAGACCATACATAAATGTCTGTCGTCTTACTTGCTCAAAGAAATTATGCGGTTCTATTTTGGCGCACGCATCTCTCAATTGTGTGATGGTTAGTGGGGTGGTGCACACGAAATCGGGCTCATCGTCAATCGGTGACTTGCGCTGCGTGGTGACTGGATTCATGGGGTTGTGTGCTGCCTGTGCAGTCGGTGGTGCGGGTGCTTTCCTTTTCGGGGCCTGGGGGGCTCTATTCTGATTCTCAGTGTCTTCTACATATCTATGGGCAGTTTCATTGAGTTCCTGCCATCGGGGTCATTTTCCTGATCGATATTCGGTCCAAAGGTGTCTCTGAATCCGTTGTGCACTGAGAGCAGTGACTGTAACCCGGCTATTTATTGCCTACATTTGGCGTGATCTACTGAACTCTGCCTTTGTTCCGTTGTGGAACTATGGAGTGCTCGTAAAGCTGCCTGCAAGTCTGCGCATTGTTTCTTTAACTGTTCTACCTGTTGCTCCGTCTCTTCTCTTACCAAAACTGCACATTGTGTACCTTGGTAGGCCTTATCGTATTGTGTCTGAAAGCTGCTTAGGTGAACTATACAAGATTGGTGTGCCCGTTTGACATCAGCCATCTTTAGCTGCTAGCTGCTCTTGGAGTTGCTCATTAACTTTCTCACATTCACTAAAATTTCCCTCACTCTTCTCCTCTTTCTCTACAAGCTGTCTGCGGAGTATCCGCACGACCTCCTCTGTGCCTCGCAATTGTGCCAGACAGGACATGATTGCCATCGGCTTACAAACTTTTCCACTTTCTTTTTATGTATCTCGGTTAGGTTATCCCAACAGGTTTGTCCGATACTATCTGGACCTGACTCTTCATTCAAACAAAACTCGGACCAGAGGGGCCATCCTTTCCCCTTCAAGTAATTTCTCAATTTCTCTTCCCATTTGGGGCACTGCTCTGCTCTACTGGTCGCTGCAACCTCGGGTTCCTGCAGATTCATTAGGCGTTCCATTGCCTTTGCTGCCATTGCTACTAGTATCTCTTTTCCTCTACCGTAAATTTGGGACAGGGGTGAATAGGACTGCGATTCGAACAGCGGGTATGGCCTAAGCTATTTTCCGGTTCACAATACTCCCAATAGTTTTACGCAACAAAATCTAACGAGGTTACCTTATATCCTTGTTAGTGCGCATGCAAGTTAATACACACTTCCGAATCTTGGATCGATACGGGCCTTACACTTGTGGTTTCTTTCACTTTTCCCAATTGGATTTCTAATTCAAAGTTTTGTTGGTTCTCTCGGAGTGACAAAATCACTTCTAGGCCGAGTCCCGGCGGAGTCGCCAATAATGTTGCTCTTTTTAATGAGTGGAATACTATCCCACCAGAGTTGCCAATAATGTTGCCAATTAGCACTGGAGATGCCAATAATGTTGCTCTTTTTAACTGGATACTGATATGACAGTTATTAATGATGATATTGTTTTTCATAGACGGCAGGTATCAAATGATACCACCACAAGGTTTTACCGGATATCGATCCAAGACCAAACAACCAGTTAATTAGTTCAAGTTCAATGATAGTTTATTTACACAAAAGAATTACTTCGACAGCAACATGAAACACTGCAAGCTAAATTAAACTAACACTACAACAACCTGTACTTAACTTCAGGCACCCGGCTTTATGCAGAGTAACAAGGCCTTTGTTCGGATCTTGCGTGGCTGGTTCTGGAGAAGTGACTTTGTTTCTGCTGGGCTCATCCGTCTGGTAGCGATCGTTCGTCTTGAACTTGCTTCTGGTCGTGATGCTGCAATTGGTTTTAGGTGTAAGCCGGGGCCAAGAGAGTGCCGGTGCGCCGGGGCCAAAAGAGACTCAACACATGGCAGTGTCTCTTTTTATCCATCAGGGGTTTTGTGCTCTTTTGTGCGGTCCTTAGGTTTGGACCCAATAATTCGGCAGGCTTCGATTACTACCTTCGATTTTAGCCAATAAAGAGGCGGGTGCCTTGATGGCTGGGCGTGTCCTGAGTGGTCATTGACCTTGGCTGTTTGGGCTTTCTACGTGAAGGGAGTGGCGCCGATGAGCCTGTATCTGTATCTGATACCTGAGTACAACTCTTTTGTTCTGGGGAAATGGGCCATTAGAATGCAAATTGGCTGGGGGTTTCGATGTGTCTGGTTATCTAGTGGCAAATATACACTCAAGCTCTGAGTTCGTCTGGATCCTGCATTGGCCATATTTTCCGTGATTCTTTGCAAGTGGCCATACTTCCCTTTGTAAGTGGCCATGTTTCCCTTTGTAAGTGGCCATCCCAGATGGCCACACAAGTAATTTCAGATATTAAACCTTTATTTTCTAATATAATTAAATACCACAGTAACATTATTGTAGAGCTTACCAAACAATCCTTGCATGTTTTTACACCCTAATAAATGATAGGTGTAGATATTTATGAAAGTCAATAGTCATGTTAAAATACAGGATTTATCTCTTGCGATATGTGGGAACATCACATTAGGAAACAAAGACTTTTGATGTTTGGTGCACATTCCAGCATTTAGGAATGGATTTCTTAAATATAGTTCAAGAATTCATTATGATCATTTTCCTGTCCCCACTGTATTGTTGAGTATGTTCTGTCACCATCCATCACCTACCACCACCAGTCTCATCCATTTTCCTTCTTTGTATCTCACTGATCAGTCAAGAGCAGATCCATCAGCGCTCATCATTATTATGGAGTAAACCGGATGGCAACCTTTAGGATCTGCAAAAGCACTGTTATACCCAGGAGGTTGCTATCCTCCAGAAACTCCTCCAGTAGCTTCACCATACCGGTTTCTTTCTGACCAACACAACATTGCGATACAGATAAGGGCATAAAGTTGCTGTATTACACTCTGAATACTAACTAAACATAAGAACATAAGAACATAAGAACTAGGAGCAGGAGTAGGCCATCTGGCCCCTTGAACCTGCTCCGCCATTCAATGAGATCATGGCTGATCTTTTGTGGACTCAGCTCCACTTTCCGGCCCGAACACCTTAACCCTTAATCCCTTTATTCTTCAAAAAACTATCTATCTTTATCTCAAAAACATTTAATAAAGGAGCCTCTACTGCTTCACTGGGCAAGGAATTTCATAGATTCACAACCCTTTGGGTGAAGAGGTTCCTCCTAAACTCAGTCCTAAATCTACTTCCCCTTATTTTGAGGCTATGCCCCCTAATTCTGCTTTCACCCGCCAGTGGAAACAACCTGCCCGCATCTATCCTATCTATTCCCTTCATAATTTTATATGTTTCTATAAGATCCCCCCTCATCCTTCGAAATTCCAACGAGTACAGTCCCAGTCTACTCAACCTCTCCTCGTAATCCAACCCCTTCAGCTCTGGGATTAACCTAGTGTATCTCCTCTGCACACCCTCCAATGCCAGTACGTCCTTTCTCAGGTAAGGAGACCAAAACCGAACACAATACTCCAGGTGTGGCCTCACTAACACCTTATACAATTGCAGCATAACCTTCCTAGTCTTAAACCCCATCCCTCTAGCAATGAAGGACAAAATTCCATTTGCCTTTTAAATCACCTGTTGCACCTGTAAACCAACTTTTTGCGACTCATGCACTAGCACACCCAGGTCTCTCTGCACAGCAGCGTTTTAATATTTTATCATTTAAATAATAATCCCTTTTGCTGTTATTCCTACCAAAATGGATAACCTCACATTTGTCAACATTGTATTCCATCTGCCAGACCCTAGCCCATTCACTTAACCTATCCAAATCCCTCTGCAGACTTCCAGTATCCTCTGCACTTTTTGCTTTACCACTCATCTTAGTGTCGTCTGCAAACTTGGACACATTGCCCTTGGTCCCCAACTCCAAATCACCTATGTAAATTGTGAACAATTGTGGGCCCAACACTGATCCCTGGGGGACACCACTTGCTACTGATTGCCAACCAGAGAAACACCCATTAATCTCCACTCTTTGCTTTCTATTAATTAACCAATCCTCTATCCAAGCTACAACCTTACCCTTAATGCCATGCATCTTTATCTTATGCAGCAACCTTTTGTGTGGCACCTTGTCAAAAGCTTTCTGGAAATCCAGATATACCACATCCATTTGCTCCCCGTTATCTACCGCACTGGTAATGTCCTCAAACATTCCACTAAATTAGTTAGGCACGACCTGCCCTTTATGAACCCATGCTGCTCCACAACAAGTTAGAACTGTTTCACTCCAGCGTAAGTCAGCTTTTAATAACAGTAAGTTTTAATTACTGCCAAACAGCCTCTCTGGAACTGAATATTTCCATTTACAAGGGTAGAATCATTTTCTTCAGATTTCTATTATTGTCAGGCGTATTTTTAAAAGCTTTTAACTTATTCATCTTGTCTTCTTTTATCACTCTCTCTTAATCCCATCATTATTTGCCCCTCTTTATCTTGCTTGATGTACACATTTTACAGTGAATTAGATATTTGAATATCCACTTCCTGGTTTCTCTGGGCAGAAGTTTGAAATCGCATCAGAGGTGGGATATCCAGTAAAACCGGCGTTGGAGAGCAGCATACGGCATGTTGCCATCTCTGGCCCATTTGGTGGAGGCAGTTTGGAGGGGGTGACAACCTTCCAGCAAGTGGCAGGTAGCCTATTAAGGCAATTGAATGCCAATGTTCTGAAGTTGGCTGGAGGCTGTGCCCCCAGTAGTGAATGAAGCCTGGCCATTCGTGGAGGTGGCTTGCTGATAATAGATCAGGTTGCGGGGAGGGGGTTAGAGGGTGTTGGGGGTGGTGCAGGGGACAAAGATCCAGCATCTTTTTTTTTTTAAAGAAGGGGACCCTCCCTCTCCACAACGAGGGTGATGTAGCTACAGCTACCATTTGTTAAAATGATAAAGTGTGCTCAGAGGTTATTTCCTTTTTGAGGTTCCCTACACTGGCAGAACCCACTTCGACCACTCTCTCAGTGCTGGCAGGCCTCCTACTGGCCCTCCAGGATCAGGAGCCCAACCTCTGAACTTCACTGGACAGCAATCATGGCCCCTGGCCAACTGATTGGCCAACTGGTTCAAAATCGGATTGCACATCAGATGTCATCGACAAAGTGTGGACCCTGACCCCAAAATGCAAATATTGACCCTCAATCTGATTGGTTGAGTAGAAACTCTGTTGTTTGTCCTATCACACAGGCCACAGATCCTCCATAGAGAGTGTCGCAAGGTTTCAGACACCCATTCATTTTTATTTCAGTTTGTTGTAATTTTTCCAATTAAGGGGCAATTTAGCATGACCAACTCCTGCACATCTTTGGGTTTTTGAGGTGAGAACCATGCACACACACGGAGAATGTGCAAACTCCACAGGGACAGTGACCCGGGCTGGGATCAAACCTAGGTCCTCGGCATTGTGAGGCAGTAATGCTAACTACTGCACCACCATGCCGCCTCAGACACCCAATCATCACAAGTTGCTGCTCAAAAGTCCACAAAAGGGTCTATAAGCATAAAGAATGTTAGGTGTCGTTTATTCTCTGTTAACCACAGGATCTGGCCCATTGCCTCTTGCTCAGTATCATTTTAGAGCTTTCTCAGGTCAACCTGGTGAGTACATGGGTTATCCACACTGAATGTAGACGTGCAATATTTTATGGAATAAATGTTGACAAAGGAGGTAAACAAACATTCAGGTTTCGAATGAATGACTATAAACCCTGCTCTACTCCATCCAGCACATAGTGAAATTTTAAGTATTGTCTCCTCATGTAGCAGACACCAGCAGGAAATTGCAGAAAAAAGGGCAGATGGAAATCTATTGGAACATTTCGAAAAGAAAATTCTAAATGCTACATCGGTCAAATAAACATAGCTTTCCTACTTATTTGAGTAACACATGGTTTGGAGTTTCATTTTCTGAAGAGGTCCAATTGATTTTCTCCGTGGCTTTTTGGGATTTAGTACTGCTGTTTGCAGGTAATGCAGCTTGATGTTCCATTTTAACACTACAATGTAGGATTTGTTCATCCCAGTTGAGACTTTGTCTCATTTATTTAGCGTTTCCTAGTGTGCAATTGTAGGTTGATGACACAGGGATGTTGTGTTCCTTCATCATTTAATTCGCGAGAATTCATTGAAGTTTCATTTGGATACTGAGCAAATAAAGTGAAACTGAAACAATCTAGAACACTTGAATTCAGGCATTTGGTTATTCATCTATCCTTGCCACTTACAGGTAATAATTAATCATAGAAGCATAGAATTTAAATGCAGAAGAAGGCTATTCGGCTCATCGAGTCTGCACCGGCCCTTGGAAAGAGCGCCCTACCTAAACCCACACCTCCACCCTATCCCCATAACCCAGTAATCCCACCCAGCCTTTTTTGGACACTAAGGGCAATTTAGCATGGTCAATCCACCTAACCTGCACATCTTTGGACTGTGGGAGGAAACCGGAGTACCCGGAGGAAACGGGGAGAATGTGCAGACAGTGACCCAAGTGGGAATCGAACCTGGGACCCTGGTGCTGTGAAGCAACAGTGCTAACTATTGTGCTACCATGCTGCCCCATTAACGCCATAGGAGCTTTGTGATATACATGTCCTTTGGTAACAAGGAGAACTAGGCACTAAAAGAGTACCTATTCGTTATAAAATGTGCAAGTCAGACATCTTTGAGCTCATTATTGCTGTCAGATTATCGGATGTCTTCTTTTTCTGCCTTTATTAAAACACTTCCAATGCCTGTGTGATTCTGTGGACTTCACACAATCAGCTCTACTAAAAAAATGTACCAGGCCTCCAACTGAATGAAGCCTAACCTCTTTCTGTATGTTGTTTTCAAAATGTCCTGAACACATCAAGTCTACATGTTAGGTGCCTGTGTAATGATCTTTAGACTATGATCTAATATGTTTATAGAGGCTACTGGGGAAAATATTTTAAACCTTTGAAGTCGCAGACAGATGTCAGTTGGAAAAGTACGCCATAGAGAAGATAATAAAATGTTTTATTGCTTAATGCAGGACCATTTGGAATAGGAAAGAATAACACCGAGCTAGATTTTCTGCAGGTGCAAGAAACATATCGCGGCTGTTCTATTAACTGTCATTAATCTGATTTGTGCTTTTGTAAAGGGTTTGAACCAATTTAAAATGTCACTAAAAACAACAGAGGGAAATCTGTTCTTAAAACTAACATGAAGCAATAAGCCTGAATTCTAACAGCACCAACGGCAGATCTGTAACCCATCTTACTTCAGTGGGGCAGGGCATTCTTGCTTTAAGCACTCTAAGGGTCAACATGCATTTTCTGGTAAATGTCTGGATCACATTAAAGGAGGTGGTTGTCAGGAAAGAATGTTGGAAAAGTGCAAGTATTAGAGTTATGTGGGAACCGCTGGCGATGCTTTCACTTTCACTAGTTGATGTCACTGTTCAGCCAATATTTTCTGAGGCCAATTAAGGTACTGACTATACACAGAGAAATTTTTTTTTTCAGATGCATGTTTTCGGGAAACGTATTTAGTTGGATGCTGTGTGCACTGGAGCATTTTGATGCACTGCCACAGGGCAGAAATATATTCTTGATTTCAGCTGCCTTTTTATTCATTAGTGGGTAGCAAATCAGGCCAATATTGTTCAGTGAGCAGTGTTGTCCAACACATTAGTTGCTACTCACATGCAGATAATTATGAATCCAGAAAATTGCACGTTCAATCAGTAAATTATGAATTGAATAAGAAGCATTGGGCTGGGTCCTGGGATCCAGCAAACCTCCGACTGCTGCCTCGCCTTGACGTTCCTGCCTCCGCCTGATGCATCAGCAACTGTGAGATGCACACCAGATTGTGCCACAGAAGCTTGTCCTCTACATTCGTCCACTGAGGTGTGTGTCTCTGCGCTGGTGGAGGGTGGGGATGACAGCTGTGACTGCTCGACGGTAGCATCCTTGGAGCTCTTCTACAAGGTGTTCTCTTGGGAGGCAGCCGGGGGGACAGGCAGCCGGGGGGAGGGGGCGGGTCGCGGATGGGCAGGCAGGATGAGCAGGCACCATCAGATAGAGATCCTGTGGGAGAATGGACATGTGGTCAGTGGGAGGGAAGGTTTATTATTCTGGCATGAGAGGTCATCTGGGTCGGGACCGGTGGATACTCATCTCTCCGGCGCAAGCAAAGCTTGACGTCAATGACCGCCCTATCCTCAGTCAGCCCGGTGACCTCAAGGGCCTGTTCCTCGTAGGGGATGAGGACTCTGATGTCCGGCACCCTGCCGCCTGTCTGGGCCAACCTCTTCTGCAGGGACCAAGAGAGGGCATTGTGAAGCGCACACTTTCTGCACCTTGGGGGGGCTATGAGAGGGACAGGTTGCTGGTAATGGGTGGGGTGTTCTGGTTGGTGTCAGGGTGTGCTGGGGCACAGACGCGATATTGTGCTGAGGGGGCGCGGCTGGTGATGGCAGGCGAGACTGGTGCCAGAGGGCAGATGCCAACTCACCCTTGCGGCCCAGTGGAGGTCATTTAGGTTCTTGCAGCACTGGGTGGCAGTCCTCCTTGTGACACTGATGGCTGCTGCCACTGGCTCCCAGGTGGCACTGGCTACCCTGTGGCTGACCCTCTGACCCCCTCGGAGAAACAGGACATCCATCTGGGCTCAGTCTGGCCAGATCGGCATCTCCAAATCGTGGTGTTGGACAGAGGAGGCAGGTTAAGGGGAAAAGGGTGGGAGGGTGTCTGGATAAGGAAGTCAGACTCTCCAGATCATGTTTAGGAGGGTAAGCATGTCACACATGTAGGGAGGTGGATGGCCTCTCTGGGTTCTGAGAATGGTAGAGAGAAGGATGTAAACTTTGGAAGGAGGAATGGAGGCATAGACTATTTTCTGAATGGGGAAATGATTAGGAAATCAGAAGCACAAAGGGACTATGTAGTCCTTGTTCATGATTCTCTTAAGGTTAACGTGCAGGTTCAGTCGGCAGTTCGGAAGGCAAATGCAATGTTTGCATCCATGTTGAGAAGGCTAGAATACAAGATCAGGGATGTACTTCTGAGGCTGTATAAATGGTCAGACCCCATTTGGAGTATTGTGAGCAGTTTTGGGCCCCGTATCTAAGGAAGGATGTGCTGGCCTTGGTAAGGGTCCAGAAGAGGTTCACAAGCATGATCCTTGGAATGAAGAGCTTGTCATATGAGGAACGGTTGAGGACTCTGGGCCTGGACTCGTTGGAGTTTTGAAGGATGAGGCGGGATCTTATTGAAACTTCCAGGATAGAGTGGATGTGGAGAGGATGTTTTAACTTGTAGGAAAATCTAGAACCAGAGGACACAATCTCAGACTAAAGGGACGATCCTCTAAAACAGAGATGAGGAGGAATTTCTTCAGAGAGTGGGGAATCTGTGGAACACTTTGCCCTAGAAGGCTGCGGAGGCCAAATCACTGAGTGTCTTTAGGACAGAGATAGATAGGTTCTTGATTAATAAGGGGATCGGGGTTATGGGGAGAAGGCAGGAGAATGGGAATGAGAAAAATATCAGCCATGATTGAATGGCGGAGCAGACTCAATGGGCCGAGTGGCCTAATTCTACTTCTATGTCCGATGGTCTTATAGTCTAAAAGGCATGGCCTGTGAGTTCGAGAATATGGTCTTAAGAGTTTGAATGAGGATGCTGGGAGGCAGAGGGTTCAGCCACAGTCAGTGGATGAAGTTGAATCAGGTAAGATGGATGGATAGTTGATGGTCTCACAGCGGGGGGAGGGGGGGTGGGGTGGAGTCAAGGTGCAGCTGGCCTTGAGAATGGGATCTGATAGGGTCAGGAGTAGATGGACATATCAACAGTTCAGGAACAGTGGGGAGAGCAGGAAAGTCCACAAAAATGATCATTAGGTGTAGAGTAACGGGCAGAGATTGAATGGTTACAGGAGGGATAGGAATGACAAGGCAGTGATTGTGTAGGGGATATAGGGAACTTGATGGGTAACAAGGGGAGGGTAGAAGGTGCTTAGTGTGCTGACAATCTCACAAACACCATAATGAAGTCCTCAAGGTTCACAGGTCACAAAACCGCTCAAGTATTTGATATGAGAGGGGCCTTTTTCCAAATGGGAGAAATTGATGTCTCATATTTCGGATCGAGTGAAGGGGCACCCTATTAATTATTACTCCACGGTGAACCAGCCAGATCTGAGTACTGCTTTCGCGCTTCCAACGCCCAATAAACCAGCATTGCTCCGTCACTAATGGATTACATTCCACCGAGAACCATCAAACCCCAGCGCTGCCGAACATTGCTTGCTGATTGGCATCTGCTGCTGTCGGAGGCAGGGATAAATGGAGAGATGGAGGGGTGAGGGGGTGGTGGGTTAAAGGGACTCCAAGGAGAATGGGTGATAGATGACAGCAAACTCCTGACTCCATACCTCCATTCTCTTTGGTAAATGGTCATGACTGACAAGGGCTTATGTAGTAAGTATTTCTATGATGCCAAGGCAATGATTCTCATAAGAGTCTTGACTGTAATGGAGACAACCTGAATAGTGTCTGAGGGACGGTTCACTCCAGTCAATGCACAATGTCTCCATGCACAGTTCATTGCTGTTCCTCCTGGGTCCCCTTCACCTGAAAGCAGTGAAGTGGGATGCCAAATCTAAACATAAGTCAAGCACAGGGCTTAGCATGGGCTTTAAGCCTCAGAGATGGAGGCAAATCCACAGAGATGGATCACTGCAATTCATTCACAGATCCACTGAGGCCTTGATGATTCAGGCCTCCAGTCTCGATTTTCTACTGGCTCTCGTCCAAATGAGAAGGAACCAGCGAAGATTAGCCTCGTGCCAGGAAGAGCAATGGCTTGAGCAGCAAGAGGCAGTGAGGCCTCAAAAAGGTCAGAATGCCGGTGACCAGGGGCCAGTGCGACTGCGAACAATGGCCCAATCTTGGGTATATTGCAAGCTGGCCCAAAGCAGGGCCTGGTGTGGTTAGTTCTCCCAGCAAGGTCTGTACTGGGAGCAAGTTGCTGCCTTGAGCAGAATATTGTATAGTTAAATTAATCTCTATACTCTTACTGTGGCTTCCTCAAGTTATTAAAGCCACCCTAAACCTTCTTCCAAGTGGCTCCTTTCAGGGCTTCACTGGGGACCTGCATAGCATTTTCCAGTCAGCAACACACACATACATCAGGGAGGTGACAGATTCTTCAATGGTGTCCGGTGTATTTTGGTTGCAACCCCTTTATGCGAGGTCAATTGCTCCCCTTGATAAGGAGATGAGCAGGCCAAACAAGTCTCCAAATGAGGCCTCACAAAGGCTGAAGTAAAGTGCAAAAAAAAATGTTATTTTACACACAATCCCTTTTGCAGTCAAGGGTAACTTGCCCATTGCCTCCTTACTTGCAGCCTACACCTGCATATTAACTCAGTTACAATTGAACATGTGCATCCCATCATTTTCCTAGCATCTAGCGAAGCCTCTAGTTTTCTATTGTGGAGAGCTTCACTCTTTTAACATTCAACTTGCACATACAGTGTTCCTGGTCAACCACGTGGCCAGTTTAGCTTTTCTTGAGGATCTGTGTCCCCATCCATATCTCACATCAGGTCAACAGCAGCAGGAGATGCAACGGCCTCGCTGCACATTCTGCGCAGACATCATTGTCAGAATTCTGAAATTGATGAGCTGCAAGTAACGGATTACATGATACCTAGCCAGTGTTTAAGCATCCTCCTTTTGGAATATTCAGTAATCACAATGTTGATAATGTGAGAGAGAAGTGACTCTATGGGAGGACATTATCGGACTCTGATGGGGGACAAAGTTCCATGTGATTAAATACCCATGACCATTGTAGCAACAAGCAGCAAGGTGAAAATATGGGACACTTCCAAACAGTGTAAGTGAACAAGTATTGATAAGTCCCAAAACTGTATATAGTTATGCACCCATACCATCTGTGTGCCTTTAAAATCTCTTTATCTTTATTTTCTTCTTCCTAGATGATGTTCTGACAGCCACAATTGAAGTGGGGGAAGCCTGCTGACTGATCGGCCCTGTTGACTATGATGACTTTAGCAGGTGTTCTCTGGTATCCGAGGCCATTGGGCCCTGGCCTGCTTAGGGTCTCCTATACCCTCCTCGGGCTGACCTACTGGTGGTAATGGGGTCACTGGCAGAAACGTGCTCGAGTGACAGGGCACCCTTGGAGAGTCCTGGGGACGAAGCCCGCCGACAGTGCCTTGCTGGCACTCCTCCTCCCTGTTGGTGCGTGATGGCACTTCCTGACTCTTTGATGAGAAGATGCAGCTGGAGAGAGGTTGAGAGAGCTAGAGCAATGGAGTACAGGTCAAGTGCATATCCAGTATGAACTGTGTGTTCTGCTGGACCTGGGACTCCAAGCCACCTGTCATCCTTTGGAGCTAGCTAGGGTCTCACATGCCATGACAGCAGACAGAGCCTGGATGAACTCTTCCGGCCTTCAGCCTAGTCTGCATATGGCTTCTGGTATCACTGCCCGATGTTCCTCTGCTTGTCTTTGCATCTCCCAACAGCTTTCTTAAGGCCGAGTCCAGAGACTCAGAGCACAGCAGGGGCTGTGAGTGATCTAGCTGTCACCTCCTCTGCCAGCTGTGGACACGTACCAATGATGCGCTTACCAGATTGTGAGTCCAAGCCTACTCGAGAACATGCAGCCGCAGAGGTGAATGTCTCTGCATTGGTGAACGGTACCGGTGAATGACATCACCCTCAGAAGTAGGTTTAGAGCTGGAGTTGTGGGTAGCCTCCCCTCTTTACTTCACCCATTTCTTGCTGGTACCTGGAATGGAGACGAGAAAGATTTAGTGGATGCCTCAGCAGGCTCCGTTATCTATGTCTCACTCACACTGCTGCCTCACGGCGCTGAGGACCTGGGCTCGATCCCAGCCCTGGGTCACTGTCGGCATGGAGTTTGCACATTCTCCCCATGTCTGCGTGGGTCCCACCCCCACAACCCAAAAAGATGTGCGGAGTAGGTGGATTGGCCATGCTAAATTGCCCCTTAATTGGAAAAAAATAATTGGGTACTCAAATTTATAAAAAAATAATAATTTAAATAATTTAACACTGAAAAACATGGAAAACCATAATGTTCTGCACTTACTTTCTTTATTATTGTCACAAGTAGGCTTACATTAACACTGCAATGATGTTACCGTGAAAATTCCCCATTCGCCACACTCCGGCGCCTATCCGAGTACACAGAAGGAGAATTTAGAATGTACAACTCACATAACAAGCATGTCTTTTGAGACTTGTGAGAGGAAACCGGAGCACCCGGAGGAAACCCATGCAGACACGGTGACAACATGCAGACTCTGCACAGACAGTGACCAAAGCAGGAGTCGAACCTGGGACCCTGGCGCTGTGAAGCAACAGTGCTAACCACTGTGCTGCCATGTAATGTAGACTTTATCATTCAAAAGATAAATGTAGCACTTAACAACACATTCACAACTCTTTTGACATTTACTGTCAAAATGCCGTCAGGTACAGTTTTTTTTTGACAGGTATAAAATGACAAAATGATACATGATTGTACATAAGTATATGACCACTTTATCTTAATGTCTACTAAAAGTGTATTTATCATGAAAATGCCGTAGATAATAAGTGTTAGACTGCACCTTCATGACCTATCTTGCCTGTAAAATTAGACTCAAGAAGCACATTTATCTTCAGTTATCATTGCAGCTCACGTTTTAATGCCTTCTGTGTGTAAATCATGTGCTTCGTATACTTGCTACGAATGATAACATATTGACATTTGAATTCAACTCCGTTGACGAAATATGTGTATCAAACAAAACTGTCTCTAAAGCTCAGAGAACTAACTGTTGATTGCCGCCAAAGTACAAAAAGAAAATCATTTAGTACCTCGCCCATTTCCTCTGGCTCCACACATAGATTCCCTTGCCTATCCTTCAGTGGGTAAACCCTTTCCCTGGCTACCCTCTTGCTTTTTATGTATGTGTAAAAAGCCTTGGGATTTTCCTTAACCCTATTTGCCAATAACTTTTCATGACCCCTTCTAGCCCTCCTGACTCCTTGCTTAAGTTCCTTCCTACTTTCCTTATATTCCACACAGACTTTGTCTGTTCCCAGCCTTTTAGCCCTGACAAATGCCTCCTTTTTCTTTTTGACGAGGCCTACAATATCTCTCGTTATCCAAGGTTCCCGAAAATTGCCGTATTTATCCTTCTTCCTCACAGGAACATGCCGGTCCTGAATTCCTTTCAACTGACACTTGAAAGCCTCCCACATGTCAGATGTTGATTTGCCCTCAAACATCCGCCCCCAATCTAGGTTCTTCAGTTCCCGCCTAATATTGTTATAATTAGCCTTCCCCCAATTTAGCACATTCATCCTAGGACCACTCTTATCCTTGTCCACCAGCACTTTAAAACTTACTGAATTGTGGTCACTCTTTCCGAAATGCTCCCCTACTGAAATTTCTACCACCTGGCCGGGCTCATTCCCCAATACCAGGTCCAGTACCGCCCCTTCCCTAGTTGGACTGTCTACATATTGTTTTGAGAAGCCCTCCTGGATGCTCCTTACAAACTCTGCTCCGTCTAAGCCCCTGGCACTAAGTGAGTCCCAGTCAATATTGGGGAAGTTGAAGTCTCCCATCACCACAACCCTGTTGTTTTTACTCTTTTCCAAAATCTGTCTACCTATCTGCTCCTCTATCTCCCGCTGGCTGTTGGGAAGCCTGTAGTAAACCCCCAACATTGTGACTGCACCCTTCTTATTCCTGATCTCTACCCATATAGCCTCACTGCCCTCTGAGGTGTCCTCCCGTAGTACAGCTGTGATATTCTCCCTAACCAGTAGCGCAACTCCTCCACCCCTTTTACATACCCCTCTATCCCGCCTGAAACATCTAATTCCTGGAACGTTTAGCTACCAATCCTGCCCTTCCCTCAACCAGGTCTCTGTAATGGCAACAACATCATTGTTCCAAGTACTAATCCAAGCTCTAAGTTCATCTGCCGTACCCATAATACTTCTTGCATTAAAACATATGCACTTCAGGCACCAGACCCGCTGTGTTCAGTAACTTCTCCCTGTCTGCTCTGCCTCAGAGCAACACTGTCCCTATTCCCTAGTTCTCCCTCAATGCTCTCACCTTCTGACCTATTGCTCCCGTGCCCACCCCCCTGCCATACTAGTTTAAACCCTCCCGTGTGACACTAGCAAACCCCGCGGCCAGGATATTTATGCCTCTCCAGTTTAGATGCAACCCGTCCTTCTTATATAGGTCACACCTGCCCCGGAAGAGCTCCCAGTGGTCCAGATAACGGAAACCCTCCCTCCTACACCAGCTGTTTAGCCACGTGTTTAGCTGCTCTGTCTTCCTATTTCTAGCCTCACGGGCACGTGGCACAGGGAGTAATCCCGAGATTACAACCCTAGAGGTCCTGTCTTTTAACTTTCTGCCTAGCTCCCTGAACTCCTGCTGCAGGACCTCATGCCCCTTCCTGCCTATGTCATTAGTACCAATATGTACAACGACTTCTGCCTGTTTGCCCTCCCCCTTCAGGATGCCCTCTACCTGTTCGGAGATATCCTGGACCCTGGAACCAGGGAGGCAACATACCATCCTGGAGTCTCTTTCACGTCCACAGAAGCGCCTATCTGTGCCCCTGACTATAGAGTCCCCTATTACTATTGCTCTTCTGTGCTTTGACCCTCCCTTCTGAACATCAGAGCCAGCCGTGGTGCCACTGCTCTGGCTGCTGCTGTTTTCCCCTCATAGGCTATCCCCCCCCGACAGTATCCAAAGGGGTATACCTGTTCGAGACGGGGACAACCACTGGGGATTCCTGCACTGACTGCCTGCCCTTTCTGGTGGTCACCCATTTCTCTGCCTGCACCTTGGGTGTGACCACATTTATATAACTGCGATCTATGATGCTTTCCGCCACCTGCATGCTCCTAAGTGCATCCAATTGCTGCTCCAACCGGACCATGCGGTCTGTGAGGAGCTCCAGTTGGGTGCACTTTCTGCAGATGAAGCCATCCGGGACACTGGAAGCCTCCCGGACCTGCCACATCTCACAGTCAGAGCACTGCATCCCTCTAACTGACATTGCGTCAATTAATTAGTAAATTAAAATAAAAAGTTAAAAAAAAAAATTTTTTTTTTTAAAGTTACTGTTAACTATCTGTTTCCTAGCCCTAGATTTCTACTATAAATGTGAAATCTAAATATAGTACTCTCCAATCTCTGGCTTAGATACCCCTCTAAATTATAATTAAGTAATTATGTTTAATTAGTTACCAATGCTTAATTTTTTTAATTTAGTGTAGATTCCCAACCAGCCACTGAGGTCACAGCTTTTCTGTGATGTCACTTCAGTCCCCCCCCCCCCCCCACACACACAATTTGAAAAGGTAATAAAAGTAAAAATGAGTAAAAATCACTTACTTACCTTCTTACCTTCTGAGGGTCTTTGATGTTCTCAGGTTCTCTCCCTGACAGAGACTGCTCCTCCTCCGAACGGCTCCCGAAATTAGGCCGCGATCTTTTTAAATCTCCGCTCCGACTCGCAGCTCCCGCTCTTTTTAAATCTCTGCAGGAATGCTGTGAGAAATGTCTCAAGGATACTGGTGGGACTGGTGGCGGAGCGGGTGCTGAACAAGGTCCCAGATGTGGATAGAGCTTACAGGTCTCGAAGGCAGAAGCCAAGAGCGGGGGAGCCACTGCGGGTGGTGATTGTGAGGCTCCACGAATTTGTGGAGAAGGAAATGATCCTGCGGTGGGCCAGGAAGAAATGGAACTGTGAATGGGGGGGATCAAAGTCCGAACATACCAGGACTTTGGAGAGAGCTGGCAAAAAGGTGTGTTGGGTTTAACAGGGCCAAGGCTCTCTATCGATGGCAGATCAGGGGCGGAATTCTCCGACCCCCCGCCGGGTTGCCGAATTCTCCGGCACCGGATATTCAGCGGGGGCGGGAATTGTGCCGCTCCGGTTGGCGATGGGCCGAAGTCCCGCTGCTGGAATGACTGTCCCGCCGGTGAGAATCAAACCACCTCTCTTACCGACGGGACTAGGTGGCACGGGCGGGCTCTGGGGTCCTGGGGGGGACGCAGGGCGATCTGGCCCCGGAGGGTGCCCCCACGGTGGCCTGGCCAGTGATCGGGGCCCACCGATCCACGGGTGGGCCTGTGCCGTGGGTCACTCTTTTCCATCTGTCTCGGCCACAGCCTTCACCATGGCCGACACGTAAGAGACACCCTGCCCTGCGCATGCGCGGGGATGACGTCAGCAGCTGCTGACGCTCCCGCGCATGCGTGGACTTCCGCCGGCCGGCGAAGTCCTTTCGGCCCCGGCTGGCGTGGGGCCAAGGGCCTTCCACGCTAGCCTGTGGAGCGGGAACCACTCCGGCGTGCACCTAGCCCCTCACGGTGAGGGCTTGGCCCCTAAAGGTGCGGAGAAATCTGCACCTTTGGGGCGGCCCGACGCCAGAGTGGTTCCCGCCACTCCATCCCGCAGGGACCCCCCGCCCCGCCGGGTAGGGGAGAATCCCGGCCCAGGTTCCGGGTGCTAAACCCGGTGAAACTGTGGGTGACTTTTGAAGGTGGGATTACTATTTTAAAACCCCAGAGGAGGCCAATGACTTTATTAAAGAGCATAAACTGGGGGAGAACAGAACTTTGATGGGAGGCGGAGGAGTTTACACAACAGAGTTTGGAGGACGCGGGTAGTGTGGGGGTCGGAGGGTGGGGGGGGGGGGTCTTTTCTTTCTTCTCTGGCGAGGGATTTAATTATGGCGACTATTTGTTCAGGGGTAGTAGGTTTGTAAGGGGGCTACTGCCCGCGCACCCCCCCCCCACCCCACCCCTAGACCCCCCCCCCCCCCCCACCCCTACGCCTCTGGTGGTGTTTATTTTTTGAAGGAGGTAACCTGTGGCTTTGGATGGGTCTTTGTTTGGGTGGGGGAGGGTGAGATCCACGGGGAGCCGTTTACACAGATTGAGGAGGAAAGGGTGGGGGGATAGGTAGAGAGGTAGATAGGAAATGAAATGGGGGAGATGGCCGCGTGGGTTGGCCGACGGGATGGGGAGAGGGCAAGGGGGGAGGTGGGGGCAGAGGAGGAGGGAGGGGAGGGGGGAGGCCGGAAGGGAGATGTAAGGTGGCAGGGTTCGAGGAGAAGCGTGGTAATGGGTGGACAAGGGGGCCATCTTGGATGAGCCTGGTTTAACGTGAAATTAAAGCGGCCTGAATCGGTAGGTGCGGACAGTAGAGGGGAGTCTCCGGTAGAGCTCATAACATGGAACATGCGGATCTGAGCAGGCCAGTGAAAAGATCTCGGGTCCTTGCGCACTTGAGAAGTCTGAAATGTGCAGTGGATGCACCTCCGAGTGAGGGATAAGGTTAGGTTGAGAAAGGGATTGGTGGATCAGGTAGTTCACTCAGGGTTTGACTCAAAGTCGCAGGGCGTGTGGTCATTCTGTTGAGTAAAAAGACTTGGGCACGATTCTCTGACCCCCCACCGGGTCGGAGAATCGCCGGGGGCTGGCGTGAATCCCGCCCCCGCCATGTCCCGAATTCTCTGCCACCTGAGATTCGGTGGGGCGGGAATCGCGCCGGTCGGCGGGAATCGCGCCGGTCGGCGGGCCCACCCCTGGCGATTCTCCGGCCCGCGATGGGCCGAAATCCCGCCGCTGTCAACCCTCGCCAGCCGGCGTGGATTAGACCTCCTTTTCAAAAGCGGGGCGCGGGGCGATCTGGCCCCGGGGGGTGCCCCCACGGTGGCCTGGCCCGCAATCGGGGCCCACCGATCCGCGGGCGGGCCTGTGCCATGGGGGCACTCTTTTTCTTCCGCCTTCGCCATGGTCTTCGCTATGGCGGAGGCGGAAGAGACCCCCTACCCTGCGCATGCATGGGGATGCCTTGAGCGTCCGCTGACGCTTCCCCGCATGCGTTGCCCGGCGAAGTCCTTTCGGCGCCGGCTGGCGTGGCGCCAAAGGCCTTTCCCGCCAGCCGGCGGAGCGGAAACCGCTTCGGCGCGGGCCTAGCCCCTCAAGGTGAGAGTTTGGCCCCTAAAGGTGCGGAGAATTCCGCGCCTTTTGGGCGGCCCGACGCCGGACTGATCCGTGCCGCTTTTGGCGCCGGGTAGCGGACATTGCGCCGTTTGCGGAGAATCCCGCCCAAGGTTTGTAACTGCCGAGGAAGTGCGGGAGCCGGGAGGGAGATATGAGATGGTGAGTGGGGCGTTGGAGGGGATGCTGGAGGTGCTGGTGAACATATATGCACTGAATTAGGATGACGTGGGATTTGTGAGGGGGCTGCTGGGACCGGATACGGACATGGCCACACATCAGTATGGATGGCACGGCAGCACAGTGGTTAGCACTGTTGCTTCACAGCGCCAGGGGCACGGGTTCGATTCCCACAAGTCCAAAGACGTGCTGTATGGTAATTTGGATATTCTGAATTCTCCTCGGTGTACCCGAACAGGCGGCGGAATGTGGCGACTAGGGGATTTTCACAGTAACTTCATTGCAGTGTTAATGTAAGTATATGTGTGACAATAATAAAGATTATTATTATTGGAGAAAATGTAATTTCAACTCTGTTATTCGATGCATTGTCCCTTAAGTGGGCACGTCATCCTCCAGAAATAAAGTTATTTTCAGCACCCAATGGTTTACTTACGTTTCCCAGCAAAGTAAACCTTGATCCCAGATCTAACTTTCCCTGTGAGGGTTACAGTGGAGATTCCATCCCTCCAGCACAAGCCAAGTGATTCTTCAAATCGCCTTTATAGCCTCATGAACTGTGTCTCTTCCATCTGAGCACAGGCTTCCCATCTACATTATGTATGATGAACAATAGAGTCAGCATTTTCTCTGCTTCAGGTGTAAAACTGGCTGCCACTATCTCCTGCTCTCTGCCCCTCACCAGGCTGCAGGCAATCCCAAATCAACTGCTGTCGATATGCACATTTATTTGTAGGGAAGCCTGCAATCTTATCTCAAAAATGGTTTGTTATGCCCTCTTCCCCATGACAATGTAAAACACACATTAACCTTGTACCTAAGATGTGGCGATGCCAGCGTTGGACTTGGGTAAGCACAGTAAGAAGTCTTACAACACCAGGTTAAAGTCCAACAGGTTTGTTTCAAATCACTAGCTTTCAGAGCGCAGCTCCTTCCTCAGGTGAATGAAGAGGTATGTTCCAGAAACGTATATATAGACAAAGTTATATAGCTTCATTTCCGGGAGCGGGAAAGAGAGAGGGAGCCGGAATGCAGCTTGGGAATCAGGTAGGTTCTTAAACTTACCCCCAGGTTCCAGCAGCCTTCATTTCCGGGAGCGGGAGAGGGAGAGGGAGCTGGAGTACAGCTTGGGAATCAGCTAGGTTCTTAAACTTATCCCCAGGTTCCAGGGGCCTTCATTTCCGGGAGCAGGAGAGAGTGAGGGAGCCAGAGTGCAGCTTGGGAATCAGGTAGGTGCTTAAGTATTTTATTTTTACCTGTATTTAAGTTGGGCGGTTGCTAAACCCTAGACACTACACTTGTAGTGTCCCCCACCCTTCCACCGCCTCTAACCTAAGGGGGTGAGTAAATATCAGGTAAGCTCTTTCTTTCTTTTCTTTTATCCGCAAGTTATCTAGAGGGGATGGCAGGGAAGGCAGTGCAGTGTTCCTCCTGCAGAATGTTTGCGATGAGGGAGGCTATCAGTGTCCCTGTTGATTTCACCTGTGGGAAGTGCAGCCATCTCCAGCTCCACAGAAACCTCGGTAGGGAACTGGAGCTGGAGCTGGATGAACTTCAGATCATTCGGGAGGCAGAGGTGGTAATAGATAGTAGCTTCAGGGATGGAGTTACTCCGAAGAATGTAGATAGATGGGTGACAGTGAGAGGGGCTGGGAGGAAGCAGTCAGTACAGGGATCCCCTGTGGTCGTTCCCCTCAGTAACAAGTATACTGCTTTGGATACTGTTGGGGGGTGGGACTTCCCAAGGTAAGCCACGGTGACCGGATCTCCAGCACTGAGTCCGTCCCTGTGGTTCAGAAGGGAAGGAGGGAGAGCAGGAGAGCAATAGTTATTGGGGACTCGATAGTTAGACGGACAGATAGACGGTTCTGTGGCAACGAAAGAGACCCACGGATGGTATGTTGCCTTCCGGGTGCCAGGGTCCATGACGTCTCGGACTGTGTTTTCAGAATCCTTAAGGGGGAGGGGGAACAGGCACAAGTCGTGGTACACATCGGTATCAACAACATAGGTAAGAGAAGGGACGGAGATTTAAACCAGGAATTTAGGGAGCTAGGGTGGAAGCTGAGAGCCAGGACAAACCATGCTGTCATCTCTGGTTTGTTGCCGGTGCCACGTGCCAGTGAGTTGGAAAAGGGAGAGAGTGCAGATAAACACGTGGCTGCAGGGATGGTGTAGGAGGGAGGGTTTCAGTTACGTGGATAATTGGAGCACATTCTGGGGAAGGTGGGACCTGTCCAGACAGGACGGTTTGCACCTGAACCAGAGGGGCATCAATATCCTGGGAGGGAAATTTGCTACGGCTCTTCGGAGGGGTTTAAACTAATTTGTCAGGGGGCTGGGAAAATTAGCTGCGTTCCAGAAGCCAGTGTTGAGAGTAGTGACGTACTGAGGAGGGTATCAAGGTCGCAGGAGTGTACCAGCAGGCAGGAAGGTGGGTTGAAGTGTGTCTACTTCAATGCAAGGAGCATCCGGAATAAGGTAGGTGAACATGGAGCGTGGATTGTTACTTGGGACTACGATGTCATGGCCATTACGGAGACATGGTTAGAACAGGGACAGGAATGGTTGTTGGACGTTCCGGGGTATAGATGTTTCAATAAGAGTAGGGAAGGTGGTAAAAGAGGTGGAGGAGTAGCATTATTAATCAAGGATAGTTTAACGGCTGCAGAAAGGCAGTTCGAAGGGGATCTGCCTACTGAGGTAATATGGGCTGAAGTTAGAAATAGGAAAGGAAAAGTCTCGTTGTTATGAGTTTTCTATAGACCCCTGTGGTAGTCTGTGGTAGGAGGATTACGGTACCTGGTAATGCTGGAATACCATTGGTGGAGAATGTACTTGTTCCCATTGGTTAAGCTTGTATGTTAGCTCCGCCCTGCAAAGCGGGGTATATGAGCCCGTGCCGCCCAGCAGCTTTCTTGCTGTACCTGCGCTGCTGGGGGAAACATCTAGCGTATTAAAGCCTTCAATTGTCTCCAATCTCGTTTCTGGGGTTATTGATCGTGCATCAACCCCCAAATAGTAATAGAGATGTGGAGGAAGAAATTGCTAAACAGATTATGGATAGGTGTGGAGGTCACAGGGTAGTTGTCATGGGTGACTTTAACTTTCCAAATATTGATTGGAACCTTTATAGGTCGAACAGTTCGGAAGGGGCAGTTTTTGTACAGTGTCTGCAGGAGGGTTTCCTGACACAATGGGCACGATTCTCCACTCCCACACCGGGTGGGAGAATCGCCTGGGCCGCCAAAGATTCCAGGGACGCCGGTGCGACGTCCTCCCGCGATTCTCCCAAGCGGCGGGAACGGCCCGGTCGAGTTTCGCGGGCCGCAGGCCGGAGAATCGCCGGAGACACCCAAAATGGCGATTCTCCGGCACCCCCGCGACTCTGAGGCCCAGATGGGCCGAGCGGCCAGGCCAAAACGGCGGGTTCCCCCCGGCGCCGTCCACACCTGGTCGCTGCAGTCGTGGGCGGTGCGTGAACGCTGGGGGGGCGGCCTGTGGGGGGGCGAGGGGGGATCCTGCACCGAGCTTCACCTGCAATGTGGGGTGGCCCGCGATCGGTGCCCACCGATCATCAGGCCATCCTCTCTGAAGGAGGACCTCCTTCCTTCTGCGGCCCCGCAAGATCCGTCCCCCATCTTCTTGCGGGGCGGATTTGGACAGGACGGCAACCACGCATGCGCGGGTTGGCGCCGGCCAACCCGCGCATGCGTGGATGACGTCCGTTATGCGGCGCCGGCCGCTTCATCTATGCGGCGCCGCTTTTACGTGGGCGACAAGGCCTGGCGCGGGTATATGACGCGGCCCCGATACTGGCCCATTGTCAGGGCCTGAATCGGTCGGGGCCGGGGCCGTTCCGCGCCGTCGTGAACCTCGACGGCGTTCACGACGGCGCGGCCACTTTGGTGTGGGAGTGGAGAATCCCACCCAATATGTGGATAGGGTGACAAGAGGTGTGGCCACATTGGATTTGGTAATGGGTAATGAACCGGGCCAAGTGTTAGATTTGTTTGTGGGAGAGCACTTTGGAGATAGTGACCACAATTCGGTGTCTTTCACTATTGCAATGGAGAGGGATAGGGCCGTACGGCAGGGCAAGATTTATAATTGGGGGAGGGTTAATTATGATGTGATTAGCCAAGAATTAGGGAGCATAAGATGGGAACAGAAACTGTCAGGGAGGAAATGGCCGCGTGAGGGAACCATGGTTCACAAAAGAGGTTGAATGTCTTGTCAAGAGGAAAAAGGAAGCCTATGTAAGGATGAGAAAACAAGGTTCAGTTGGGTCGCTTGAGGGTTACAAGGTAGCAAGGAATGAGCTAAAAAAAAAGGGCTTAGGAGAGCTAGGAGGGGGCATGAGAAGTCCTTGGCGGGTCGGGTCAAGGAAAACCCCAAGGCTTTTTACTCTTATGTGAGAAATAAAAGAATGACCAGGGTGAGGTTAGGGCCGGTCAAGGACAGTAGTGGGAACTTGTGCATGGAGTCTGAAGAGATAGGAGAGGCGTTGAATGAATACTTTTCTTCAGTGTTCACCAAGGAGAGGGGCCATGTTTTTGAGGATGAGAGTGTGATACAGGCGGGTAGGCTGGCGGAGGTAGATGTTCTGAGGGAGGCTGTATTAGCAATTTTGAAAAACCTTAGGGTCGACAAGTCCCCTGGGCCGGATGAGATATATCCTAGGATTCTTTGGGAGGCAAGGGATGAGATTGCAGAGCTTTTGGCTTTGATCTTTGGGTCCTCACTGTCCACGGGGATAGTGCCAGAGGACTGGAGAGTGGCGAATGTTGTTCCGCTGTTCAAGAAAGGGAATAGGAATGACCCTGGTAATTATAGGCCGGTTAGTCTTACTTCGGTGGTCGGTAAGTTAATGGAAAAGGTCTTGAAGGATAGGATTTATGACCATTTGGAAAGATGCAGCTTAATCCGGGATAGTCAACACGGATTCATGAAGGGTAAATCTTGCCTCACAAATTTGATTGAATTCTTTGAGGAGGTAACTAAGTGTGTAGATGAAGGTAGAGCAGTTGATGTCGTATACATGCGTTTTCGTCAGGTGTTTGATAAGGTTCCCCACGGTCGGCTCATGAAGAAGGTAAGGAGGTGTGGGATAGAGGGAAATTTGGCCAATTGGATAAGTAACTGGCTATCACATAGAAGACAGAGGGTGGTGGTGGATGGAAAATGGTCAGACTGGAGACCAGTTACCAGCAGTGTACCACAGGGCTCAGTGCTGGATCCTCTGCTATTTGTGATTTTTATCAATGACTTGGAGGAGGGGGCTGAAGGGTGGGTCAGTAAATGGACAAGGGGGCCATCTTGGATGGGCCTGGTTTAACGTGAAATTAAAGCGGCCTGAATCGGTAGGTGCGTACAGTAGAGGGGAGTCTCCGGTAGAGCTCATAACATGGAACATGCGGATCTGAGCAGGCCAGTGAAAAGATCTCGGGTCCTTGCGCACTTGAGAAGTCTGAAATGTGCAGTGGATGCACCTCCGAGTGAGGGATAAGGTTAGGTTGAGAAAGGGATTGGTGGATCAGGTAGTTCACTCAGGGTTTGACTCAAAGTCGCAGGGCGTGTGGTCATTCTGTTGAGTAAAAAGACTTGGGCACGATTCTCTGACCCCCCACCGGGTCGGAGAATCGCCGGGGGCTGGCGTGAATCCCGCCCCCGCCATGTCCCGAATTCTCTGCCACCTGAGATTCGGTGGGGCGGGAATCGCGCCGGTCGGCGGGAATCGCGCCGGTCGGCGGGCCCACCCCTGGCGATTCTCCGGCCCGCGATGGGCCGAAGTCCCGCCGCTGTCAACCCTCGCCAGCCGGCGTGGATTAGACCTCCTTTTCAAAAGCGGGGCGCGGGGCGATCTGGTCTTCGCTATGGCGGAGGCGGAAGAGACCCCCTACCCTGCGCATGCATGGGGATGCCTTGAGCGTCCGCTGACGCTTCCCCGCATGCGTTGCCCGGCGAAGTCCTTTCGGCGCCGGCTGGCGTGGCGCCAAAGGCCTTTCCCGCCAGCCGGCGGAGCGGAAACCGCTTCGGCGCGGGCCTAGCCCCTCAAGGTGAGAGTTTGGCCCCTAAAGGTGCGGAGAATTCCGCGCCTTTTGGGCGGCCCGACGCCGGACTGATCCGTGCCGCTTTTGGCGCCGGGTAGCGGACATTGCGCCGTTTGCGGAGAATCCCGCCCAAGGTTTGTAACTGCCGAGGAAGTGCGGGAGCCGGGAGGGAGATATGAGATGGTGAGTGGGGCGTTGGAGGGGATGCTGGAGGTGCTGGTGAACATATATGCACTGAATTAGGATGACGTGGGATTTGTGAGGGGGCTGCTGGGACCGGATACGGACATGGCCACACATCAGTATGGATGGCACGGCAGCACAGTGGTTAGCACTGTTGCTTCACAGCGCCAGGGGCACGGGTTCGATTCCCACAAGTCCAAAGACGTGCTGTATGGTAATTTGGATATTCTGAATTCTCCTCGGTGTACCCGAACAGGCGGCGGAATGTGGCGACTAGGGGATTTTCACAGTAACTTCATTGCAGTGTTAATGTAAGTATATGTGTGACAATAATAAAGATTATTATTATTGGAGAAAATGTAATTTCAACTCTGTTATTCGATGCATTGTCCCTTAAGTGGGCACGTCATCCTCCAGAAATAAAGTTATTTTCAGCACCCAATGGTTTACTTACGTTTCCCAGCAAAGTAAACCTTGATCCCAGATCTAACTTTCCCTGTGAGGGTTACAGTGGAGATTCCATCCCTCCAGCACAAGCCAAGTGATTCTTCAAATCGCCTTTATAGCCTCATGAACTGTGTCTCTTCCATCTGAGCACAGGCTTCCCATCTACATTATGTATGATGAACAATAGAGTCAGCATTTTCTCTGCTTCAGGTGTAAAACTGGCTGCCACTATCTCCTGCTCTCTGCCCCTCACCAGGCTGCAGGCAATCCCAAATCAACTGCTGTCGATATGCACATTTATTTGTAGGGAAGCCTGCAATCTTATCTCAAAAATGGTTTGTTATGCCCTCTTCCCCATGACAATGTAAAACACACATTAACCTTGTACCTAAGATGTGGCGATGCCAGCGTTGGACTTGGGTAAGCACAGTAAGAAGTCTTACAACACCAGGTTAAAGTCCAACAGGTTTGTTTCAAATCACTAGCTTTCAGAGCGCAGCTCCTTCCTCAGGTGAATGAAGAGGTATGTTCCAGAAACGTATATATAGACAAAGTTATATAGCTTCATTTCCGGGAGCGGGAAAGAGAGAGGGAGCCGGAATGCAGCTTGGGAATCAGGTAGGTTCTTAAACTTACCCCCAGGTTCCAGCAGCCTTCATTTCCGGGAGCGGGAGAGGGAGAGGGAGCTGGAGTACAGCTTGGGAATCAGCTAGGTTCTTAAACTTATCCCCAGGTTCCAGGGGCCTTCATTTCCGGGAGCAGGAGAGAGTGAGGGAGCCAGAGTGCAGCTTGGGAATCAGGTAGGTGCTTAAGTATTTTATTTTTACCTGTATTTAAGTTGGGCGGTTGCTAAACCCTAGACACTACACTTGTAGTGTCCCCCACCCTTCCACCGCCTCTAACCTAAGGGGGTGAGTAAATATCAGGTAAGCTCTTTCTTTCTTTTCTTTTATCCGCAAGTTATCTAGAGGGGATGGCAGGGAAGGCAGTGCAGTGTTCCTCCTGCAGAATGTTTGCGATGAGGGAGGCTATCAGTGTCCCTGTTGATTTCACCTGTGGGAAGTGCAGCCATCTCCAGCTCCACAGAAACCTCGGTAGGGAACTGGAGCTGGAGCTGGATGAACTTCAGATCATTCGGGAGGCAGAGGTGGTAATAGATAGTAGCTTCAGGGATGGAGTTACTCCGAAGAATGTAGATAGATGGGTGACAGTGAGAGGGGCTGGGAGGAAGCAGTCAGTACAGGGATCCCCTGTGGTCGTTCCCCTCAGTAACAAGTATACTGCTTTGGATACTGTTGGGGGGTGGGACTTCCCAAGGTAAGCCACGGTGACCGGATCTCCAGCACTGAGTCCGTCCCTGTGGTTCAGAAGGGAAGGAGGGAGAGCAGGAGAGCAATAGTTATTGGGGACTCGATAGTTAGACGGACAGATAGACGGTTCTGTGGCAACGAAAGAGACCCACGGATGGTATGTTGCCTTCCGGGTGCCAGGGTCCATGACGTCTCGGACTGTGTTTTCAGAATCCTTAAGGGGGAGGGGGAACAGGCACAAGTCGTGGTACACATCGGTATCAACAACATAGGTAAGAGAAGGGACGGAGATTTAAACCAGGAATTTAGGGAGCTAGGGTGGAAGCTGAGAGCCAGGACAAACCATGCTGTCATCTCTGGTTTGTTGCCGGTGCCACGTGCCAGTGAGTTGGAAAAGGGAGAGAGTGCAGATAAACACGTGGCTGCAGGGATGGTGTAGGAGGGAGGGTTTCAGTTACGTGGATAATTGGAGCACATTCTGGGGAAGGTGGGACCTGTCCAGACAGGACGGTTTGCACCTGAACCAGAGGGGCATCAATATCCTGGGAGGGAAATTTGCTACGGCTCTTCGGAGGGGTTTAAACTAATTTGTCAGGGGGCTGGGAAAATTAGCTGCGTTCCAGAAGCCAGTGTTGAGAGTAGTGACGTACTGAGGAGGGTATCAAGGTCGCAGGAGTGTACCAGCAGGCAGGAAGGTGGGTTGAAGTGTGTCTACTTCAATGCAAGGAGCATCCGGAATAAGGTAGGTGAACATGGAGCGTGGATTGTTACTTGGGACTACGATGTCATGGCCATTACGGAGACATGGTTAGAACAGGGACAGGAATGGTTGTTGGACGTTCCGGGGTATAGATGTTTCAATAAGAGTAGGGAAGGTGGTAAAAGAGGTGGAGGAGTAGCATTATTAATCAAGGATAGTTTAACGGCTGCAGAAAGGCAGTTCGAAGGGGATCTGCCTACTGAGGTAATATGGGCTGAAGTTAGAAATAGGAAAGGAAAAGTCTCGTTGTTATGAGTTTTCTATAGACCCCTGTGGTAGTCTGTGGTAGGAGGATTACGGTACCTGGTAATGCTGGAATACCATTGGTGGAGAATGTACTTGTTCCCATTGGTTAAGCTTGTATGTTAGCTCCGCCCTGCAAAGCGGGGTATATGAGCCCGTGCCGCCCAGCAGCTTTCTTGCTGTACCTGCGCTGCTGGGGGAAACATCTAGCGTATTAAAGCCTTCAATTGTCTCCAATCTCGTTTCTGGGGTTATTGATCGTGCATCAACCCCCAAATAGTAATAGAGATGTGGAGGAAGAAATTGCTAAACAGATTATGGATAGGTGTGGAGGTCACAGGGTAGTTGTCATGGGTGACTTTAACTTTCCAAATATTGATTGGAACCTTTATAGGTCGAACAGTTCGGAAGGGGCAGTTTTTGTACAGTGTCTGCAGGAGGGTTTCCTGACACAATGGGCACGATTCTCCACTCCCACACCGGGTGGGAGAATCGCCTGGGCCGCCAAAGATTCCAGGGACGCCGGTGCGACGTCCTCCCGCGATTCTCCCAAGCGGCGGGAACGGCCCGGTCGAGTTTCGCGGGCCGCAGGCCGGAGAATCGCCGGAGACACCCAAAATGGCGATTCTCCGGCACCCCCGCGACTCTGAGGCCCAGATGGGCCGAGCGGCCAGGCCAAAACGGCGGGTTCCCCCCGGCGCCGTCCACACCTGGTCGCTGCAGTCGTGGGCGGTGCGTGAACGCTGGGGGGGCGGCCTGTGGGGGGGCGAGGGGGGATCCTGCACCGAGCTTCACCTGCAATGTGGGGTGGCCCGCGATCGGTGCCCACCGATCATCAGGCCATCCTCTCTGAAGGAGGACCTCCTTCCTTCTGCGGCCCCGCAAGATCCGTCCCCCATCTTCTTGCGGGGCGGATTTGGACAGGACGGCAACCACGCATGCGCGGGTTGGCGCCGGCCAACCCGCGCATGCGTGGATGACGTCCGTTATGCGGCGCCGGCCGCTTCATCTATGCGGCGCCGCTTTTACGTGGGCGACAAGGCCTGGCGCGGGTATATGACGCGGCCCCGATACTGGCCCATTGTCAGGGCCTGAATCGGTCGGGGCCGGGGCCGTTCCGCGCCGTCGTGAACCTCGACGGCGTTCACGACGGCGCGGCCACTTTGGTGTGGGAGTGGAGAATCCCACCCAATATGTGGATAGGGTGACAAGAGGTGTGGCCACATTGGATTTGGTAATGGGTAATGAACCGGGCCAAGTGTTAGATTTGTTTGTGGGAGAGCACTTTGGAGATAGTGACCACAATTCGGTGTCTTTCACTATTGCAATGGAGAGGGATAGGGCCGTACGGCAGGGCAAGATTTATAATTGGGGGAGGGTTAATTATGATGTGATTAGCCAAGAATTAGGGAGCATAAGATGGGAACAGAAACTGTCAGGGAGGAAATGGCCGCGTGAGGGAACCATGGTTCACAAAAGAGGTTGAATGTCTTGTCAAGAGGAAAAAGGAAGCCTATGTAAGGATGAGAAAACAAGGTTCAGTTGGGTCGCTTGAGGGTTACAAGGTAGCAAGGAATGAGCTAAAAAAAAAGGGCTTAGGAGAGCTAGGAGGGGGCATGAGAAGTCCTTGGCGGGTCGGGTCAAGGAAAACCCCAAGGCTTTTTACTCTTATGTGAGAAATAAAAGAATGACCAGGGTGAGGTTAGGGCCGGTCAAGGACAGTAGTGGGAACTTGTGCATGGAGTCTGAAGAGATAGGAGAGGCGTTGAATGAATACTTTTCTTCAGTGTTCACCAAGGAGAGGGGCCATGTTTTTGAGGATGAGAGTGTGATACAGGCGGGTAGGCTGGCGGAGGTAGATGTTCTGAGGGAGGCTGTATTAGCAATTTTGAAAAACCTTAGGGTCGACAAGTCCCCTGGGCCGGATGAGATATATCCTAGGATTCTTTGGGAGGCAAGGGATGAGATTGCAGAGCTTTTGGCTTTGATCTTTGGGTCCTCACTGTCCACGGGGATAGTGCCAGAGGACTGGAGAGTGGCGAATGTTGTTCCGCTGTTCAAGAAAGGGAATAGGAATGACCCTGGTAATTATAGGCCGGTTAGTCTTACTTCGGTGGTCGGTAAGTTAATGGAAAAGGTCTTGAAGGATAGGATTTATGACCATTTGGAAAGATGCAGCTTAATCCGGGATAGTCAACACGGATTCATGAAGGGTAAATCTTGCCTCACAAATTTGATTGAATTCTTTGAGGAGGTAACTAAGTGTGTAGATGAAGGTAGAGCAGTTGATGTCGTATACATGCGTTTTCGTCAGGTGTTTGATAAGGTTCCCCACGGTCGGCTCATGAAGAAGGTAAGGAGGTGTGGGATAGAGGGAAATTTGGCCAATTGGATAAGTAACTGGCTATCACATAGAAGACAGAGGGTGGTGGTGGATGGAAAATGGTCAGACTGGAGACCAGTTACCAGCAGTGTACCACAGGGCTCAGTGCTGGATCCTCTGCTATTTGTGATTTTTATCAATGACTTGGAGGAGGGGGCTGAAGGGTGGGTCAGTAAATGGACAAGGGGGCCATCTTGGATGGGCCTGGTTTAACGTGAAATTAAAGCGGCCTGAATCGGTAGGTGCGTACAGTAGAGGGGAGTCTCCGGTAGAGCTCATAACATGGAACATGCGGATCTGAGCAGGCCAGTGAAAAGATCTCGGGTCCTTGCGCACTTGAGAAGTCTGAAATGTGCAGTGGATGCACCTCCGAGTGAGGGATAAGGTTAGGTTGAGAAAGGGATTGGTGGATCAGGTAGTTCACTCAGGGTTTGACTCAAAGTCGCAGGGCGTGTGGTCATTCTGTTGAGTAAAAAGACTTGGGCACGATTCTCTGACCCCCCACCGGGTCGGAGAATCGCCGGGGGCTGGCGTGAATCCCGCCCCCGCCATGTCCCGAATTCTCTGCCACCTGAGATTCGGTGGGGCGGGAATCGCGCCGGTCGGCGGGAATCGCGCCGGTCGGCGGGCCCACCCCTGGCGATTCTCCGGCCCGCGATGGGCCGAAGTCCCGCCGCTGTCAACCCTCGCCAGCCGGCGTGGATTAGACCTCCTTTTCAAAAGCGGGGCGCGGGGCGATCTGGCCCCGGGGGGTGCCCCCACGGTGGCCTGGCCCGCAATCGGGGCCCACCGATCCGCGGGCGGGCCTGTGCCATGGGGGCACTCTTTTTCTTCCGCCTTCGCCATGGTCTTCGCTATGGCGGAGGCGGAAGAGACCCCCTACCCTGCGCATGCATGGGGATGCCTTGAGCGTCCGCTGACGCTTCCCCGCATGCGTTGCCCGGCGAAGTCCTTTCGGCGCCGGCTGGCGTGGCGCCAAAGGCCTTTCCTGCCAGCTGGCGGAGCGGAAACCGCTTCGGCGCGGGCCTAGCCCCTCAAGGTGAGAGTTTGGCCCCTAAAGGTGCGGAGAATTCCGCGCCTTTTGGGCGGCCCGACGCCGGACTGATCCGTGCCGCTTTTGGCGCCGGGTAGCGGACATTGCGCCGTTTGCGGAGAATCCCGCCCAAGGTTTGTAACTGCCGAGGAAGTGCGGGAGCCGGGAGGGAGATATGAGATGGTGAGTGGGGCGTTGGAGGGGATGCTGGAGGTGCTGGTGAACATATATGCACTGAATTAGGATGACGTGGGATTTGTGAGGGGGCTGCTGGGACCGGATACGGACATGGCCACACATCAGTATGGATGGCACGGCAGCACAGTGGTTAGCACTGTTGCTTCACAGCGCCAGGGGCACGGGTTCGATTCCCACAAGTCCAAAGACGTGCTGTATGGTAATTTGGATATTCTGAATTCTCCTCGGTGTACCCGAACAGGCGGCGGAATGTGGCGACTAGGGGATTTTCACAGTAACTTCATTGCAGTGTTAATGTAAGTATATGTGTGACAATAATAAAGATTATTATTATTGGAGAAAATGTAATTTCAACTCTGTTATTCGATGCATTGTCCCTTAAGTGGGCGCGTCATCCTCCAGAAATAAAGTTATTTTCAGCACCCAATGGTTTACTTACGTTTCCCAGCAAAGTAAACCTTGATCCCAGATCTAACTTTCCCTGTGAGGGTTACAGTGGAGATTCCATCCCTCCAGCACAAGCCAAGTGATTCTTCAAATCGCCTTTATAGCCTCATGAACTGTGTCTCTTCCATCTGAGCACAGGCTTCCCATCTACATTATGTATTTGGTATTCAGGTATTTGGATAATTGGAGCGCATTCTGGGGAAGGTGGGACCTGTACAAGCAGGACGGGTTGCATCTGAACCAGAGGGGCACCAATATCCTGGGAGGGAGGTTTTCTAGTACTCTTCGGGAGGGTTTAAACTAATTTGGCAGGGGAATGGGAACCGGATTTGTAGTCCAGCAACTAAGGTAGCCGATATTCAGGACGCGAAAGCGTGTAATGAGGCAGTGGGGAAGGGAACACTGACAAAGGAGAGTACTTGCAGGCACGGAGAGGGGTTGAAGTGTGTATACTTCAACGCAAGAAGCATCAGGAATAAGGTGGGTGAACTTAAGGCATGGATCGGTACTTGGGACTACGATGTGGTGGCCATCACGGAAACTTGGATAGAAGAGGGGCAGAAATGGTTGTTGGAGGTCCCTGGTTATAGATGTTTCAATAAGATTAGGGAGGGTGGTAAAAGAGGTGGGGGGTGGCATTATTAATTAGAGATAGTATAACAGCTGCAGAAAGGCAGTTCGAGGAGTATCAGCCTACTGAGGTAGTATGGGTTGAAGTCAGAAATAGGAAAGGAGCAGTCACCTTGTTAGGAGTTTTCTATAGGCCCCCCAATAGTAGCAGAGATGTGGAGGAACAGATTGGGAAACAGATTTTGGAAAGGTGCAGAAGTCATAGGGTAGTAGTCATGGGCGACTTTAACTTCCCAAATATTGAGTGGAAACTCTTTAGATCAAATAGTTTGGATGGGGTGGTGTTTGTGCAGTGTGTCCAGGAAGCTTTTCTAACGCAGTATGTAGATTGTCCGACCAGAGGAGGGGCAATATTGGATTTAGTACTGGGTAATGAGCCAGGGCAAGTGATAGATTTGTTAGTGGGGGAGCATTTTGGAGATAGTGACCACAATTCTGTGACTTTCACTTTAGTAATGGAGAGGGATAGGTACGTGCAACAGGGCAAGGTTTACAATTGGGGGAAGGGTAAATACGATGTTGTCAGACAAGAATTGAAGTGCATAAGTTGGGAACATAGGCTGGCAGGGAAGGACACAAATGAAATGTGGAACTTGTTCAAGGAACAGGTGCTACGTGTCCTTGATATGTATGTCCCTGTCAGGCAGGGAAGAGATGGTCGAGTGAGGGAACCATGGTTGACAAGAGAGGTTGAATGTCTTGTTAAGAGGAAAAAGGTGACTTATGTAAGGCTGAGGAAACAAGGTTCAGACAGGGCATTGGAGGGATACAAGATAGCCAGGAGGGAACTGAAGAAAGGGATTAGGAGAGCTAAGAGAGGGCATGAACAATCTTTGGCGGGTAGGATCAAGGAAAACCCCAAGGCCTTTTACACATATGTGAGAAATATGAGAATGACTAGAGCGAGGGTAGGTCCGATCAAGGACAGTAGCGGGAGATTGTGTATTGAGACTGAAGAGATAGGAGAGGTCTTGAACGAGTACTTTTCTTCTGTATTTACAAATGAGAGGGGCGATATTGTTGGAGAGGACAGTGTGAAACAGATTGGTAAGCTCGAGGAAATACTTGTTAGGAAGGAAGATGTGTTGGGCATTTTGAAAAACTTGAGGATAGACAAGTCCCCCGGGCCTGACGGGATATATCCAAGGATTCTATGGGAAGCAAGAGATGAAATTGCAGAGCCGTTGGCAATGATCTTTTCGTCCTCACTGTCAACAGGGGTGGTACCAGGGGATTGGAGAGTGGCGAATGTCGTGCCCCTGTTCAAAAAAGGGACTAGGGATAACCCTGGGAATTACAGGCCAGTTAGTCTTACTTCGGTGGTAGGCAAAGTAATGGAAAGGGTACTGAAGGATAGGATTTCTGAGCATCTGGAAAGACACTGCTTGATTAGGGATAGTCAGCACGGATTTGTGAGGGGTAGGTCTTGCCTTACAAATCTTATTGAATTCTTTGAGGAGGTGACCAAGCATGTGGATGAAGGTAAAGCAGTGGATGTAGTGTACATGGATTTTAGTAAGGCATTTGATAAAGTTCCCCATGGTAGGCTTATGCAGAAAGTAAGGAGGCATGGGATAGTGGGAAATTTGGCCAGTTGGATAACGAACTGGCTAACCGATAGAAGTCAGAGAGTGGTGGTGGATGGCAAATATTCAGCCTGGATCCCAGTTACCAGTGGCGTACCGCAGGGATCAGTTCTGGGTCCTCTGCTGTTTGTGATTTTCATTAATGACTTGGATGAGGGAGTTGAAGGGTGGGTCAGTAAATTTGCAGATGATACGAAGATTGGTGGAGTTGTGGATAGTAAGGAGGGCTGTTGTCGGCTGCAAAGAGACATAGATAGGATGCAGAGCTGGGCTGAGAAGTGGCAGATGGAGTTTAACCCTGAAAAGTGTGAGGTTGTCCATTTTGGAAGGACAAATATGAATGCGGAATACAGGGTTAACGGTAGAGTTCTTGGCAATGTGGAGGAGCAGAGAGATCTTGGGGTCTATGTTCATACATCTTTGAAAGTTGCCACTCAAGTGGATAGAGCTGTGAAGAAGGCCTATGGTGTGCTCGCGTTCATTAACAGAGGGATTGAATTTAAGAGCCGTGAGGTGATGATGCAGCTGTACAAAACTTTGGTAAGGCCACATTTGGAGTACTGTGTACAGTTCTGGTCGCCTCATTTTAGGAAGGATGTGGAAGCTTTGGAAAAGGTGCAAAGAAGATTTACCAGGATGTTGCCTGGAATGGAGAGTAGGTCTTACGAGGAAAGGTTGAGGGTGCTAGGCCTTTTCTCATTAGAACGGAGAAGGATGAGGGGCGACTTGATAGAGGTTTATAAGATGATCAGGGGAATAGATAGAGTAGACAGTCAGAGACTTTTTCCCCGGGTGGAACAAACCATTACAAGGGGACATAAATTTAAGGTGAAAGGTGGAAGATATAGGAGGGATATCAGAGGTAGGTTCTTTACCCAGAGAGTAGTGGGGGCATGGAATGCACTGCCTGTGGAAGTAGTTGAGTCGGAAACATTAGGGACCTTCAAGCAGCTATTGGATAGGTACATGGATTACGGTTAAATGATATAGTGTAGATTTATTTGTTCTCAAGGGCAGCACGGTAGCATTGTGGATAGCACAATTGCTTCACAGCTCCAGGGTCCCAGGTTCGATTCCGGCTTGGGTCACTGACTGTGCGGAGTCTGCACGTCCTCCCCGTGTCTGCGTGGGTTTCCTCCGGGTGCTCCGGTTTCCTCCCACAATCCAAAGATGTGCAGGTTAGGTGAATTGGCCAATGATAAATTGCCCTTAATGTCCAAATTGCCCTTGGTGTTGGGTGAAGGTGTTGAGTTTGGGTAGGGTGCTCTTTCCAAGAGCCGGTGCAGACTCAAAGGGCCGAATGGCCTCCTTCTGCACTGTAAATTCAATGATAATCTATGATTAATCTAGGACAAAGGTTCGGCACAACATCGTGGGCCGAAGGGCCTGTTCTGTGCTGTATTTTCTATGTTCTATGTTCTATGTTCTATGTATGATGAACAATAGAGTCAGCATTTTCTCTGCTTCAGGTGTAAAACTGGCTGCCACTATCTCCTGCTCTCTGCCCCTCACCAGTCTGCAGGCAATCCCAAATCAACTGCTGTCGATATGCACATTTATTTGTAGGGAAGCCTGCAATCTTATCTCAAAAATGGTTTGTTATGCCCTCTTCCCCATGACAATGTAAAACACACATTAACCTTGTACCTAAGATGTGGCGATGCCAGCGTTGGACTTGGGTAAGCACAGTAAGAAGTCTTACAACACCAGGTTAAAGTCCAACAGGTTTGTTTCAAATCACTAGCTTTCAGAGCGCAGCTCCTTCCTCAGGTGAATGAAGAGGTATGTTCCAGAAACGTATATATAGACAAAGTTATATAGCTTCATTTCCGGGAGCGGGAAAGAGAGAGGGAGCCGGAATGCAGCTTGGGAATCAGGTAGGTTCTTAAACTTACCCCCAGGTTCCAGCAGCCTTCATTTCCGGGAGCGGGAGAGGGAGAGGGAGCTGGAGTACAGCTTGGGAATCAGCTAGGTTCTTAAACTTATCCCCAGGTTCCAGGGGCCTTCATTTCCGGGAGCAGGAGAGAGTGAGGGAGCCAGAGTGCAGCTTGGGAATCAGGTAGGTGCTTAAGTATTTTATTTTTACCTGTATTTAAGTTGGGCGGTTGCTAAACCCTAGACACTACACTTGTAGTGTCCCCCACCCTTCCACCGCCTCTAACCTAAGGGGGTGAGTAAATATCAGGTAAGCTCTTTCTTTCTTTTCTTTTATCCGCAAGTTATCTAGAGGGGATGGCAGGGAAGGCAGTGCAGTGTTCCTCCTGCAGAATGTTTGCGATGAGGGAGGCTATCAGTGTCCCTGTTGATTTCACCTGTGGGAAGTGCAGCCATCTCCAGCTCCACAGAAACCTCGGTAGGGAACTGGAGCTGGAGCTGGATGAACTTCAGATCATTCGGGAGGCAGAGGTGGTAATAGATAGTAGCTTCAGGGATGGAGTTACTCCGAAGAATGTAGATAGATGGGTGACAGTGAGAGGGGCTGGGAGGAAGCAGTCAGTACAGGGATCCCCTGTGGTCGTTCCCCTCAGTAACAAGTATACTGCTTTGGATACTGTTGGGGGGTGGGACTTCCCAAGGTAAGCCACGGTGACCGGATCTCCAGCACTGAGTCCGTCCCTGTGGTTCAGAAGGGAAGGAGGGAGAGCAGGAGAGCAATAGTTATTGGGGACTCGATAGTTAGACGGACAGATAGACGGTTCTGTGGCAACGAAAGAGACCCACGGATGGTATGTTGCCTTCCGGGTGCCAGGGTCCATGACGTCTCGGACTGTGTTTTCAGAATCCTTAAGGGGGAGGGGGAACAGGCACAAGTCGTGGTACACATCGGTATCAACAACATAGGTAAGAGAAGGGACGGAGATTTAAACCAGGAATTTAGGGAGCTAGGGTGGAAGCTGAGAGCCAGGACAAACCATGCTGTCATCTCTGGTTTGTTGCCGGTGCCACGTGCCAGTGAGTTGGAAAAGGGAGAGAGTGCAGATAAACACGTGGCTGCAGGGATGGTGTAGGAGGGAGGGTTTCAGTTACGTGGATAATTGGAGCACATTCTGGGGAAGGTGGGACCTGTCCAGACAGGACGGTTTGCACCTGAACCAGAGGGGCATCAATATCCTGGGAGGGAAATTTGCTACGGCTCTTCGGAGGGGTTTAAACTAATTTGTCAGGGGGCTGGGAAAATTAGCTGCGTTCCAGAAGCCAGTGTTGAGAGTAGTGACGTACTGAGGAGGGTATCAAGGTCGCAGGAGTGTACCAGCAGGCAGGAAGGTGGGTTGAAGTGTGTCTACTTCAATGCAAGGAGCATCCGGAATAAGGTAGGTGAACATGGAGCGTGGATTGTTACTTGGGACTACGATGTCATGGCCATTACGGAGACATGGTTAGAACAGGGACAGGAATGGTTGTTGGACGTTCCGGGGTATAGATGTTTCAATAAGAGTAGGGAAGGTGGTAAAAGAGGTGGAGGAGTAGCATTATTAATCAAGGATAGTTTAACGGCTGCAGAAAGGCAGTTCGAAGGGGATCTGCCTACTGAGGTAATATGGGCTGAAGTTAGAAATAGGAAAGGAAAAGTCTCGTTGTTATGAGTTTTCTATAGACCCCTGTGGTAGTCTGTGGTAGGAGGATTACGGTACCTGGTAATGCTGGAATACCATTGGTGGAGAATGTACTTGTTCCCATTGGTTAAGCTTGTATGTTAGCTCCGCCCTGCAAAGCGGGGTATATGAGCCCGTGCCGCCCAGCAGCTTTCTTGCTGTACCTGCGCTGCTGGGGGAAACATCTAGCGTATTAAAGCCTTCAATTGTCTCCAATCTCGTTTCTGGGGTTATTGATCGTGCATCAACCCCCAAATAGTAATAGAGATGTGGAGGAAGAAATTGCTAAACAGATTATGGATAGGTGTGGAGGTCACAGGGTAGTTGTCATGGGTGACTTTAACTTTCCAAATATTGATTGGAACCTTTATAGGTCGAACAGTTCGGAAGGGGCAGTTTTTGTACAGTGTCTGCAGGAGGGTTTCCTGACACAATGGGCACGATTCTCCACTCCCACACCGGGTGGGAGAATCGCCTGGGCCGCCAAAGATTCCAGGGACGCCGGTGCGACGTCCTCCCGCGATTCTCCCAAGCGGCGGGAACGGCCCGGTCGAGTTTCGCGGGCCGCAGGCCGGAGAATCGCCGGAGACACCCAAAATGGCGATTCTCCGGCACCCCCGCGACTCTGAGGCCCAGATGGGCCGAGCGGCCAGGCCAAAACGGCGGGTTCCCCCCGGCGCCGTCCACACCTGGTCGCTGCAGTCGTGGGCGGTGCGTGAACGCTGGGGGGGCGGCCTGTGGGGGGGCGAGGGGGGATCCTGCACCGAGCTTCACCTGCAATGTGGGGTGGCCCGCGATCGGTGCCCACCGATCATCAGGCCATCCTCTCTGAAGGAGGACCTCCTTCCTTCTGCGGCCCCGCAAGATCCGTCCCCCATCTTCTTGCGGGGCGGATTTGGACAGGACGGCAACCACGCATGCGCGGGTTGGCGCCGGCCAACCCGCGCATGCGTGGATGACGTCCGTTATGCGGCGCCGGCCGCTTCATCTATGCGGCGCCGCTTTTACGTGGGCGACAAGGCCTGGCGCGGGTATATGACGCGGCCCCGATACTGGCCCATTGTCAGGGCCTGAATCGGTCGGGGCCGGGGCCGTTCCGCGCCGTCGTGAACCTCGACGGCGTTCACGACGGCGCGGCCACTTTGGTGTGGGAGTGGAGAATCCCACCCAATATGTGGATAGGGTGACAAGAGGTGTGGCCACATTGGATTTGGTAATGGGTAATGAACCGGGCCAAGTGTTAGATTTGTTTGTGGGAGAGCACTTTGGAGATAGTGACCACAATTCGGTGTCTTTCACTATTGCAATGGAGAGGGATAGGGCCGTACGGCAGGGCAAGATTTATAATTGGGGGAGGGTTAATTATGATGTGATTAGCCAAGAATTAGGGAGCATAAGATGGGAACAGAAACTGTCAGGGAGGAAATGGCCGCGTGAGGGAACCATGGTTCACAAAAGAGGTTGAATGTCTTGTCAAGAGGAAAAAGGAAGCCTATGTAAGGATGAGAAAACAAGGTTCAGTTGGGTCGCTTGAGGGTTACAAGGTAGCAAGGAATGAGCTAAAAAAAAAGGGCTTAGGAGAGCTAGGAGGGGGCATGAGAAGTCCTTGGCGGGTCGGGTCAAGGAAAACCCCAAGGCTTTTTACTCTTATGTGAGAAATAAAAGAATGACCAGGGTGAGGTTAGGGCCGGTCAAGGACAGTAGTGGGAACTTGTGCATGGAGTCTGAAGAGATAGGAGAGGCGTTGAATGAATACTTTTCTTCAGTGTTCACCAAGGAGAGGGGCCATGTTTTTGAGGATGAGAGTGTGATACAGGCGGGTAGGCTGGCGGAGGTAGATGTTCTGAGGGAGGCTGTATTAGCAATTTTGAAAAACCTTAGGGTCGACAAGTCCCCTGGGCCGGATGAGATATATCCTAGGATTCTTTGGGAGGCAAGGGATGAGATTGCAGAGCTTTTGGCTTTGATCTTTGGGTCCTCACTGTCCACGGGGATAGTGCCAGAGGACTGGAGAGTGGCGAATGTTGTTCCGCTGTTCAAGAAAGGGAATAGGAATGACCCTGGTAATTATAGGCCGGTTAGTCTTACTTCGGTGGTCGGTAAGTTAATGGAAAAGGTCTTGAAGGATAGGATTTATGACCATTTGGAAAGATGCAGCTTAATCCGGGATAGTCAACACGGATTCATGAAGGGTAAATCTTGCCTCACAAATTTGATTGAATTCTTTGAGGAGGTAACTAAGTGTGTAGATGAAGGTAGAGCAGTTGATGTCGTATACATGCGTTTTCGTCAGGTGTTTGATAAGGTTCCCCACGGTCGGCTCATGAAGAAGGTAAGGAGGTGTGGGATAGAGGGAAATTTGGCCAATTGGATAAGTAACTGGCTATCACATAGAAGACAGAGGGTGGTGGTGGATGGAAAATGGTCAGACTGGAGACCAGTTACCAGCAGTGTACCACAGGGCTCAGTGCTGGATCCTCTGCTATTTGTGATTTTTATCAATGACTTGGAGGAGGGGGCTGAAGGGTGGGTCAGTAAATTTGCTGATGACACCAAGATTGGTGGAGTACTGGATGAGGTGGAGGGCTGTTGTATGCTGCAAAGAGACATTGATAGGATGCAGAGCTGGGCCGAAAAATGGCAGACGGAGTTTAATCCTGATAAGTGCGAGGTGATTCATTTTGATAGGACAAATTTGAATGCGGATTACAGGGTCAACGGCAGGGTTCTGAGGAATGTAGAGGAACAGAGAGATCTTGGGGTTCATGTCCACAGATCTCTGAAGGTTGCCACTCAAGTGGATAGAGCCGGGAAGAAGGCCTGTAGTGTGTTGGCGTTTAATAACAGGGGCCTTTAGTTTAAGAGCTGTGGGGTTATGCTACAACTGTACATGACCATGATGAGACCACACTTGGAATATTGTGTGCAGTTCTGGTCACCTCACGGATGTGGAAGCATTGGAAAGGGTGCAAAGGAGATTCATCAGGATGCTGCCCGGTTTGGAGGATAGGTCTTCTGAGGAAAGATTGAGGGAGCTAGGGCTTTTCTCTTTGGAGCGGAGGAGGATGAGAGGTGACTTAATAGAGGTTTATAAGATGATGAGGGGGATAGATAGAGTGGACGTTCAGAGACTATTTCCTCGGATGGATGTAGCGGTTACAAGGGTGCATAACTATAAGGTTCAGGTTGGGCGATATAGGAGGGATGTCCGAGGTAGGTTAGAGTGTGGAATAGACTGCCTGCTTTGATAGTGGAGTCGGACACTTTAGGAACTTTCAGGCAGTTATTGGATAGGCACACGGAGCACACCAGAATGACAGGGAGTGGGATAGCTTGATCTTGGTTTCGGACAAAGCTTGGCACAACATTGAGGGCCGAAGGGCCTGTTGTGTGCTGGACTGTTCTATGTTCTATCTATGTTCTATAAAGTCAAAGATGCAAGACAATGCTTTGAATGCGAGCATTTGCAGGTAATTAAGTCTTTACAGATCCAGAGATAGGGGTAACCCCAGGTTAAAGAGGTGTGAATTGTCTCAAGCCAGGACAGTTGGTAGGATTTTGCAAGCTCAGGCCAGATGGTGGGGGATGAATGTAATGCGACATGAATCCAAGGCCCTGGTTGAGGCAGAACTTGGCTGTAAGTTTCTGCTCGGCGACTTTGCATTGCCGCGCGTCCTGAAGGCCGCCTTGGAGAACGCTTACCCAGAGATCAGAGGCTGAATGCCCTTGACTGCTGAAGTGCTCCCCGGCTGGAAGGGAATATTCCTGCCTGGCGATTGTCGCACGATTGTCGCGCAATGTCCGTTCATCCGGTGTCGCAGCGTCTGCATGATCTCACCAATGTACCACGCTACCTTGTACCTGAGGTAGAAATGCTAATTAGCTATCTTTGATCCCAAATCTCTTTAATCTTAGAAGTAAATGAATGACTTACGTTACATCTGTTTACAATCCAATACCAACAACACCTATCTGGGAGTCTGGGAGACTTAGGATCTACTCATGGTGAACTCAGAGAATGTTGCAGTTAAGAACCTCGCTGATGTTAAATGCAAGAGTATTTCAAAACCCAAAAAGGTAACTTAGCATAGAGGTTCTTAGTGGTATATATTTTCCATTTGGTATGCTGTGAGAAGAAATATGTGAACCGTGGAGGAGTAGTCTAGTCATTGTGTGAACAATTATGAAGAATATTTATTAACTTGAAAGGAAAAAAACAACACAACAGAAGGACTATAATATACTACAACACTTAATTATGCTGATGGCTGTACGTACACTGTATTACATGAAGTTACCCTTTGATTCCCAAACACCTACATTCTGAACTCCTAGACTCCCCTTTGATCCCAAACAACATCCAACATTATATAACGCTATGAGCTAAATCCAGCAGATAGTTGCCATGCACAGGCTATTTGCCAAGTATGAGAAAACCGTCTTCAGTTTCAGCGAAGGCGAAATCTGCTACTTCTTTTCTGGAGATTGTTTCTACAACTGGGTGTGACTGTAATGGTAGATGCAACTGTCTGCCTTTCCCCAGTCATTGTCAGGGCAGCACGGTAGCACAGTGGTCAGCACTGTTGCTTCACAGCTCCAGGGTCCAGGTTTGATTCCTGGCTTGGGTCACTGTCTGTGTGCTGTCTGCATGTTCTCCCCGTGTCTGCATGGTTTTCCTCCGGGCACTCCGGTTTCCTCCCACAAGCCCTGAAAGACATGCTGTTGGGTAATTTGGACATTCTGAATTCTCCCTCTGTGTACCCGAACAGGCGCCGGAATGTGGCGACTAGGGGATTTTCACAGTAACTTCATTGCAGTGTTAATGTAAGCCTACTTGTGGCAATAAAGATTATTATTATTATTATTAATCTATGGATATATAATTCTTTCCCCTTGATTTTATCCAACCAGTGGAGTCAGCTTTTAGCATATACGTGTCAATTTTCTTATCTCTCCACCTTGAAGCTATCTCTTCTATACCCCATTGTTTTCCTCTCGTCACCTCGGTAAACACTTGCCTTTCTCACTGATTTGCTAATTTGCAACCCAAAATTTGTTCAGACAGCTGCTCTTATCGAATCCCTGATTTATTTTCTTTTTCCCCAATATGGGGGGCACGGTAACACAGTGGGTAGCAATGTTGCTTCACAGTGCCAGGGACCCGGGTTCGATTCCCGGCTTGAGTCACTGTCTGTGCTGAGTCTGCACATTCTCCCTGTGTGGGTTTTTTCTGGGTGCTCCAGTTTCCTCCCACAAAGTCCCGAAAGACGTGTTTGTTAGGTGAATTGGAAACAGTGTACCCGAAGAGGCGCCGGAGTGTGGTGACTAGGGGATTTTCACAGTAACTTCACTGCAGTAGTAATGTAAATCTACTTGTGACAATTATAAAGATTATTTCATTTCTTTAATCTTAATTTTACCCCAATTCTTAACACCATGGGCGGGATTCTCCGATACCCCCCGGGTCGGAGAATCGCCGGGGGCTGGCGTGAATCCCGCCCCCCCCGGTTGCCGAATTCTCCGGCACTGGATATTCGGCAGGGGCGGGCATCGCGCCGCGCCGGTTGGCGCCCCCCCCCCCGGCGATTCTCCGGCCCGGATGGGCTGAAGTCCCGCTGCTGGAATGCCTGTCCCGCCGCCGTGGATTAAACCACCTCTCTTACCGGCGGGACAAGGCGGCGCGGGCGGGCTCCGGGGGTCCTGGGGGGGCGCGGGACGATCTGGCCCCGGGGGGTGCCCCCACGGTGGCCTGGCCCGCGATCGGGGCCCACCGATCCGTGGGCGGGCCTGTGCCGTGGGGGCATTCTTTCCCTTCCGCCTTCGCCACGGTCTCCACCATGGCGGAGGCGGAAGAGACCCCCTCCACTGCGCAGGCGCGGGGATGCCGTGAGCGGCCGCTGACGCTCCCGCGCATGCGCCGCCCGGCAAAGTCATTTCCGCGCCAGCTGGCGGGGCACGAAAGGCCGTTCCCGCCAGCTGGCGGGGCGGAAATCAGTCCGCCGCGGGCCTAGCCCCTCAAGGTTAGGGCTCGACCCCTCAAGATGCGGAGACTGCCGCACCTTTGGAGCGGCGCGATGCCGGACTGATTCGCGCCATTTTTGGCGCCGGTTGGCGGACATCGCGCCGATTGCAGAGAATTCCGCCCCATGTCTCCAAGCATAAATATCTTGCACCTCTTTCTCAGTAAAAGCTATCTAAACCTTCCTTTGATCTCTAATAATCAAACTATTCAGGCTTAGTATCATGCAGACTTCAGAACAGCTTATATGCCTTCCTTCATTTACCCTAAATTTAAAGTTACAATCCTAAAATGTGAAAATCTTATTAACATCATGATTATAGCAATAGACAGGTATTTATTGAAGATGTCTTGTGAAAATAAACTTGCATGAACAACTTGCTGTGTACAAGAGAATGGGTGTGTGTCAGATAATTTTGTTGGTCCAGCAGACTGATTGTATTCCCACTTTTGTTGGTCTACTGCCAAATGTGTTGGCCCCCGTCTAGTGACTCAGTGTTAATTTGCAACCTTGGAACATTCTGTTTCCCAATGAAGTGAGTGGGAGGAGTGACCTTGTGAATTGCACAGTTGTACCTTTCTTGTACAATAACATGTAACTTGAAAATAAAGATGTTAGCTGTGCAGTCAGAATGAAGCAAAACTGAATGAGATAAGTGGTTATCATTCTCCAGTTTGATATAAAACAATCCTAATGTCATGGCTGGAATAATTCATCCTTCTCCATATACTGCTATCAATCTGCCATGTTCTGATGCTTTGCAATGGTGCTACAATGCATTGAATGAGCTGATGTGAAAATAGTGATGTTTCTGATTGTATACTTGTTGAGGGTAAATGTGGCTGCATTTTGCAATGTTTTGTCTCTGCGTAGATTTACAGAGCTAAATATTCACATGGACTATGACTCACTTGTCAAAGCAATAATATTTGGCACCCAGATGGCATTTAATGGCACATCCCCAAGAGAGATACTTAAAAGCAAGTCACCAAACCCAGCTAGGAACAGATAAAGAAGCAACGTGTTTAAAAAATCTACGTTAAACAAGGGAAAAATAAACTGAATACATCTTAATTACTGCAAACATATTTATCCCACACCTGGAAATCAGCGGAATGCCTAGTTTATTCCACCCATAGGGAAGAACTCCTCTCATTTGTTATGTTATTGCTCACTGGCTCTTAGCTCTTTCCCAATCATAAACTGGTATTTCTTCCTGACAATGGGGCCATGAAGGTTGCAATGAGGGCCTCTGCCACCTCGCTCTTTGATGCCACGATAATTTCCTGGCCATTCTTTGCCCCCTCAGACCCCAACAATCACTCATGCCTCCTCTTCACTTTATCCAGGAGGAACCGTAGGTCTTCCCCTCCAAAACCTTGCGACTGTCTCTTGCTTTAGACTTGGAACATTCATTTTGTGGAACGGTGTATGTGCAAAATTGTTAATGACCTTTTTCCTGTTTTAAAAACTTCTTTTATATCTTATTAACCTTCTCTTAGATGATTTAAAGTATTTTCAGAAGTTGCAAGGCACTCATTTCTCACTGCAACAACTCACCTGAGCTATGCCGACTCTTTGTTTTTTTATAATGAAGTTATTTATGAGGAAGATACGCCATGGGCACAATATTGCAATGCCATTATCGGATCAACATTCCAGTATTTAATAATGGTGAGGAATTCATCAATTGCAGCCTATTACGAGGCTGCCATTGTGGCGGCTGTTCCATTGTGGATGGTAGCCTGCCTCTTGGAGCTGCCTGCCCAGAGAGCGAACAACTCTGCAGACCTGGAAACACCACTAGTGGAGGTGGTCACTGCAGAGGTTGCAGGGAGAAGGAGGTCATACCTCCAGGTTGAGGCACCTTTGCAGGGTTGGTAAGAATTTTTATTTAATGTGCCAGCGCCCGGCAGACAAGTAGGGCCAGAGATCAGAAGGGTAAATCTCCCCAACAGTGTAAGGGTGGTCATTGCCGCAGGGATCCCTCCAAGGAATCTCCGCAAGGAAAGGTTGTCCACTCCTCCCCCATCCCCCACACCCCAACCTTGCATGGTGGGAAGCCAATGGGAGGATGCCTCAACATACCAGACAGACTCCCAACTGCGCAAGGGCCATTCCGACATGGGTACAATCCCAGCATAATGTTAAAATGGCTGTCAATTGGCCAATTAATTACCTTAATTGACTGCCTTGATCCATCGGCATTCCCACCTGTGATGATAGACTGTTGCAGTGCCAACATGTGGGCTCCCCTCTCAATGCCCTCCGTTGCCATTTTCCAAACCTCCCACATCCCAAACTGTCTTCAGACAGCTGGTAAACTTCAGCCCAGATAGCGAGTTGCTCCATAGGCCTTCTAAATAGTCTGATATAAATGAAAGAATGAGGGTCTTTTACAAGCTCAGGATATTCCAAAGTGCTTTACAGCCAATTAAGTGCTTTTAAACCGTAGACACAGTAGTTCTATAAGAAACAAGGCATTGGAATTGTGCACAGCAATCTCCCACAAACGGCAATGTACTAATGACGACACAATCTGTTTTTGGTGATGTTGGTAGACAGATAAATATTGGCCAGAATTCCTGTGCCTTTCTTCAAATTACAGTTATGCAAACTTTCCCTTCCTGATTGGTGGACGGGGCCATGTATTAACATCTCATCTGAGAGCCAGCACTTCCAACAGTGCAACACTCCCTAAAGATAAAAAGTAAAATTACAAATGCTGGGGTACTATCCCATAAAAGTTCACAACAGATCTGTTTGCTTTGATTAATTGTGAATGGGTGCTCTATGATATTTTCATTCCATTGCTTAATTCTGCCATGGAAGATACGGTAAAATGCTCATGTCACATTATAAGTACCAGAAACTGGATAAATACCTGAAGCGGAGAAGATTACAGGGCTATGAGTAGAGAGCATGGTTCTTTCAAGTAGTCGGCACAGACACAATGGGGGCATGGCCATGTGGTTCTATGAAATCTTTGGTAACGATTGCAATGATTTATCAAATGCACGACACCAATTCGAGCATCAAAGATGGATTAAAGTCCATCATAATTCGTAATAAAAGATTTTTTAAAAAATACTTTTCCTGATTCATTTGATGCATATTTGCTAGTTGAGGACAATACAATATTACTAAATTAGCAATAAATTAATCTTGAATGGAAATTGCAGGACATCTGGAAGTTCTGTTGACAATAACTTAAGTTCCCACAACAATATTCTGAAAGACTATAAAGAAAATCACATATGGGGATATACAAAAGCTGCTACAACAATTTGCATTAACATGAAACTTTTAATTTAGTAGGACATCAAAGAAGCAGAATCAACAAAAAATGACACCAAGCCCAAGAAAATATACCAGAACAGATGATGCAAAGTTTGCTTTGAGAGTGAGTTTTTAAGTAGCATTTAAAGGAGGAGTGAGAGGTGGACAGTTTTAGGGAGTGAATTCAAGGGCCTTGATGCCAGAGGACATTCACAACCGAGAGGCAAAGGTGTGAAATGCACGAGTGGCTAGTGAGAGGGGACCTCAAAGTCTCAGAGGATTGTAGGACTGGTCGTGGGTTACAGTGATAAGGAAGGGCAAGGTAATGAAGTGATATGGACACAAGGAAAAGACTTGCAAGAGTGAGACATTTGTAGACCGGAAGCCAAAGTAGGTCAGCGAGCACAAGTGTAATGGGTGAACAAGGTGTTTTGTGAGCTAGGATACAGGCAGCAGAGTGTTGGATGAGCTCAAATTGATAGCAAATGGAAGGTGGGAGGTTTCATGTTATAATAACCGTGGGCTTATTTACTATACAAGGCACAAGGCACCAGTTACTCATGAAGGATTAGGTTAACATATAGCAGGTTCATTTATTAATATGGGAACAGTTATACACAGTTGCAAACATAGAATACTTCAGAGCTATGTGTGATCTGCTCAAAGCAAAAGTGAAACTAAGAAAGGATCACATGACACATTCCCCTTCTTGAAGGCATATTACAGCATTTTTAAAAAAGATGCTGTAATTTTCCCCCTTCCAAAGAAATAAAACTATTTACAATGCATGTTCATGTTTAGTTGCCCGTCTAAACTAAAATCTTCTGCACTTCCGGGGTCTGTATCCCATCCTATTCATGTATTTGTCAAGATGCCCCTTAAACGTCACTATCGTCCCTACTTCCACCACCTCCTCCGGCAGCGAGTTCCAGGCACCCACTACCCTCTGTGTAAAAAAATTGCCTTGTACATCTCCTCTAAACCTTGCCCTCGCATCTTAAACCTATGCCTCCTAGTAATTAACCCCTCTACCCTGGGAAAAAGCCTCTGACTATCTACTCTGTCTATGCCCCTCATAATTTTGTAGACCTCTATCAGGTCGCCCCTCAACCTCCGTCGTTCCAGTGAGAACAAACCGAGTTTATTCAACCTCTCCTCATAGCTAATGCCCTCCATACCAGACAACATCCTGGTAAATCTCTTCTGCACCCTCTCTAAAGCCTCCACATCCTTCTGGTAGTGTGGCAGCCAGAATTGAGCACTATACTCCAAGTGTGGCCTAACTAAGGTGCTATACAGCTGCAACATGGGCAGCACGGTAGCACAAGTGGATAGCACTGTGGTTTCACAGCACCAGGGTCCCAGGTTCGATTCCCCACTGGGTGACTGTGCGGAGTCTGCACGTTCTGCCCGTGTCAGTGTGGGTTTCCTCCGGGTGCTCCGGTTTCCTCCCACAGTCCAAAGACGTGCAGGTTAGGTGTATTGGCAATGCTAAATTGCTCTTAGTGTCCAAAAAGGTTAGGAGGGGTTATTGGGTTACGGGGTTAGGGCGGAAGTGTGGGCTTAAGTGGGTCGGATTAGACTTGACGGGCCGAATGGCCTCCTTCTGCACTGTATGTTCTATGTAATATGACTTGCCAATTTTTATACTCAATGCCCTGGCCAATGAAGGCAAGCATGCAATATGCCTTCTTGACTACCTTCTCCACCTGTGTTGCCCCTTTCAGTGGCCTGTGGACCTGTACACCTAGATCTCTCTGACTGTCAATACTCTTGAGGGTTCTACCATTCACTGCTTACTCATAGTTGTGAGCCACATTTTCTTTTAAACCTTCAACATCAGTGGCTTTTTCGTCACCCGACATTGAGTCCGGTCCCGAAAATATTTTTTCACTCGCGTCGCCGTCCGATGTTTGCCTCAGCAGGTTTTTTTCTTGCCACAATCCTTGTCGCCAGTTTTCCCTTTTGTTATGTTCTCTAAGTGTGGCAAAGAGAAAAGGTACAGAGGGGCCACAAACTTGGATTTCTTACAAACACGATGAGGGGTTTATTAGGATATGTTGCTCACACAATGTAAGACGGAGAACTGATGCCCAGGCAAAAGACACTGCTGGCGTCACTACGGATCACGTGATGTTTCACCAGCAGGGATGCATTCTATGATGCATAAAAGTAGTATAATGTGGGAAAATGTGATGTTATTCAGTTTGATAGGAAAACAGATTATTTTTAAATAGTGAGAAATTATTAGATGTTGGTGGTCAAAGGGATTAGGGTGTTCTTGTACATGAAACAAAGAATATTAGCAGGCAGGTACAGCAAGAAATTAGGAAGGTAGATTGTATCTTGACCTTTGTTGAAGGGGATTGGAGTGCAGACCTTTGCTGATACCAGTCTAGAGTACTGTGTGTAGTTTTGATCTTCATTTTTAAGAAACAATATACTTGCTTTAGAGGGAGTGCAGCAAAGTTCACCAGGTTGATTTCTGAGAAGAAATTACTATCCCAAAAGGTAGAATGGGCCAATACTCCCTGGGGCTTAGAAGAAAGAGAGATGATCTCATTGAACCACAACATTCTGAGAGTGTTTGGTGATCTAGAAATTGAGAGGCAGTTTCCATCGACTGCCATAGACTTGGGATAAGGGAATTGCCATTTGGGATTGAGAAAATGTCTTTATTTGGGGGTTGTGAATCTTTGGATTCCTGTATCACAGAGAGCTGAAAATGCTCTGTCATTGGATACATTCAAGGCTGGGATTGACAGATTTCTGCACTCTAAGAGAATTAAGAGGTATGGGAATCGACCTGGAAATTGCAAGGTAGCACAGTGGGTAGCACTGTTGCTTCATAACGCCAGGATCCCAAGGTCGATTCCCGGCTTGGGTCACTGTCAGTGCGGAGTCTGCACATTCTCCGCGTGTTTGCGTGGGTTTCCTCCGGGTGCTCCGGTTTCCTCCCACAAGTCCCAAAAGACGTGCTCTTAGGTAAATTGGATTTTCTGCATTCTCCCTCTGTGTACCCGAACAGGTGCCGGAATGTGGCGACTAGGGGCTTTTCACAATAACTTCATTGCAGTGTTAATGTAAGCCTACTTGTGACACTAATAAAGATTATAATTTATAACTGGAATTTAGGCCAGGGATTAGCCATGATCTTATTAAATGGCAGAGCAGGCTGGCAGGACTGTCTGGCCTCCTCACTCTGCTATTTCTTATAATCTTTTGTACTTACATTCATACATATATATTTTCCAGCTTTGGTCCCTGGATAATGAAGAGCAGCTGAAAGGTTACTGAGGGCAAGTTAATATTCCTATTGTCACCCCAGATCAAATCATCCAACAGCCGAGGAATTTAGTGCCTTCTCCCCTGTGTGATTCAGTTCCATTCTGCTTTTATCAACTGTACCATCAGAGGCAATCCATTGCCCACATCAGAATTGGGACAGAAATCGTAAAAATGAGTTTTCCATTGGCTAAGTAAGTGCCCCAAAAAGTGCTTCTTCAACAACTGAGGTTCTGAAAAATTGACATGATTACATCGCATCAACGTTTGACGTGGGTTTTACCTAGCAGGCACACCATCCGTGCCACTGCAAGGGTTAATTGGCAGAAATATTATGAAATAAAAGCAAAATACAGCGGATCCTGGAAATCTGAAATAAAAATAGAAAGTGCTGGGAAAACGCAGCCTGCCTGGCGGCATCTGTGGAGAGAGAATCACACAATTGTTACACAGAAAGAGGCCATTTGCTCATTGTATCTGCAATGGCTTCCCGAATGAGGAACTTATCTAGTGCCTCCTTGCCATAGCTCTGCATGTTCTTCTTTTCAATAACAGTCTATTTCCTTTCTGAATGATTCGATTGATCCAGTCTCCACCACATTCTCATGCAGTGCATTCCAGACCTTAACCACTCGTTGTGTGGAAAGGTTTTCCCTCAGGTTGGTTTTGCTTCTTATGCTCATTATTTTAAATCTGCACCCTCTCCTTCTCAATCCATTCACGACTGGGATCAGTTTCTCTTATCTATTCTCTCCATCTCCTCATGACTTTAAACACTTGGCTCGATACTTCTCTCAGCCTTCTTTTCTCCAAGGAAAATAGTCCTAACCTCCAATCTATCTTCATAACTGAAATTTCTCATCCCTGAAACCATTCTTGCAAATCTTTACTGCACTCTCTCTAATGCTTTCACATCCTTCCTAAAGCGCAGCGCCTGAGGGCGAACTCGTGTCTACACAAATTCACGCAACCTCTTTGCTCCTGTACTCCATGACAGTGTTTTTGAAAAAAAAAATTCCTGGGATTCACGTTTGCCAACCGACCGACCTTCGCAACCCACACCACATTCACTTACCTTTAGTTCGAAATGGGAGCCTGTTTGGTCCTCACAATCTCTCCTTAATCAGGTTCACAGGAGGAGGGGGCAATGCATGTATCAGATGCAGACTTCTGCCAGTTCCTCTGTGCCATCTTCATCTTTGCGAGAATGGAAAATCCAACCTCGCACATGTAGGTTGTTGTGAAATGCAATAGGAATAAAATGCTTGTTTTACTCAGCGCTGGATACTCCTGGGAGATGCCACTTCAGAATGCTGTCAGCCTCGTGGGCTTTTGACGTGTTTTTAATGTGCTGTCACAGGTCAGGTACAGCAGCTTCATCTTTTCATTTGGAGTCAGCTGTAAGTTAATAACTGACTCTGGGGACTAACCTCAAAAATAATTTTCACCCACCACTTCTTGTTCAAAATCTGAAACTTCATCCCAGAAAGTAGGTGCCGTTCAGACGGATTTTGGGCTTCTGAAACTGATGGTCCCATCCATTGTGGAGATGCAGTTGCAGAGCCAGGGTTGTTGGTGAGCATCCAGCCAAACTGCGTGCAGGAGCTAGAGGTGATGCTGGCCATGCGTGTCACCCAGGCCAACACCGCATGGCCAGATGTTCCATGCTTATCCGAGTCCCATGTCCTGCCCATCCTCGCCCTCCTCCACATCCTTCACGTCGACAAGGACTAACGTTCATCCTCCTCCTCCAGCACGTCCCCTCTCTGCTGCGTGGTGTTGTGGAGGATGCAGCAGGTTACCATGATGCGGGCAACCCTCCCAGCGCTATACTGGAGGACCCTCTCCAGAGCGGTACAGGCACCTGAACCGCATCTTAAGGATGCTGAAGCACAGCTCGATCATGCCCCTGGTCACAGCTTGGGTGTCGTTGTAGCATCAGTCTGTGACTTCCGGGTAGGCGTTGTCATGATATTCATGTGAACATCATAGCACATACACACACACATAATGATGGACAGATCAACGGACCAATTAACACACACAACACGACAGCCAATCACAGACAAGAGCATACGCAGTACATAGCAGGGAACACGACACTTCCTGGGCACTTGAGCAGGAGAGAACTCAGGGCACAGACCTCATTGCCAGCCACTCAAAGGTTCACCATGTGCTGAATACCAGAGTTTACTATGTTTATAGTTCAATGAAATAAAACTGCGTTGTACCATACGCAACCGTGTTGGTTCGTCTGTGTGTCAGAGTACCCAACACTTCATGGTACCAGAAGTGAATTGGCACCTACCCACAAATCTGCCATCCTGCGCCATGGACACCGTCAACACACCGCAGCCGCTGCAAGTCGCTGGGAACCTTGGCGTAAATTGGAATCTATTCAAGCAGCGCTTCCAGCTCTTTCTGGAAGCCAACGAAAGAGGGAGCACCTCAGACACCAGAAAGATCGCCATCCTCCTCACCACCGCAGGGCAGCACGCCATCCATATCTACAACTCCCTGGTGTTCGCGAAAGGCGAGGACAAATCCAAATACGAGACGGTCCTTCTCAAGCTCAACCAACACTTCAACGTCGAGGTCAACTAAAGCTTCGAGAGATATGTCTTCCAGCAGCGCCTGCAAGGTAAGGATGAGCTCTTTCAGTCATTCCTCAGCCACCTCCGCATCCTCGCCCAGTCCTGCGGTTACGACACCACCTCAGACTCCATGATTCGGGACCAGATCGTTTTTGGGGTCGCCTCGGGCACCCTACGCTAGCAACTTTTAAAAATAAAAGGCCTCACCTTAACCTCCGCAATCGAAGCCTATGTCCTACACGAAAACGCGACTAGCCGCTATGCACAATTTCAGGCGAACCGAATCGGCGCGGCGGGGGTCCTACATGGCCGGATCGGTGAGCCAGGTGCCCCACGAGGCCGTACGGGTCCAGGCGATCGAGTTCCTCCCGGCCCGCGGCCCGGACGACGTCGGCCATTTCGCGCGCTTTTCGGGGCATCACGCGCTTGTGCACGCCAAAACCTACGGCAACACTGAGGGACGTGATGCGCAGGCGCACCCAACGCAAGATCAAACTGCGCATGCGCAGTGGCGCAACGAACGTCATGACGTCACGACGTGCGGCAACTGTGGAGCTGCACATTTAAAGCAGCAATGTCCCGCAAGAACCCGACAATGCCTACTCTGTGGCAAGGTGGGCCACTACGCTGCTTACTGTCGAGCAGCTCAACCTGTCAATCTTCCACAATTCCGACAACCTCTCAGGGACGTGCGGACCATTCAGCCTCCCCATTACGAATCTTGCCCAGATGAAATCCAGACCGGTGACACAGATGACCGAGACGCCTTCCGTGTTGCGGTCAATGATGGGAACCGAGTTAACATGATCAATCCGGGTGATGAATGGTGTGCCACCCTGACGGTCAACCCGAATTCGTTGCCCACCTAGTAGACTGGACTTATCAGACTGTTTATACATTGAACTCATGCAACCACTTCGTTAATATGTTTATGTTCTTATCCTGACAGGAATTTGATTTATTGTTCAACGTTTCCCCGTTCTTTGTTCATGGTACAACCTCGTTGTTATGTCACACCCGACATCACCCCTTGTATATAGTTAAACTCCATGTACATGCTGTAAATATTGCATACACACACATTTAGCTACACTCAGTACACATCACTATTTATAAACACATAGGCACATAATCCTGTAAAAAAAGGGGGGATGTCATGATATTCATGTGAACATCACAGCACATACACACACACATAATGATGGACAGATCAACGGACCAATCAGCACACACAACACGACAGCCAATCACGGACAAGAGCATACACAGTACAAAGCAGGGAACACGACACTTCCTGGGCACTCGAGCAGGAGAGAACTCAGGGCACAGACCTCATTGCCAGCCACTCAGAGGTTCACCATGTGCTGAATACCAGAGTTTACTATGTTTATAGTTCAATTAAATAAAACTGCGTTGTACCATACGCAACCATGTTGGTTCGTCTGTGTGTCAGAGTACCCAACACTCCAGGCGTCATCAGACACCTCCACAGTGTATAACTCCTGTCGTCCAGTAGCTAACCCCCAGCTGAAGATGCGCCCTGAAGAGGCCTGGAACTGGCGAGTGTTTCAGGATGAAGGCATCATGCACACTGCCCGGGTACTGGATGCAGATATGCATTATCCGCAGCTGATGGTTACACACGTAAATCACCACAGGACCTGGGGCATCTCGCCGATTGCGGGAAACCCCGCTGCCCAGGCATCCTGTGGGCTCGGTCCACATTGAAATTAATGTATTGTGCCGACTGGGCAGATAGGGCCTCCGTTATGGCACAGATACACCTGTGCACCGAACTCTGTGAGACCCTACTCACCGCCTGGAAGGAGCCCATGGCATAAAGGTTCAGGGCGACCGTTACCTTGAAGACCACCGGGAGCAGATGTCCTTCCCCCATTCCCCTGCGGTGCCAGGTGCACCATGATCCGGCAGATATGTTGCACTGTCCCCTTGCTCAGCCAGAGTCTTCAATGGCATCCCAAGTCCGGCAGGTTCTCAAATGACAGGCGCTGCCGGTACACACGAGGCCTCATGCGGCGCCTTCTTTGCACCTCCTCCGCCTTGGGCATGTTGGGCAGCCAGTTCTCCGTCCTCAGCAGCTGCCTCCTGTTTCTCTGGTGCACGCTCTGCTGCTCCAACTTCCTCATCTTTGAGAAGCTCCAGCTCGTTCAGTCACAATGCATCCCCCACGGCTGCAGCAACTTGGAGGAAGACCACCTTTGCTAGGTTTTTTCAATATCCATTGTCTGCAGGGCGTGAAAGGCCATCATGTTAGTATGGTGCATACCCCTGTGCCCAACTAGGTCAAACAAGCTACATGGTGGCCTGGTTGGCACTGTAGACTCTGCCTCTGCATGGCCCCCCCTATCCCTGCACCCCTGGTGTTGTCAGTGCTCGGCACTGAGGGTCCTCTGGCCCTGGCACCCATCCCTGCTGCCAGAGTACCGTTAGCTGGCGCTGCCCATGGCAGCAGTGCACTCCGTGACCCCCATCTGCCACCACCCTTCGGCGGGCCGCATGATGCTCCGCTGGAGGGTGGCAGCTGGTTGGGGTGTGGTAAGGTGGAGGATGGGGTGAGGGGGTAGTGGGGTAGAGGGTAGGAGCTGGGCTGTGGAGTGGAGGGTGGGCGCTAGGGTGTGGTGGGGGGTGGGTGGGGCACCCGTATGGCTGGTTGCACGCTGCAGAACCAGGGGCCGAGGTGGGTGCAGCAAGATGGCTGCTTTGCAGGCCATGGCAATGGCAGTCCATGCCTGGACACCCCGGTCCAGTGGGGGGTCATCCCAACCCCATGCCCATTCCCCTGTCACCCCACTCCACCCAGCCCTGGCAGGTACCCCCTCCCCAGCCAGCCCGGCCAGTGTCAGAACCGGCAGCCCACGGTCGCACCTCTCCATGTCCTCCTTCCTCTCTGTCCTCATTAGCCAAGGCACCTATTTCCCAATTTTCAAAAGCGCAAGTGAACCTCGCCATCAGGAATTTCCCACACTGAAGACGGAGCATCACAGAGGCGCCGGAGAATACTGGGTCAGGCCCGCTAATGATAAGCAAACGGTGTTTACTGTATGTGTGGAGTGGAATGCATTGACGCTGATGTCGAGGCACCGAAGAATTCCGATTTAGTGTGAAACCGGCACCTGCCATCATTTTGCCGTCATAACCTATTCTCCGCCCAATCACCTTTCCCAATTTCGACGGCGGCTGACGGAGAATCCCGCCCACTGAGGTTTTGCAGCATTTTCTGTTTTTATTGTGAAGTGATTGTGGAGGTCACTTCACTTTGGGGGAGATTCACAACTGATTATCGCACAAGAGTTGACTGAATAATAATTTTCAATAATAGGCTAAATTGTTATCTGTCCTTACTGCTCAGTTATACAGCTGGAAATGTGCTTCCTGATTATTATTAGCTCATTTGGAATGGTTAACTTATTATTAATCAAATATGTTTAAATGCCCTATAATTCAGCTCTTCTGGCTCATGTTATATTAATTATTTTCTGTTAAAAGGAAAAGATTATCTTCATAATATATTAGGGTAGTTTCAGCTTCAGAATAAGGTTTTTTTTTGGTGGTTAGCACTGCTGCCTCATGGCGCCGAGAACCCGGGTTCGATCCCAGCCCCTGGTCACTGTCCATGTGGAGTTTGCCCATTCTCCCCATGTCTGCGTGGGTCTCACCCCCACACCTAAATAGATGTGCAAGGTAGGTGGATTGGCCGCACTAAATTGCCCCTGAAAAAAACTAGACACTCTTAATTAATTTAAAATATAATAAGGTTTTTTTTTTACTGTGTTTCAACATATAATGGGTTCTTGACCTAACTAAAATGGTTGAGATTTGTCCACAGTTATCAATTGTAAAGACAAATGGGTTTTAAAGTTTTTTTTTGGTCTCTTTATACTGCTTTTATGGTCTTATTCTTCTCCATTTCTCAGACTCATAGGAATATACTCGACTTCTAATTTTTGCTGGTACTTTGTCTTTTAAATTATATTTCTCATTTGATTCTCCCTGGAGCTTATCCCATTCATCCAAAGATTGCTTTCTATATTTCACTCAGAGGTGCTATCATTTTTGGCCTGAGCTTTAATGACCATACGAAATGGAATGTTTAATAGAAGCCATATGTGTTAAGTTACTTCCAGGGTTACCAACTCTGGTGAATTGTTAATCATTAAATCTGGCATAATATTTATCCGAGGTTTCTGCGTCTCATGTTGTTCAGAACTCACTCCGATCCATTAGTTCGAATAGTTTCGAACTATGGTGTCGTTTTTGGGGATCTGAACTCACCTAACTTCTGATCCTTAACATATAAGCTGTGTTTTTTGGTTCACTAACTCACTCACTTTGTCTGATTTTGAAAATGACTGTTGTGTCTTTGGCAGAGACCACAATCTCCATGAAACTTCACCTCTTCGCAGGATCAACTGCTAACGAACAGAGTGACCTTGGGACTTGCTACATTGCAGATAACAAGCGCGGAAAGTCGTCACTGAACATGCACGTGTATGACCTTGTGATGCTGACTGCTTACAGTTTGCTGCTGAGCAAAGTTCTGATATCATTAGCAAATTGCAAACAAAATGTACATTGGAACTTCACCTCTTTTATTAGAAGAGTCAATTAAAATTACCAAATAATGAGAGAGAGCTATATTTTAACCTTTAGAACAAAAGCTCGGCATGCCAGACTTCTCAGACTATGTCGATGAGGTTGTATGACCGAGTTACCTCTTCATTGTAAACGGGGCATTGATTGTTTTAATCTGTTCAAAGTCCCCTGGTTCATAGTGAAACCTACTTAGTCATACATTCAATACCATAGGCATTAGTAAATGGTCTCAGTTATATTATTTTTCGGAAATATTTTTCTCTTGTTTGTTCTATCAATTACATTTTCCTGTGAATTTTAATCCCCATTGTTCAAGATGCAGTGGCTCAATTTGATGTCCACAGCTGCCCCCTCCTCTCTGCATGCCTCGTCCATGTGGTCATTCTTTGAGTCTGAACATTGACGGTGCATGCAAATTTGTCAAATACGGGAAACATTGCAGCCGATCCTCATCTTGCGGTGACAGAATCACCAGTGGGAATCATAGAATTTGTAGAATTTTTGATAGCATTTTACAGTGCAGAAGGAGGCCATTCGGCTTATCGAGTCTGCACCGGCCCTTGGAAAGAGCATCCTACTTAAGCCCACACCTCCACCCTATCCCCGTAACCCAGTAACCCTACCCAACCTTTTTGGACACTAAGGGCAATTTATCATGGCCAATTCTGTTGCAATTTCTCCTTCCTTAGTTGGGGAAGCTGAGGCTAAGTGACTTTCGATAAAACTTGGCCCACAACCGTCCCTCTCACGTCTGAACCAGGTCATATGTTCAAGCCTTGCTCCAGAGACTTGAGTACACAAACTAGGCTGGTGTTTTAGTGCATTGTCAAATGCATTATACCAGAAAAATATGTTTGTGCGTTAGGTAAGTTTTCTTTAACTTCTAGATTCAAAGTCTGGGACTTTATCAGCTCTCTGGAGATGGGCTGGAAGGTGGGAAGGCTAGTAAAATGGCAGCAGCGAGAATCAGGAGGGACAACTGACAACTTCACACCAGCATAAGTTGGAAATGGCAGTGGTTTCGCTGTGTGCCAACCAGACACAGGCCCAGTTAAGATGTTTTATTGGACATTTTACACCCCTGCCACATTTTACCAGCATGGAACGGCAGCCCCTGCCCCTGCAGACAGCCAGTACATTAAGGTGGCCACTCTGTGGCTTCCGGGATGGGGGGGATGTGTACAGTGGACTTTTCCATTCTCAGTGTTCAATGGCCCAAGGAGGAGCCCCCCCCCCCCCCCCCCCCCCCCCCCCCATATCCCCGATGGCATTGGCCACCCCTGCAGTTTAAATGGCTTTGCTAGGGTTGGTTCTACTACGGCTGCTAAGGTGTGGGCCCTCTGATTGTGCCAGCCATTTGGAGATGCATGTCACAATCCCAAATGGAAATGTGTTCCCAGCGGTGGCTTCTAAACTGGCCACCACTGGTAACATCCTGTCCAGGGTCCCACTGTACAATCAAGCTGGCTCAGGACCTGCATTTGCAGGACTCATGGTAACATTCTGGCCAATGTGTACTTGTTTTTTCAATGTTACATAATCGCTGCTCCTCAGAACTTTCTCTTTTGTTCTTTTTAAGTTCCAAAGGGGTCTGTAATGCTCTTCTTCCTCTATATCATGACAGCTCAGTTAGTGGTGACAGCAACATGATCATAATTAAGTGCCGTGTGGCAATGCATTATCTATCATACCCATCTCTCCCTGGCTGTTGCCTGTTATGCGTGCCACCCTGCCAACCTCCAGGGTGTCCTCCTCCATTGTGGAAAGGACAGTAATGGCTGCTAGGCATTGGCGAGAGGCCCTATTCAAAATGCAGTGTCAAACAGTTTAGCAGAACTTGTGCAAGTATTTTCCCAGCAATGCATAAGTAGGAAGATTCCTTGACAGCTATCGTAAGCTTGACCAATCCCAACCCTTTTGTAGAGGTGGTTAATTGAAGCATCTTTGATGATATATGCATCATTAAGAGCAAGAATGTCCCAGCTTCAATCCCAAGTAGTGTTGCCAACACTCCCGCACTGGCAGGGAGACTATTGGGATTGGTATCAGTTTCCCAGTAGCTATTGAAAGAAATCCAGAAGATTTTAAAATGTTGGGTGCAATTTTCCAATCCCTCACACTGGAGAGATCTTCAAATCCCCTGGGGATTTGAATGGATCGCTGCATCCGCTGTGGGAAAACCCGCCACGGTGAGGCTGGAACGTCTCGGTGGATATTTTAAGCAAATGATTCATTTTGCACAATAATTTGTACACAGAAGCACATCATTCATTGCAGATGTTGATCTGATTGCATATTGGGCAATGATACACCATCAATAACACACGACGAGTGAAGAATGTAACTGAGGCTTTAATACACTAAACAGCAAGCCTCCTGCCTGTGGACCCGAACTGGGTCCGAAGACGGAGACTTGCCACCTTTATACAGAAGCCCGAGGGGAGGAGCCACAGGCGGATCCAGCCTGGACAAGCCCAGGCATGCACAATACAACACAGCACATATAATGCAATAACATGGTTTACCACAGGCAACATGATGACATAAAATTTAAACTGTCACTGAGGAAGGTCGTGCATGTGTACCGAGCTCATGAACGTCTTTGCCTGTCTCTTCCCATCGAATGGGAGCAATTTGAAGGAAGGGGGTAAACGAAGAGAGCACTGGGATGCTGGATCCAAAACTTACACAGCTAAGCCTAGAAAACATTTTTTCCACTAAGACCTGAAGTGAAAGGAGTGCTGTTTTAGTCCGAGCTTATTTTTAAAAAAAAATTATTGTGTGAATTGGTGAGACTTTACACAGGGAGTTTTAGCTGGTATGATATGGGCCTTTGCAATGGATTTAATGAAGCCCTCTGTATGTTTTCCTCTCTCACATCCGGATTTTTGTGACATCAAGTCTGCCGACATGTCCCAGAATATGTCCAGCCAGAGTTGGCAATCCTAATCCCAAGTGATGTCTGAGCTTTCCAATATCAGCTAATGCAGCAATGGAACAGTACTATGAATTGGCCTGACACACCTGGGCTAGGGAGAAAAAACTCTACTAGGGATGCCGCTCCTGATTGTCCTTTGACCTGCTGCCTTTTGTGGCTTGAGCGTTGCTATGGATCACGTTCACTTGCATAAATCAAGTGGTTCATTTCGGCTTTTTAAGTTTCAGTTAATTCTTGTTTGGATGGCTTGATGTACCATCTATGATAGATTAAAATGTATTCAATTGAAACGAGCAGGGTAAATAATCAAAGTGGTTACCATTGGAAAATGTTTGAATTGCTTACTAACAAACAGATGTAAAAAAATAGGAGACCAATAATTTCTGTGCCGTTTTGAGAGAACAGATAAGGCGCATTGACTGAGCACTATTCAAATTAAAATCAAGTCTCCTCAAATCATTAAAATTGCATTTTCTCCCACCAGCTTCATGCCAATGTGAAACATCAATTCATTAACAAGTGTTTTGTTATGTTCCATTACGAGAGGGGAGGGGTGAAAATTCACCTTACCGCCCCACCAAAAGAGTTCCATTGTTCCTTCACCAGCTGATTACACCAGCTCTCTTCAGAGGCGCCATGCTGATCTCTGTTGATATCTTAAGATTTAGCCTACAGGATAATAACCACCATCACCGCTTTGTGGTAAAGTAGCGCATTATAGAACACGCCTAATTTCTATTTTCATTCATTTCATTTCTGGCAGCTTACTGTCCAACCGATAAATGGTAAATTTGCCCCCAGAGTATTTCTAAGATGAAACATCTCTGAGCATTCGCTCCTTTGACAGTATGTAACAGCAGCAGAGAAGAACATTTCAACTTCCCAGGTGAGATACGTTTACAGTCTATACTCCCAACAGCTCATGTTTACCACTTTGGCAGGAAGAATAAAAAAGCAGCATATTATTTAAATGGAGAGAAAGTGGTACAGAGGTACAGAGTATTCTTGTGTGTTATATCTTTGATTTGCCCCAAAGAGAAAAGTTATGGAGGTGCCCACACTCGGGATTCTCACAAACACAATGAGAGATTTTATTAGGGAGGTGGTACAATGCAAGGTGGAGAACAGCAACCTGCACAAATCACGTGATGCTTCACCAGCAGGGATGTATTCTCTGATACATAACACCCCTCCCCTTTATGTCTCCAGTGCAATGACAACTGCTTAACATTTTTTACAACAGACCCACTTGTCCATTATCTCTATACACATATTTCTAACTCAGTAATACATTCTCTCAGATGGACGTCTAATCGTTTGAGGTTGTATTCAACTTTCTGGAACCTGCCTACTCGAGACCTTGGAAGCGTCCTTCTTCCTTCAGTAGGTGGCACTTGCTGGGAAGTTACTCCAATGTCCATCTCTATAGGTATTGGGAAATCCTCAGAAACAAAATCTGAACTTATCTCTGCATCTGGCTTCTGCTCCGAATTGTCGCTGTCTATATTTGCCAATGGGAGTAGGTCTTGAGAAGTTTCTATGATTTCACTTTGTGAAGCTCATAGCTGTCACCATGACATCACCAAACTCTTTCATTGTCGCCTGTATGCTATATGATACTGAACCTGTGTTTGCTAGGATCACAGCAGGTACCCAGTTCTCTTTACATTATTTTCTTACATAGAACGACATACTTTATTGAGTGTGAATTAATAACATTAAAACTTTTTACATCCAAATGAATTGGCATCTATAAATCCTTACGTGCTGCCGCCATGTCTTGTCACACTCTTATGTGAACTTTAACCATTATAAGAAGAACAAACAAAAGTATAGCACAGGAACAATCCCTTCGGCCCTCCAAGCCTGTGCTGATCATGATGCCCTAACAAAAAATATCTTCTGCCTTACTCAGTCTGTATCCCTCTATTTTCTCCCTATTCATGTATCCATCCAAATGCCTCTTAAATGGTGTTAATGTTCCTGCTTCCACCACATCCTCCGGCTGCGCGTTCCAGGCACCCACCACTCTCTGCGTGAAAAACTTACCCTACACCTCTCCCTTAACATTTCCCCCACTCACCTTGAACTTGTGCCCCCATTGTAATTGACACTTCCACCCTTGGAAAAAGCCTCTGTCTATGCACCTTGTCTATGCCTCTCATAATTTTGTAGACCTCTATCAGGTCTCCCCTCAGCCTCCATCTTTCCAGTGAAAACAATCCTAGTTTATTCAACTTCTCATAGCGAATACCCTCAAGACCAGGCAACATCCTGGTGAACCTTTTTTGCATTCTCTCCAAAGCTTCCACATCCTTCTGATATCGTGGTGATCAGAACTACACGCAATACTCCAAATGCGGCCTAACCAAGGTTTTATGTAGCTGCAAATTGATTTCCCAACTCCTTTACTCAATGCCCTGGCAGATGAAGGCAAACAGGCCATATGCCTTCTTAAACACCTTGGCCACCAGTGTTGCCAATTTTAGGGAACTGTGGACCAGCACACCCAGATCCCTCTGTATGTTAATGTTTCTAAGGGTTCTGCCATTTACAGTATAATTCATACCTAGATTTGATCCTCAAAAATGCATCACCTTGCATTTGTCTGGATTAAACTCCATCTGCCATTTCTGTGCCCAAATCTCCAATCGATCTATATCCTGCTCTATCCTCTGACAATTGTCATGTGAGAGTACCTTTAAGACATGGATGTTAAGCAATGTACCTTTAAGAAAACAGTGATGTCAGAGAGTGGGTGGGGCTGAGCTCAGGTCAGCCATTTTGCAGTTTCGTTGCAGTTTGGAGGAAAAGAGCTGGGTGTGTGTTTGTGTTTTGCAGTGAGTTGGATCTCTGCCGTGAAAGACTATCTCTGGATCATTTGCGTGATTTAAACTTATAATAGTGAAGCCTTTAACCTGATGTGATTTTGTTTAAAGGCGTTAAGTCTCTTGGAAGTTTGAAGGAACATTTTAAGGAATTATTTACTGTTGCAATATTTTCTGAGTTATCTTTGAAGTAAGGGGTGTTAAGAGAGCCAATGTTTATTTAAGATGTTAAGTTGAGTTCATGGAATAAACCGTGTTTTGTGTTTAAAAACCCACGTGTCCATAATTGTAATCCCACATCCAGGGAAAAAGCCGTGTGCTAGGAAAAGCAACAAATCCATTAAAGGGAGAGGTTGGTTGAACTCCATGATACATTTTGGGGTTCTGAAAACGCCTCGCCCATAACAATTGGGGGCTTGTCTGGGATAAAAGTCTATCTATTGGATTGTCTTTTGTGAACTTAAAGACAGTGAAGGATTGTTGCTTTTCCGGAGTGGTATTTTAGTTTTAAGTTGGGGAGAGTGTTGTGAACAATGGCTCTTTCAGAGGCTCAGAAGTTTTTGGGGGTGGAGAAGGTCACACGTAGTACTTTACGGACAGAAACGAAAAGCAGACTGTTAGATTTAACAAGAACATTGCAGTTAACATTACCTGACAAAATGCGAAAAGATGAGGTAATTATGGCGGTGGTTAAGCATTTAAAGTTGCCTGAGATAGAGTTTGACTCATTGGAAATGGCAAAAATTCAGTTGCAAATTAAACAAATGGAACATGAGAAAGAATTAAAGTGGCTTGCTTACAAGAGTGAGAGAGAGGAAAAAGAAAGAGAAAGAGAGAGAGAGGAAAAAGAAAGAGAAAGCGAGAGAGAGGAAAAAGAAAGAGAAAGAGAGAGAGAGGAAAAAGAAAAGGAGAGAGAAGAAAGGAGAAAAGAAAGAATAGCCACAGCAGAACAAAAAGAAAAAGAAAGGGAGATACAGGTCAGGGAAAAAGATAAAGAGAGGGAGTTTGAACTTCAGAAAATGGCCATGTAACATGACAATCAGTTAAAATTGGCAGACGTAAAGGGGAACGTACAGTTGGATGATAGTGATGAGGATAGTGAGAAAGAGCGTCATAGTCGAAGGCTTGTTGGGAATCTATTTAAATATGTCCAAGCATTGCCAAGGTTTGACGAGAAAGAAGTGGAAGCCTTTTTCATTTCATTTGAGAAGGTAGCTAAACAAAGGAAATGGCCACAGGACATGTGGGTGTTACTGATTCAAACAAAGCTGGTAGGTAGAGCTAGTGAAGTGTTTGCATCACTACCGGAGGAGGTATCTGGAACGTATGAGGAGGTGAAGAAATCCATCTTAAGTGCATATGAGCTAGTGCCTGAAGCTTACAGACAAAGGTTTAGAAATTTTAGGAAAGAATTTGGTCAAACATACATGGAGTTTGAAAGGCTCAAACAGAGTAATTTTGATAGGTGGATAAGGGCTTTGAAAATAGACCAAACTATGAAGCTCTCAGAGAAATTATACTTTTGGAGGAGTTTAAAAATTCAATTCCTGATGTAGTGAGAACTCATGGAAGAACAGAGGGTTAAAACTGCGAGATTAGCAGCGGAAATGGCAGTTGATTATGAATTAGTTCATAAATCAAAGATTGGTTTCCAACATCAGTTTCAGCCGGTGAGGGATAGAAACTGGGGACATGAGAAATATTCAAGTGGTAAAGGTAAAGAAAGTGCACCTCAGATTAAAGAAGAAATCCAGGAGGGTGGGAAAAAAATGAAAAGTTTCAAATGTTTTCACTGTAATAAACTAGGCCATGTAAAGTCACAGTGTTGGTGGTTGAAGAAAAGCACTGGGAAGGCTGATGTGGTAAAACAGGATAAGACGGTGGGGTTTATTAGAGTGGGAAAGGAAAGCCCAAGGGAAGCAAAGGAGGTGCAAACGATTGTACAGCCTGTTCAAGAAGTAATTGTTAAGAAGGTGCCAGATGTATTTAAAGAATTTACTTGTGTTGGGAAGGTTTACTCATGTGTATCAGGAGGAGCAGGTAAAGAAGTCACAATTTGAAGAGATACAGGGGCTAGTCAATCTTTAATGGTAAGAGATGAGGAATTATGTAGTTTGGGAAGAATGTGTAGCCACCTGAGTTGGCCACTTCCCGACTTAAAATGGAGCACCGCAAAGGCTGAAGGGAAATGCAGCCAACACAAGCAAAGACTAGCAAGTGCAGAAATCATGTATATTGGAACCTGCAAAACAACCAGACAGCATTGAAACCAGCAGCCATCTGCATAGTAATGAGCAATTCCCAGGCACAATGGCAACAGTTAAGGTAAATAAAGCCAAGCCAGACTCCTCGGTGCCAGCAGGAGCCAAGACAAAGGAAGGTCAACGAACATTTAGGGATTAGGGAACCGCTCCAGCATTGGAGAAAATCAATCCAAGTGATCAGAAAGTAGTCCAATCACTTGGAACCAGGTACGGGGTCCGCCCTGAAGGGCGGAAAGCCCCTGGGGACTATAAAGTAAAGCCCCCAAGTTCAAATCGTCCTTCTTTGGCAGGGTCACTCAGCAACTTGAACCAACCCTTGACAGTGACCTGTCTTGTTGCCGGCAAGCAAGTAAGTCTCAAGTCAACGCTCGCTACGAGATAGGCGCTCCTAGCTACAAGTCCATACCAGCTTTTGAATCCTGCAGACTCAGGACCTGAACAAAAGGCCATTTGTTCCCTGACCTGGTGGGCCAATCCGAAGCTAAGTATAGGCCTGTTAGTGATAGGAATAGCCGAGAAAGTAGAGTTTATGAATGAGTAGTGATTTACTGTGTAAAATAAATGTGCTTTGATTTGAATCTTACTAATTGGTGTGTTGAGTTATTGATCATTACTTGAACTTGAACCTCGTGGCGGTATCATAAAGAAACCTGCCAACTCTAGAGCAAAGGTTAAACAAACAGAGCAAATTACGAATTAGGAGCCAACCAAAAGTTAGCAACAAATGTTGCCAGAAAAGGTGGTGATATGTGGAATTCAGGGTGAGAGGAGTAGCGTTCCATTATATAAGGTAAGGTTGGAAAGTCCAGTGAAGAGTGGTGAAGTGGTAGTAGGAGTAATAGATAAACTATCTTGTCCAGGAATACAGTTTATCTTGGGTAATGATATAGCTGGATCGCAGGTGGGAGTGATGCCTACTGTGGTTGATAAGCCAGTGGAAAATCAGTCGACGGAAGTGTTGAAGGATGAATATCCTGGGATTTTTCCGGATTGTGTAGGAACAAGGTCGGAAAGTCACAGGTTAAGACAAGAGGAGAAATCAAAGAGTGAAGATGAAGTTGAAGTGCAATTATCAGAAACGATTTTTGATAAGATGGTTGAAAAAGAACAAGAACAGGTGGAGGATGAGGCGGATATTTTTAGTTCAGGAAAACTGGCGGAGTTACAACAGAAAAATGTAGAAATAAAAAGGATATATCAGAAAGCATATACGGAAGAGGAATTTGAGAGTATACCAGAGTTATTACCGTAAAAATGATGTCTTGATGAGAAAATGGAGACCTGTACATATGCAGGCGGATGAAAGGTGGGCAGAAGTTCATCAAGTAGTATTGCCGGTAGGGTATAGAAAGGAAGTGTTGCGAGTTGCACATGAGGTACCAGTGGGAGGTTATTTGGGAATAAGGAAAACTCAAACTAAAATCCAGAAACATTTTTATTGGCCTGGACTACATAAAGATGTAGTTAAATTTTGTCAATCATGTCACACATGTCAAGTGATAGGGAAACCTCAAGCAGTGATAAAACCAGCGCCCTTAATACCCATTCCAGCATTTGAGGAACCTTTCACAAGGGTCCTAATCGATTGTGTAGGACCGCTTCCTAAAACAAAAAGTGGGAATCAATACCTTTTGACTGTAATGAATGTGTCTACTAGGTTTCCAGAGGCCATTCCAGTACGTAATATTACAGCTAAAAGGATTATGGAGGAGTTACTTAAATTCTTTACTAGATATGGACTATCCACAGAAATTGAATCGGATCAAGGAACAAATTTTACTTCAAAGTTATTCAAAGAAGTTATGGATAGTTTAGGAATAAAACAATTAAAATCAACTGCGTACTGCGTTTCCTTGATAAGGCAGGGAGGAAGTGGTCGAGCGAGGGAACCGTGGTTTACTAAAGCAGTTGAAACACTTGTCAAGAGGAAGAAGGAGGCTTATGTAAAGATGCGACGTGAAGGTTCAGTTAGGGCGCTCGAGAGTTACAAGTTAGCTAGGAAGGACCTAAAGAGAGAGCTAAGAAGAGCCAGGAGGGGACATGAGAAGTCTTTGGCAGGTAGGATCAAGGATAACCCTAAAGCTTTCTATAGATATGTCAGGAATAAAAGAATAACTAGGGTAAGAGTAGGGCCAGTCAAGGACAGTAGTGGGAAGTTGTGCGTGGAGTCCGAGGAGATAGGAGAGGTGCTAAATGAATATTTTTCGTCAGTATTTACACAGGAAAAAGACTATGTTGTTGAGGAGAATACTGAGATTCAGCCTACTAGACTAGAAGGGCTTGAGGTTCATAAGGAGGAGGTGTTAGCAATTCTGGAAAGTGTGAAAATAGATAAGTCACCTGGGCTGGATGGGATTTATCCTAGGATTCCCTGGGAAGCTAGGGAGGAGATTGCTGAGCCTTTGGCTTTGATCTTTAAGTTATCTTTGTCTACAGGAATAGTGCCAGAAGACTGGAGGATAGAAAATGTTGTCCCCTTGTTCAACAAGGGGAGTAGAGACAACCTCAGTAACTATAGACCAGTGAGCCTTACTTCTGTTGTGGGCAAAGTCTTGGAAAGGTTTATAAGAGATAGGATGTATAATCATCTGTAAAAGAATAATTTGATTAGAGATAGTCAACACGGTTTTGTGAAGGGTAGGTCGTGCCTCACAAACCTTATTGAGTTCTTTGACAAGGTGACCAAGCAGGTGGATGAGGGTAAAGCAGTTGATGTGGTGTATATGGATTTCAGTAAAGCGTTTGATAAGGTTCCCCATGGTAGGCGATTGCAGAAAACACGGAGGCATGGGATACAGGGTGATTTAGCAGTTTGGATCAGAAATTGGCTAGCTGGAAGAAGACAAAGGATGGTGGTTGATGGGAAATGGTCAGCCTGGAGTCCAGTTACTAGTGGTGTACCACAGGATCTGTTTTGGGGCCATGGCTGTTTGTCATTTTTATAAATAACCTGGAGGAGGGCGTAGAAGGATGGGTGAGTAAATTTGCAGATGACACTAAAGTCGGTGGAGTTGTGGACAGTGCGGAAGGATGTTACAAGTTACAGAGGGACATAGATAAGCTGCAGAGCTGGGCTGAGAGGTGGCAAATGGAGTTTAATGCAGAAAAGTGTGAGGTGATTCATTTTGGAAGGAATAACAGGAAGACAGAGTACTGGGCTAATGGTAAGATCCTTGGTAGTGTGGATGAGCAGAGAGATCTCGGTGTCCATGTACATAGATCCCTGAAAGTCTCCACCCAGGTTGAGAGTGTTGTAAAGAAGGCGTACGGTGTGTTAGCTTTTATTGGTAGAGGGATTGAGTTTCGGAGACATGAGATCATGTTGCAGCTGTACAAAACTCTGGTGCGGCCGCATTTGGAGTATTGCGTGCAATTCTGGTCACCGCATTATAGGAAGGATGTGGAAGCTGTAGCCAGCTAAAATGGCTAACTCCTGATTTAGAATGGCTAACACTGATTTAAAATGGCGAATGGTAAAGGCTGATGGGAAAATCAGCCAACAGGACTAAAAGAAGCAGCTGCAGGTAGACTGTGTATTCACCTCTGGGAAGGCCAGACAAGATCGATACCTGTAGCCATCAGCACAACAAAACACCAGCCATCTGAATACTAATGAGCAATCCCCGGGAACAATGTGCAACAATTTAGACACACAAAGCCAACCCAGACTCTTCTGCGCCAACAGAAGCCTACACAAAGGGAGGTGAACGACCACCTCAAGACCGCCATCGATCAAGGAATCGCTCCAGCATTGGAGAATATCGAATCAAGTGATTGGGACAAAGTCTACAACAGCCGCTCAAATCGTAAGTCTTACTTCAACGCTCGCTACGAGATAGGCCCTCCTAGCTATCGATCTGTACCAGCTTCGAATCCCGCAGGCTCAGAACCCAAACGAAAGGTCATTTGTTTCCCTGACCTGGTGGGCCATTTCCAACGTTAAGTATTGGCCTGTTAGTTGTAGGAAGTAGCTTAGAAGTAGAATTTATGCATAAGCATTGATTACTGTATATAATAAATGTGCTTTGATTTAACTCTTACTAAGCGGTGTGTTGGATTATTGATCGTTACTCAGACTTGAACCACGTGGTGGTATCAGAAAGATACCCGGCGACTCAAGAGCAAAGGTGATAGAACAGAGCAATTAAACTAAGGCTAAAGTTAGCAGCAACATTTGGCGAGATCCTGACAGGACCCGATCTAGAAGTGGAAAACCACTCCGGGAGAACTCAAGAATTTGAATTAGAGATCCAATTGGAAACAGAAAACCACAAGTGTTCAAGCAGTTATGATCAATAGTCATAATTCGGAAGTGTGTGTATGCATGCGTAACTAACAGGGCTATAAGGTAAAACTGATAGATTTTTGTTGCGTCAAAACTGTCGGAAGTTTGTATATCGGAAAGTAGCGAAAGCCGTTCCCGTATTTACAGCACCGCCTTAGCTCCCCTGTTCCAAATTTTAAAGAAGCATTCGGATAGGAAAGATGGCATTGCAGGCAGTGCAGCGCCTCATGAACCCTGAGGAATTTGCGGTCGCAGCGACCAGCAGCAGTAGAGTGGGACAGTGTCCCATTTGGGAGGAAGAGATCAGGAAATATCTCAAAGGGAAAGGGTGGCCCCTTTGGAATGATTTCTGTGATAATGAGGAATCAGGTCCCGGGAGTATAGGACATACTTGGTGGGAGAACCTGAGCGAGATCCACAAAAAGAGCTTGGGGAAAGCTCGCAAGCCAATGGCAATCGTGTCCTGCTTGGCACAATTGCGAGGCACAGAGGAGGTCGTTAGGACGCTCCGGAAAGAAGTTGAGCGCATACATCGGATGAGTAAGGTCGATGTAAGCGAGGTAGAAAAGGAGAATATGGAATTGAGGAGGAAATTGGCAGCGAAAGATGGAGAGGTGGGTGACGCCAAAAGGGCTCACCAGTCTTGTCTGGCGCATTTAAGCAGCTTCCAGTCTCAATACGAATAGGTCTATCAGGACACGCAACGTGCAGCCCTGGTACGAGAAGAAACAGAAAAACAGGTAGAAGCGTTACAGAGACAGTGTAGCGATCTAAAGGCAGCATTAAGAGCACTCCATGCTGCCACCACAGAACAAAGACAAAGCACATTAGACCACGCAAAGTGCCGGAAGCAGATTGCAGAGCTGCAATCACTGCTTTCTGTTCAAAAGGGTTTTCAGGAAACCTTTGGGGAAACGTTAGATCAGGAAGACGGCCCTGATTGGGAAGAGTTAAACAAAACAGCGCAGAGATATGTTCAGGGAACATGTGCGCAGGGAAAGCCCCAAAAGAGAAAAGCACCCCAACCCCCCACACAGCAGATAGTTCAGGCTCCAATGAACCCTGTAACCACCCACCGCAAAGCCACACCGGACGATGCGGAATATCTATATTCCACCCCCTTAACAGTGACCCAATTACGGGATGCGTGCGAGAAGATCACACTGTTCCTCCCCACCTCAGACCCCCACCATTTCTTTGCCACAGTTAGACATCAGGTGCACATGTACGGCCTGGATGAGCGAGAGCATGTAAAGCTCACAGTTTTAAGTTTAGATCCGTCAGTAGCAGCAGCCCTTCCCGACCCACAGAATGTAGGAAGAGGCACCCTTGCAGAAATGCATACTGCGATCCTGGATGCGATCGGATATAAACGGGGTGACCCCATAGATGGCCTCAACAAATGTAGGCAAAAGAAATCCTAACACCCCACAGCGTTTGCTGGATGCCTGTGGATTTGGCCAGTGAGAAAGCCCGATGGATCATGGCGACTGACCATCGATTACCGGGAACTCAACAAAGTCACCCCCGCAGCAGCCCCCACAGTAGCAACAAGTCCCGAGACCATGCTCAAGCAGAGACTCAATTCCCGATTCTTTACGGTTTTGGACGTCAGTAATGGATTCTGGTCCATTCCATTGGCAAAGGCGTGCCAGTACAAATTTGCCTTCACCTTTAAAGCACAGCAGTACACGTGGACATGCCTGCCACAAGGATTCCACAACTCCCCCTCCATTTTCCACTGACAGCTGGCAAATGGTTGAGCAAATGTTTCTCGCCCCGAATGTCTGGTACAGTATGTAGACAATCTACTACTGCAGACAGACACCAAGGAAGAGCACATTGAGCTTCTGTCCGAATTCCTGGAACTATTATACTCAATCGGTTGTAAAGTCAACCCCAAAAAGGCACAGATTTTGGAAGAAAAGGTGATATATTTGGGAACAATTATCACACATGGTAAACGCGAGATCGAGCATAAAAGGATTGACTCGATTGCTAAATTGCCCCTTCCCCAGAACGTTTCAGCCCTCCGGTCAGTTTTAGGACTGGTTGGCTACTGCCGAAACCACATTGACGGTTTCGCCAGCAAGGCAGCACCCCTCTCAGACCTCCAAAAGAAAGGAGCCCCCTGGGAATGGCTTCCGCAGCATACGGATGCTGTGGATGCTTTGAAAAGAGCCCTCATAGCAGCTTCCGCACTACAAGTTCCAGACCCGCTTTCCCCTTACGCCATAGAGGTAGCGACCACAGATCGCACCCTTTCGGCCGTGCTCCTCCAGGAACGGAACGTCCAGTTAAGACCCGTAGCTTACGCCTCCAGACTCTTAGATGCTGTGGAGCAGGGATTTTCAGCCTGTGAGAGGCACCTGCTCGCAGTATTCTGGGCAGTCCAGTATTTTTCATATAATACCGGACTGAACCCCATCGCAATTCTCACCGACCACCCCCCCACCCAACCTTTACTGGACGGACGACTCAAGGACGGTACCGTCAGTCAAATAAGAGCAGCTAGATGGACCCTTCTCTTGCAGGACGGGACATCACTGTGAAAAGGACAAAGACACACACCTATTTAGCCGACAATTTACAGTACCCCGGAACCCCCCATGAATGTGAAATTATCTCTCCACACCACACCACAACACAGGCCCCTTTATCGCTAAAAACCCCCCCCAGAAAGTTAGATAGTTCAACCCAGAGCCCACAGCACACGGACACGTGTGAGCCCATAAAGATGTATGTGGATGGATCTTCCACAGTCTTGGATGGGAAGCGCATAACAGGTTGCGGTATATATGTCGAGGACATGCAGGGACGAGCCCTTGAGGAAATATCGTTAAAACTACCCGGACACTTAGACGCGCAGGCAGCAGAACCTGCGGCCATCGCATATATCGTGGAACACCCGGATTCCTTCCCCAGCCCAGCAGACATATACTCGGACAGCCTCTATGTCTGCAACAGCCTCACAGAATTTCTGCCCCTGTGGAAAGCAAGAGGATTTGTTTCCGCAGACGGAAAACCCCTGCCCTCAGCCCCATTGCTCCGTCATATTTTAGAAAGAGCCCAGAACAGGACTTATGGGATAATCAAAGTCCGCAGTCACCATCGTTCCTCCCCCCCTGGAAATGTAAAAGCCGACGCACTGGCTAAAGCAGGTTCCAGACACGGATACCTTTGGACACCCCCCGAAAGCACACCAGTGAGTGCAGTTCAGGTCTCACAGACAAAGATCGGGGAGCTAGTCGAGGCCCAGAAGCAGGACAGCAATCTCAGGGAGATTGTAAAAGGAAAATATCCAGCTCCCTATGAGAGATTTAGGAATGCACTGACCACACATGACGGTGTGGTGTTAAAAGACACCCTTTATGAGGTTCCTGAACAGGACAGGAATCAATTGATTTGCTTGTTCCATGACAGTCAAGGACATCAGGGAATCGATCCCACTACAGCCCATCTCAAGCAGCTTTGTTGGTGGCCGAATTTAAAGGAAGATGTATACCATGACATAGAAAATTGTCTTATCTGTGCCCAGAATAATCCGGACAGATAAGGGCAGCACGGTAGCATAGTGGTTAGCACAATTGCTTCACAGCTCCAGGGTCCCAGGTTCGATTCCCAGCTTGGGTCACTGTCTGTGCGGAGTCTGCATGTTCTCCCCGTGTGTGCGTGGGTTTCCTCCGGGTGCTCCGGTTTCCTCCCACAGTCCAAAGATGTGCAGGTTAGGTGGATTGGCCATGCTAAACTGCCCTGAGTGTCCAAAATTGCCCTGAGTGTTGGGTGGGGTTATTGGGTTACGGGGATTGGGTGGGGGTGTTGACCTTGGGTAGGGTGCTCTTTCCAAGAGCTGGTGCAGACTCAATGGGCCGAATGGCCTCCTTCTGCACTGTTAATTCTATACATTCTATACATGCTATATGCCAAAAAGGCCCAACTCAGCCACACCCGACCCGTTAATGGCCCCTGGACTAAACTCCAGATCGATTTTATAGGACCATTGCCCCCTTGTAGGAATGGCTATAAATATATATTTGTGGTAATTGACACATTTACAAAATGGGTGGAAGCATTCCCAGCCCGCACAAACACTGCAAATACCAGAGCCAAGATTTTGACCCACCACATCTTTACAAGGTGGGGACTCCCCCGCAGCACTGAATCCGACCAAGGCTCCCATTTTACGGGACGTGTCATGCAGAATGTCCTCACGATATTTGGCATCACCCAAAAATTCCACATAGCATACCACCCACAGTCGAGTGGTATCGTGGAGCGCATGAATCGGACCCTGAAATCCACCCTCAGAAAAATGGTCCAGCAGAACAACACCACTTGGGACTCAGTCCTCCCTTTTGCGCTGATGTTTTTGAGTAACACTATTTCTACCTCCACAGGTTACACCCCACACACTCTCATGACCGGACGCCCCATGAAAGGCACAGAATATTTGTTAGGTTTGGACTTGACCAGCCCCGAAGTGACAGCCCTCACACACACGAGAAAGCCGTGGAGCAATTAGTTGACAATGTTAAAACGGCTCAGCTAGCAGCCGCAGTAAAATTGGGCACAAGAAAGAAACAGAGCAAGGCTTGTTTCGACAAGACAGTGCATGCGACTGAGTATAGTATCGGACAGCAAGTGATGCTCTCTGTATATAACCCCAGCACATTCCTGTCACCAAAATACTCGGGTCCGTATTCCATTGCGGATAAAGTAAGCCCTTCCGTTTATAAAATAAAGTACCCCAATGGTAAGACTGCATGGTTTCATATTAACCAGCTGAAGGCATATGGAACACAGTCGAACCACGCACACCACGTCATGCTCGACGCAGCACACCACACCCCGCCCACAGCCAACGTAACCCTACCAACCCCCACCACGTCCAGCCCAGCCACGGACTCGACCTTGACTCCACCCCCGAAATATACACTCCACCTCGGAACGCCCACAGGCTGCAGCAGCAGAGACAGCGACTGTGACTCGGACGATAGCCACAGCACGCCTCCCTACTATCCCCATGCAACGGGACCCACGCCCAGCGATTCCGACTACAGTCCGAGTGATCCCTTCATGATCACTTTCCTGAATAAACCCCACCACCGACCACCGAACCACACTGACGACCCCGATTTTGTCCCCACACAACTAGACACCAATTATTGGCACCGTGACAACTCATACCGACTCGTCCGCAACGACGAGAGCGACCCCAACTCACACCATGCAGCCCTTTCAGCCCTAATCCACTCCAGAGTTTGGCACCCGGGAGAAGAGGATGACCTTGGGTCTGACTCCCAAACCGACAACCCCTTTGCGACCCTGTTCGCAACTGAGAACTGAGGTGTCCAGATGATGTTTTAAAAGGAACCGCTTGGGAGAAGTGTTGTCCTTTCTGATGGAACCTGCAGAATGTTTTATGTCGTGTGTAAGTTTGTTAAATATTGTATGTCCGACAGGAGAATTTTTTCTCACTGCCCCACGTCTATTCGGCCGAAACCTCTGAGGACTTGCCTACAGAGACTCACCAGTTCAGCAGAAACCTCTGAGAGCTTGTCTGCAGAGACTGGTTAAGGAACCAGGTGCCCGTTCATAACTGCCCTTCTGGTTCGAAGGATAGAACCACAACGGCAGCCCCACCACGATGACTACATTTTTGCCCGTTCTTGTCGGTTGCTCAGGCAGTGGAGAAACGGCTTGAGACCCACCCTGCCTGGGAACCCCCTCTGTTCAACTACGCGTGGGTAGGAGAGACACGGCATTGGTAGCCGTCCTACCTGGTGACTCCATCCAACTCTTACCCGTCGCGGCCCATACACACCTCATTTTGGCATTTTTCGTTCAAAAAGTTTTGTTTTGTTTAGGTAACCTTTAGGTTGCCGGCCACCTGCTATTTACATGCTGGAACATTGGGATGCTAAATCAGCACTGGTTCATTATTGGGAAGTGTGCCGTGTCCTAAAATTTGTTTTTTGAAAAAAAAAATGAGGGAGTCACACATAGTGACCAATTATAAAGAGAGTAATTGGCACTACAGGACAGACACACTAGCGTACCAGATATTAAACAAAGATAGTTACAGACACTATGCTTGTTTCTACAGAACTCCAGAAGCTCCAGGACCGGAGAAGACAAAGAAAGAAAAGGAAAGAGAAGAGCCATGAGGACTTCCTTCAAGTGGATCACCCTTGTGCTTTTGGACATTTGGTTGCACGTGACCGCGAACCCCATGACTTCAAGACCCCCAGCCGTTAATGTTTCACTATCCCGCAGGACCCAGAGCCCAGTCCCCAGCGACACTACAGCATCTTGGTGTGCCAGGTTTATAACCTGGTACTCTCTGTCCTATGTAATCGAAACATTACTAGCATTAGCGATACTCTGCTGCATTGTGCAGACTATGCGTCTACGGAAATGGAGAAGGAGAGCCTACCGCGCTCGAACCCTGGTATATAGGATCAGATCCCCTATGTTCGGTTACCACCAGACCCCTGACCCCCGCGATCTATAATAAAGTACATTCACTTGCGTTCATTGTTATTGTAAATAAATAACTGTAAAGAACTTTTTCATGAGCAAATTGTATGATCCTGAGCTTGACTGCCAAGCCAGGAAAGACTGTATGAAATGCTATGATTTTGCTGTATGGTTGAGGAAGGTAGTATAATGGAATGTCTAAGTGAGTGTAGTATATTAAGAATAAGTTAGAGGTTCCCAGTTTATTGTTTTGTAATGCATGTCCCTGTCTGACATAGCGCCCTTAGAATTGTTAGTTAAAAATGTTTTGTGCATAGCTATGGTCAGTGCAGAGGCCATGAAGGAAGTTTCCCCCCCCCCAGGTCAGGGAATGGAAAGCAACATAGTGATGTGATCCTTCACGCTTCGCGTTAGGATCACAAGGAGGGTATGTAGCCAGTTAAAATGGCAAACTCCCGATTTAGAATGGCGAACCTCGATTTAAAATGGCGAACGGCAAAGGCTGATGGGAAAATCAGCCAACAGGACTAAAAGAAACAGCTGCAGGTAGACTGTGTATTCACCTCTGGGAAAGCCAGACAAGATCGATACCTGTAGCCATCAGCACAACAAAACACCAGCCATCTGAATACTAATGAGCAATCCCCAGGAACAATGTGCAACAATTTAGACACACAATGCCAACCCAGACTCTTCGGCGCCAACAGACGCCTACACAAAGGGAGGTGAACGACCACCTCAAGACCGCCCATCGATCAAGGAATCGCTCCAGCATTGGAGAATATCGAACCAAGTGATTGGGACAAAGTCCAATCACTTGGAACCAGGTACAGGGTCCGCCCCGAAAGGCGGGAAGCCCCTGGGGACTATAAGAATAGAGTCCAAGTTCAAATCGACCCTTCTGCACCCTTCTTCCTCCTGCCACCCTGCTGCTCGCCTTCTACAACAGCCACTCAAATCGTAAGTCTTACTTCAACGCTCGCTACGAGGTAGGCGCTCCTAGCTATCGATCTGTACCCACTTCGAATCCCGCAGGCTCAGAACCCAAATGAAAGGCCATTCGTTTCCCTGACCTGGTGGGCCATTTCCAAAGTTAAGTATTGGCCTGTTAGTTGTAGGAAGTAGCTTAGAAGTAGAATTTATGCATAAGCATTGATTACTGTATATAATAAATGTGCGTTGATTTAACTCTTACTAAGCGGTGTGTTGGATTATTGATCATTACTTGGACTTGAACCACGTGGCGGTATCAGAAAGATACCTGGCGACTCGAGCAAAGGTGATGGAACAGAGCAATTAAACTAAGGCTAAAGTTAGCAGCAACATAGCATTGGAAAGGGTGCAGAGGAGATTTACCAGAATGTTGCCTGGTATGGAGAGAAGATCTTATGAGGGAAGGTTGAGGGATCTGAGGCTGTTTTCGTTAGAGAGAAGAAGGTTAAGAGGTGACTTAATTGAGGCATACAAGATGATCAGAGGATTAGATAGGGTGGACAGTGAGAGCCTTTTTCCTCGGATGGTGAAGTCTAGGGGACATAGCTTTAAATTGAGGGGAGATAGATTTAAGACAGATGTCAGAGGTAGGTTCTTTACTCAGAGAGTAGTAAGGGCGTGGAATGCCCTGCCTGCAACAGTAGTAGACTCGCCAACACTAAGGGCATTCAAATGGTCATTGGATAGACATAAGGATGATAAGGGAATAGTGTAGATGGGCTTTAGAGTGGTTTCACAGGTCGGCGCAACTTCGAGGGTCAAAGTGCCTGCACTGCGCTGTAATGTTCTATGTTCTATGTTCTATCCAGAATTGCAGGGAGCGTTAGAAAGGTGGCATCAGACATTAAAGACAATGTTGAGGGCGTATTGTCATGCTTATCCAGAGGATTGGGATAAAGGAATCCCATTCGTATTGCTTGCAATTAGGGATGCACCTAATGAGTCTACCAAATTTAGTCCTTTTGAACTAATTTTTGGTCATGAGGTAAGAGGACCACTTAAATTGATTAAGGAAAAATTGGTGGGTGAGAAATCGGAAATTACACTATTGGATTACGTGTCAAATTTTAGGGAACGATTAAATAGAGCAGATGAATTGGCTAGACAACATTTGAAAGTTGCACAAAATGTGATGAAACGGGTAGGCGCAAGAAATCCAAAGTTAGTAGTTTTGCCAGTGGGGATAAAGTTTTAGTGTTGTTACCAGTGATAGGGGAGCCTTTAAAAGCTAGGTTTTGTGGACCGTACCAGATTGAAAGGAAATTAAATGAGGTGAATTATGTGTAAAAACACCAGGCTGGTTTAGCACAGGGCTAAATAGCTGGCTTTGAAAGCGGACCAAGGCAGGCCAGCAGCACGGTTCAATTCCCGTACCAGCCTCCCCGAACAGGCGCCGGAATGTGGCGACTAGGGGCTTTTCACAGTAACTTCATTTGAAGCCTACTTGTGATAATAAGCGATTTTCATTTCATTTCATTTTTTTTCAGATAGAAGGAAGACTCACCGAGTGTGTCATGTGAATATGCTTAAAAGGTACTTTGAAAGGGAAGGAGAGAAAAAGGACGTTTTAATGTTTCTAACTCAAAGTGATGAACCAAATCCAGATGACTGTGAATTTGACATACCTCAAATTAAATTGGAAAATGAGGATGTTCTTATAAATTGGGATGAATTGTTAAGTTACCTGCCAGAGGAAAAACAAACTGACCTGAAAGAGTTATTGATATCACATGGGCAAGTTTGTAGAGGTAAATTGGGAAGTACTAAAATGGCTATATCTGATGTAGATGTGGGAAATGCTGTTCCTATCAAACAACATCCACATAGACTTAATCCTTTAAAATTGGTACAGGTTAACAGAGAGATTGAGAGTATGCTGAAGAATGGCATAATTGAAGTGGGTTGCAGCTAATGGAGCTCACCCATAGTGAAGGTACCTAAACCGACGGTACCCAACAGTTGTGTGTGGACTATCGAAAGGTGAATGCAGTTACAAGAATGGACTCTTATCCTATACCACGTTTGAGGGATTGCATTGAGAAAGTGGAACAACCTGATTTTATTTACAACTTCCAGACAAGCATCGTATGGAGTTCTTCGGTCGACTTCAGGAGGCGGGTTTGGTGGTGAACCTAGCCGAAAGTGAATTTGGAGAAGCCCGAATCACTTTGCTTGCGGAGTTTCCAATACCCTCAAGACAAAGAGAAATAATGCGATTTCTTAGCATGAGCGGATTTGATCGAACCTTTGTGCAAAGGTTTTGTGGCGTGACTACTCCACTGATGGACTTGCTAAAGAAACCTAAAAAATTTCAATGGACAGTGGACTTTCAACAGGCATTTGACTGCCTGAAAGCTGTGATCACCAATGTTCCTGTATTGGAGAATTGCAAGGGACTCTGTGGTCAGATTGAACGAAAGTGTCTGATTCTAAAGAGAAATGCCGAGGAGTAGAGGAATGGATGGATCATGCAGAGACTTTGTTCAAAGAGACTGTCAATCGAGAAGGGTTTGGGTTGGAGGAAGAAGAACAAAGAAAAATGGACTATGTTATTATACCTGTTTGCGTGTGTTGTTTTATTTTAAATGAAAAGGTATATTTACTGTGTACCTTTCTTAGTGGATCGTGCAAAAGTGAAAAATGAAACCATCTTGAAGTTTATGGTTTTTTTTTTTTCTTGGGGGCAGGTGTCATGTGAGATTACCTTTAAGACATGGATGTTAAGCAATGTACCTTTAAGAAAACTATGATGTCAGAGAGTGGGTGGGGCTTAGCTCAGGTCAGCCATTTTGCAATTTAGTTGCAGTTTGGAGGAAAAGAGCTGGGTGTGTGTCTGTGTTTTGCAGTGAGCTGGATCTCTGCCATGAAAGACGATCTCTGGATCATTTGGGTGATTTAAACTTATAATAGTGAAGCCTTTAACCTGATGTGATTTTGTTTCAAGGTGTTAAGTCTCTTGGAATTTTGAAGGAACATTTTAAGGAATTATTTACTGTTGCAATATTTTCTGAGTTATCTTTGAAGTAAGGGGTGTTAAGAGAGCCAATGTTTACTTAAGATGTTAAGTTGAGTTCATGGAATAAACAGTGTTTTGTGTTTAAAAACCCACAAGTCCATAATTGTAATCCCACACCGAGGGAAAAAGCCGTGTGCGAGGAAAAGCAACAAATCCATTAAAGGGAGAGGTTGGTTGAACTCCATGATACATTTTGGGGTTCTGAAAATGCCTCGACCATAACACAATCCTCAGCACTATCAGCAACTCTGCCAATCTTCACGTCATCTGCAAACTTGCTAATCAGACCACCACATTTTCCTCCACATCATTTATGTATACTACAAATAACAGAGATCCCAGCACTAATCCCTGGGAACATCACTAGCTACAGGTCTCCATTCTGAAAAACATCCTTCCACGGCTACTCTCTGTCTTCTATAACCAAGTAAGAAGTCATTCAACACCAGGGTAAAGTCCAACAGGTTTGTTTTGAAATATTAGCTTTTGGAGCACTGCTCCTTTCTCAGGTGAGGAAGGAGCAGTGCTCCGAAAGCTAGTGATTCAAAAAAAACCTGTTGGACTTTAACCTGGTGTTGTAAGACTTTTTACTGTGCTCACCCCAGTCCAATGCCGGCATCTCCACATCACTTCTATAACCAAGCCAGTTCTGTATCCATCTAGCCAGCCCACCCCGAATCCCATGCGATTTTAGTTTGTACCAGTCTGCCATTTGGGACCTTGTCAAGCGCCTTACTAAAATCCATTTAACGACACTCTGGTTTCTCTTCAGATCGTATAAATCTTTTGCCTTTTACTAAAGTCCTTACAAATTACAACCACAGCCTTTCTCTCATCAATTTACTTTGTCACCTCTTCAAAAAACTAAATCAAGTTGGTGAGACATGACCTTCCCCATACAAAACCATGCTGCCTGTCACTAACTAGTCCATTTTCCTCCAAATATGCATGTATCCTGTCCCTCAGTATCTTTTCTAAAAGCTTCCCCACCACTGATGTCAGGCTCACTGGCCTATAATTTGCTGGATTATCCCTACGTCCTTTCTTAAACAAGGGAACAACAATCCTCTGGAACCTTGCCTGTGGTCAAAGGGGATGTGACGATATCTGTTAAGGTCCCAGCTATTTCTCCCCTTGCCTCCCACAGTAACCTGGGAACTTGTCTACCTTGCAGTGGCTAGCACTGTTGCTTCACAGGGCCAGGATCCTAGGTTCAATTCCCATCTTGGGTCACTGTCTGTGTGGAGTCTGCACGTTCTCCTTGTGTCTGCGGGTGCTCCGGTTTCCTCCCACAAGTCCCGAAAGATGTGCTGTTAGGTAATTTGGACATTCTGAATTCTCCCTCTGTGTACCCAAATGTGGCGATGGTGGGCTTTTCACAGTAACTTCATTGCAGTGTTAATGTAAGCCTACTTGTGACAATAAAGGTTATGAATTAATTTTCAGTAAATGCATTTTAGGGTACCCAACACTTCCTCCTTTGGTATATTGACGTTCTCAAGAGCATTTCCCTGACCTCAACCATCCGTCATGACCTTCTCCCTGGTGAATATCGATACGAAGTGCTCATTAAGGATTTCATCCACTTCCTGTAATTCCACACATAACTTCCCTCCATTGTCCTTGAGTGAGCCTACTCTTTCCCTTGCTACCCTCTTGCTCCTAATATAGACTTGGGATTCTCCTTGACCATGTTTGCTAAAGACATTTCATTGCCCTTTTTAGCCCTCTTAATTCTACGTTTAAGTTCCTTCCTACTTTCATTGTACTCCTCAAGGGCTTTGTCAGCTTTTAGATGCCTAGCCCTATCGTATGCTTCCTTTTTCCTTTTGACTAAGCTTACAATTTCCCTTGTCATCCATGGTTCCCGAATCCTGCCATTTCTATCCTTCATTTTTGCGGGGACATACCTGTCCTACACTTCAATCAACTGGCCTTTAAAAGCCACCCACACACCTCCCACATGTCAGATGTGGATTTGCCCTCAAAAAGCTGCTACCAATCCACATTCCCCAGTTCCTGTCTAATTTGGATGTAATTTGCCCTCATTCAATTAAGCACCCTCCCGCATATAACGGCGGCAAGAATGAGTACGTTTTTTGGGGTGGAGGACAGGTGCCCGAGATGTGCAGGGAGTCCGGCGAACCATGCCCATATGTTTTGGGCATGCCCGGTGCTTAAAGAATTCTGGCAGGGGTTTGCGAGGGTGATGTCTAGGATTTTGGACACTCGGGTGAAGGTGAGTCCAACAGTAGCGATATTTGGGGTGTCGGAGGATCCGGGAGTGCAGGAAGCGAAAGAGGCCGAGGTACTGGCCTTTGCCTCCCTGGTAGCCCGGAGACGGATCTTGCTAATGTGGAGGGACTCAATACCCTCGGGTGTGGAGACCTGGGTTAGCGATATGGCGGGGTTCCTCAGCCTGGAGCGAATAAAGTTCGCCTTGAGAGGGTCCTTGATGGGATTCTCCCGGCGGTGGCAACCTTTCCTTGACTTTCTAGGGGAGCAGTAAGTGTCAGCAGCAGCAGCATCCTGGGGGGGAGGGGGGGGGGGTTCAGGTGGGGGTACTGTTGATATCATGCGAGATGGGCATGGAGACAAAACCCACCTTGTTCTGTTTAAGAAAAAGGAAAAACATTTCTGTTGTGTAAGTAGTTTCACTGTAAGCTTTGGGATATGTTGTTTGTTATTTTTTATTATCTGTATTTCTATTTTTGTTATGTAAAAACGCTCTTTGGAAAAACTTTAATAAAACATTTTTTTTTTTAAATTAAGCACCCTCCCCCGCAGGTCACACTTGTTCTTATTCTTGACTACCCGCAATTTTATGGAATTATGGTCGCTAAGCCCAAAATGCTTAGCGACCACAATTCATCACTGAAACATCAATATTCCTATGTCCACAATTTATACTGATATCTGTCAATGTAAATTTGTCATGTTGTAATCACATCCCCGTCCAGTGGTGGTGCAATCGTAACTAAAAAGACAAATATTGAGGCTTCTGGGCATTTAGGAATAAGAAGCAGTCCCTCAGTTGTGCCATTCCTCAATACCTCAGCTTATGCTGCAGAGAAATTCTGAGGTTCCAAACAACTCTGTTCCATTGTTTTCCAAAATGCCTTAGGTTTCACTACTTAATTCTAAGTAGAAATATAATATCAAACTAGGAGCAGAATGTATTTTAAAATTGGGACTGAATGTGTTGATATACAACAATGACAACCTAGTAAGGCTTTAACATCGTGAAATGTCACTAAACATCCCAAAGGAACATTGGGTAAAGTTTCCAGGCCAGCCCACCACGGGAATGAATCTTCATGGGTGGGAAGGACAATTTGACAAACTTTTAAAGGTCTTGGAGCGGGCGTGACCAGAAAATCCTACCCAATCTCAGGCAAAAGGAATCATCAAACCACATGAGAGGTTATACATAAGGAGGAATACAATGGTCCAATTATCCCACACCCTTTAATTGTATTTTATCTGGAGAGGTGAGACTTTAGATATAATCCATAGAATCCCTACAAGAGAAAAAGGAGGCCATTCATCCCATCGAGTCTGCATTGACCCTCCGAAAGAGGGCCCACTCGCCTGCCAAACCTGCGTATCTTTGGACTATGGGAGGAAACTGGAGAGACCGGAGGAAACCCATGCGGACATGGGGAGAATGTGCAAACTCCACGCAGTTAGTCACGCAAGGTCGGAATCAAACCTGGGTCCCTGGCGCTGTGAGGCAGCAGTGCCAACCACTGTGCCACCATGTCCAATATTTAAAATGTTAGAGTGAGACTTTCCCGTGATTGAACTGATGGCTTTGATCTAACTTCAGCATCAAAACATTGCACAGTACATTTCATTTTATTTTGTTAAATAAATTTAGAGTACCAAATTATTTTTTTCCAATTAAGGGGAAATTTTAGTCTGCACATTTTTGGGATGTGGGGGCGAGACCCACGCAAACACGGAGAGAATGTGAAAACTCCACATGGACTGTAACCCAGGGCGGGGATCGAACCCAGGTCCTTAGCGCCATAAGGCATCAGTGCTAACCACTGCACCACGGTGTCACTAGTACATTGCATTTTATTGCATTTTAATATTTTTTATTAGAACAACCACCAAACAAGATTTTGACATTTTTAAAAATATAGTTATAGACTGGGGTTGGCAGACATATCTACTTACTGTATTTGGTGGAACCTCAGAACAATGATACTCGAGCTCAGGAGGAACCGATTCCCCAATTTCATCTCGGTTACTGTCCACTCTTTCAAATCTGCCGCCATCACCTCCTTCTTCAAAAAAAACCCAGCTTCAACTCTACTGTCCTTTCAAAACAACCACCCACCACCCAATCTGCAACCTCCCTTTCCTCTCCCAAGTGCTTAAATTTAGCCTCCCAGATCTGAGCCCATCTTTTCTGGAACTCCATGTTTGAATCCCTCCAATCAGGATTCCAATTGTGCGCAATCCTTAAACAGCCCTAATCAAAATTACAAATTGCATCCTCTGACCCTGGTCCACTAACCCTTCCTGACACCTTAGGCCCATCACTAGCTTTGACACTGTCAACCAGACCATCCTCCTCCAACTCCTCTCTTTAATTGTCTGCTGCTGAAACCCTCGTCCATACCTTTCTCACCCTCAGACTTGACTACTCCACTGCCCTCCTTGCCAACCTCTCATCCGTTACCCTCCAATTCATCCAAAAACTCTGTTCACTGTAGCATGCACCAAGTCTTGCTGACATATCACTCCTATGTACATTGATGTACTTTGGCCCCCAGTTTCTCAATACTTCCAACTTAAAATTCTTATTATGTTTGCTTTATGGCCTCACCCCTCCCTATCAATGCATCCTCCTCAAATCACATAAATCTCAATTAATGCTGCATTCTTCTAACACTGACCTCTTATGTACCCCCCATTTCCTTCCATCCACCATTGGCAATGATGCCTTCAGCCAGCTAGACCTGGTACTTCTTCCTAAATGTCTCCAACCATCTCTCTCTATCTCCTCCTTAAACCTAACCTCTTTGTCCAAGCTTTTAGTCACCTCTCCTAATATTTCATTCTTTGGCTCAATATTAGTTTTCTGTCTGATAACATTGATAAATGGGGAGACTCTTCCTCAATCAATATTTGTTTCTAACCCTCATGTGAAGCTTCTTGGGATGTTGTTCATTTTAAAATACTACAGAAATGCAAGTTGTTGTTGAACCGAAAATAGGGGACAAAAAATAAAAGCAAAAAAAATAGAGTTTTAAAAATATTCTCTTATATTAATATTTATAATTTCCTTTATTTGAGTGTGGTTACCTTCAATTTACAAGAATACGAGGTTGCGAACCCTCTGGATTTGTCCTCAAGTTTCCTAGAATTAAAGATTAATTCCTGAAGCTACTGCCAGAAAAGCAAGAGAAAAGTGCTCGGGGTATTACAAAATATTCTGGTTTTTTTTATTTCTTTGAACACTTTCACTTATTAGTCAATAAAGTATTGGAAATAGGGAAAAACTCTGTTTGACGGGTGGAATGTTTGAAGGCAAGAGGTCATGTGACGAAACTTCCAGGTTAGTTCCAGCAGGAGTTGGCAACTTTGCATCTCAGTCACGTTATTATTGCAATGTTAGGTGATTTACCATTCACAGGCAGCACAATTACTTTAAATGAAGCCTAACCAAAGCTGCCTAAAATTCCCTGGAATCAGTACTCCTGCATGTTGAACACCACTTGGAGGAAGCACTGAGGGTGGCAAGAGCGCAGAATATGCCCTGGGTGGGGGACTTCAATATCCATCAGCAAGATTGGCTCAGTAGTACCACCACAGACCGAGCTGGCCGGGTCCTAAAGGACATAGCTGCTAGACTGGGACTGCAGCAGGTTGTTTGGGAACCAACAAGAGAGAAAAACATACCTGACCTCATCCTCAACAACCTGCCTGCGGCAGATGCATCTGTCCATGACAGTATCGGTGACCCCCATACAGTCCTTGGGGAGACAAATTTGAGTGCAGAATTGTACTCAACCACAATCTGTAACTCATGCCCCCGCATATCCTTCACTCTACCATTATAACCATGCCACAGGATCAACCCTGGTTCAATGAAGGCTGCAAGAGAACATGCCAGGAGCAACACCAGACATACCAAAAAATGAGGTGCCGACCTGGTAAAGCTACAACACAGGACTACTTGTGTGCCAGATAGTATAAGCAGCAAGTAATAGACAGAGCTAAGCGATTCCAAAACAAGTGCATCAGATCAAAGCTCTGCAGTCCTGCCACATCCAGCCATGAATGATGATGGACAATTAAACAACTCACTGGAAGAGGAGGCTTCGCAAATATCCCCATCCTCAATGATGGAGGAGCACAGCACATTTGTGCAAAAGACAAGGCTGAGGCATTCACAACAATCTTCAGCCAGAAGTGCCGAGTGGATAGAATCATTACATTTACAGTGCAGAAGGAGGCCATTCGGCCCATCGAGTGTGTACTGGCCTTGGAAAGACCACCCTACTCAAATCAAGGATGCTCCATCTCAGTCTCCTCCGGAGGTCCCCATCATCACAGATGTCAGTCTTCAGACAATACGATTCACGCCACGTGATATCAAGAAACGGTTGAAGGCACTAGATACTGCGAAGGCTATGGGCCCTGACAATATTCCGGCAATAGCACTGAAGACGTGTGCTCCAGAATTTGTCACACCCCTAGCCAAGTTGTTCCACTACAGCTACAACACCGGCATCTACCCGGCAATGTGGAAAAGTGCTCAGGTGTGTCCTGTAGACAAGAAATAAGACCAATCCAACCCAGCCAATTACCGCACTATCAGTCTACTCTCCATCATCAGTAAAATAATGGAAGGAGTCATCAACAGTGCTTCCAAGAGGCACTTACTCAGCAATAACCTGCTCATGGACACTCTGTCTGGGTTCCGCCAGGGTCACTCAGCTCCCGATCTCATTGTAGTCTTGATTCAAACATTTACAAAAGAGATGAATGCTAGAGGTGACTTGAGAGTGACTGCCCTTGACATCAAGGAGCCCTAGCAAAATGGGAGTCAATGGGAATCAGGGGATTGGAGTCATACCTGGCACAAAGGAAGATGGTTGTGGTGGTTGGAGATCAATCATCTCAGCTCCAGGACATCACTGCAGGAGTACCTCAGGATAGTGTCCTAGGCCTAACCATCTTCAGCTGCTTCATCAATGGCTTCCCTTTCACCATCAGGTCAGAAGTGGGGTTGTTTGCAGATGACTGCACAATGTTCAGCACCATTTGCCACTCCTCAAATAATGAAGCAGTCCATGTCCAAATGCAGCAAGACCTGGACAATATCCTGGCTTGGGCTGACAAGTGGCAAGTTACATGTCTGTCATCTACAAGATGCACTGCATTAACTTTCCAAGATTCCTTAGACTGCACCTTCCAAACTCACAATCACTACTATCTAGAAGGACAAGAGCAGCAGATACCTGGGAAACCCACTACCTGGAGGTTCCCCTCCAAATCACTCACCACCCTGGCTTGGAAATAAATCGGTGTTTCTTCATTGATGCTGGGGCAAAATCCTGGAACTCCCTCCCTAACAGCACTGTGGGTGGACCAGCACCTCAGGGACTCCAGCGGTTCAAGAAGGCAGCTCACCACCACCTTCTGAAGGGCAACTGCGGATGGGCAATAAATGCTGGCCTAACCAGCGACGTCCACATTTCATAAATACATTTTTTCTAAATCCCTGATGTTTTTATTTAAATATTGCTGGTCCAGTATGAGTGCTGCGATTGTCTGCATGATGATAAGTTGTTTGATATCTAAATAAATTTACTGTATGCAATCCTCTGAAATGCCTCCACAATGTGAGGAGAAACTATATAAATTCCAGTATTTTCTTTTTTTCATCTTCATTGATTTCAAATAATATTGGATCATCACTGTATGGAGAAGATTCCTAAGCCCTGTTTAAAAAAAGCGTGGATCTGGTGTGAATTCTGATTCCCAAGTAAAACCGATATTAGGCAGTCTGGTGTCCTACTTATCTATTGCTTCAGACCAGTGTGACTCCGGAGACACGGGATTGTAAACAATTTCAGGAGAATGCCCTAAAAGGCGTTGCCATTAGTTGGCGACATAGAATGCTAACAAGGTGATGTCAACTGTGCTTGATGTCATCCTGCTGGTGTCTGTCCATCACCACACTTATCAACAATCCAAGCTACCCTGGTGAGTCTGCAGTGTAAACAGGGCAAGATCTGTTAATTATCTCCGTGGTACCTGAATTGAACTTTACCCAAGTCATTCCCAGTGCTGCTATAAATGTGTTTTAACATGCTACCATTTCTCACAGATAGCAGGAGCCTGCTTCTTAAAATGTGCGCATACGTTTATAAGTGAAGTGTTGGGCGGCACGGTGGCGCAGTGGTTAGCACTGCTGCCTCACGGCGCCGAGGACCCGGGTTCGATCCCAGCCCCGGGTCACTGTCCGTGTGGAGTTTGCACATTCTCCCCGTGTCTGCATGTGTCTCACCCCCATAACCCAAAAGATGTGCAGGGTAGGTGGATTGGTCACAATAACTTGCCCCTTAGTTGGAAAAAAATAATCAGGCACTCAAAATTTTTATTTAAAAAGCTATAAAAATATTGGAGATGGAGAATAAAATGCTGTTTGACTGGGTTGGTCAGTTAGAAGTTGGGAGATCCTGTAATACATCCAATCGTAGCGAGCAACCTAGATTGATATGTGCAATTTCTCAGCTCCATTTTACTTTGATGAAAAGAGAAACTCAATTACCATAGAATCCCTATGGTGCAGAGGGAGGGCATTCAGCCCATCGAGTCTGCACCAACCCATAAAGAGCCTCCCTGGGCCCAATCCCCCGCATCACCCCCATTACCCAACCCAACCCAACCTTTGGACACTAAGGGCAATTTTTTTGCATGGCCATTCCTCCTAACCTGCTCACCTTTGGACTGTGGGAAGATACTGGAGCACCACGAAAATTATGGCTTTTTAAAAATTATATTATACATAGACTTTCCAAACAACAGTTTTTTTTCTTCCAAATGGCCCAATCACATGAGCAACAGCAATGACACAAAATTCGATTCTTGGGGGGTCATACTCCAGAGTTTTATGGCCCGTCCCTCTGGTGGTTTTGCCATTCCCACTTAAGTAAATGGCCTATCGAACGGCTGGTCATATTTTACGCCCCCCCCCCCCCCCCCCCCCCCCCGCGACGGGGCTGTATAATTCGCCCATATTTCCCAGCACCTCCCAGTTATATTCTAACTCACTCTAAATGAACTGTTAACCGTCTCTGTGAAACTAATGAAATTAATCACATGGGGCGGGTAGGATGGTTGTGACTTTGATGGTAAATAAAATAGGGAGTGATGAATCCGCATCCATTGTCCATCAAAATGACCAATTAAAAATAATAATTTTTATTAGTGTCACAAGTAGGCTTACATTAACACTGTAATGAAGTTACTGTGAAAATCCCCTAGTCGCCACACTCTGGCGCCTGTTCGGGTACATTGAGGGAGAATTCCTGATCTCCTATTCACCTAACAAGCATGTCTTTCGGAACTTGTGGGAGGAAACCGGAGCACCCGGAGGAAACCCACATAGACACGAGGAGAAGGTGCAGACTCCGCACAGTCAGTGAGCCAAGCTGGGAATCAAACCCATGTCTCTGGAGCTGTGAAGCAACAGTGCTATCCACTGTGCTACCATGCCGCCCCAATTTTAACCATGCCAACATAAGAAGGTGTCGATGGTAGCAATGATGCGGAGATGCCGGTGTTAGACTGGGGTGGTCACAGTAAGAAGTCTTATAAAACCAGGTTAAAGTCCAACAGGTTTGTTTCGAATCACTAGCTTTTGGAGCGCAGCTCCTTTCACCTGATGAAGGACCAGTGCTCCGAAAGCTAGTGATTTGAAACAAACATGTTGGATTTTAACCTGGTGTTGTAAGACTTCTTAACATAAGAAGGCATAGAGCAGAAATGAAGTACAGTACTTCCATGCCAAAGCCATCGAATTAGAACCATAGGATCCCTACAGTGCAGAAGGAGGCCATTCAGCCCATCGAGTCTGCACTGACTCTGAAAGAGCACCCTATCCAGGCCCACTCCCCTGCCCTGTGCCTGTAACCCCACCTAACCTGCACATCTTTGGACACTAAGGGTTAATTTTATCATGGCCAGTTCATCTAACCTGCACATCTTTGGACTGTGGGAGGGAACTAGAGCACCCGAAGGAAGCTCACACAGACACTGGGAGAAAATGCAAACTCTACACAGTCACTCAAGGCAAGAATTGAACCTAGGTCCCTGGCGCAGTGCTATCCACTGTGCCAGTGTGCCACTCCCGTTTGAAAATTGTGCTTAAGAATCATTCCTGGACTATTCTTGTATTTATTTGCTAAACAAAAATGTTGCCAAAATTATAATTTTCACATTGCTGGAATTTGCACTCAAGCAAATGCAAAACTAAGGTAAAGTCTGTAATGCATCCTACAGATAAGATGAAGATTCACCACAAGGATCCATACTGTGAGCCTTTAGAGGAGTCTCACATCAACAGTAGCACTCAAGACTGATCCAGCTATCCTGCTGGGTTTGGCAGAGAACTCTTGAAAGAAAGGTCTGACTGCTGATAGCCCTCCGTTTTGTGAGAATTAGACACTAGTTGGAGATTAGCATGGCTAGATAAATGATAGAGCCAATGTGTCTAGCAACTTGCTGCATCTGTGTGAGAAAATTGGAGCATCTTTATCTTCCCTCAACTTTGTATCCCTTTAATTCAGTCATAAGATGCAAAACATAAAACAACTGCAATGTTGGTCCACCATCCCCTGACATTCATGCCCCATCCGAATTGTCAGGGTCAAGAGTATTTTCATGCTGTGTGCAGCCATCCACAACAATAGCTGCAGAGCTAGGTCACTGGGTCAGGAGGACATAGAAGTAAAATGTAGTAGTGTAGGCAGTGAACTGGGGAGGAGTATCAACAGATTTGGATGAAGTGGGATTTTTTTTTTCAATACTGGTGTTACATTCTGGTCCTTCAGAATTAGTACACTAGAGAATGTCTAGTTCATGACCCCATTTGGAGTATTGTGAGCAGTTTGGAGCCCCGTATCTAAGGAAGGATGTGCTGGCCTTGGAAAGGGTCCAGAGGAGGTTCACAAGAATGATCCCTGGAATGAAGAACTTGTCATATGAGGAATGTTTGAGGACTCTGGGTCTGTATACGTTGGAGTTTAGAAGGATGAGAGGGGATCTTATTGAAACTTACAAGATACTGCGAGGCCTGGATAAAGTGGATGTGGAGAGGATGTTCCCACTTGTAGGAAAAACTAGAACCAGAGGACACCATCTCAGACTAAAGGGATGATCCTTTAAAACAGAGATGAGGAGCAATTTCGTCAGCCAAGGGTGGTGAATCTGTGTAACTCTTTGTCGCAGAAGGCTGTGGAGGTCAATTCACTGAGTGTCTTTAAGACAGAGATAGATAGGTTCTTGATTAATAAGAGGATCAGGAGTTATGGGGAGAAGGCAGGAGAAAGGGGATGAGAAAATATCAGCCATGATTGAATGGCGGAGCAGACTCGATGGACCGAGTGGCCTAATACTGCTTCTATGTCTTATGGTCTTATGACTGGTTGAATGTTTATTGTTGAACAATAACGTGGGTCAGATAACAATATGAAAACTACTAAAATCTACCAACTATTAAATTACGATTGTAAATTATCTAAGAGCTACTACAAATGCGACTATCCACTACGACAACTATCTCCAGACTCCCTGAGGTAAGTGTCATGTGGTTGTTCTTTACTGCCACCTGCTGGTTGGAGGTCATATCTGTTAATATTTACATGACTGCTTATGCATATTATCACAACTGGCACTTTTCACAACTGCTGTAACAAAACTGATCTTTCAATGTGCAGCAGATTCCAAGATTGTGATCTTGGCAAGTCCTGTGTGGCTGCGTTCGCGACAACAGAGGCAGACCTCGCAGGAATTCCAACAGATAATGTCACTCGATTAATTTGGGCGGGATTCGACGTATAGGAAACTTTTGCGATAGGACTCAGATCATGTTCCCCGATGGAATGGAGAATCGGGCTTCGGGCAAAATCGGGATCGACGCTGGGCGCCGACCCGATCACAATGCTCTGACCCCGCAACAGGTGGTGGGAATGAGATCCATGCCACACGTCAGTTGGAGCATGGAAATAAATGCAAATGGGTCGTAATGCATCCATTTAGCAGACCTATGCTCCGGCCTGCATTATTCTCCAGCCCCTCTCGGCCGGGAATCACGTGGGTGCAGATCACTTGTGGTCTGTAACAGTGTGGCGCTGGCATGGGGGACATCGTTCCCACCGTGAGGTCCACCACATCAGGACCAAGTTGGTAGAGGCCATCTGAGCCCATCCAAGGGCCACCCCCTCCAACAATCCAACAATGCACTGCCTTCCCCCTCCCTCCCACTGGGACCCCTTTCATTTGGGGACCCTCACAGGGGCCACTGTAATAGGGTGACCCCGCAAAAGGACCCCTGTAAAAGGGGGACCCCCCCCCCCACCGGGACCCCAGAAATTGGGGGACCCCTCCACTCACAGAGACACCTGTAATAGGGAGATGCCGCACAGGGACCCCTGTAATAGGGGTACACTCCCTGGGGCCCCATGCCCAAAACCCCCACCCTACAGACCACTCCCCAGAAAAGTGACACCTGTCTGGGAGCTAGAGAGCAGTCCAGACAGGGGCAATGAGAAGAATTACAGTTGGAACATTTACCTGGCAGCTCCACGTGTCCATTCCTGGAAGGAGAACAGCTGGGACCTGCGTCTGTTTCCCACAGGTCCATTTGCTGCAAGTCATTCATAGCTTTCTAGTCATGGTCTATGATTAACAACTTCTACTGACCATCTGAAGCTTTGACTCATTCTTCTCCCTTTTTGGTTCAGTGACCTAAGTGGTGAAACCCCATTGTTTGTAAACATTGACCACATCAAAGAGAGGTAAGTGCAGTGAAATCATATGCGCGGTTGGTCTCTACCAGCGTGGCACTGGCGTAGTGGACCTCAGGGCCAAAGTGGCAATGGTTACATCCATTCAGCGGATGGCTGGATCATTGGGTGTCAGACCCACTAAATGGATGCAAATGGGTCATTAAGATCAATTTGCATGTATTTACATGCTCCCTCTGGTCAGAACATTGCGACCAGGTCTGCCCCCGCGTCGATCCCGGTTTTGCACCGACGCCCAATTCTCCGTCCCATCCGGAAAGAAGGTCCGGGCGTCCCGGAATGGAGAAACCCGCCCAGTGTATCCAACTCGCTAAACATATTGTGATTAATGATAACTGTATAACTGTACCTTTAATGTGATGACCCCTTTAAGACCGGGTTTGGAACCCTGGGGGACTCCGCCTCTGGCTCCGCCCCCCCAGGGAACTGTGTATAAGGTAATGTTCAGTGGGCAGCGTGCAGTGAGCACACTTCTCGGCAGCTGTCTGGTTCTCTGCTAATTAAAGCCTTTGAATTATCAATCCTCTCTCTCGAGTCATAATTGAGGGTATCTCAATTTAATTAGCAGAATACTTCGAGATGGACAGCGGACTAAAGCCGGAGAAGCTCAATCTGGATGGTTGGTCGCCAGAGGCCACTGGAAATTTTTTAATACTGGCTCCGGTGTTTTGAGGCCTATCTGAAGTCCTCAGAGACTGCAGTAGACGGACCTCACAAGCTGAGACTGCGCCGCGCGGTGACCCGCTCACACCGAGGGCACACCGTGCTATTTCTGTGGGCAAGGCCAACACCCACGCCTGCGCTGCCCAGCCCGCTCCGCTTTCTGCAACAAATGCGGAAAGAAGGGGCACTTCGTAAAGGTCTGCCTGGCTAGGCCCAAAGGCCAGGAACAAAAGTCTCATCGGGCCCAGAAATCGAACTCCCGGGCCCAAAGGCCCCGCAACGCGGCTGCGCGCCAGCCGGACACGCCCACTTCTGACTCGTCATCGGCCTCGTGCGGGTCATGGGGCGGCCATCTTCAAAATCCGACACGTGCGACCGACGGCGGTGGCCATGTCGTGACTCCCGGCGGCCATTTTGTGAGTCTGACTCAACTGAAGACTCTGACTACCCGCAACTGGGAGCGATCACTCTCGATCAATCACGGCCGAAGCACCTGCGGAACTCAATGATGCAGGACCAAATCAACGGTCGCGACACCCCCTGCCTATTTGACTCCGGGAGCACGGAGAGCTTTGTTCACCCAGACACGGTAAGACGCTGCTCCTTGCGCACCTCTCCCGCCTCCCAAACTATCGCCCTCGCATCTGGGTCTCATTCGGTCCAAATCACAGGGCATTGTGTCGCGAACCTCGCTATTCAAGGCGCCGAATACGCCCGTTTTAAACTTTATATCCTCCCTCACCTCTGCGCCCCCCTGCTGCTCGGTCTGGACTTTCAGTGCAGCCACCGAAGCCTGACACTGAAGTTCGGCGGACCCCTGCCCCCACTCACGGTATGTAGCCTGGCAACACTTAAAGTTGCACCAACCCCCTCTTCGCGAACCTCACCCCCGACTGTAAGCCCGTCGCCACCAGGAGTCGGCGGTACAGTGCCCAAGACATGACTTTCATCAAGTCAGAGATTCAGCGACTACTAAAAGAAGGGGTCATAGAGGCTAGCAACAGCTCTTGGAGAGCACAAGTATTGGTAGTCCGGTCTGAGGAAAAGCAACGAATGGTGGTGGACTATTGTCAGACCATAAACCATTTTACGCAACTCGATGCGTACCCACTTCCCCACATAGCAGAAATGGTGAACCAAATCGCCCAGTATCGGGTATTCTCCACGGTCGATCTAAAATCCGCCTATCATCAGCTCCCTATCCACCCGGAGGACCGCCCCTACACGGCCTTCGAAGCAGCCGGTCGGCTTTTTCACTTCCTCAGGGTCCCTTTTGGCGTCACAAAATGAGTCTCCGTTTTTCAAAGGGTGATGGATCAAATGGTGGACCAGTACGGCTTACGGGCTACATACCCGTACTTGGACAACGTCACCATCTGCGGCCATGACCAGCAGGACCACGACGCAAACCTGAGGAAGTTCCTCCAGACCGTCAGGGCCCTCAATCTGACATACAATAAAGAGAAATGCGTGTTCCACACAACTCGACTAGCCATCCTCGGCTACGTCGTGGAAAACGGGGTCCTAGGCCCAGACCCCGACCGCTTAAGGAACTTCCCCTTCCCCGTAGCCTCAAGGCACTCAAACGGTGCTTGGGGCACTTTTCCTATTACGCCCAGTGGGTCCCCAGATATGCGGACAAGCCCGACCACTCATTAAAATCACGGTTTTTCCCCTGACGATTGAGGCTCAGTCGGCCTTCAGTCGTATCAAGGCCGATATCATCAAGGCCGCCATGCACGTGGTGGACGAAACCATCCCCTTCCAAGTAGAAAGCGATGCATCAGACGTCGCCCTGGCTGCTACCCTCAACCAGGCAGGCAGACCAGTAGCATTTTTCTCCTGAACCCTCACCGCCTCGGAAATCCGGCACTCTGCAGTCAAGAAGGAGGCACAAGCCATAGTGGAGGCCGCGCTGCACTGGAGGCACTATCTAGCTGGTAGGAGGTGCGCCCTCGTCACCGACCAACGGTCGGTTGCCTTTATGTTCGATAACGCACAACGGGGCAAAATAAAGAATGATAAAATTCTGAGGTGGAGGATAGAACTCTCCACCTATATGTATGTATGATATTACATATCGTCCGGGGAAGATCAACGAGTCCCCAGATGCCCTGTCCCGCAGCACGTGCGCCAATATGCAGAAAGACCGCCTGAGGGCCATCCACGATGACCTCTGTCACCCGGGACTCACCCGGCTTGCTCACTTCATCAAGTCTCGAAACCTACCTTACTCCACCGAGGCGGTCAAGACCATGACCAAGGCTTGCCAGATCTGTGCCGAGTGCAAACCGTACTTCTACCGACCAGACAAGGCTCACCTGGTAAAGGCCTTTGGGCTGTTTGAGTGACTAAGCGTGGACTTCAAAGGGCCCCTCCCGTCCACCAACCGCAACGTTTATTTCCTCACTGTCATCGATGAATTCTCCCACTTCCCATTCGCTGTCCCCTGCCCCAATATGACCTCGGCCTCTGTAATCAAGACACTGCACAGCATCTTCACCCTGTTTGGTTTCCCCGCTTATATCCACAGTGACCGGGGTACATCGTTCATGAGCGATGAGCTGCGTCGATATCTGCTCAACAAGGGCATCGCCTCGAGCAGAACGACCAGCTATAACCCGCGGGGAAACGGGCAGGTGGAGAGGGAGAACGCAACAGTTTGGAAGGCTGTCCTTCTAGCCCTACGGTCAAGAAGTCTCCCAACCGCCCACTGGCAGGAGGTCCTACCCGATGCCCTACACTCCATTAGGTCGCTCCTCTGTACGGCCACGAACGAGACCCCTCACAACTGTTTGTTTGTCTTCCCCAGGAAGTCCACCTCTGGGGTCTCGCTTCCACGTTGGCTGACGACTCCGGAACCAGTTCTACTGTGAGGAGCCATAAGACAGACCCACTAATCGAGAGAGTCCAACTGCTACACGCAAACCCTCAATACGCCTATGTCAAGCACCTCGATGGCAGGCAAGACACCGTTTCCCTGTGAGACCTGGCACCCACTGGCTCCCCTTCTACCGACGCTCCCCTCCCCGCACTGGCTGCTGACTCCGACAGGGCCCCCCCCCCATAGCGCCCCCTTCCCCCCAGCCGGCGCCGACACCAATCACCCTAGTCACCCCGGATACCCCCCTGCTCCAACACGGGCAAAGGTTCAGACAACCGTGCTCCCGGATATACCCCCACCGAGGACGACCGTATCCGCTGCACCACCGCCGGAGCTGAGAAAATAAACACGGGCAATCAGACCACCCAAAAGACTGAACATGTAATTCCACTTCACCCCCGACGGACTATGCGTTTTTTTTAAACAGCGGGTGAATGTGATGAATGATAACTGTATAACTGTATCTTTAATGTGATGATTCCTTTAAGACCGGGTTTGGAACCCTGGGGGACCGCCTCTGGCTCCCCCCCCCCCCCCCCCCCCCCCAGTGAACTGTATATAAGGTAATGTTCAGTGGGCAGCGTGCAGTGAGCACACTTCTCGGCAGCTGTCTGGTTCTCTGCTAATTAAAGCCTTTGAATTATCAATCTTCTCTCTCGAGTCGTAATTGAGGGTATCTCACATATTTAAATGCATGCAGATGTCAGTGCGAGGCACAAACCTCATTTTCACCTGCAGGGAAGATACGAGAATGGTGCCTGAACCGTGCAAGGGGCGGTCCTCAATTTTGGGTGGGCAACTTTTCACCGCCCGATCACAGTTCGCATTTCTGACATCACGAGGCGGAGAATTCAGCCCCTTATCTCTTTTCATCATATCTCCCCCCCAATGGAAAAAGTGCCCATTCCAAGTGTTTCACGAAACACTGGTAGAGGCCAAACGGGCAGAAATCCTGCCTAACTGGGCCCTGCCATCCCCAAACCTGCTTTAAACAAATCACAGATTTTCAGGCCAATTAGTTTAAATAATCTTTATTATTGTCGCAAGTAGGCTTCCATTAACACTACAATGAAGTTACTGTGAAAAAGCAGAACCATATATAACGCAACACAAATGTTGCAACTGTTTGAAGTATCCCTGAAGAATCTGAAGGCTTGAGGAACCACGTTATATTCAATTAAGTACATGGCTTCCTCAGTTATTTGCATGACTGGCACATACTTTTGAAGGTAGCTTCACTTAGTCAAATCCAGGAAGCCCTGGCATGTGTTCTCAGGGGGACTTATGGTTTAAGCTATTTAGCAAGTAGAATTGAATGGAATCTTTAGGAACATTCAGAGAATGGGACGTTTGATTACCATCCTGTTATTCCCTTAATGTTTGCAGACAACATATCTGCTATCAGGTCAGGCCATGATCATTTATTCAACTTGGTGGGACCTTGGTCCATTTTTTCAACACAAGTAAAACAACACTTCAGCTCATAGGATGACAATTAGACTAAAGTACTTTTTACGCAGCAAATCTTTTACTCTGGTAAAACCCGGTTATTCTTACTGCAGTAAGTCCCTCTGAATTCTTCTCCAATTCAAAGAGTTCAAACTGCAGTTACTTTACTTTACCAACATTTACAGGAGTATCCATGTGTCAATAAAACGGGCTGACTTTTTAATAACTTACTCTAAACAGACAGGAAAATTGTTTCACAGATGCTTTTCCATTTCTCATGAATTTTAGTAAAATGATTCCTCTGTGAGGAATGGTAAATAATTTCCAATGCACCTGTAGCTGCCTTTACAATTATTTACTATTTTCCTATCTGTCTTTATGGATGTAAGTCATAATAAAGGTTATTGCTTTGTGACGGGTACTGATGTGCAATGGTGTGGGTCTAGCTGCTGGCGTCATGCCATTTTCTACCCAGAGAAAGAGTGCTTGCACGAATCCCACAAACATTTCTCACTGGCATGTAAGTCGTACACTGTGAACAGAAAGCTAATTGTCATATGGGCCCTTGGTTGGGATAAATAAGATTGAAATTAAGCTTGAAGTATTCCTCACCACTGCAAGGGACCATCTGGGAACTGTTTAGATTATGTTGCATTGCCTGGAGCATATCAGCGTGAGACTACCTCCTGGAGATGCCCTCACACCTCGCACCTAAATTTGATTCAGCTGACTTCTTAATCGAATTACGAGAGAGGGTGACGAAATGAAACTGTTTCCCATCGACGCAGACTTGTAATCTGTTGACCTAGTTCAGCTGGCAGTGCTATTTCCCCAAGGTGAGAAAGTTGTGGATTTGAGCTGCAGACTCACGGGGACCAAAAATCTCGAACAGTTCCAGCACAATTTCTCCATAACTCCAGTGGGAATGCACCAAAGATTTAGCCTCGGATACCTCATCAGATCCCAATCTGGCACTGGAATTTCTGTAGAGCTTTGTATGGGCAGAATCGCTGCTTACTCTTTATACATCCTCTGTTGGAGGTAAGGATTGGGCCTATGATTGAGGAACCAGGGGCGGGGGGGTCCCGGCGTAATGGAGTGGTGGGAACCACTCCGGCGTCGGGCCGCCCCGTCTCTGCACCATTAGGGGCCAAGCCCTCACCTTCAGAGGTTAGGCCCGCATCGGAGTGGTTGGCGCTCCGCTGGCTGGCGTGGACGGCCTTTGGTGCTACGCCAGCTGGGGCCGAAGGTACCTCGCCGGTCGGCGGAAGTTTGCGCATGTGCGGGAGCGTCAGCGGCTGCTGATTTCAACCCCGCGCATGCGCAGGGGAGGGGGTCTCTTCCACCTCCGCCATGGTGAAGACCATGGCGAAGGCGGAAGAAAAAGAGTGCCCCCACGGCGCAGGCCCGCCCGCCGATCGGTGGGCCTCGATCGCGGGCCAGGTCACCGTGAGGGCACCCCCCCCCCCCCCGGGGCCAGATCACCCCATGCCTCCCCCAGGACCCCGGAGCCTGCCCGCGCCGCCTGCTCCCGCCAGTAAGGTAGGTGGTTTAATCCACGCCGGTGGGAGAGGGTTGACAGCGGCGGGACTTCGGCCCATCGCATGGCGGAGAATCGCCGGGGGGGGGGGGGGGGGGGGCCGTCCGATCAGCGCGACGCGATTTCCGCCGCCGCCAACCGGCGCGGCGTGATTCCCGCCCCTGCCGAATCTCTGGTGGCGGAGAATTCGGGACACGGCGGGGGCGGGATTCACGCCAGCCCCCGGCGGGGGGTCGGAGAATCCCACCCCAGATTTTTATTATTGCAGGTTGGCGGGGGGGAATCTTTTATTCTATCTAAGGGGAACGCCAAACACCCACCCTTGCCAAGGAATTTTCAATATTAACCCCATGACAAATAGGTTCACATCAGGGTTTCTTGGGGTGGGGAGAAGGAATCTTGGAGGCGATGGTATTCCCATTCTTCTGCTCCTCTTGGCCTGTCTCCGTGGTGGGGTCATGGGATTGGGCGATGCTGTTGAACTAACCTTGATGAGTTGCTGCTGTGTGTTTTGTAGATAGTCCTTGCTGTAGCAACAGTGAGCGAGTGGGGTGCCGTCTCCTGGATGATTTTGAGCTCCCTAAGAGCTGTAGCAACTGTATCAAGTTAGATGAGTGATGAATATTTCATCAGTCACCGAATTTGTGCCGTATAGATGGTGTAACATCTTTGAAGGGTCAGGAGGTGACCCATTCATCCAGAAACCCAGTGTCTTCTCATCTTGTAGCTGTGGATTTGGTATGTCAAATCCAGTTCAGCTTCTGATCCCCAAGCTATTGATGGTGAACAATTTACTGATGGTGGTGCCAGTGAAGGTCAAGATGATATAGTTGTGCTCTTTCTTGTTGAGGATGATTATTACTTGAGACTATTTTAGCCTATCAATTTCAGGTGTCCATGAGAAACAGGAAAGATTTTATATGTGTTTACTTATAATGAAACAATTGAATCAAACTCTCAGAATTCATAGAATTCACAGTATAGAAGGAGGCCATTCAGACCATCGGGTCTGCACCGACTCTTGGAAGGAGCACCCTACCCAAGCCCACACCTCCACCCTATCCCCATAGTCCAGTAACCCCACCCAACACTAAGGGCAATTTTGAACACTAAGGGCAATTTAGCATGACCAATCCACCTAACCTGCACATCTTTGGATTGTGGGAGGAAACTGGAGAAAACCCACGCACACACGGGGAGAATGTGCAGACTCCGCACAGACAGAGAACCAAGCCGGGAATCGAACCTGGGACCCTGGAGCTGTGAAGCAATTGTGCTAACCACCATGCTACCGTGCTGCCATGTTCATCTTGCCTTTTACATTATCCAAGCTTGATGTTGTCCTGACCTAAGACAATTGGTCCTTCATTTAAGTGTCTCTATAAGAATTATCGATGTAGCAGAAATTGTTTTACGCCTGCTAAATATTCCAAAGTATCTTTTGGACAAGAGTCAGAATGTAATAAGGTATGATATTGTTGAATGATTTAATTCACTTCATTTAAATAAGATTTTGAAATAAACTTCTTGAAGTAATTGGTAGTTGAAGAATGTATTCATGTCACATACTCAACGTATTATCTCACCAGCAGTTGTAACACTCTAAAAACACTTCAAAAAAACGAATAGTTTCACATTTTACTCCTTTTTATAAACAATAATTTTTAAGGCATCCTACTGGTTGTTTTGGTTAACTGCAAATGACTATGAAACAGGGTAACAGCAAGTCTTTCCTCAATGTGATTGTACAAGCATGTTTATTATTCTTTGTCACAGCATTTTACATTAGAAATGTTATTTACCCAAACCTGACTCCTTTCCAGGGGATTCATGCGGGGGAAAAAGAAACCTGCTGCAGCAAAGGAATTCTATGAAAGCCATCAGATCTATTTATGAGCCTGACAATGTCACAATTTGGGGTATGTTTTAATGTAATGCTTTCAGTGAATCTTTTGCTCCTGCTATTTTTCATTGCAGGTTGCATCTGTACTATCCTATCCAATCAAGGTGGGAAGTTTGTAAATCAGCCATAAATTTCTTCAAGGTACCTGATATCGAATTGAAGATGTTGGTATATAATGGGGCGAAAACTTATCTTACTATTCTGGTTGCTTCAGGAGGCTCACAATCAGTCATCTTTTCATAATTGTGTCAATGATGAAGAAGCCAGCAAGCTCCATGTTAGGATGGAGATTGATACAAGGACATTTGAAATATGGAATAAGGGGAAGGTAATTTGATCCATCATGTTCACTATTTCTATTGACCATCTGCAATCTGTCTCACGCTGGTCTTATCCTTCTCATTTATAAAGTTAATTGGTAGAATATGAATTGTGTTTGTTGAGAGCATGCTTCCCATATCTATCAGCATACAAGCAAAAAAAAGCATCAAATTGATAAAACAAGTGTTCTCCGGTTAAAAGGCCAGGTTAAAGGGCAGCACGGTGGCACAGTGGTTAGCATTGCTGCCTACGGCGCTGAGGACCAGGGTTCGAATCCTGGCCCTGGGTCACAGTCCGTGTGGAGTTTGCGCGTTCTCCCTGTGTCTGCGTGGTTTTCACCCCACAACCCAAAGATGTGCAAGTTAGGTGGATTGGTACTCTAAATTTTTTTTTTTTTAGAAGGCCAGGTTAAATAGTTTGATTCCATCAAACGCTAACCAATTTATCTAATCATGTCCCACCTCAACCTTCTTTTCACCAAGATGTCCCGTTCTCCTCTCTGTGACTCTCCTCAAAACATACACGAGGTTGTATTTAAATAGCTTTAATGTAGAAAGATGTCAGAAGGTACCGCACAGAGTTATAATCAGAAATAAATGGACATTGAACTCAAAGTATTAGATATTCTCACCAAGAGAAAATACCAGACTAAGCTAGAGCCCAGACTAACGAGACAAACTCTCATCGGTTGTGGCTACAAAGCAAAGCCAAATAGAATCTCCAGCAACAGAGCACCCCTCCCCGATGAACTCAATGCATTCTATACTCATTTTGAGCAGAAGCCAATGAATGGATGTCACCTGTCCCAATGACCTCAGACACCCATACCTACCGTCAGAGTCTCAGAAGTTAGATCAGTCTTCTCGAAAGTGAACACACGGAAAGCAATGGGTCCTTTCAGAGTCCCTGGTTGTGCATTCAGATCCTGCGTGGACCAACAGGTGGATGTGTGCACAGATATCTTCAACCTCTCCCTATTTCATTCCAAGATTCGCACCTGATTCAAGAAGACCACTATCGTACCAGTGCCAAAGAAGAACCAGGCAGCGTGCCTCAATGACTACTGACCAGTGGCCCTGACATCTGTTAGTATGAAGTGCTTCGCGAGGTTATTCATGAGACACTTCAACTCCAACCTTCCAGATTGCCTTGATCCACTGCAATTCGCCTACCGCCACAACCGGTACACAGCAGATGCTATTTCCCTGGCCCTACACTCATCCCTGGAGCATCTCGACAACAAGGACAATTACTTCACACTCCTGCTCATTGACTACAGCTCCATCTTCAACACCATAATCCCAGCCAATCTCATATTCAAACTCCAAAACCTAGGGCTCAGCTTCTCCATCTGTAACTAGATCCTCAAATTCCCGACCCACAGACCGCAATAAGTAAGGATAAACAACGACACCTCATCCGATAGTCCTCAATACCGGGGCCCCGCAATGCTGCGTACTTAGCCCCCTACTATACTCCCTATACACACACGACTGTATAGCACAATTTGGCTCCAACTCCATCTACAAGTTTGCTGATGACTCAAACTTAGTGGGTCGGGTCCAAACCACGATGAGTCAGAGTACAGGAGGGAGATAGAGAACTTAGTGGCATGGTGCAATGACAACAATCTCTCCCTCAATGTCAACAAAACAAAGGAGCTGATCATTGACTTCAGGAAGCGAAGTGACGTCCACGTCTCTGTCTGCATCAAAGGGGCTGTGAGGTGGATATGGTTGACAGCTTCAACTTCCTAGATGTAAACATTACCAACAATCTGTCCTGATCCACCCACGTCGACATTACGAACAAGAAAGCACAACATCGTCTATATTTACTCAAGAAACTAAGAAAATTTGGCTTGTCCACAAAGCCTCCTACCAATTTCTGTAGATGTACCATAGAAAGCATCCTATCTGGCTGCATCACAGCTTGGTATGGCAACTGCTCGGCCCATTGACTCTGTCTACACCTCCCGCTGCCTTGGGAAAGACGCTTGCCACCTGGGCTATTCTCTCTTCTGACCTCTTTCATTGGGTAGAAGATACAAATGTTTGAGAGCATGCACCAATAGATTCAAAAACAGCTTCTTCCCAGCTGATACCAGACTCTTGAATGACCTCTTGGGGTTTGAACTGATCTTATGGACTGAACTGATCTTTCTACACACCTTCTCTACAGTTGCATCACTATATACCATATACTTCACCCGCTGTCTATGTTTATGTATTTACATTATGTATCTTCGTGTATTTATCGTATGTTCTATGTTTTCATGTATGGAGCGATCTGCCTGGATTGTTCGCAGAACAATACTTTTCACTGCACCTCGGTACACATGAAAATAAATCTACATCTAAATATTTGGAGGGATGACTAGAAGATTGCTCAAACAGATTCTAAGGAGGATCATAAAAGAGTAGAGGTAGGAATGAAAATGAAATGAAAATCGCTTATTGTCACAAGTAGGCTTCAAATGAAGTTACTGTGAAAAACCCCTAGTCGCCACATTCCGGCGCCTGTTTGGGGAGGCTGTTACGGGAATTAAACCGTGCTGCTGGCCTGCCTTGGTCTGCTTTCAAAGCCAGCGATTTAGCCCTGTGCTAAACAGCCCCTGGAGGTATATGGTATATAGTGTTGCAACTGTAGAGAAGATGTGTAGGAAGAGGTGTTTGAGGAAGGAATTCTAAAGTGTCATGTTCAGGCTATTGAAGACATAATAATAATCACTTATTGTCACAAGTAGGCTTCAATGAAGTTACTGTGAAAAGCCCCTAGTCGCCACATTCAGGCGCCTGTTCAGGGAGGCTAGTGTGGGAATTGAACCCAAGCTGCTGGCATTGATGTGCATTACACACCAGCTATTTAGCCCACTGTGCGAAACCAGCCCCTGTGAATGCTAGACATGAATGATAATGATGGAGCGAGATCCCACAGACAAAGAAATAGAGAGTTCAAGATGTTTGTGCAGCAGGAGGAGATTGCAAAGGGTGAGGCAATGATGGGATTCAAATACTGAGATGTAAATTTTAAATGAGAAGCATGCAGGTCCGTGAAACCCAGCAATAACCGTCCTACTAGTGGCCAACCCTGCTTGCTCCGCTGGGGTAAGGATTGTAGTTGTGGCTGTCCCCCTCTGCCTCCATATGTGCCACCTTGTCTTGGAAGAGAGAGAGAAGTGTATCAGTGAATGTGGTGCAATGTGTTCAGCTGATATTACACTAGCCACTCACAATATTGCCTTCTTACTGATCCATCCAGCCAATGAAAAGCAATTAACTCTGATTGCTGTAGAGATCACCCAAATGTGCAGGCAACACCACTTTGGCATTCTGCCTGCATTGCAGTCGACAAGGGAGTGGATAATCCAGTATCACGATCTCCAAGCCTGTTTTGGGGAGATATTCAATTTAGCATCCTTTCCCACCCACCATAGACTCTTAACATAGAGCTCTAAGTTCACTGACCACACTTACTACATTTTTAAACTCCCTTTCTAATGTGTTAAAGTCCTTTTGAAAGGTTGGGTGCCTAAAATTGAATGCAATTCCAAATTTGGCTTTAAGTGTGATATGGGCAAGGTCATATTTGTCAACCCTCCTTGAGCTATATCGTAGTATTTGTTTACTTTTGTTGATAAAAGCTTCATATTGACTGTAAACCATCAGTGAATGATTAATAATCATAACCAATACTTTTTCTGCATTTGTTAATGAACAGCCCTTCATCACTTATATATTTGTTTGTTGGACCTTTATATAATACTTTATATTTATCTTCATTAAGTCCTCTACTGCATCATAAACTTGTTTAATTGATCAAAATGTTTTGATGACTATTTTGTTGCCTGGCTAATTTACTTATCACCAATAAATGCTGTAATGTTGAAACAAATTCTCTTTTCATATCACATTAAAGGATGAAGTCAAGGTCATGAAATTCTGTCGCTGGTCTGCTGGATTCCCATTATAAGTCTGACGACAGGCTGGAGTTGGAGACTTTAGAGGTCCAGACTTTCCTAGCTCTAGACCTTTAGTAAGACCCTGTCATGGTGTTGGCAGAGTAATGACCGGTGATGCTCCCAAACCCCAGCAGGATGCTGTGAGACAATGTGATTGCTGCTTCTGACAATTCCAAATGGACTAGATAATGCCGATCACGATGAGAAGTTTCATGTTATTGCTCTGAACAATATATTATTTTGTATTTCTTTATTCGTTCATGGGATGGAGCATTACTGGCTGGGCCAGCATTTATTGCCCATCAGCCAGGATCTCCAGAATGGTGACAAACTGACAGCGGGTTTTGAGCTGGGCTGGTCAGTTTTGTGTTAGCCAGTGGCACCTGCATCCCGTGACCGAATAGAAAATGTTCACGGTGCGCTGTTGCCTGGCAAAATGTTGCCCAGGAGCAAGGTTTGGAGCTGCAGGAGAGTAATGATACAGAGTCTCTGAGAGGGTTCCAAGAAGGAGGAAGAGAAGAAGGATGAGCAGGCAGAAGGTGATAAGGGCAATGGGCCACAAGTGGTGCCTGAGATATCCTGATTACCGCGAGGTTCACATCAAGGGACCTACCTCCCAATTTTGTCCAAAAGACACTTTTCACAACCATCCATCTTCATGGCACTAACGCAAAGCAGTCCTGTAAATTACCAAGCACCCTTTTCACATCCTCACCTTGATCACCGTCAGTTCAAGTCTTCCCACTCCTCATCATACAACTGAAAAAGCCATTCGCCAACTCGCAACAAAGAATGGACACCACAGGAATGTGCTGCAAAACGGCAACAGTAACGTGCCTCAAATGAGGAAAAGAAACTTAACAGTATAACCATTTGTAAGACACCCATGTCTGTACCATTTTGCAACTACAAATGTTGGCTTTCCTTTTCCTACTATTTCTACAAGGTGTAACTACTGTAGTTTTAGCAGAGGTAGAGTCAGGCTGTTAAATCCCTGCTCTGAGTGTTGAGATGCTCTTGACCAATGTCCTTGTGGTGAATGTATAATTACTGATAATTCACCAGTGCACTGTGTTATGTTATTAACCCTGTGGGCTCTACCTATGGGCCATTGTGTGGCTTCACCCACAGGGGATATGTTGGGGCATGTACGGGCTCCGCCCATGGCTCCACCCCCTTTACAGGAAGTATAAGAGCTGCTGTCCTGCAGGGCCGCCTTCAGTGTTGTACCGGTCACAGGCAGGCTCAGTTCTAAGCTGATTAAAACCACGGTTTACTTCTCCATGTGTCTTCGAATGAATTGAAGGTCGCATTAATTTAATCAGCTTAAAACACTACTATGGAATCAGCCCTCAAACCTGACAGACTGGAACTCGATCCACAGGCCGCGGAGGCGAAATACATTTTTTCACATTGGCTTCGATGCTTCAAGGCCTATCTCGCCGCATCGTCTACGCCATCTGTCACTGACGAACAGAAGCTGAGCCTCCTCCATGCACGGGTGAGCCATCGCATTTCTGTCCAGCTCGACGAAGCCGCTTCCTATACAGAGGCCCTCGCACTACTCGAACGCCTCTATGTGCGGCATGTGAACGAGGTATACGCGCAACACGTCTTCACCACTCTCCGCCAGCGCCCCGGGGAGTCACAAGGTGATTACCTACGCGACCTCAAAGCCCTCGTGCGCAACTGTAACTACCAGGCCGTTACGGCCACTCAGCACATGGAGCTCGCCGTCCGAGAAGTTTACGTGGCGGGGGTCCGATCGAACTATGTGAGACAGCGCCTGCTCGAAAAAGGGGCCCAGTTCCTGGACGACACGGTAAAACTGGCTACCTCTCTGGAGGCCGCTTTTCAGAGCCTTACTGCATTCCCGGACGATCACGTGACCCCCCCTCATGGGCCCCCAACCCGAGACTACCCCAGGCCTGTGCCGCACGGCTGCCCGCCCATCATGGGGGGGCTACCCTGCTACTTTTGCGGCGAGTCCAAACACCCCCAACTGCACTGCCCGGCCTGCAATGCGAACTGCAGCAGCTGCGGGCGAAAAGGACATTTTGCCAAGGTCTGCCTGGCCAGGTCTAAGAACTCGATCTCACAGACCCGATCCACAGACTCACAGGCCCGCAGACCCTGCAAGGTGGCAGCGTGTCTGCCGCCTCCGCCTCCGCATAACATGTGCGACTCATGGGGGCCGCCATCTTGGCCATCCTCCCCCACACGGCCGGCCATGTGCGATCCATGGGAGCCGCCATCTTGGACGCCATCTTCCTCACCGCCACGCTCAACCAACCCCTCGCCATATTGGCCGCCATCTGCTACGCCGCTCGACGCGTACGACCTACACCGACAGCCATCGCGGGGCCGCCCCAGCACCTCCGATCACGCCGCCGGCTACCCACACGTCAGCGCGGTCACCCTGGACCAGTCTCGACCTAAGCACCTCTGGAGCTCCATGATGGCCGTAACGGGTACGAGACACCTTGCTTTTTCAACTCCGGGAGCACAGAGAGCTTCATTCGCCCGGACATGGTAAGACGCTGCTCGCTCCCAATATTCCCGACGCAACAAACCATATCCCTCGCCTCTGGGTCGCACTCGGTGCAAATCCAAGGGTGCACTACTGCAACCCTAGCGATACAGGGCGCTGAGTACGCTAATTTCCAACTGTATGTGCTCCCAGACCTCTGGGCTCCTCTCCTTTTGGGACTCGACTTCCAGTGCAACCTCAAGAGCCTAACTCTTAAGTTCAGGGGGCCCCTGCCCCCCGCTCACCATATGCAGCCTCGCGACCCTAAAAATCGCCCCCCCCCCCTTCGCAAACCTCACTGCCGTTTGCAAGCCAGTAGCCACCAGAAGCAGGACAGATCGTTCAATAGGTCCGAGGTCCAGCATCTCTTGCGGGAGGGGGTCATAGAGGCCAGCAATAGCCCCTGGAGAGCTCAGGTGGTGGTCGTCAAGACCGGGGAAAAGTTCCAGATGGTGGTTGATTACAGCCAGACCATTAACCGGTTTATGCAACTCGATGCGTACCCCCTTCCCCGGATTGCAGACATGGTAAATCAGATCGCGCACTACCGCGTGTTCTCCACGGTGGATCTGAAGTCTGCATATCACCAGCTCCCAATCCGCCCAGAGGACCGCCACTACACGGCGTTTGAGGCAGACGGCCACCTTTTCCATTTCCTCCGAGTCCCCTTTGGCGTCACGAACGGGGTTTCGGTGTTCCAACGAGCGATGGACCAAATGGTGGACCAGTACGGGCTGCGGGCCACGTTTCCGTACTTGGACAATGTAACAATCTGCAGCCATGATCAGCAGGACCACGACGCCAACCTCCACCGATTTCTCCAAACCGCCCAAAAACTCAACCTCACCTACAATAAGGAGAAATGCGTTTTCCGCACAACCAGGCTAGCCATCCTCGGCTACGTCGTGGAAAACGAGGTCCAAGGGCCCGATCCTGACCGTATGCGCCCCCTCCTACAACTCCCTCTTCCTCACTGTCCTAAGGCCCTGAAGAGGTGCCTTGGATTTTTCTCCTATTACGCCCAGTGGGTCCCCCAGTATGCGGACAAAGCCCGCCCACTATTTAAGGCCACCCTCTTTCCACTGGCAGCCGAGGCTCGCCAGGCCTTCAACTGCATCAAGGCGGACATCGCCAAAGCCGCGATGCACGCGGTGGACGAGTCCGTCCCCTTCCAGGTGGAGAGCGATGCCTCAGAGGTCGCTCTCGCCGCCACCCTCAACCAAGCAGGCAGACCGGGAGCGTTTTTTTCACGCACCATCACCACCTCCAAAATTCAACACTCCTCGGTCGAAAAAGAAGTCCAAGCCATCGTGGAAGTTGTGCGGCACTGGAGGCACTACCTCGCTGGTAGGAGGTTTACCCTCGTCACCGACCAACGATCGGTTGCCTTCATGTTTGACAATACGCAGCGGGGCAAGATCAAGAATGATAAGATCTTGAGGTGGAGAATCGAACTCTCCACCTATAACTACGATATAGTATACCGTCCTGGGAAGCTCAACGAGCCCCCAGATGCCCTGTCCCGTGGCACATGCGCCAGCGCGCAAGATGACCGACTACGGGCTGTCCACGATGACTTCTGCCACCAGGGGGTCACCCGGTCCGCCCATTACATCAAGGCCCGCAACCTGCCCTACTCCACCGAGGAGGTCAGATCTATAATCAGAGACTGCCAAATCTGTGCGGAGTGTAAACCGCACTTCTATCGACTGGATAAGGCCCACCTGGTAAAGGCATCCCGGCCCTTTGAATGCCTCAGTACCGATTTCAAAGGACCCCTCCCCTCCAATAACCACAACACGTACTTCCTTAACATCATAGATGAGTTCTCCCGCTTCCCGTTTGCCATCCCCTGCCCTGATATGACCACCCCCACTGTCATTAAAGCCCTGCATAGTGTCTTCACCCTGTTTGGTTTCCCCAGTTATGTCCACAGCGACAGGGGCTCGTCGTTCATGAGTGACGAATTGCGACAGTACCTGCTCAGTAAGGGCATCGCCTCGAGCAGGACTACCAGCAGGGCTTTTCACAGTAACTTCATTTGGAGCCTACTTGTGACAATAAGTGATTTTCATTTCATTTCAGTTATAACCCCAGGGGAAACGGGCAGGTGGAGAGGGAGAACGCGATGGTCTGGAAGACCATCCGACTGACCCTGCGGTCCAGGAATCTCCCAGTTTCTCACTGGCAGGAGGTCCTCCCGATGCGCTCCACTCTATTAGGCCCCTCCTTTGCACGGCCACAAACCAGACTCCTCATGACCGTTTGTTTGTTTTCCCTAGTGGAGCTACCTCAGGGGCCTCACTTCCACCCTGGCTGTTGACACCGGGTCCAGTCCTCCTCCGAAAACATGTTCGGAGCCATAAGACCGACCCCCTGGTAGAGAGGGTCCAGCTCCTGCACTCCAACCCACACTATGCGTACGTCGAACACCCTGATGGCCGGCAAGATACCGTCTCCCTCCGGGACCTGGCGCCCGCAGGCTCCAACACCACTCCCACTACTGCATCCCCCACACTATGTCCTGTCCAACCTCCCATGTTCAGTGCCCCCACCCCGATATGGTTCTTGCACTCCCTCCCACATGCCGCACCGGTCCACAGGAATGAAGCTCCGGAAGAGCAGATCCCGGAGTCCACGCCTGTGCCTGCTCCGGACCCATTTCCACAGCCACCCAAAGCGGCTGCAATAGCAGTGCTTCGGCGGTCCCAATGTTCGATCCGGGCACCGGACCGACTGAATCTATGAGCCCGTCACCCCCGCCGGACTTCATTTTTAAACAGGGGGTGAATGTGGTGAATGTATAATAACTGATAATTCACCAGTGCACTGTGTTATGTTATTAACCCTGTGGGCTCTACCTGTGGGCCATTGTGGGGCTTCACCCACAGGGGATATGTTGGGGCATGTACGGGCTCCTCCCATGGCTCCACCCCCTTTACAGGAAGTATAAGAGCTGCCGACCTGCGGGGCCGGCTTCAGTGTTGTACCGGTCACAGGCAGGCTCAGTTCTAAGCTGATTAAAACCATGGTTTACTTCTCCACATGTCTTCGAGTGAATTGATGGTCGCACCAGTCCTCTGGGTGTTTGGGGGCCCTACCAAAGACTATACCTGTGCAGGAGTAGACTCAGCCATCAGATCATGAGGCAGCATGTCAGGTACAGACTGAGGGGTAAGGGGAACAATGGGTAACATAGCGAGCAGACTCCCCTCTTCCAAGACTCCTTCTGTCATTATCCCTCTCATAGTGCAACTACATTGCTACCATTATACTGGAGAGAACTTTGCTGCAAATAGTGGGCAAGGCCAAGGCTACAATACCGCTCATCCTATTTAAGGGAGCAGCCAGAATGTGTAAGATCTTGCTCAAGGCCTGTTTGATGCTCCATACAGTTGGCTACTCAATTGAAAAAGGCATCCTTGCAAAGACCTGCAACAGAAACCCATTTTTGTTTGAGGCCTCCGATCTGCCAGCTGCAACACCTTCAACTTGCTTGTTTGAATTTTCTCTTAAAATACTGAAGATCAGGTCACAGTTTGCAGGCTGTCATCATGCTTCCTACCATTGACAAGAAGGCAGAAGAGCTAATTAAGTGGCTGCATAGAAATGTTAATGTGAGACGTGTTTAACAGATTTCTGGGTTTTCCACAGGCTTTTGAGAAGAAACACCATTAATATAGAACCTGTATTTCAGTGAGTGCTAAATATATCGATCAGGCTCTCCAGAAAGGTGGTGGAAGTATTAAGCATTGATTCGGTCAACTGCAAATTTGATGGATCTAGTTTAGAAAATAATATTTTGGAATATGGTGCATGAGATATCGGAGGCATGAACGATGGTAAGTACGTTTGCCCACATTAAACGCTATTGGGTTCTGCTCTCCTCTGCCAAAACTGCTCCCTGTTCCAGAATCATCTTCGATTGCAAAGAAATCCCTCGGTTTCTTTTCTCTATTGTAAACCATCTTCTAAAACCTCTCTCCCTTGCAGTTGTCACCATCATCTCTTAAAACTATGAGAAAATCATGGACTTGTCTGTCACTAAGATGAAGATCGTCCATACAGTGGACTGCCAGTTCCTTCCCTCCCACTAGCCCACTACTCAAACTTCCTCAAAAGTCCATTCCTGTCCTCACCAAGATCAACTTGTTCATGGGACCCACTTCCTGCTCCCTCACTCCTATTCCTACTGATGGCCATGATGTGGAGATGCCGGCGTTGGACTGGGGTGAGCACAGTAAGAAGTCTTACAACACCAGGTTAAAGTCCAACAGATTTGTTTCAAATCACTAGCTTTCGGAGCACTGCTCCTTCCTCAGGTGACTGACCATGGCAAGTCACCTGAGGAAGGAGCAGTGTTCCGAAAGCGAGTGATTTGAAACAAACCTGTTGGACTTTAACCTGGTGTAAGACTTCTTACTCTACTGATGACCAACCAATCACCCTTCTTTGACCCCCAAGTTAGCTGATATTGTTCACAGTTCTCTCTCCTCAAACCTGCTATCATCATTCCTCTAATCTTGAACTTAACATCCTTGCAAACTATCGCCCATCTTAAACCTGTTATTCCTCAATAAAATCCTTGAATGTTTCTTCGCCTCTCAAATCATGCCCATCTTTCAAGGAACTCCATGTTTGAGTGCCTCCAATCAGCTTTCTACATCTGTCACAGTAACAAAACAAAAGAGAAAATGCTGGAAAATCTCAGCAAGTTTGGCAGCATCTGTAGGGAGAGAAAAGAGCTAACGTTTGGCAAAGCTGTCACAGTAACAAAACAGCTTTTAACAAAGTGTACCAATGACATTCTACCTGACAAAAGTAAACAATGCCTTTTGATCCTTCCTACAGCCTTTGACAGATTGACCACACCAATCCCCTTCACTGTCATCCACCTTGATGAGACTACATTCGCTCGGTTTCATTCTTATCTAATTGTAGTCAGGGAAATCTTGTTTTCACAAATTTATCAGCACATTCTGAGGCTGTAATTAGTAAGGTTGCTAAAGGGACGCCAGTGGAATGTAATATACTTGGATTTCCAAAAGGCATTCGATAAGGTGCCACACGAAAGGTTAATGCACCAGATAAGGGCTCATGGAGTTGGAGATATATTAGCATGGGTAGACTATTGGTTAAGAACAAGAAGCAGAGACTAGGGATAAATGGGAAATTTGCAAGTTGATAGGCTGCAATGAATGGAATGGAGTACTCAAGCTAAGCTATTTACAATCTATATTAATGACCTCAATGAAGAGAGCTAGGGCTGAATATTACGGGAGAGGGTTGCACTGGTAGTGGGATGGCTCGCTTCCATAGAAGAAAATTCAGCATGGGGCCGAAACAACCAGATTGGCTGGCAGGTCTATCAGTCATGGCAGCATAAGTGGGCAGTGTTAGTGGGCATTGCCACACCATAAGAGAACAAGGAAGAAGGTCCACAGATCCCAGAGCAAGGTAAATCGGGGGTCTTGGCAGGGAGGGTTTGGGTAGGTCAGGGAGGGTGCTGGATGTTGAGGGGGGTGGGGGGATGGCGGTTGGGTGGGGCTTTAAGGCTTCAGATGGGAAGAAAGGGGGAGTTCTAACTTAGGGATAGACCGCCCCTCCTTGAGAGAGTTGGTACAAGGGTTCTTTCGGCGGTGGCAACCGTTCTTAGACTTCCTGGCAGAACGGTAGACATTGGTCAATGGCAGCAGCAACTCGGCGGGGGGGGGGGGGGGGGGGGGGGGTACTTTATTTTTGTTTTTGTTTATTTACACTGGGGGGTCTGAGAGGGTGTATATATTTGCTATGTTTGCTTTGTGTTAAGTCGGGGTGTTAATTTATTATTTATGTACAGGGGCTAGTGGGGTATGGAGGATTGCTTTTTTGGACTGTGTTTTGTACTTAACCCTGTTGGGTTCCTTTTTCATTTTGTTACTGATATTTTATGAAAACCTTAATAAAAATTAATTAAAATCGCCGATCAGCAAAGGGCAGCACTAAGAGATACAGCCTTTCCCTTCCTTCCTAACCTTTAGAAGAATTTGTTTTAAAAATCAGACTGCCCACTCCCACCCGAAAGTCTATGCCAAATGTTTTTGTCAGGGTCAATTGGCTTGGTAACAAGTCTGATTCACCCTTGTTATCTATTTAAACATGGCAAGTAGGCTGCCGATTATGGTGCCCCCCCCCCCCCCCCCTCCGTATTATGGGGCTGTGTTTGGGGGTGAGTAGGATGGTGGTTGGAAAACAGAGTGAAAGATGGAGTATATAGTCGTTATTTACTTCTACAAAAGCAGGATATTTTTTAGGAGTAAAAGATTGAAATATTGATGTTCAGAGATACATGAGTGTACCTGTAAATTGAACATGCAGGTACAGCAAGCAATTAGGAAGGCAAACAGTTTTGACAAAGAATCATCCAGATTAAAAATGTTAGCTCCCCTCTCTCTCCCCACAGATGCTGTCAGACCTGCTGAGATTGTCCAGTAGTTTCTGTTTTAGTTTCAGGTTCGAGCATCCGCTGTACTTTGCTTTTATATTATTAAGACAAATATCATGTTGGCCTCTATTGCAAGGAGATTGGCCAAGAACAAGGAGATCTTGCTACAATTGTACAGGGCTTTGGTGAAGCTGCACCTGGGGTACTGTGCACAATTTTGGTCTCTATTTATATGCTTGCGTTGGAGGCACTGCTGCAAAGGCTCCATCAGCCCCCGCCCCAACAATGGGACCTAGTCCGCAGATGGGAGAATTCCACCCTGGCTTGGTCCCCGAGACAAAACGGTTGTTCTATGGGGAGAGGCTGAGTAAAATGGACCTTAGTTCTCTGGCATTTAAAAGAATGAGAGGTGATCACAATGAATCATACAATATTCTGAAGGGGCTTGACGGATAGACTCGGAGAGATAGTTTCTGTTGGCTGAGGAATATCGAACATGGGGGCACCGCAGCATATGGACTGAGATGAGGAGAAATTACTTCATTCAAAGGATTGTGAATCTTTGGAACAAAGGTTGGTATTGCTCCATAGATCATGGAATTTACAGCTATGGTTATATTCAGGGCTAGCATAGATAGATTTTTGATCTGTCGGAGAATCAAGTGATATGGGGAGGGGCACGAAAATGGAATGGAGATAGATCACCCTGATCGTATTGAATGTCAGAACAGGCTAGAAGGGCCAAATGGTCTATTCCTGCTCCTATTTCTTTTTTTAAATATAAATTTAGAGTACCCAATTCATTTTTTCCAATTAAGGGGCAATTTAGCGTGGCCAATCCACCTACCTTCAAATCTTTGGATTGTGGGGGCGAAACCCACGCAGACATGGGGAGAATGTGCAAACTCCACACGGACAGTGACCCAGAGCCGGGATCAAACCTGGGACCTCAGCGCCGTGAGACACTACTCACGGCGCCACTGTGCTGCCCACCCCTATTTCTTATATCCTTATGCAATCACTAGTAATGGCTTCTCTTTCCTCTCCCCCACCATTACCTTTCGTGTTCCCAAAGGATCTTTTCTTAGGCCCTTCTGATTTCTCATCTATATTCCGTCCCTTAGTAGCATCATCTGAAAACATAGGGTGGAATTCTCCCATTTGGGGGCTAAGTCCCATTCTGCGAGGAAGTCATGTGCTTCCTGATGCAGAAGCCAGTGGAAAACCACGCCATATCTTTTGACCTTGACCTTATTAATTGTGCAAGATTCTGTGACAGGGCTGGCCTGATAGCACGTAGCCCGTCATCGTATCCAGGCGCCAAATCAAAGAGGTGCCCAACATCACTGACCCATTACTGAAGAAAGAAGGTAGAACATAGAACATAGAAAAATACAGCACAGAACAGGCCCTTCGGCCCACGATGTTGTGCCGAACCTTTGTCCGAGATTAATCAAAGATGGATCACTTAAAAGGAAAATGGATCTCCAGGAACACTGAGGCCAGAAGATGGACCTCTTTGGTGAGAATGAACCTGGAGGATATGCCTGTAGATGCTCCCCCACACACTGCTGTAGCATTCCGCAGTGCAGGCTTGCTGGTAACTTCTGTTCTGAACTCCGGAAGCAGTCCCAGGCATTGTTAGGTTGAGTCCTGCACACCACACTATTTCAAATGTATTTTGGACCAGCGTGTTTTCTCGCTAGTGGAGAATAGCGGGATGAAAATCAGTTTCACACCGGCCACCAGAGGGTTTCTCACTGGGGCACCACAGGAAATTCACACGGGCGTGAAACCAATTTTTTGCACTCCTGCCGAACTACCCAGCTTCCCTGCAGATATGGCCGGAGAATTGCCAGGTCCGTGACCGCGCATGCGCATGGCGGTGACATGCAGCTGTCAACAACATATAGTGGCCCCCTGTAACCCCCCTCGCCACCCCCAGACCACCCCCACCAGCCCCCCCCCAGCCCCCGCTGAAGCCCCCCAATGGCTCCACCCCCCGACTGTGGTGGCGCTGGACACAGACCACAGGCGCCACATGAGGTTGACGAAACTTCAGACCACAAGTGATCCACAGCGTCGGGGAGTAAGCCCATTGGGGGTGGAGCATCAGGAGAGGGCCTTCAGGTAATGTCTTTAGGCCATCCCAACGGAGTGCAGCATACTCAGCGATGACGCCGTTTTGGAGGGGGTGGAGCATCCAAAAAACGCCGCCACCCCCGATTTTGGCGTCAAAAGGGATTCTTCGCCCAATCGCCAATGTGATTTCGCCGTTGGCAATCGGAGAATCCCGCCTATGATTTTTAAATCTATACTTCCCAAAGATTTTTAATATTACCCATTTTCCTCATTCCTGCTGTAGACATTATTAAAGACATTGATTGCCATGGTTAGTGGTCAATGCTATTGAAATGGAATAGGATTATTAGGGTAGTCTTCCTATATCCCATTCTGCATAGGCCCTGAAGTGGTACTCGTAATATTTCAAAAATAATTTGTTTATAAGCAAAATCCTTGGGGCGTTGGGGCAGCATGGAGGCACAGTGGTTATCACTGCTGCCTCACAGTGCCGAGGACCCAGGTTCAATCACGCCCCCGGGTCACTGTCAGTGCAGAGTTTGCACATTGTTCCCGTGTCTGCATGGATCTCACCCCCACGTCCCAAAGATGTGCAGGGTAGGTGGATTGGCCATGCTAAATTGCCCCTTAATTGGAAAAAAAAAGGAAAATCCTCACAAAGTTGCTTGTGAAGGCATGCTTTGTTTCAATGGTATGCCAGCAACCCTCCAGATCACTAATGGCAATCGTGCCTGCTGGAGGCTGGATAAGTTGCCACGCTTACCCCACTCACTCCATGCCTAAGATCCATTTCTTCTTGCCTTGTTCCCTGGCCCTGAATGGGAGGTCAGTCTCGTCTCAGTCACAAGTTAATCAAGAAATCACACCAGCGGTTTAAATGTTGTATTTATAATGATAAAATCAAATTTATAGGTTTATTAGTTCATGTCTGCTGACCTTAAGAAATATTATTTGGAATTTATTTTAAATTAGGAGAAAGAGTTCTAGAAGATTTGAAGGTCATTGTCATCAATGCAATATTACATACAAATAACTTGGCAATGTGATTCACATATATTTGATAGCTTGCTGAACTTAAATATTGTATTGTTTTTTTACCAATTATGTGTGGGACTATAGTTTTGATGCGGGTGAATTTGAGCTCTTGTACTTATTTGATGAACACTGCAAAGGTAGTAGAGGCATGTTCATCAAATATGGATTTTGAGCGAAGTACAACAACTACAACTTGCATTTATCTCAAACCTTTGACTTGGGCAAATGTCCTAAAGTACTTCACAAAAGCAGAATCAGATCAAAAATTGACACTGCAGCGATTTTGTTATTATGTTTAAAGTGATTCAGGGAACTTTTGGCACCTGGGAGTCATTCACTAACAAACCTTGGAACTGTTGCTAGGCAATAAAGCTGTCTTCACATCAGGACTGAAGGACAAGTATTGGATATTGAGGGGAACATTTTCCATCAGCTTTATTCTGCTTGTTACTCATGCTCATCCATTCAATCACCCTTTACAAACAGGTTAGACACAGAGCTCAAACCAGTCAGTTCTCAAACCTATACAAAAATTCGGTAGATACTGGAAATCTGAAATAAAAATTGAATTCGCTGGAAGCACTCAAAGGACCAGGCAGCATGTGCAGAGAGAGAACATTTCAGGTCTGTCACCTTTCACCAGAGCTGACAGAAGTTAGAGAAGATCGGCTTTTCAGTAAGCATAGAGCTGGAAAGAGGGTTCGGGAAAGTACAGTCAGAGAGGATTTGCATTAAGGTGGAGAGAGAATGTGATTCAGTGGCCAAAGCTATAACGATGCATGCAAATCAAGCACTGTAATCATTAAAATTATCAAAGCAATAAGATCATGAAGTGGCGTAACTTGTTTGCTATGGGGTTCAGAGTATTTGCAGGTGGACAAAAAATGAGTTTCTCAGTTGAAGTTTAAGAATTGGAGCTCCACAGTGAACTTGTATCAATGATACTTTAATGAGAGTGAGAAAGTGTAATTCAAATGTTCCCAAATTGTGAACTTGAGAGTCAAATTTTTTTTAAATGCAGGTTAATGGGCACGTACGAGATGTTAACATTTCAAGTATAGATGGAGTTCTGATGAAAGGCTGGAGAAATATTCATAGAATTTACACTGCAGAAGGAGGCCATGCGGCCCATCGAGTCTGCACTGGCCCTTGGAAAGAGAATCACACTTAAACCCACGCCTCCATCTATCCCCTGTAACCCAGTAACCCCACCTAACCTTTTTGGACACTAAGTGCAATTTACCATTGATGACCATCAATTCAGTCGAGACAGTTTGTACCAAAGAACAGTGGCTTTAATCAACTAGATGTGTGCCAACCTGTAGCTTCTCCCACACTGAGAGCCTGTCTCAGATCGGCCGGTTATATACCTCTTCAGAGGGGCGAAGCCACAGGCAGAGCCTGCAGCAGCACCAACACAACAATTCAAGTAACAGCAACAACAGTAAGTATATACAATAGTGGATGTTGATGACAATAGTAATAATAGAATAACAGTGAGTATATACAATCGCCATACGTGGCTCACCACATTCACCGGATTAAGAAAAAAAATTCCGGCGGAGGTGAAGCGAGCTCATAGGTTAAGTCTCACAGGTGCCCGTATTGTCCGCTGCGAGCACCGCAGCCCCGGCTGCGGTGTGGGCACAAGGGTCGAGACCTTCGGCTCCGGGAGCATGTCGTCCTCACAACAGGGTCCTGGACAGTGCGACGGCGCAGGGGCGGAGCTAATGGACCCAGGGAGGGATGTTGGTGTAGATGGGGAGGTAGACGGAAGGGGCGCGGTGATGGTGGGTGCAGGGGTACCCACAGGAGCCAGGTCCCGGAGGGAGACTGTGTCCTGCCATCCGTCGTGGTGTGCCACGTAGGCATACTGAGGGTTCGCGTGGAGGAACTGGACCCTCTCGACCAAGGGGTCGGCCTTATGGCTCCTCACATATTTCTGGAGGAGGACAGGCCCAGGTGTTGTTAGCCAGGACGGAAGCGAGACCCCGGCGATTGACGTCCTGTGCAAGATAAATAGCCGGTCGTGAGGGGTCTCATTAGTTGCAGTACACAAGAGCGACCGGATGGAGTGGAACGCTTCGGGAGGACCTCCTGCCAGCGGGAGGCTGGGAGACTTCTAGACCGTAGGGCCAGAAGGACGGCCTTCCAGACCGTAGCATTCTCCCTTTCCACCTGCCCGGGGGTTGTAGCTGGTAGTCCTGCTCGAGGCGATGCCCTTACTGAGCAGGTACTGATGCAGCTCATCACTCATAAAAGAGGCGCCCCGATCGCTATGTATATAAGTGCGGAAACCGAACAGGGTGAAGATGCTGCGCAGGGCCTTGATGACAGTGGCAGAGGACATATCAGGACAAGGGATGGCAAAGGGAAAACGTGAGTACTCATCAACAACGTTGCTGAGGCATTCGAAGGGGCGGGAGGCCTTCACCAGGTGGGCCTTGTCTGGCCGAAAGAAGTGCGGTTTGCACTCTGCGCAGATTTGGCAATCCCTGGTCATGGCCCTGACCTCCTCAGTGGAGAAGGGTAGGTTGCGGGCCTTGACGAAGTGGAGAAGCCGGGTGACCCCCGGATGACAGAGGTAATTGTGGATAGCCCGTAACCGGTCTGCTTGCGCATTGCCACAAATACCGCGGGACGGGGCATCTGGGGGCTCATTGAGCTTCCCAGGACGATACAAGACCTCATAGCTATAGGTGGAGAGCCCGATCCTCCACTGCAAAATCTTGTCGTTCTTAATTTTGCCCCGCTGTGTATTGTTAAACATGAAGGCAACCGACCGTTTGTCTGTGAGGAGAGTGAATCTCCTGCCGGCCAGGTAATGCCTCCAGTGTCGCACAGCTTCCACAATGGCTTGCGCCTCCTTTTCGACAGAGGAGTGTCGAATCTGAGAGGCATGGAGGGTATGGGAAAAAAAGGCGACAGGCGTCCCTGCTTGGTTAAGAGTGGCTGCCAAGGCAAAGTCTGGCGCATCACTCTCCACTTGGAACGGGATGGATTCGTCCACAGCGTGCATCGTCGCCTTGGCAATATCGGTTCTGATACGGTTGAAGGTCAGGCGGGCCTCAGCCGTCAGGGGAAAAGTAGTGGACTTAATAAGTGGGCGGGCCTTGTCCACTTAATTGGGGACCCACTGGGCATAGTAAGAAAATAACCCCAGGCATCTCTTCAGGGCCTTGGGGCAGTGGGGAAGGGGGAGCTGCAGAAGGGGGCGCATGCGGTCGGGGTCAGGCCCTAGGACTCCGTTTTCCACGACATAGCCGAGAATGGCTAGCCGGGTTGTGCGGAAAACGCATTTCTCCATATTGTACGTCAAGTTAAGGAGTTGGGCGGTGCGGAGGAAATTTCTAAGATTGGCGTCGTGGTCCTGCAGGTCATGGCCGCAGATGGTGACATTATCCAAGTACGGGAACGTGGCCCGCAGCCCGTACTGGTCGACCATTTGGTCCATCGTTCGTTGGAAGACCGAAACCCCATTGGTGATGCCGAAGGGAACCTTGAGGAAATGGAAGAGGCGGCCGTCTGCCTCAAAGGCAGCGTATTGGCGGTCCTCCGGGCGAATAGGGAGCTGGTGGTACGCAGACTTCAAGTCTACCGTGGAAAAGACTCGGTAGTGCGCAATCTGATTGACCATGTCAGATATGCGGGTGAGAGGGTACGCATCGAGCTGCGTGTACCGGTTGACCGTCTGACTGTAGTCGACTACAATCCGTTTTTTCTCCCCGGTCCTGATGACTGCCATTTGTGCTCTACAGGGGCTGTTACTGGCCTCAATGATCCCTTCCTTCAGGAGCCGCTGGACCTCTGACCTGATGAAACCTTGTCTTGAGCACTGTACAGTCTGCTCCGGGTGGCAACGGGCTTACAGTCTGGGGTGAGGTTCGCGAAGAGCGAGGGAGGGGGCGACCTTCAGGGTCGTGAGGCTGCAGACGGTGAGAGGGGGCAGGGGTCCACCGAATTTTAAGTTCAGGCTTCGGAGGTTGCATTGAAAGTCTAAACCTAGTAGCAGCGGGGCGCAGAGATGGGGGAGGCCGTAAAGCTTGAAATCGGCCTACTCAACGCCCTGTATCGCAAGGTTAGCGATACAATACCCCCCCGATCTGCACGGAGTGTGATCCGGAAGCAAGGGAGATGGTTTGTGAGATGGGGAGGACCCGGAGGGAGCAGCGCCTTACCATATCCGGGTCTGTGAGCCTCAGGCCGGGCCTGGCAAGCTTTTGATTCTTGGACTTTAGGTTGGGCTAGGCATACCTTAGCAAAGTGCCCTTTCTTGCCACACTCGTTGCAGGTCGCGTTTCGAGCTGGCCCTGCCCGCAGAAGTAACAATACGGCCCTCCGGAGCCGGCAGGCTGCCGCGCGGCGCAGGTATGGGGCACGCCCGGGTCGGGTGATGGCTGCGCCTCCGACGCCCCCGAGGATGCCGCGTGGTCGGATGGAAAGGCCTCCATTCTCTGGAAGGCCACTTCCAGCGAGGTAGCTAGTTTCACCGTCTCCTCGACGTCGAGGGACCTTTTCTCGAGAAGCCTTTGCCGGATGTAGCTGGACCTGATTCCTGCCACATAGGTGTCTCGGATCATCAGCTCTGCGTGCTGTACTGCCGTGACCATCTGCAGTTACAACTCCGGACGAGTACCCTCAGTTCGCGCAGATATTCAGTCAGCGACTCACCCTGGCGCTGACGTCACGTGGTCAGGAGGTGTCGAGCGGGTACTCCGTTCACTAGCCTCACAAACTGTCCTTTAAGCAGCTGCACTGCCTCCGTGTACGATGCCGCGTCCCTGATTAGCTGAAAAATCCTGTGGCTCACCTGGGCATTGAGGAGACGCTGTTTGAGAACCGGGGAGACCACGGCGGCTGAGGAGTCGAGGTAGGCCTCGAAGCAACTGAGCCAATGCTCGAAGATAGCCATAGCTTCAGCTGCCTGCGGGTCGAGTTCAAGGCGATCAGGTTGCAGATCGGCGTCCATTGTGAAAAAAAAACTAGTTGATTAAATTGATGACCATCAATTCAGTTGAGACAGTTTGTACCAAAGAACAGTGGCTTTAATCAACTAGATGTGTGCCAACCTGTAGCTTCTCCCGCACTGAGAGCCTGTCCCAGATCGGCCAGTTATATACCTCCTCAGAGGGGCGGAGCCACAGGCGGAGCCAACAGCAGCATCAACACAACAATTCAACAGCACCAGTAACAGCAACAACAGTAAGTATATACAATAGTGGATGTCGATGACAATAGTAATAATAGAACAGTGAATATATACAATAGCCATACGTGGCTCACCACAATCATGGCAAATCCACCTAACCTGCACATCTTTGGACTATGGGAGGAAACCGGAGCACCCGGAGGAAACCCCCGCAGACATAGGGAGAACGTGCAGACTCTGCACAGACAGTGACCCAAGCCGGGAATCGAACCTCGGACCCTGGAGCTGTGAAGCAACTGTGCTAACCACTGTGCTGCAGTGCCACCCCGGAACTCAGTTTCCACATAAAACATTAAACCCTCTTTCTTGGTCAGATGCTGACTAGCCAGATGTTGTACATTTTCCAGCATTTTCTCTTTTTGTTTCAGATTGCCAGAATTCTTTTATCTCAGTTCTTTTTATCTCAGCAAAGACACCTCCGAGCTGTGGCATCCATCTTCCATTGACTTCCAGTAAATTGCAGGTTTATTTCATAAATAGGGAACCAAATCTCTTCTGATCCCTGTACAGTTAGGTTAGGGTGATTTACTGGCGAGCGAGAGATGATGAAAAAACAAACTCATGAGTAGCACAGATTTACTTTCAATGTTACTGTTAGTGTGAATTTAATCTGGCGTATCAAACCCTTTAAGACAATGAAGCGTTCACCTTCTGCTGGAATGGAAACTCCTGGCGCTAGGATAGTCCCAGTGAATCAAATCTATTTGTAGTTATTCACATGCTGCCTTTCTGGTTTGGAATATTTTATTTTTAAACAAAGCATATTCATTTTACCCAGAAATCTTGATTAGAGGGTACTGATTCTGACGGAGAGAGAGAGAGACAGACAGAGGAATCGTTAATTCAGTGTGTTTCATCAAACTTAAAATTTCAGTGGCACGGTGCAGAATTTCATGGAATATTTCAGGCAACAGCGCACACCATAAATTACACCATTCAGCACGCCAAACGTCCAATTGCAAACTAGGGGAAAGTAATTTGAATATATCACAATGAGCATCTTGGTGAATCAGGGAGAACAGAAGCAGCCCATCCAATAGCCTTAAAACCATTTGCATGCTTCTATAAAACTTCGCAATAAAAGTTTTTACGATGTTATTTGTTGAATAAAAGCTTTCCTGATACCATTTATTAAAAATAAATTTGAACGGGCTTCCGGTGACGGCTATGAAGGAGTAAGTCGCACATTTGGTGGCTCCTGCTCGGGTAGGACTTTTGGACCTTTTCCCCCGATTTTCTACCGGACTTGAACTGTAAATCTGAAGACAGAGGCAATTGTGTACTGAATTCCCACATCGGTGCATGAAGAGAAGGACTAGAAGTGCTCGTAAAGGCAAAAACAGAAAGACAGAGAAGGCTTGGGCTGAAGCTGCAGCGGGAGACAGCATGGCGGAGGACCGGACCTCTGGTTTGTCGGCCCAGCGGTCAACGGAGCAGCTGATGCAAGTTATTCAGGAAGGCTTTGCTAACCAGAAACGGGACTGCTTAGACCCGATAAAAGAGTCAATTGAGTGGCTGGAGCTTAGATTGGACGCCCAAGATCGGGTGATCCAGAAGGTAGAGAAGGCGCTGGCTGAGCAGGAGGAACATCAAACTGCGGTGCAGTTGGAGGTGGGGATGCTGAGAGACCAGCAGAAGAAGCTCCTGGAGAAGGTGGAGGACCGAGAGAATAGGTCCCGCCGGCAGAACTTGAGAATCGTTGGGCTCCCGGAGGGGTCTGAAGGAGCGGACGCTGGGGCATTCATTGCAGATTTGTTTGAGAAGCTGCTGGGGGATGGGGCATTCGCCCGACCCTTGGAGGTGGACAGGGCTCACAGAGCACTCGCGAGGAAGCCGTGAACGGGAGACCCCCTGAGGGCAATGGTGGTGAGATTCCACAGGTACTTGGATAAGGAGCGCATTCTATAGTGGGCCAAGCAGACACGGAGCTGTAAGTGGGACAATAGCATCCTGCGGGTTTACCAAGACCTGAGGGTGGAGGTGGCCAGGAGAAGAGCAGGCTTCAAACAGATTAGGTCGATCCTTTTTAAGAAAAAGGTGAAGTTCGGACTGTTGTATCCGGACCGTCATTGGGTCACGCACGAGGAACAGCACTTTTAATTTGAGTCGCCTGAGGACGCACTGGACTTCATGAAAAGGAAAGGACTGGTGGTGGACTGAGAATTTTTGAACTTCTCTGCAATGTTCATGGTTTTTTTTGGTTTTCTGTAGTTTCTTGTTTTTCGTTTTGTGGAAGCTGTTTGTAATGCCTTTTGCATTGATTTGGGACCAGCGGTAGAGCTGAGTGAGTTAAGGTTTTCATTTGCACTGTTGGGGGATGGAGATGTGCTTGTTTCGATTTTGGTGTTTTTCTGTCGGGCAATTGTGTGGGGATTGTTTGATGTTGGAGTATGTCTGCATGAGCAGGGGGAGGGTGGGGGGGGACAATAGGTGGGAGACTATCCGGCGCCAGGGATGGGGGCCACCAAGCTAGATGGGCGGGCTAGCTCACAGAAGCGCAGTGGGGGGTGTGCATATGTTCAGTTTATTAAAGGGTTTGGTTTACAGAGTGTTGTTACTAGGGGGGGTAAATGTTCTGCTGATGAGGGAGAGAATTGGGCCAAGGGACAGAGAGGAGGTTGAGGGCGGAGGCTGCCTGGAGGCGGACCGGTGGAGGTGCGGAGCATGGGCTGGAGGTGGGCCCAAAAAAGGGGATGGCTGATCAGCGAACGGGGGTGGCAATGAGCCCCCCATCTAGGCTGATCACCTGGAATGTTCGAGGGTTAATTGGGCCGGTCAAGAGGACACATGTGTTTGCGTATCTGAGGGGACTGAAGGCAGACGTGGTAATGTTGCAGGAGACGCACCTTAGAGTAACTGTCCAGATTAGATTGGGCTCGGTCAGTCAGGTCTTTCACTCGGGATTAGACTCAAAGACTAGAGGGGTCGCGATCCTGATCAATAAGCGGGTGGTGTTTGAGGCGGGTAGAATAGTCTCAGATGTGGGAGGTTGGTACATTATGGTCAGTGGGAAACTGGAGGGTGTGCAGATGGTATTAGTAAATGTGTATGCGCCAAATTGGGATGATGTGGAGTTTATAAAAAGGATGCCGGGGAAGATACCGGTCCTGGACTCGCACAGGTTGGTCATGGGAGGGGACGTCAACACAGTTATTGACCCTGGCTTGGACTGGTGAAGCTCGAAAACGGACTGGGTGCCAGCAATGGCAAAGGAACTAAAAGGGTTCATGGAGCAGATGGGGGGGGTAGATCCATGGAGATTCGGGAAGCCGAGGGTGAAGGAGTTCTCCTTCTACTCACACGTGCATAAAGTGTACTCCCGGATTGATTTCTTCATTTTGAGTAGGGCATTATTGGCAGGGGTGACCTGCAGGTTTGTAAAGACAGTAACCAGCGCCTGCACTGGAGGTTAGATGTGGGACTTTTGGTCGACGAAGATGTGTGCGAGCGACTGAGGAAATGTATTCAGAACTACCTGCAGGTCAACGACGCTGGGGAAAACACTGGGTAGAGATGGACCGGCTGGTAAAGGAGTTACTACAGATCGATAGGAGGTATGCGGAGACCCCAGAGGCAGGGCTTTTAAGGGAACGGCGGAAGCTACAGGTGGAGTTCAGATTGTTAACCACAGGGAGGGCGGTGGAGCAGCTGAGAAATGCAAGGGGGGCGATCTATGAGTATGGAGAGAAGGCCAGCAGAATGCTTGCACAGCAGCTTAGAAAGAGGGAGGCAGCCAGGGAGATAGGGAAAATAAATGACGGAGATGGGAACCTGGTTGGAGATTCAGCAGGGGTGAATAAGGTGTCTCGGGATTTCTACAGTAGGCTGTACAGGTCGGAACCCCCTACGGGGCCGGAGGGGATGAGGCACTTCTTGGAGGGGCTGAATTTTCCAAAGGTGGACGGGGAGCTTGTTGAAGGGCTGGGGGTCCCAATCGGGCTGGAAGAGATCGTGGAGGGTCTGAAGGCCATGCAGTTAGCTAAAGCCCCGAGGCCGGATGGGTACCCAGTGGAGTTTTATAAAATGTTCTCTGGGATATTGGGGCCGGTGTTGATGAGGATGTTCAATGAGGCAAGGGAAAGAGGGGTGTTGCCCCCGATGTTGTCACAGGCCACAATTTCACTGATTCTGAAGTGGGACAAGAACCCGGAGCTGTGTGGGTCCTACAGGCTGATATGCCTGTTGAATGTGGATGTCAAGTTGCAGGCCAAAATTTTGTCCTCCAGGATTGAAGATTGTGTTCCGGACGTTATTGGGGAGGACCAGACGGGGTTTGTTAAGGGTAGGCAGTTGGTGGCCAATGTAAGAAGGTTGATAAACGTGATCATGATGCCCCCGGAAGGTAGGGAGGTGGAGTTAGTGATCGCAATGGATGCAGAAAAGGCTTTTGATCGGGTAGAATGGATTATCTGTGAGAGGTACTGGGACATATCGGATTTGGGCGGGGCTTTATTGACTGGGTCAGGTTGCTGTATCAGGCTCCTGTGCCAAGCGTACGGCTGAATAGGACAACATCGGACTATTTTAGACTGCACCGGGGGACGAGACAGGAATGCCCACTCTCCCTACTGCTGTTCGCACTAGCTATAGAGCCGTTGGCGATTGCTCTGAGAGCCTCAAGGAGCTGGAAGGGGCTTGTCCGAGGGAGGGTGGAGCACAGAGTCTCGCTCGATGCAGACGACCTGCTTCTGTATGTATCAGGCCCAATAGAGGGGATGGGAGAAATTCTGAGGATTCTAGGGGAATTTGGCCGGTTTTCGGGGTATAAGCTAAATATGGGGAAAAGTGAGAGGTTTGCGGTCCAGGCGAGGGGCCAGGAGAGGCGTTTGGGGGAGCTGCCGTTTAAGGTGGTAGGGGGAAGCTTTAGGTACCTAGGCACTCAAGTGGCGCGGGAATGGGACCGGATGCATAAATTAAATCTGGCCCGACTAATAGACCAAATGAAGGACGATTTCCAAGGTGGGACGCGCTTCCATTGTCACTGGCTGGGAGGGTGCAGACGGTGAAGATGATGGTCCTCCCGAGATTCCTGTTTGTGTTTCAATGTCTCCCCATCTTTATTCCGCGATCCTTTTTCAAACGGGTTAACAAAGTGATCTCTGGCTTTGTTTGGGTGGGCAAGAACCCGCGGGTAAGGACGGTAATGTTTGAGCGGAGTCAGGGAGAGGGCGGGCTGGCGCTGCCAAATTTTAGTAACTATTACTGGGCGGCGAATAGAGCCATGATCAGGAAGTGGGGGGGGGGGGGGGTCGGCATGGGAGGGTATGGAGGCGGCTTCATGCAAGGGCACCAGTTTGGGGGCGTTGGTAATTGCGCCTCTGCCGTTCCTGCCGGCACGGTATTCCACAAGCCCCGTGGTGGTGGCGGCCCTGAGAGCCTGGGGGCAATGGAGGAGACACGTGGGAGCAGAGGGACATCGGTCTGGTCCCTAATTTGTAATAATCACCGGTTTTCCCCGGCAAGTATGGATGGGGGGTTCCGGATAGGGCGGAGAGGAGGGATTGAGAGGATGAGGGATATGTTTATAGAGGGGAGCTTTCCGAGTATGAGGGCACTGGAGGAGAAGTTTAGGTTGGCGAGGGGAAACAAATTCAGGTATCTGCAGGTGCGGGACTTCCTACGTAAACAGGTGTCAACCTTCCCGCTTCTACCGCTGAGGGGGATTCAGGACAGGGTAGTTTCCAGAGGGTGGGTAGAAGAAGGGAGCGTCTCTGACATTTACAAGGAACTTATGGGGTCAGAGGAGACGCAGACCGAGGAGCTGAAGCGCAAGTGGGAGGAGGACCTGGAGGAGAGATAGAGGATGGTCTATGGGCGGACACGTTGAGTAGAGTCAACGCGTCTGCAACATGTGCCAGACTCAGCCTGATACAATTCAAGGTCGTTCATCGGGCTCACATGACAGTGGCCCGGATGAGCAGATTCTTTGGGATGGAAGACAGGTGTGCAAAATGTGCAGGAGGACCAGCGAACCCTGTCCACATGTTCTGGACATGTCCGAAGCTTAGGGGATTTTGGCAGGGGTTTGCAGATGTCATGTCCACGGTGTTAAAAACAAGGGTGGCGCTGAGTCCAGAGGTGGCGATTTTCAGGGTGTCGGAAGACCCGGGAATCCAGGAGGAGAAAGAGACAGACGTTCTGGCCTTGCTTCCCTGGTAGCCCGGAGACGGATACTATTAGCTTCGAGGGACTCAAAGCCCCCGAAGTCAGAGACCTGGCTTTCGGACATGGCTAGCTTTCTCTGTTTGGAGAAAATCAAGTTCGCCTTGAGAGGGTCACTGTTAGGGTTCGCCTGGAGGTGGCAACCGTTCGTCGACTTCTTCGCGGAAAATTAATTGTCAGCAGAAGGGGGGGGGGGGGGTACTTTACCTTAGAGTAGGGGGTTAATAAAGGTGGGACCTGTAAGGGAGGGAGACGGCGTTTGCACTATGTGTTTAGTTTCATGTACATTGTTTATTTTGTTGTTGTTACAATACCAAAAATACCTCAATAAAATGTTTGTTTAAAAAAAAAAAAATTTGAAAGAACAGGCACCGGAGTGTGGCGACGAGGAGAGTTTCACAATAGCTTCACTGCAGTGTTAATGTAAGCCTACCTTGTGACAATAATAAAGATCATTATTATTAATAAGGCTTCACCTTAGACATAATTTTCATCGATGTTTGCTTCATAAGATTAATAAGCATTCTCAGTACAATTTTTTAATTGAATAAATGTTCTATTGTTTGTTATAGTATCTTGCTTATTGGTCTTTGATTCTACAGATCTACAGGGATTATTGTTATTGTCTCTCTTCCCGCACCAAGTGGTGCATAAGGCAAACTGTCATCTGTTTCCATGGCGGGTTTTTCCTGGAACAGGTCACTAGCCTGTCATCAGAGGCTTACAGCCTGAGGGGCACTATTCTGCAGCAAGCATGGCTGACCAGGAGTCTATCCCGCTCCTCCTGCCTGCCATTGATCTGTTGGATTATTTTACAGGTTGATACTCAACCAATTGGCTGTGTTATGAACGCACTTTCCTTGACCATCAAGTCCTAGGGAGGAGCTTGAACCCAGGGCTTCTGGTTCAGAGCTAGGGACACTACCCAGTGCGCCACTCAGACCTCCCTACAGGAATTATGCCACAATCTAATTGTTTCAAACATCCTAAAACGGCCTCATTTTGCCAGGTTTGAAGTCGGGGGAGGGTGGGTGATAATGGTTGGGGGGGGGGGGGGGGGGTGATCGGCTGAATCCTTGTACCCTCATTTGCTCTTTTGCCACCCTGATGGCTGTTGGCATGGATTTCTCTGAGGGGGTCACCACCTCCATGCCTCGGGCCATGTTTGTCAGATTTCTCCAATTCTACAGGCATATTGTGTGCCGTGTCCAGATTGAGGCCTTCCAAAGTGAGAATATGCGCGCTGAAAAAGACATCGCTACGATCTTTGCCACTCTATCAAAATGTATTGTAGCATTACTCCACCCTTGCAATCTGTCCAGACATCTGAAATTAGCTTTCACACCCTTCTGGTTCTCTCCATCACCTGTCTGCAGATGCATTGTATCTTTGTTGCACTGTATTATTTATAATGCAAGAAGAGGTCATTAACCACTGCCTTTGCCAGTTGAATATGCTTTATCTATTTTGTCGCCTACAAACAAAAGATGTTTTGAGAGCTTCCCTAAATTGCAAAGCTGATATGCAAGATTCTTTTTTGAGGATGCAAACAATTTGCACATTTAAAAGTGCTACCCCTTCCTGGTGATAAATGTGACAAGATACTTGAACAGGGTCTTCAGTCCTTCATGGGTCCCACCAGCAGCTGCCTGCATCCTACGGAAACCAGAAAGCGTTTGGAAGTTGATGGCTCGGCCCCTTTGCTTCACAGGCAACATGTCGGTTTTGATGGAATCAGGCGCCCTGCAGAAAAAAAGCAGCCAACACTTGTCAAATGCACACATGCTTTAAAAATTTCCATGGATGACTGGAAGGAATCAGAGCCAAAACATTGAGGTTTGTGATCTCCTTCATTTTGATTGAGAGGGTCCGGTGGGATGTAAATCGTGCCCTCGGGTCTTTCTGTGGCACCTTGTAAGGAAGTTATTTACTTCATTTTGGCCAATGTAAAGGGTTTTGCCTGGGTTTTCTGTGCAGCAGGCTGAGGAAATCATGGTGCAGCATGAAGAGTGGCATAACAATCTCTTCGACATTTTGCTCTGAAAAATGAACTCCGTGATATAGATAAATTCTTATTCCAGGAGGAAAATCTCAAGGAAATTTCTGGTCTCTGTTTTAGCTCTGCCGTTTCATATTCCTGGTCTCACTAATTTCTTCAAGCTATTTTTCTTTGTAATGCCATTATGCTTAAATAAAACTCTTCCGAAAAGCATGTTAATCCTAATTATTTGTAAACTGGATTTTACGAAAGGGCTTTCAGGGTGCCATTCATTCTAAAGCCCATAAGCAGCAGTAGATTTTATCTAGTTCAAATAATGTCATGGTACAAAGTCTGTTTTAGATTACTTATGGTGCTATTTTGGTACTTAAATTAAGAATCAGAAATAGAACTGAATCAGGCTTAATAACTCAGCTATAATCAGATGAGATAATTCTGTGGTTGCTTCCACACAAATAAATTATGTACTTTTAAACTAACACAAAATCAGTAATTCAAGCTATATGAAAAACATCAGAGATTACAGGGTTGAGATTTCTTTAGGTCAGTTCACTGCAGAATTGTGGCAGTACTTCTGTTCCTCCTCTCTTCACAGCAATGCTTTTACAGCTCCTGCTCCACTCTGGGATATCCAAAGGACTAAAACAGGCATTAGGCTCTTCTTTTACTATAGGCCTAAGGCTTATTTTAGATGGATGTCAGGATCACCTGAAAAAGAAGGTCGAACCCAACATGTCTGGAAAACGTGCACAATCAGGTTAAATTTATGCTCCATTGATCTAATTTAAAATAATCAGTGCTGAAAACACTAAATTCCTACAGGTTTATTTCTTTCCAATTTAAGATCTCTCCTGTGCTACAATCACGTCGAGATGTGGTATTTAGCCATACAGAACACCAAGGAATGAGATATAGATGACTGGGATTGCTTTTTATGTGCCTCCATTGGGCATAATTTAATAGATAATGAAGGGTTAACTGAGCTTGTTACCAAGCCAATAAACCACAATGCTGCCGACACCATAAAATGGTTGGTGGGTGGGAGTGAGCAGCCCAATTTTTTTTAAATTCAGACGGTGAGAAGGTGGTGGATACTAGCTTTGCAGGCTGCCCATTGCGGATTGGGGGGCTGTCATACTAAGATAGAACTTTCTTCCTGCCAGCCTGTTGCATTATGCCCACAATGCATACACTCCCATCACTCCTAACCCCCCACCCCCCTTTCCCACCACCACCTCTCCCTAACCTGCTTGAATCCTCCCTGCCCAAGACCCTGGACTTACCTGTCTTCGGGGTCCATTGGGCCGCCTACTTCTCCCATGCGCCTGTCCCAGCCGCATCCATTAACTACTTGCCGCTGCCGATGGAGCTGCGGCCACCCTATAATATTCTGCTGTGACCTGAATATTCCAGTCTCAGGAGGTCGCTGCAGGGTACCACAATTGGCTTCAGTGTCCTGAGAATGGAGTAGAGGGAAGTTCTGAATCCTGATTACTATTCAGTTGCTCTTACTTGAAGGCAATTGTAACAATATCAGATGAAGATTGGATCAGACCCAGCAAGGCTGTCCCAATGAAGCTGTAGCCAAATGATACTGTCTAATTTCAAGCACAAAAATGGTTATTTATCAAGGACCCAAGGGTGAACAGTGCCTGCAGAGCTACACGCCACAGTAGAAAGAATGAAAGGGCAACAATCCGACCTGATAATTGTTTATACTCCTAAATCTCCTTAGCATTGATCATAGAGAGTCATGTAGACCATAACATCAGAGCCAATAATTTACAATGCCAAACGGTTACATTATATTCTTTTAAAATATATTGTAGGATTTTCTTTTACCGTTGGTTATTTCACAATGCTGTTCATTGCTCTGTGAAAACTGTAAATAAGTGGCCTTTAGTTTTTTCAAATATTCATTTACCTGTGTGTTTAGCTTTAACCCTTACTGCAGACTGGGTGGTCGCGTGGACTCTGTCTACACTTACCATTTTTAGAGCTGAAAATCTTTATGTTGACAGTCTGCAAGATGCAACAACTGGAGCTTTTCTGCCCTCCGAGAAACAGTTCGAATAATCGCTGTTTCCAACAATTGCACTATTTCTTTAAGTTCCACAGATCTCCCACAGAATTTACATGGCAAGGGTAGAAACACGTCTGAAGAAATTTCGGGGCCTGGCACTTCGGAGGTGAATTTGATTGAGCAACGTTTGTTCCAATCTCAGTTTGGGCATCTGTGGGGGCTTGTGTTGTGGTTTGGTAGCACTGGGGATTCATTCTGGAGTTTGGCAGAGCTGAACTGCCTTCTAGGATTTGGTACAACAGATAATCCTTTGATCTGGCATCCTTGTGGGAGGTGAACCTGTGAGCTTTTCAGAACTAGGAGATAACAGTGTGGTCTAACTCACTAATGGATTCTTGATTCTTGTCAGCAGAGAGGGAGGGGCAGAGCACAAACATCACAGCCGTATTTTGGAGGGAGAGGGAAACCCAAATGGGTAGCAGCAGGTTGAGACTCTCTGCAGCAAGTTTGTAAACATGTTTTATGATTGGCTCCCTTGTCTTTGGTGCTCTCTCTTTATTTTCTTTAGACTTCCTTCCATATCTATAAATGTATTATTTTCATCTTTCAAAATTCAAACTTTTTGAAAAATAAACTCAATTTTAATTGGCACGGAGCCAGGCGCAACAAGTGAATCGTGCGAGAGCCCCAAATCGGGCTCCGCGCCGGACCAATAACGAGTCACCTGACTCGCCCCGACTTCGCTGGGCGAGATCCAGATCTGCATATTTAAATGAGCCGAATGGTTCTTCTAAATACTCGGACGCCGGATTAACTTGGCACCTGGGGCTCAATGGTCCCAATTGCAAGGCTTTGCCAGGGTGCCGTTTAGTAATGGTCCACACAAACGTGGACCAGGCATAACGGTGCCTCGGGGGGTTTTGCAGGACATCAGAGACCCCTGGGTGTTACCTTGGCACTCCCCCTGGCATCTTAGCATTTCCAGACTGGCCGTGTCAGGGTGCCCTGGTGCCAGGTTGGCACTGCCAGTGGTAGGACCCAGGGGGGCTTTGCAATTGCAGAGGGGATGAGGGGGGTCTCCAGGAGCCTTGACAAGGTTGGGGCGTGTGGGGGGCAGAAAAGGGATGGAGGGGGGGGAGGAAGACCGGGGCTGCCAATCAAAATGGCACCCTGATCTGCAAGCAGGCGTTCCTGCTGGCATAAGAAATTCACCAGAAGGAAATCTCTTTAAATGCGGGGGGAAACTCCCAAGGCCAAAAATAACTGCTCACTGTAATTGAATAATGGGGTGCCCGAGAGCAGACTTTGTTTTCAGTGCGCTGAATTGCAACGACTTTTTGTTCTAATTCCCTGGTTATCTGGACTGTAACTAGTTCTTGGGAAGCCTGCGATTTTGCAGCTCCTGTCCTATACAGTCTTTCTTCTGATAGAGTTGAGAGATGTTCACTCCTTGGTGTCCTTCATCAAGTACAATATACCCAGCTAAAACTAAAACTTAAAAGTATTAGAAGGTCCCCAATTACAAAGCAATCACTGGTAGTTTATTTACTCTTCACTCCTTAACTCTCTCTACGCACAATAGAATCGCAATTGTAACTTAACTAGGCCCTACACATACAAACACCTTTGTCCAGCATGAATCTAACTATAGATTTTATCCTTCTGGGCACAGAAACATTAAATTAAACCCACCTAAAATTGCACCTTATTTCTAATGTTTACCAATTCAAATATAAATCCCTTAAGCTCTTAGCCAATTAACCACATTTTATACTGCATTTCATTATATTTTCCACTAAAGTCCATGCTCGCCGCCCCTTAATAATAATAATAATAATAATCGCTTATTGTCACATGTAGGCTTCAATGAAGTTACTGTGAAAAGCCCCTAGTCGCCACATTCCGGCGTCTGTTCAGGGAGGCCGGTACGGAAATCGAACCCGCGCTGCTGGCCTTGTTCTGCAATACAAGCCAGCTGTTTAGCCCACTATGGTAGACCATCCAATTCTTTCTCAACTATCCCAAATAATTATATTTAATCCACCAGCTAGAAAGGTGAAGTAAACTTTTTAAAACAGACCTTTCAAAACACAAACACACACATGTGGCCAAGGTGGCTACATAATTTGAATTACTCTACATTCTACACTCAACCCTTAAAAAAATTCAGATGGCATATCTGCAAAACATTCATCAAAGACAATAACCTCAGAGGAATGCAAATGAACCATATTTTCTATTCCGTGAGCATAATGTCCAGATACTGGATGGAGACAAAGCATCAAACCTAATCACTTGAACAATGGGACCTTGGCTAAGAGGAGCAATGGCCAGACCCGCCCTAATCAAGTTACAATTGGAATACATGATCATTTGAATTATTTGCCACCCAATTTGCAAGCCGTGTCTGCTATTGTTAAATGTCCTCTCCGTGTGCAGCAGACAGATTTTTTTCAAGGTATATTTATTGAGAATTTACATTTTAGGGAATAACATAACAAAATGGCAAAATAATACATCCCCATGAGTACGAAACAACTTAATATCCATGAGTACAGAGTGGAACATGAGAATGGCATCACAATCAGCTCAGTACAATCATTAGACAAGATTAGATACTCATAGCCCCATTGGAGACCATGGATAAACAGGATAAAGTCATCCAAACATGACAAAATGGTGCACCCCTCCCACACCCCAGAGGCCCATGATCACCACAAGAAATCATGAATCTTCTGCTCCAGTGTTGGGTGCACACTAATGTACACTCCGCTTGACTCCAGCAGCGCTAAAGACACCACAGACCCATCGCATCCTCCTCTCTTCGAATACCAGACCCATCTGCATCCATGTGGAAGCTAAGAGCAGATTTATCCTTACAAAAACAAAATGCACAAAAAAACCCAGTTCTAAGGGGAGTTACATTCATGCCACACAACGCAACTATACCCTAATCCAGGCCCTCAGCAGAACCAAAATCATTCTAGACAATGTAAAGAGAGGATCGGCAGCAACACGTTCAGATTATAATCAAACCGACAGAGGCTCCCAGAGAAGAAAAGGAGAAAAGCAGCCGGAGATTTTAAATTGAGAAACTGCCTCAACAAGGAAAGGACAAGACCACAGAGTGAAAGCAGCAAGACCATTGGATTCAGCCTGAAGATAGAACAAAGAAAGAAAAATTACAGCACTGGAACAGGCCCTTCGGCCCTCCAAGCCTCGTCACCAAACTACAAAACGTAACTTCCATTTTATGGACTCTAATTTGACCAACAATTCCTTCCTCACTCTACAACCTGCATTTGTATGTAAGTTTGCATACTTCGAGAGTGTGTCTGTGCGTATGAATGTGTGCATGTGAATGTGCGTGCGTGTAAATGTTTGTTTGCATGTAAATGTGCGTGTGTGTGTGAATGGATGGATGTGTGCGTGTGCGTGCGCGTGTGTGTGCGTTCGCATGTGGAGGCAGTGGAGGCAGTGACAACGTGGTATTATCACTTGACTAGTAATCCAAAAACCCTGGGTCATTTTCTGGGGACCTGGATGCGAATCCCGCCATGGCAGATGGTGAAATTTGGAATTAATAAAAAAAATTTGGAATACAAAATCTAAAGATGGCCATGAAACCATTGTTAATTGCTGTAAAAACCCATCCGGTTCACTAATGTCCTTTACGGAAGGAAACTGTCATCCATACTTGGTTCAGGCCTACATGTGACTCCAGATCCACAGCAATGTGGTTAACTTTTAAATGCCCTCAGGGTTGGGCAATAAATGCTGGCCCAGCCAGCAACACCCACATCCCAAGAACAAATACAGAAATAAGAATGTGTGTGTGCGTACATGTCCGAAAGCTGGTGCATAGTGGGCAGCACGGTAGCACAAGTAGATAGCACTGTGGCTTCACAGCGCCAGGGTCCCAGGTTCGATTCGCCATCGGGTCACTGTCTGTGCGGAGTCTGCATGTTCTCCCGGTGTCTGCGTGGGTTTCTTCCGGGTGCTCTGGTTTCCTCCCACAGTCCAAAGATGTGCAGGATAGGTGGATTGGCCATGATAAATTGCCGTTAATGACCAAAAAGGTTAGGAGGGGTTATTGGATTACGGGGATAGGGTGGAAGTGAAGGCTTAAGTGGGTCGGTGCAGACTTGATGGGCCGAATGGCCTCCTTCTGCACTGTATGTTCTATGTTCATATTTCACTATTTTACTTAGAACGGTTTAAGCATAATAAAGGTAACCTCTTTCTTTGCTCGGTTCAAGAAAACCTGTCCAATTGTATTTTTACAATCACAGTGCATAAACGGAAGTTCTCACTGGATTAGAAAATATATCCTTTTCTAAAAAATACCTGTCTGCGGTCAAACAAGGGACGGGCAATGAAGGGAGCCATTAGACTTCTCACCTGGTTGTAATAGTGTTGATACTGGTAAATGAGCCCACACGAGGATTAGGTCTCAACATAGAGTGGGTTTCTGACCCTTAAATACCTAACAAAATGGGGCATACATTGTCAGCTGCTTGCTCATAATACTTATCAGTTTATTGGAATCTAGGACTGGACAAAAGCCAGTCAAAAGACAAAAGACTGGACAAAAACATTGGCATATGGTGCCAATGTTTAAAAGGAAGGGCAAGTCAGAGTCTATGAACCAGTTAGCTTGGCATTAGTGAAAGGCCAGCATTATTAGAGGTGTGCTGTAAGATCCAACTGGGAAGAGAAGAGATTGTCAGGAATTCTCTATATAGCTTTTGGAAATGGTTGTCCTATCTTACGTGGTTTAATTTTCTGAGGAGGTCAAAAAGATAGGTCAGCAATGGTTGGCAATGGGGTTTCCAAAATCAAATGTTGCATGAAGGAGTGATTGGCAAGGTTGAGTTGTTGGATTGACATTACCATTTTAAACTGAATTGCAACTTTGTTAAACTCGTTACGCTTCAGTAATCATTATCATTGATTTTGGTCATTAAGTCCTGCTCCTTCTATTTGCTGATGGGACTAAGCTGTGTGCAGGAGTTGAAACTTTGGATGAAGTAAATAGAATGTAGGCTGATCTAGATGCTAGGGTTTTGGACAAAGGTATGGCAGTTGTAGATCATTGTGGAGCAGGAGTGAGATTTGAAGGCTAACGGTCAAGAAACATTGCAGTCCGATTATCAATGATGTAAGGTTATACAGGAAGTGAAAAGGGCATTAGCAATGTATAGCCAAGCGAGTGAAATATAGGGCTGATTTTGACCAGCCTGTGTGTGACTGGAATGGAGGCTGGGAAATAGCAGGGACCCCCCCCCCCATCACTGTCCCACCACCAGGGAGGTTTCCCAGCAGTGGGCAGCAGGGCGGATTGGTTACTCCCTACACAGAGGCAGCTAGCTTATTTGCATAATTGTGGTCTCAATTAGGGGCCATTTTAAGGCCAGCATTTTGCCAAAAGTGGGATTGGCCCCATGTTGTATAAAGAGGCTTCTTGGAGAAAGGCCACCCTGTGGCAGCCAGGGCCCCATCGGATGAAGAGACTCCATGCCCCACAGAGGGGGTTATGAGCAGGGAACTGGAAGTGCTGAATTACACTTTTTTGGGACCTCGATGTTGGGCTGAAATGCAGATCCTAGGACTGTGCCTGTACTTGCCAGCAGCAGCTCCACACAGAGAGGTAGGCACGGCTGAGACCTCAAACTGGAGCCATATTCAGACAGGGGAAATTAAAATTTAAAATTCAGGATAGCCTAGGGTGGTAAACTATGTTGATCACAGAGAAAGACACACCTTTGGTGGGTGCGGTTGGGTCCTACAAACGGTCACCACTTTGAGACTCAGACTCTAATGCCTCCCCTGCCCTGCCACAGAGAGACCTTCCATGCAGGTGGCAGTGACCCCATACAGTAAAATGCCAGCAGCCCATATAGCAGCTGACAATTGGGGCCTTAATTATGCAAATTGACTGCCTACCTCTGTTGAATGGGCAACCTTGCAGCACACCACTCTGCAACTTGTGCAGTGGTGAAGCTTTAACAGGATGCCATCCCAATATGACTCCCCAATATTTTATCAGGTCCTTGCCAATCCATTCCCACAGCCAGGGGGTGATAACGTTCAGACCTATGTAGAGTTTGGCTCGAGTAATCAAAGAGATTTTTGGAACAGAATCTATACCTTTGGAAGGATAGTTTCACTACTTGCCCTCAAAATGGAGCTGGATAAATTCCTGCAAGTGGAAGACATACATAGAAACATACATCAAAAATAGAAGCAGGAGGCAGGCATTCGGCCCTTCAAGCCTGCTCTGCCATTTATTATAATCATGGCTGATCATGAAGTTCAATACCCTGTTCCCACCTTCCCCCCCCCCCCATATCCCTTGATCCCTTTAGCCCCAAGAGCTATATCTAATTTGTTCTTGAAATTGAATATCTAATTCCTTCTTGAAAACTGAAGGCATCTTCAGTTATAGAAGTTATGTGGAGTTAGAATGATTAGTATATCATCAAATTATCTTCGGTGCTTAGAAAGAAATTTCTCAGAGGAGTCTTTCAACCAAATTAGTCTTTGTCCCCCCCCCCTCACTTTGCTTATTCCAGGATCTTGCTTTTTTGGGGTAGGTTGATGGTGAACATAACCTTATCATCCTATCATATATTCAAATAATATTCTTCTTTCAAAAGCCTTCAGAAACTTTACGCAGCCAGGATGATGTGAAGATCCAGAAGAGCAGATTCACTGCTGCAGTGAATTATATTCAGTGAACAGCTAAATAATGATATGCTTCAACCAAAGAAACCTGGGAAATAAGTATCATCTTATTCTTTTCTACTTGATCTGGTTGAATGGCGGAGCAGACCCGAAGGGCTGAATTGACTACCCCTGCTCCTAATTCCTATGTTCCTGTGTGATGCTGCCTAATATCCTATCACAAATGGACAAAATTCATCCAAAAGTGACATCGGCGAAGTCAGGAATCGGGTAGCCCTGCTAGAGCTTTGACTCATTATCTGCTGGTTGAGAAGCTAAGTGTCAAGCACAGCTTTACTGGGCCATTCTACAGCTTCTGTGGAAAATGGGTAGAACACCAAAATATTATAGTTTAATTTACTTCAGAAACTTCAAAATAGAGTTTATCAAATTGCTTGCCAAGATATTTGCAGTTTTTGTTTTAAAAACACAAAGCTGAGCTAAATAAACCAAAGAAAAACTTTGTTCGACCCCACTCCCCCAGGCTACTGCTACATAATCTGTCTACTTTATCTCTGTTACAGACCCTTGCCAATTGAATGGCTCCAATTATATTCAAGTTGGTCAGATAAATTAAAGCACCATTCAGAACGTGAGCACTCTTCTGCTTGCACTTGTGATATATTCATTTGCTAGGACAACAGCCAGTATTAAGTTAACACAGAATATTGTAACCCAGCACACAATGTCTTCAGATGTTTTTAACAGTAGTTTTTGTACTCCTCTGTGTTTGTTTACACTGGTCAAGAGTAATCCACCCTTGTATCTAAGTGTCTTTGTAGTTCTGCAATTGTTTGGTTCATGACCTATACATGATTTGTCCTTGATAAACACCTTCACTGCCCAAGAAACTGAGGAGATCTCTCCTGTACCTTTAACCACCGTCCCCAACATCACCTCCCCGCCACACTCCTTCCCACCCCCGCTCCGACTTTTGCCAGATGAGCACAATACGCATATTCACTTCAGGATGACCTAGGGCTGACCTCAGACGCAGGACAGTGCATATCAGCTACTCTCACCATCAACTGTTGTTTTAATCTTTGGGCTGGATCTAAGGCCTCTGAATCCCCGAGCCTTGCATTTACACATCCTAAAATCATCTCACTGAGGTACTGCCAGCCAGTCTCCAGCTGTAAAGTAAGCAGATACTGACAACAGGATTACTTGTGAAGCGCAAATTTGATGCAGGCTTCAGAAAAGTGCCCTGTTGCCTGTCCTTCAACAATTCCCACATGGCTAGGGGCGGCACGGTGACAGAGTGGTTTGTACTACTGCCTCACGGCGCTGTTCAATGTTCGATCCCAGCCCCGGGTCACTGTCCATGTGGAGTTTACACATTCTCCCCGCGTCTGCATGGGTCTTACCCATACACCCCAAAAAAAAAAGTTGTGCAAGGTAGGTGGATTGGCCATGTTAAATTGCCCTTAATTGGAGAAAACAAAATTGGGTACACTAAGTTATTTTTTTTAAATTTAAAAAACAATTTCTACAAGGCTTCTCCATACCTTAGTTCATTTCAAACATCAAGAGAACAGCACTTCAAATGTCAACATTTTAACAAATTATGTTTCTAACATTTATCTTGTGATGTCAAAAGTTTTACATGGCTTTTAAACCACATCATTTTAAATCTCTGCTTGAAAGCACAAGGGGATATAACATACCAAGTGGGGGGATCACAGAGTGCAATCCCCAAGCCTGAACGATGAGGCCAGAGGTCTACCTAACTTCGGACTGGTAAGCAGCAGTGAGTATCAAGCAGCTGTCTGCTGAAGTGACATTGAAGAAAGGAGGAATTTGGGAAGGGAAGTGACCATAAAAGAGGGTGGAGGGGAGTCGGCAGTTGTATCGAGACAGAAGTGATGACTGAGGGCAGGTCACAGTGGCCAGATAGCACTAGCAGGGATCTGTGAGGAGCGGTGCAGCAGGTGTGATCCGAGAGATGTAGTGATAGCTGTGAAGACCGGGGCAATGTAGTCGCAGTGGTTGTTGGCATAGGGAGAAGGTGATTGGGAATAGTGGCTGTGATGGGGGGTGGTCAATGGGCAAGAGTGGTGGTGATGGGAGAGGAGATCTAGTGTTGGGTTTGGGTGTGATTAGAGGGGATGGGAGGGCGATTGGGAGTAATAGCAGTTTTGGGTTAATGGTAGTGATGTGAGGGGTAGTGACAGTGATCAGGGAGGAGGGGTAGTGACAGTGATCAGGGAGGAGTGGCAGTGATGGAGGTGGTAATCGAGTTAGTGGCCGTGATCGAGTTAGTAGCAGTTGTGGGGGTAGTGGTGGTGATGGGATGGTGATGGGGTGGGGGGGAGGGGAGGGTAGTGACAATGATGGGGGTGGTGATCAGAAAGAGTGGCAATGATAGGGGCAGTGACACTGATTGTGGTGGTAAAGAGGATAGCGATACGGGTTAGTGGCGATGATCATGGGCATTGATGATCGAGGCAGGGAGGAGGAGAGAGGGGAACGAATGGCAGAATGATGGCAATACCTAATTTTGAATGTAGTATTGAATGTAATTCTCCTGTTCCTCCCGCTCCCACATTCAAAAAGGTATACTTCAAATAAAACCGTAACTTATTAGTTGGGATACAACAGGAAGTCCCTTTGTATTAAGCTGTCATTCAACATGTGGCAAATGGAATGTCATAATACATTTCTATGGTACATACATTCTGAGTGCCCATTAACTCTGATGGTTGGCACGATTCAATGATTAATTTCTTGATAATTACATGTGTCATTTGCGCAGCCTGTGAAGACCTGTGACACAGCCAAGAGCAATGTGTTTTCATCCTGGGTCACCCACCAGTGAAAAACTGGATAGAAAATAACCTCTTACGTCACACTCCACCATCAAGAAATGAAGTGAAACAGTATTTACTGTGGCTTTGCCAGTGGTTCATGTTCATAGGACTCCTCAATATATCACTAACGTAATACCCAGTGTAAATGATTATTCACCTTCACCTCTGCAACATTGCCCTCTGCCTCAGCTTCCTTTCACCTACAGATGAAACTCTCATCCATGATTTTGTTACCTCTAGACTTGATTGTTCTAATATTCTCCTTACCGGACTCCCATATTTCTTTTAAACCAAATCATTAAACAATTTAACTGCAGCATATTACAGCCAAATAATAAACATGAACATATGGGTGCATTGAATGCATTGGTTCTGACCAAAGGTCTCTACTGGAAACATCAGTCTGCTTTTCCTCTTTTCAGATGTTGATGCTGTGCATTTCCAGCATTTTCTATACGTTATTGTATTGGTTTCAGTGTACACCTACCGTTATAGCAGAAAGAAGCTGAGGCAGAGACGGGAGATGTTTTGGAGGTAGAAGTTGGTGGTCTTTGTGATAGAGAGCATAAGGGATCAGCAACGCACCTCAGGGTCAAATAGGATGTCAAGTTGTGAACTGTCCTGGTCCAGCCCGGAGACAGTGGCCAGGGAGAGGAAAGGAATGCTTTTGGTCTTCCCAATGATTAATTGGAGGTAATTGTAGCTCATTTAGGACTGAACATTGGACAGGGCATCTGTTAATACAGAGCTAATGGAAGGGTCGAGTGAGGTGATGGTGGGATAGAGCTGGGTGTCATTAGAAGGCAGAATCCAGTGTCACGTCATTGGATGATGTCACCGAGCAGCAGCATGTGGATGAAACATGGTAGGAAGTGAAGCATAGATCTCTCAGGGCGCCAGAGTTTTTGTTTAAATTTAGAGTACCCAATTTATTTTTTCCAATTAAGGGGCAATTTAGTGTGGCCAATCCACCTACCCTGCACATCCTTGGACTGTGACATGCAAACACGGGGAGAATGTGCAAACTTCACACGGACAGTGGCCCGGGGTCGGGATCAATCCCGGGTCCTTAATGCCGTGAGGCAGCTGGACTAACCACTGAGCCACCATGCCGCCCCACTTAATTTCATATAATTTACAGTCATAATTCATAACACTTTTTGTGTCATGCTTATTGTTTTCCCCTCCAAAACACATCATTATGACCAGAGTTCATTTTATTTATGCATTTAAAGTGATTTTGAAGCATTTTCATTGTACTTTTGTTTTATTACAGTAATAGTCTATTTCTTTTAATTTGAATTATTTTAGCTTCATGTTTTGCCATTAAACTCACAATGCAAGGCATTGCTTAATTTGAAAAAAAAATGGACAATTGTTTTAAAAGTTTCAATTATTCAGACTAGACTCCATTAGCTCCCATTGCCAGATGCACTTTCTTAGCTATAAACAAAAGTCACAGAGAGGCTCAAAGACATCCACCAAAGTAAGCGAGTCACTGTGCAGCAACAGCCAAGGACAACTTCTCTGTCTTGGTTTTGCCTGGCCTCTCCACATTGTTATGATGGGAACTTTCTATGTGCAGAAACCTGCTCTGACAGACACACCTTTTTTATTTCATGAGAATGCTCAGCATGTACCTGAAAATGTGTCCAGATTAATCATTTCAAAAGACATTTTCCAGAAGGTGATGGATGCAGTACTCCCAGTTTAAGAAGTAATTGATCCCAGAGCAGGACACCTGGAATTACTCATTCTTAATAATTCTCACTCAACGAAAGGGGTGTTTCGGTACAATTCGCCGGCTGGCAACACCAAAGTTTAAATTTTAAAAACAATTAGGAGCTGGGTGTAAAAGCCTTAAATAAACTTTGTTTTAGATATAGTGATTGCACCCTCCTCTCTGCAGCCTAATTCATCACTGTCACCTTGTCAAAGCACCCATGATGACAGTTCAGCATGATCATTAACTTATAATGACATGCCAATCATACAAGCAGGCCAAACAGCATGATCTTAAGTAGTGAGACCAAATGGATTGAAATCTCACCCAAAGCTAACCTAAGCTTTATAGGGAAGGATGAAGTGGCATAGTTCAGCCTAGCATTTGGGGCATTGTTCACTGATGCTCTCCTCGAGGAGATGAGGCTGCTAGATTGTCGAAAGTCAAATGATTCGGGCATACAGTGGTTAGCATTGCTGCCTTCGGCGCTGAGGACCCGGGTTTGAATCCCGGCCCTGGGTCTCTGCCCGTGTGGAGTTTGCCCGTTCTCCCCGTGTCTGCGTGGGTTTCACCCCACATCCCAAAGATGTGCAGGCTAGGTGGATTGGCCACGCTAAATTGCCCCTCAGTTGGAAAAAATAATTGGGTACTCTAAATTTTTTTTTAAAGTCAAATGATTCACAAGCTACAGTACATCAGAGCTTTGGAGAGCTTCACGTTTTAATTAAACCTGTTTGGTGTCAAACATTTGAGGCCTGGACTATTTCATCTTCAAGGACTTATTTGCATTTTATTGGTGGACTGTCAGTAAGATTGCACCTCAAATGGGCAGTGCACCCATTCTCCATTCAGAATTTCCAGTGGGTGTCCAAAAGTCTATTTAAGTGTGAATGCATCCGTCAGTGGCAGATTTCACTGATGCCAAATTGGATATTAATACCGCTGAAAAATGAATCACCAAGTTCCCCAAGGCCACCCCACAGATTTTCTGATACCCTGGGGTCTTTGTCTTAGAGGGGAAGGCCAGGAAGGGCATTCTGGTTCTCAAAAGTGAAGATTGCCAAGATCTACTTAGGTAATACATGGAGAGAGGTGATAGGGATGGTCAATTCCAGGTGCATCACCCCATAAACTGGATGAGATTTAGGAAACTGCAACATCTGGACAATAACATTAAGGTTGAGTACAGCTCTCTATATCTGTAAACCTCGCGATAACACCTGGCATCCATTCCTCCCCTCACCTGCACTACATCCATCATTGTCAATCACAAGATCACAAAATCACAGCATCTCATTTGCAGCCTCCACAATAACCACCAACAACATTCTGTTTTCTCAAGGTAACAATTGCAGTAGCTTCCCTGTTGTCTCCTTCTTCACTTCATACTCCAACCACAAACTTTCAATCCAAATTTCCCCATTCTGCTGGCAACTTTCTCATTTTTCCTCTCAGATGAGGTACTATCGGCAGAAGTCTCACACATGCGGATTCTCATTTCCAGTAGCCATTTATTAATTCTCAACCTTCCTTTCCACAGACTAGGTTGGTGCACAAAAGAGAGGAGTGAGACTGGGGGAGGCTCACTCAGTATCATAACCCTCACCTAGACAGAACAGGATGCTCTGAAAATCGATAGCACTCACAGGCAAAGCACTTACGAAATAGATTCAGCCAGCTTGACAACTTCAACTTGCATTGTGGAACCAGCCATCTAGGACTGTCCAGCTTGCCACTAACTTTTTATTTTTCCTCTAGATTCATCTCAGCAGCATGAGCTTCAAGATGAGTACATTGTCAAGTAAGTCTTAATGCCTGAGACTGCAGTGATTAGGAACAACCTTCCTGGAGTAGCACAGTCTCCTCATACACTAATCCTCAGACTGATCCAGCAAATTCGACCAGGAGATCATGTGGGCTGTGTAAGCCATAAAATGCAACAGATCAACTTGTTTAAGCATCTATAATCAACAAATAAGATAAAAGGAGACATTTGGAACTTCGGTCCAGAAATGGGGTCCGGAATGTAGCAGGCAATTTAGAGGTTACCAGACTGAAATAAAAGACTGCTACCAGCAGATCCATAGGACATACCCACAGCCTGAATTACCTTGTCCCATTCAGACTTAACCTCATTAACAGGATGCCCCAGTTAAGCCAGGATGATCTACTCAAGCTCCATTGTCATTCAGGACAACTTTATTTGACAAGCCATTATCCATTACAGAGTCTGATGACCAATTTGTCTGGCAATGTAAATTTAGTTGCATATGAATGGCATAGCTCTGGTCTTTTGTGTAAGCGGGAGTGGGCAATCAAGCAGCCCAAATAGAGAGAGAGTGAGAGAGAGAGAGTGTGAGAAAGAGGGTGTGAGAGTGTGACAGAGAGAGAGAAAGAGAGAGAGAGAGAAGGGTGTAAGCAGCCATCAAAAAGATCATGAAGAAAAGCAACAGAGAGAAAGTTTTGGAAAGGATCCTGAATGAATGTCCTGAACAGAAGAGAGATTGCTTCCTAAAGGCAAGTGTTGCCTTTGCCTGTATATTTAAGTGGAATGAGAGCTGTATTTTCATGCAAAGTGTTGTTTTAATGGGAACTAGTATTAAGGTTAAGAAGCTGCATGTAATCTGTTAATGTTAGAACTGTCAAGTAAAAGTTTAAATATTGTTTTCTTTTCCTTTGTTTTAATAAAATTGTTTATAAAATAACAAAGCCTTATATTTTATATTATCACTCCCAGAATGAATCGATCTTTCTGCAGTCTAAAAATTTTAAAAATGTTACATGTCTTAGCCGTTGTTAAGGGCTGACTAGGCACCCTTAACAGTATCAAACTCAAAGAAAAGCCTTACTCAAATGCAATGAAAATTGGAAAACCAGTAAACTTGGAGAATACCAAAAAAGGATACAAATAAAATTAAGAGGTGCCAAAAGCTAAGAGTTAAATTTTGTTTAGAAGTATATGAAGAGAAAGAGAGTGATAAAGTGAAATGTGGGTCGACAGGACAGATGCAAGTTAATCTCTAATGGAAAATAAGAAAATGGAAGGCTTGTTAAATGAAAATTTGCATCTGCTTTCACAAGTGGAGGAAGAGGACAAAATGCTAGTGGTACCCAGGAATGTAAATATAAGCCTAGGGGAGGAATTCAGTGGATTTAATACAAGTTAAAATAAATGATAATCAATAAAATATTGAGCCTTGTAGATAAATCTGCAAGATCTGTTGGTTTGCACCCAATGGTGCTAATGGAAACAGGTGAGGAAATCACAGCTCTGTTAGTTTTCCAAAAGCTCTCTAGATTTGGGTTGGAATATTGTAAATGTAATTCCATTATTTAAGAAGGGGGAGAGAAAAAAGCCAGGTAATTGCAGATTGATCGGTTTAGCATCAGTTGTGGGAAATTACTGGAGGGCACATCAAAAATAGAATAACTGAAAACTTGGCAAAGTGTGGGCCGATTAAAGAGAGTAATAGGAAAATGGTAAATAAAATCAGGAGTGCGCCATTGGGTCCAAGAACTCCCACAACACAAAGATGTGCAGGGTAGGTGGATTGGCTACACTAAATTGCCCCTTACTTGGAAAAATATTTTCTTTTTTAAAAATAGGGGAAAAAATATTGGGCTAATTTCTGTGAACATTCTGAGGATATCACCAGCATTGGTGGATAGGGGATCCTTGGATGTTGTCTCTGTCAGTTTGTAAAATAAGGTTCCACACACAAGGTATTAGCAGAAATAAAGTGCACAGGATTCAAACTATGTGACACAAGTTGGGAGGCAGAAGATAAAGAGTACGCATGAAGGTCTCAAATGGTCAAAACGTGACAAGTGGTGTTCCACACGGATGGGTACTGGTGCCTCAGTTTTCCACTGTTACAGATTAATGGTTTAGACAAGAGAGAGTTGTACATCCGCGTTACCATTGTCACTCAGTTAGGAAGCCCAGTAAGGTGTGTGGATGGCCCCAGGAAGTTAAAAAGGATGGACTAGGTGAGTGGCCAGATCAGGGCAGCTCAGTGGCACAGTGGCATTGCTGTCTCACGGCGCCGGGGTCCCAGGTTCAATTCCGGCTCTGGGTCACTGTCTATGTGGAGTTTCTCCCCGTGTTTGCGTGGGTTTCGCCCCCACAGCCCAAAGATGTGCAGGGTAGGTGGACCGACCTCGCTAAATTGCCCTTTAATTGGAAAAAATGAATTGGGTACTCTAAATTTATTTTTTAAAAAGGTGAGTGGCCAGATCTAAGGCAGATGGAGTTCAATGTGAGATCATCCACTTTGAAAGACAATTTTGAATATTTCCTTATTAGGGAAAGACTAGTTGCTGAAGCAGAGCAACAGGATCTGGATAGCTATGCATACAAATTACTAAATACAACTGCGCAGCTACAAAAAGTTACCAAGCACACTAATTGAATATCAGCCTTCAAATCAGGAAGATTGAAATTCAAAGGTAAGGAATTGATGCTTGGTTGTACAGAACCTTAGTCCGACTACGTCTGGAGTGCAGTCTTGGGAAACTGACCTTCATGAAAAATATTTTGGGCTTCAAGGGGATCCAACACAGATTCAGCAAAATGGTACCGGGAACTTAAAATGGTTAAATTCTGAGAGCACATGGGGCTGGATTCTCCGGTGTCGGGATTCTCTGTTACGCTGGCAGCCGGGGGATTTCCCGACCGCGTGAGACTGTCCACAGTGGTAAATCCCATTGGCCGGCTGGGGAGACGGAGAATCCCACCCCTGAATTTTATTAACAACCTTTGAGATAAATAGGTAAAATCGATTAAGATTTGTAAATGAGAAACTGTCCCACAATTTCTTCTCCCTCCTCTCAGTTTCCTGTGGTTATAGATAACTGAGATGCCAGTTGGTGACTACTGCCTTTTGCCACTTCTGGTGCCTTTACCATACCTTTTTACCACTGGCACCTCCTCCTTCTTGAATATCTCATATCCTCCTATCTCCTTTCAAGTTCCATTTAAAATGCTTGTTCTCGATCTGTTCTAGACACAGATTCATTCAATAAGAGACGTCAAAAGGAAATTGGATTACACATCAAATTCAGACAGTACCTTTTTTTTGGAAATGTTTTTTATTGAATTTTCATATTTTATATCCAACAAATTATAGATCATACACTGTCAGAAAAAACATGCAAAAACTAACAAGTATATTTACAAGCAATGTATGACACATATTTACAGGAATTTACATACAATTTGGTTTGGGCCTTAGCTCGCCCGGACTGGTCCTTTGCAGCTTTGGCTCTTCTGCTCATACCTTGTGTTCCATTTTATCAGCCTTCACCCCCCTCCCTCCCTCCCTCGCTCTACTGGTTGCTGGCTATGAACAGGTCTTGTAACAAGTTGGTGATCAGCTTCCACGTCCTGTGGAAGCCTTCTTCCAATCCGCGGATGGGGAATTTTATTTTCTCCAACCTGAGAAATTCTGCAAGGTCGGACAGCCACTTTGCAGTCTTGGGTGGTATTGCCAATCGCCAACCGAGCAGGATTCTCTGGCAGGAGGCAAAGGCAAGGGCGTCGGCCCTCCCCATGAAGAGCTCTGGTTGACCTGACACCCGGAAGACCATCACTTTTGGGCATGGCTCCTCTCTCACTCCGATAACCCTGAACATGGCCTCGAAGAAGGATGTCCCGTACCCGACAAGCCTGGGACAAGCGCAGAACATGTGGTTGGCGGGCCTCCCTGGCACCGTTCGCATTTGTCCTCCACCTCCAGGAAGAACTGCTCATTCAAGTTCTGGTTAGGCGCGCCCTGTGCACCACCTTTAGCTGTGTTAGACTCAGCCCTGCGCACCTGGAGGTGAGGTCCGCCCTGTGCAGAGCTTCGATCCAGATTCCTCCCCCTATCTCTATGCCTGGTTCCTCCTCCAATTTTTCCGTTGTCTCATCCGGGGGGGGGGGGGGGGGGCGTACCTCCTCCAGCAGGCGCCCAACATGTCCGCACAGTTCCTCTCCCCTAGGTTACCCGCATTCAGCAGTCTTTTTACGAGTGAATGCCCTGCTATCTGGAGGTATGTCGTCTTTTCTTTGCGGAGGAAATTGTTGACTTGAATGTATCTCAGCTTGTTCCCTCTTGGTAGCTGGAACCTCTCCGTGGATTCCCCCACGGTCTCCAGTCTATCGTTCGTGTACATGTCCCTAACATCAGAGTCCCCTCTTCCTGTGTCCACCTTTTGAAGGTTATGTCCATTGTTGCGGGAGTGAACCTATGGTTGTTGCAAATGGGCATATGGTGGCAATTTGGATAAGCTGAAGTGTTGCCTCATTTGGTACTGCGTTCGGAGCACGGCTACTACCACTGGGCTCCTCATGTATTTGGCCGGGGGGATGGGAGTGCGGTTGTGATGAGAACTCGAAGGGATGTCCCTGTGCACTAACGCTCCTTCTATCCTCACCCACTCTGCTTTTGGTTCCTGCACCATCCCCGTATCTTTCTGCAGTGGCTGTCCAATGTTGGAACTGTAGGTTTGGAAGGGCCAGGCCTCCCACATTTTTCATCCTTTGTAGGACCTTCTTTTGGATCCTCGAGCACTCCCCCCCCCCCCCCCCCACCCCCCCCCCCCCACCCCCCCCCCCCCCCCCCCCACACACACACACACAAACGTCATGATTAGCTTGCCAACTATGTTGAAAAGGGCCTTGGGGATGTAGATTGTGAGGGATCTGAACAGGAAGAGGAACCTGGGCAACACGCTCATTTGGATCATCTGCACTCTCCCTGCAAGGGACATTGAGTCTTTTAACTTCCTCCACCAGATATTTGGATCCCCAGGTAGTGGAATCTTGTCTGGATCAGTTTAAATGGCAGTCCCTCCAGCTCTGCCCCTCCACCCTCTGGGTTCACAGGGAAGATCTCGCTCTTACTTAGGTTACGCTTGTAGCCTGAGAAGGTTCTGAACTCCTTTAGAGTTTCATTATACCTTTCATGCTGGTCCGGGGGTTCGAGATGCAGAGGAGCAGGTCATCCGCATAAAGTGAGACTCTATGCTCTTTGTCTCCCCTTTAGATACCGCTCCATCCCTTTACCACTCTGAAGGCGCTCGCCAATGGTTCGATTGCCAGAGCAAACAATAGCAGGGACAGTGGCCAGCCCTGTCACGTGCCTCTGTGCAGCCGGAAGTATCCAGAGCTGGTGGAGTTGTCCGTATGCTTGCCATGGGAACACCGTACAGCAGTTTCACCCAGGAGGTGTGAATCCTGGCCCAACCCCAAACTGTTCGAGTACCTCTGTCGAAGGCCTTTTCTGCATCCAGGGAGATGATCACTTCTGGTGTTCTCTCCCCAGAAGGCAGCAGGCGCCTGATGTTCGATATTAGCTGCCTGCCTTGACAAAGCCCATCTGGTCCTCCGCGACTACCTCTGGCATGCAGCTCTCCAGCCGCCTCTCCAGGGCCTTCGCCAGGATCTTTGCATCCGCATTTACAAGTGAGATGGGCCTGTAGGACCCGCACTCAGTCGGGTCTTTGTCATTTTGGGGTATCAGCAAAAGTGAGGCTTGGGCCAGTGTTGGTGACAGGGTGTCCCTTACTATCGAGTCTGCGAACATCTCCCTCAGGTGCAGGGCCAGTGCTGACGCAAATTCTTTGTAGAAGTCCACTGGGAATCCATCTGGTGCTGGCGCCTTTCCCACCTGTTTGGAGTTGATACTCTTCAGGACCTTCCCCAATTATAACTCAGGTAGTACTATTAATGCAAGGAGACCAATTGCATTAACCCACTTCTGCCCTGTCTTGGTGATGTCTCCCTCTAGGCCACGCCTTTCAACACTTGCTCCGCCCAAAGCACTGCAATGATAGTGTGGCTCTCCTCAAGTCACACCTTGGATGCTCTTGCTACTCCTTTGGCACCTTCTCCTTCTTGAACGTCTCATATTCTCCCACCTCCTTCCAAGTTTTATGTAAAATGTTTGTTCTTGATCTGTTCTAGAATTCATTCAAGAGACTTCAAAATGAAATTGGATAAAAACTTCAAGGAGAAAAAGTTTCCATAATATAGGGGATGAGCAGGGCAGTGGAGCGAGATCGATTGCTCTTTGACAAAGTTGGCACAGACGCAATGGGCCAAATAGCCTCCTATTCTGTAGTATTCTGTGATTTGCTCCCTCATTGGTTATCATCTGTATCTGTCTTCTGTCCATTTTTATTTGACTACTGCTGAACTAAAATATTTGTTCATCATTTAAGTTTTTGGTTCTAATGAGGGTTATACATCATAAAGGTTAATCTGTCTTTCCTTGTTGCAGATGTTGACTGACTTGTCCAAGATTTACTATTATTTCATAAACCTGTTAAATTTCAGTCTTTGTTTGTTCCCATTTAAATAAAATGTTTTATTGCTCGTTGTGGATTCAATAACATTTTCCTCCATCTCTTCATTGGGTTTTATTAATGACACATAATAGAACAGGTCAATAACTGTTCTATTCTTAGATAGCAGAGATAGACAGTTTTCTGATAGCTATCAGGCTAAAAAAGGAATCTAATATTGTGTTAGGTAGCTATATTGAACAAACTTTGTTTGTGGATTGTGCCACTGCCCTGACATTTTGTGTTAACACTTAGCAAATCACGTGTAAGAGAAGGACACAGAAATAGCTACGCTCACAGAAGCCTACTACATAGCTCCAAGTCATACGCCTGAAAAAAATGATAGCAAAAATAAATTTACACAGAAAGCTCATTGTGACAGCAGCCAGGATGGAGTAATACAATCGCATTTTTACCTTTGAACACAGAAAATACATATACCCTGAACACACAAAATAGCTTAAATCTTTACATTCCCAGAATGCAGTGCATAAATGAACTATTAACCTTGGCGTGCCCACTTTAAGGTTGACACATCATGATTAGAGTTCCAACAGAAAAAATCAATAATGCTGATTTAAGGATTTGTGGGAGCTTTTAACATAACCTATGAGAAACAAACAAATGACCTCCAGAAAAGTTAATAAGTAACACATTTATCAAATTTTATAGCCATGGGGTTGTACCCAAATCAATAGTCATTCTACAAATAACTGAGTGCTGTAGGTTTAAAACTGTGGAAGGATCAGTAAAGCTGCTTTTTCTAAAAATAAGAAAATAAAACAGGACTGATAAGAATGTTTTATATTTAAGTTTGTACCCATTATATTGACATTACTCGTGTCCTTTATTTTTTTTGTGGTGCATACATCTTTTGTTCTACATATAATATAAATATATTAAGATAAATATATTACTTTCCATGTTCTCCTTTATAAAATTGGTGAGTGTTTAAAAATGGTCATTTAAGAAAAGAAGCTAAAAGTGCTGTTAAAGAAAACTGCATTGTCAGCATTAAGATCTACGCAACCTGCTTTAACCTTTTGAAAGATTGCTTAATCACTCAATAGCTTCCCCCACCCCCAATCCACATATGTGCATTATTGTGAATGTATAAGGATTGGATCCATTGTTAAGGAGGGAAAGGGTGTCAAACTCATCCTACTGATTTTGGCGCCATGAAAAGAATATTTTCAGTACTTGCCATTTAGCTCATTTGTGTGCAATCCCATTCATTAATGTATTAAATAATGTAACAAAGATAAGTGTGAAGATCTATTTCCATATTGCGTTGACTATTCTATGCAAACTTTGAATCCACATCTTGCCAAAATGAAATAAACCATTAGTTAATTAAACATCTGGTAATAAAGTTTTATTAAATTTTGCAGATCCTTTCGCAGTTGTCAACTTCCAGGAAAAGGCTACATGCTAGCTGGATAAACCCCACTAGCTTATGCAAATAGCCCAATATCAAGAAGTCAAGTGGACCTAGAGAAAAATATTTTGGAAATATGATCAAGTATAAAAGCTTTTTTCTATTTTATGCCGTCACTTCCACAAACCATGAGTTGCTGTTGCCTCTTTCTGACAGACATTTTGTACCTCCATGCAGAATATCGCTTCTATTTCTCTCCAGCAGCCCCACTTACACTGATCAACATGAGCTGGTGCTTGAAAGGATTTTGTAAAAACATTAATTTTTCAATAAAGATATGAGAAGCACCACCTCGAATCTCAACAATTCTGATCTGGTTAATCCTGATCACATCTAAAAGAAGCCTATCAACACAGCTCTCTGCCTTTTGCACAACCACAATCACTGCTCATTTTGTAATTAATCATGAAGAACTGTATATCCATAATATAGGAACAGACACTGAGCAGCACTTTATTCATACCCTTTCCTCAGGAGGGATGCACTGTTATTGCAAAGTGCCCCATCTAGCAGTCAGATTAAGAACTGACAAAACTTGTGTTTGAAGGCAATCAGGTAACATTAGTTCAGATCCATTTGGATCCACAAGATAGTTATGCATGAGGAAGACCTTTCTCGCCATATTAGTTCATGCATCCAGAAATATATTGCAGTCCTCCCCCACAATCTCACGTTTTCTGGAGATCCCACTGTTCTTTGCCTGCGTTACTCTATGTGAAAGTCTATTCACTCTTTGTGGGAGGAAGATCTTCATATCAGTCCTAAATTTACTTTTCACTAATTTGAAACCATGTTTCCTTGTTCAGCTCCCATAATTTAATTTCAAGCAATATTATAGATTTACATTTCCAATTTTTGGGACTACCTTATGTATATCTAGAAGATAACATTGTCTTGTCAGGTTGAAAAACTGGTTTCTTTGGTTTCTTACATCACAATGTTTTTTAAAATAAATTTAGAGTACCCAATTCATTTTTTCCAATTAAGGGACAATTTAGCGTGGCCAATACACCTACCCTGCACATCTTTGGGGGCGAAACCCACGCAAACACGGGGAGAATGTGCAAACTCCACACGGACAGTGACCCAGAGCCGGGATCGAACCTGGGACCTCGGCGCCGTTAGACAGCAGGCTAACCCACTGCGCCACCGTGCTGCCCTCTTTACCTCAAAATGTTGTGGAGATGCCGGCGTTGGACTAGGGTGAGCACTGGAAGAAGTCTTACAACACCAGGTTAAAGTCAAACAGGTTTGTTTCAAACCACTATCTTTCAGAACACTGCTCCTTCCTCAGTTGAATGATGAGGTAGGTTCCAGAAACATATATATAGACAAAGTCAAAGATGCAAGACTATGTGACAGGAATCAGCATTGTGGCTCTTCACTGTTTCCAGTATTTGAATGATTCTCTTGCTGAGCAGAACAGAACACAACATTTCAGGTGTGGTCCGACTAAAGCTTTGTACAGTTTTTCCCTAATTTATAGTCTATTGTTTTAGCTATGTAGTTCAACCGTATATTTGTTTTTTTGATTACTGCTCTCCATTGATTGAACATGTTGAATGTCAAGTCTACAAAGACATCTAGGTCATTCTCATCTTCCTACTTAGCTCTTTCACCATTCATAAAGCACACAGATCATTCATTCATGTTGTGTCCTTCTTACCTGCAGGGCTTCACATTTCACGATCTGACATGGTTCAACACACATGCATATTTTATCCAGCTCATTCTATATTACCGTCTGAGCGATCTATTCTGATTCCATTGTCTCTTTTAGTTTGGTATCATCTGCAAATTTCTCAATGCAAATCATTAATCTAAAAGTTGGAAGCAGTAATAATTCCAATGCCAAGTCCTGGAGCACCAGTGTTTACTTCGCCCAGCCCATTCCAACATAAATCTGACGAAAAATATTTGCTTGATTTTTTTAAAACAATTTCTTATCTCGTCTCAATATTTCATAGAATGGCTACAGCACAGAAATCGACCATTCAGCCCAATGTGTCTGTGTTAGCTCCCTGCAACAGCAACTTCGCTCGTCCACCTCCCACCCTCCCCCCGCCCTTTCTCCATCATCTAGCAAATTCCAATTCCCTTTTGAAAACCTTGATTGAATCTGTCTCAGGCTGTGCATTCCAGATCCTAACCACTCGCTGTGTGTAAAGGTCTATCCTCATGTCACCATTTGTTCTTTTGTCAATTACCTAATTTTCAACCTTTCCACCAATGGGAACAGTTTCTCTCTCTCTACTCTGACTAGATCCATCTTGATTTTGAACACTTCTATTAAATCTTTTCGCAAACATCTCTATCTTAAGGAGGTCAACACAAGCTTCTCCAATCTGTCACATAACTGAAGATCTCCGTCTCAGGAAGCATTTGTGTAAATCTTTTCTGCACATTCTCGATAGCCTTCCCAAAATGTAATGCCCAGAATTTGACACAGTTCTCCAGTCGAGGTCAAAACAGAGTTTCATAAATACACCATAATGTCTTGCTTTTGTACTCTATTAACACTATAAAGCCCAGGATCCCATATATCATTTTAACTACTTTCTCACTGCCCTTCCACCTTCAATGATCTATGCACATATACCCACAGGTCCCTCTGTTCTCGCACCCTCTTTAAAATCAAACTCTTTCTTTACATGGCCTCGTCTTGTTCTTCCTACTAAAATGCGTCACTCCCCACTTTGCTGCATTACATTTCACCTTGCATGTGTCCATCCGTTCCATCAGTCTGTGTATGTCCTCTTGGAGTCTATCCTTTTCACAGTTCACAATTCTTCCGAGCTTTGTATTATCAGCAAATTTTGAAATGATGCTCTGTACACCCAGTCTGGGTCATGAATGTATATTCTAGTGACTGGGATAGTGACAGTGGTGAGAATATTGCAGCAGCGTTTTTACCAACCTGCAGAATGATCCCCGACAAGATTATTGTCCATGTTTATTATTTGTTATTTGCAAACCTTATTTAATCTGTAAAAGTACAAGCCTTTGTAATACAATTTAAAATTAAGTTAGAGGACAAGTTTATATGTCATCTCTTGAGATGTTTGATGCTTATGTTTTTTTTGATAAACCCTTTGATAAAGGTGGGGATGGAGGGGTTTGGTGAGGTGAAGGGGTTGGGTGGGGCAAGGAGGGTGGAAGGGTGCTTTGATTCACAGGAAGTTGGTCTTTTGTCTCAGGTGGGAGCCATTCTTTTAGCAGGTAGGCTAGTTAATGGAAGTGAAGTGGGGGGGCATGGAGGGAGGAGTAAGGGGAGTTGGGTTGTGCTGGTCTTCTTTGTTTGTGGCTTGGGGTGGCGGGAGGTTGTGGTGGTCCTGGGGAGGTGGGACATTTTGCTTTTGGGGTGGGGGAGGGGTTGGGGGGAATTGCTGATGTTGAAGGTGTTGTTGTGCACCAGTTGGCTGGGGTGGGGGTGGCGGAAATGGGCCTGGAGGATTCCATTGAACCATGGATATAGTTGATCAGGGTGGGGGGGGGGGGGGCGGCGTGCTTGGAGCCTCCAACCAGACTGGTCGCTTGGAATGTTAAGGGACTGAATGGGCAGATCAAGAGGTACCGTGTTTCACCCACTTAAAAGAGCTTGAAGGCAGATGTATATTCAAGAGACGCATCTCAGGATTGTGGATCAGATGAGTTGAGGAAAGGTTGGGTGGGACAGGTGTTTCATTCGGGGTTAGGTATGAAGGTGAGGGAGGTTGCGTTGCTGATTAGTAAAGGTGCCTTTTTTGGCTTGCAGCATAGTGGGATCCCAGGGGGTAATTGTGTGATGATGAGTGGGAGGCTGGAGGGTGCACCCCTGGTATTAGTTGTCACAACTGAGATGATCTAGATTTTATGAAGAGCGTGCTGGTGTAGGTTCCGGATCTTGACATGCACTGGTTCATTACGGGATTAATACTGTTCTTGATCATTGGCTTGGTTGCCCGTGTCCCAAATCCTTGAATGTGTCGGTGCGAGAATTGTTGGGGTTTATGGAGTGGATGGGAAGTGTGGACCCGTGGCAGTTTGGCAGGCCGAGAGTGAAGGAATTTTCATTCTTTTCTCATGTACATCAGGTGTATTTCCAGGTTGACTTTTTTTGTCATGGACAAGACGCTGTTGGCGGGGTGGTTGGGACGGAGTATTCAGCAATCGTGGTGTTGGATCATTCGCCGCATCTTGTGGACTTGTGTATGGAAAAGAGAGCTCTCCAGCAGTCGCAGTGGTGGATTAGGGTTGTTGGTCGACAAGGAGAGTTGTGAAAAGATAGAGGTGGCTATACACACTTACATTGAGCTCAATAAAACTGAGGAGGTCTCCTGTCTCCACGACGTGGGAAGTACTGATGGCAATAATTAGGGGTGTTTATTTCAATCGGTCACATGGGGATATGGCGGAACGGATGGAATGACAGAGGCCATTCTGGAGGTGGATCGGAGGTACATGGCTGCCCACAAGGAGGGGCTGTTGAAGGAGAGGAAGAAGCTCCAGATATAGTTCGAGCTCTGTCTACAAGGAGGGCAATTGGGCAGTTGTATTGGGCTAGGGGGGTTGTGCAAGCATGGGAGAAAGAAAGCTGGTTGTTTGCACGCCAGGTGGAGTGGCAGGTGGCGGCGAGCGAGATTGGTTGAATGAAGGATTCGGGGGGTAGGGTGGTCAATAAGTCAGGGAAGGTGAATGGGGTATTTGAATCCTTCTTTAGGGGGCTGTACAGGTCAGAGCCCAGGCGAAAGGGGGGGGGTGGGGGGGAGACTCGGGCATGAGGCGGTTCTTGGATGGCCTGGACTTTGCCGTGGTGGAGGAGGGGAAGGTGCAGGTGTTGGGTGCCCTGATTGGGTTGGGGGAAGTGATGCAGTCTGGGAAGGCCCCGGGTCCGGAAGGGTTTCCAGCAGAATTCTATAAAATACATACCACAGAATTGGAGTCCCTTTTAGTGGAGATGTCAACGGGTTGGTTGGCAAGTGGGAGCTTCCATCCACAATGACACAGGAATCAATTTCACTTATTTTGAAGAAGGATAAGGACCCGGAGGAGTGTGGATCCTATCATCTGATATCGCTGTTGAATGTGGAGGCAAAGCTGTTGGCTAAGGTGTTGGCGGCGCGCGTGTGGAACTGTGTGCCTGGGGTGATAGATGAGGACCAAATGGGGTTTGTGAAGGGGCGGCAGTTGTGATTATGATGTCCGGGGGGGGGTCAGGAAATGGAGGTGAAATTATCTATAGATGTGGAGAAGGCGTTTGACCGGGTTGAGTGGGATCGTTTGTTCAAGGTATTGGGGCGGTTTGGATTTGGGCTGGCATTTGTGCATTGGATTATGTTGTTGTAAAGGAATTCATGTTCACATGAATAATATTAGCTTGGGGTATTTCCGTCTGCACCGGGGAAAGAGTCAGGGATGTCCGTTGTCGCGGTTGCTTTTGCATTTGGCGATGGGGCTTAGGATTTTGGGTGTGTGGAGAGGTATTGAGAGACGGGGGATGGAGCACCAGGTCTCCTTGTGTGCGGATGACCTGTTGATGTACATCACGGATCCGGTATCTGTATTGATAAGATTATTGGGATATTGGTAGGATTTGAGTACGTCATTGTGAGCGCCAATCTGTGGCAATCATAGATTTATCCCGGCAGGGTTAGATTCTAAGTTCTGGGTGTGGGTGTGGGAGCGGATGAAGACAAAGCATTTTAAGGACCTGTTCATGAGGGGTAGATTTGCGGAGCTGAGAGAGTTGGAGGGGGAGTTACCAAGGGGTAATGGATTTTGGTATACGCAAGTCAGGGATTTTGTGAGGAAGGAGTTGGCCATGTTCCCGAGGTTGCCGCCCCTGTCCTTGTTATGTTTGTGTACTATGATAATAAATGAATCAGTGTGCGACAGAACATCTAGTTCAAGACTAGTTATTTAATGTTGAATAAACTGTGGGTAAACTAAACTATTGCTAACCAAACTGTGGATCTTTTATCCATGTTTCTCACAGCTTCCATAACTCTGAGTGAGACTGCTTTTGTCCGGTTTTGGTGCCCTGTTCCTCTTGTATGACACCTAGTGGTTGGAGGCTATACACACTTGTTATAAACTGTTATATACACTGTTCCTGCATATCATTACATCCCCTTTCCTTGAGATTTTTAAAACATACTACACATCATTTCTGTAAACAATACACATGATATGAGTAACAATGTACTTTACACAATTCACAAATTTTATTGTCCAATCACAGGTTCAGCCGCTCTAGTTTCTTTAGCTTCTTTGTTGATCTTCCCAACCTTGGTATGCTTGGTCCACCTGCAATACTACTTTGATTCATCATAACTTTGTAGGTGACAAACCACAGCTTAAAGGTGAAGTTCTATAACTCAGGAAAACTAGATGCGGATCAGTCTTTTTAAATAGCTGCTTTATTATTTGAACTCCCTTCTCCGCTTTACCATTCGATTGTGGGTATAATGGACTTGATGTAATGTGTTCAAAATCATATTGCATCACAAGCTCTTGCCATTCTTTGCATTAAAACATGGACTATTATCACTCTGCACAGTTTTAGGTATCCCATTTTTGCAAACGTCGATTTCGTATGCATTATCACACAACTTGCCGGAGCTTAAAAGCAAATTACTGCGGATGCTGGAATCTGAAACAAAAGAGAAAATGCTGGAAAATCTCAACAGGTCTGGCAGCATCTGTAGGGAGAGAAAAGAGCTAACGTTTCGAGTCTGATGACTCTTTGTCAAAGCTAACAGACAGAGAAAGTGGGAAATATTTATACTGTGGAGTGAGAATGAAAGATGAGTCATAGCCACAGAAACCCAGGGAAACCGGGTGCTAATGGCCACAGAAACCAAGGGGAAAGAGTGCTAATGGCAGTCCCCAGAGAGGACAAAAGATGTGAAAGGTCAAACAGCAGGGAAACTAACATCAGAGGATGAACTGTAGATGTGGGGGAGGGGAACGGGGAAGCAAAGAGGAGAAAGGTGAAGGAAAGGTGGATAAGATTGGCGGGGGTGGGGGTTAAGTATATATTAGGAAAGAAAGAAATGGTAAAAGACAGTTAAAATGGAATGAAAACAAATGGGTCGAGGTGGGGCAGAGCTGATTATTTGAAGTTGTTGAGACCGGAAGGCTGTACGTGCCTAACCTGAAGATGAGATGTTGTTCTTCCAGTTTGCATTGAGCTTCACTGGAACATTGCAGCAGGCCAAGAACAGACATGTGGGCATGGGAGCAGGGTCTTTGATTAAAATGGCAAGCAACGGGAAGGTCAGGGTCCTGAATGCGCACAGACCGCTCCGCAAAGCGATCACCCAGTCTGCGTTTGGTTTCTCCGATATAGAGGAAGCCACATTGGGAGCAGCGAATGCAGTAGACCAAATTGGAAGAGATCCAAGTGAAACGCTGCTTAACCTGGAATGAGTGTTTTGGGCCTGGGATGTTAAGCATGGAAGAGGTAAAGGGGCAGTTGTTACACCTTCTGCGATTGCAGAAGGTGTCATGGATGATTCTGGGAAGGTGTCATGGATGATGGGAGAGGTACTGGGTATGGTGGAGGCGTGGACTAGATTACAAAGAACAAAGAACAAAGAAACGTACAGCACAGGAACAGGCCCTTCGGCCCTCCAAGCCCGTGCCAACCAAGCTGGCCGTCTAAACTAAAGTCTTCTACACTTCCTGGGTCCGTATCCCTCTATTTGCATCTTATTCATGTATTTGTCAAGATGCCCCTTAAATGTCACTATCGTCCCTGCTTCCACCACCTCCTCCGGCAGCGAGTTCCAGGCACCCACCACCCTCTGTGTAAAAAACTTGCCTCTTAAATCTCCTCTAATCCTTGCCCCTCGCACCGTAAACCTATGCCCCCTAGTAATTGGCCCCTCTACCCTGGGAAAAAGCCTTATTATCTCAGAGGGAATGGTCTCTGTGGAATGCTGACAGAGGGAGTGAAGGGAAGATGTGTTTGGTGGTGGCATCACCCTTGAGTTGACAAAAATGGCGGAGGATTATGCTTTGCACACGGAGGCTGGAGGGATGAAATGTGAGAATGAGGGGGACTCCTTCCTTGTTCTGGGAGGGAGGGGAGGGGGCGAGGATAGTGGCGCGGGAGATGGACCGCACACTGTTGAGGGCCCTGTCAACAACTGTAGGTGGGAAATCACAGTTGAGGAAGAAGGAGCACATTTTTGAAGCACCATTATGGAAAGTGGCATCATCGGAACAAATGCGACGAAGGCGAAGAAGTTGAGAGAAAGGGATGGAGGCCTTACAGGATGTAGGGCAAAGAGCTGTAGTCCAGATAGCTGTGGGAGTCAGTGGACTTGTAGTGGATATTAGTGGATCAGCTTCCGTAACTCTGAGCAAGACTGCTTTTGTCCGGTTCCAATGTCCTGTTCATCTTGCATGACACCTAGTGATCGGAGGCTATATACACTTGTTAGAGACACTGTTACTGCATATCATTACAGTCATTGCAGGAAACAATTATGACTGAGGACAAGATAGGGGAAGATAGGATCTCGGACATATATGGGGAGTTGATGGAAAGGGAGAGGTCCTTGGTGGAGCATATAAAGCGGAAGTGGGAGGAGGATTTTATGTTAATTTTGTAATGTTATTATAATAATTGGAAAGTGGATTGGGTTAGGACATGGAGGGGTTTTGTATTAGTACCATGGTTTATGGATGACAGTTACTTGTGTTCGGTGTTCTGTAAATAATTTGAAATAAAAATTTATATTTTTAATTTATCTGAAAAAACAAATAAGAATATTTCACTTGGATTCTCTGCTCCTGGGTAGCTCTGCCCAGACCAAATGCTCTAAGTCACAACTGTTATTACGGTCCCAGACCAGACCCCAACAGTGGCTAGGCTAGGATACTGGACAGAAACCCCAATATTTTATTTTAATGTTATAAGACTGCGGAAAGGATACTTCGCTCCAGGCGTGATTGCATGAAGAATTATGAACATGGTATTTTAAAACAAAACATTATTACTAACACAGTATTAAATCTTTAACCTCATGCCAGAAAATAGAAAATTACCACTTAAACAGTGCAATGAACACAATGCCCTTAATTACTATCTTTATTCCCAATTAACTGGCCATCTCCACTCTCAATCCACCTTAAATACCAAAGGCACAGAAGAGTTATTCTTTGAAAAAGAGATATCTTGACACCATTTTACAGAACAGCTCTGACTCCGGCCCGAACCACTGCAGAAACTCTTGCTGAATATCTTCAAAAGCTGCTTCAAAATACTTGTTGCATCTCCGCTTGGTCCTCAGACAAGTCTGCACAGCTTTAAATACAGTTAATCACTGTGCACGCCTTCAGCCAGATCAGAATTGAAACTGAAAAATTCTTTCTCCAGAAGCCTAAGCTCCACTCAGAACGATTTAATCTCAACAGGCTCAAAACAAATCAACTCCCCAGGGAATCCTCTTAATCAAAACAAAATTGCATTAGCCCAAGATTTTATGATGGTTAATTGCACCTCAGGCTCCTGAAAGGTTTGTTGTCTTTCAAATCAAGGTTCTTTCAAAAACAGGACTGCAGCAGTCAAACACACTATAACCCAGGCTTTTAACCATTACTTCACCAAATACTTATAAACCAATATATCTAAAATCCTACATTCAACACACTGCCCACAGCTCAGTGAAACTAATTTCAACTTATCATGCTCTCTCTCTCTCTTCTGAGTTCACTGCTCGCATGTCCACTCTTCGCCTCTAACGCCATGTGAAACTTCCCTCCCCATATTCACGGCAACCCCTTTGACATTGCCATCTCATGCGTCCTCACTACTCACATTATGTCAATCATAGACAAGATCATTCTCCATCCACATACCCCTTCCTATTTCTAACCCTACTTCCTAAAGTCCTCACTCTCAATTCACTTTTAACTCCACTTTCAAAATCCCAACTGTCTAGTCTTGAGCTCTTCACTCACCACAACATTTACTGCAGCAATCGATCTGCTCAATCATACCCTCACCTCCACCATCACTTCATTATGCAATACGAGATCTAAGATAATTTTTTTCCTTGTTGGTTCCACTACATACTGCCCCAAGAAACTGCTCCAACAAAAACATCCTGTAAACTAATCTTCTATTTTTGCCAATAAATCTCCCATAATTACTACATTTCCCTTGTTACAGGCTCCAATATTTCATAGAATCATAGAATTTACAGTGCAGAAGGCGGCCATTCGGCCAATCGAGTCTGCACCGGCACTTATAAAGAGCACCCTTCTGAAGCCCAGGTATCTACCCTATCCCCGTAACCCAGTAACCCCACTTAACATTTTTTGGACACTAAGGGCAATTTAACATGGCAAATCCACATCTTTGGACTGTAGGAGGAAACCGGAGGAAACCCACGCAGACACGGGGAGAACGTGCAGACTCCGCCCAGGCAGTGACCCAGCCAGCAATCAAACCTGGGACCCTGGAGCTGTGAAGCAACTGTGCAAACCACTACACTACTGTGCCGCCCACTCGTATCCTTGATTAATGCTCTGTCCAAAGGTATAACTACTGTCAGGGGGCCTATGGATTATTCTCACCAGTGTTTTCTGACTCCTGCTATTCCTAATTTCTACCCAAACTGATTCTACTTCATGATCTTCAGGTCCATTCTAACTATGTCCTTATGTCATCCTTTACTACAGGAGCTACCCCTCCTCTTTGGCCATTCAATCTGTCTTTCCGAAATATTGGTACCTGGAATATTTTTGAAACTTGATCACCTTGTAACCACGTTTCAATAATGGTAATTAGATCTAAACCATCAACAACTATTTATATTGCTAATTCATCCATCTTATTGCTGATACATGTGCATTTGGATTTAAAAAACCCTGGGCGTGATTCTCCACCCCCACGCCGAAGTGGCCGCGCCGCCGTGAACGCCGTCGAGGTTCACGACGGCGCGGAACGGCCCCGGTCGCGACCGATTCAGGCCCTGACAATGGGCCAGTATCAGGGCCACGTCATCTACCCGCGCGAGGCCTTGTCGCCTGCGTAAAAGCGGCGCCGATTAGATGACGCGGCAGGCGCCGCATAACGGACGTCATCCGCGCATGCGTGGTTGCCGTCCTGTCCAAATCCGCCCCGCAAGAAGATGGGGGACGGATCTTGCGGAGCGGCGGAAGGAAGGAGGTCCTCCTTCAGAGAGGACGGCTCGACGATCGGTGGGCACCGATCGCGGGCCACCCCACATTTAAGGTACCCGCCGGTGCAGGATCCCCCGTCGCCCCCTCACAGGCCGCCCCCGCAGCGTTCACGCACCGCCCACAACTGTAGCGACTAGGTGTGGACGGCGCCGGGGGGAACCCGTCGTTTTGTCCTGGCCGCTCGGCCAATCCGGGCCTCAGAATCGCGGGGGTGCCGGAGAATCGCCATTTTCGGTGTCTCCGGCGATTCTCCGGCCTGCGGCCCGCGAAACTCGACCGGGCCGTTCCCACCGCTTGGGAGAATCGCGGGAGGGCGTCGGACCGGCGTCCCCGGAAATTTCGGCGGCCCAGGCAATTCTCCCAACTGGCGTGGGAGTGGAGAATCGCGCCCCCTTAATTTCATGTTTTACTTCTATTCCCTCAGTGATCTTATTTGCTGTTATTTTTTGTTTAAACTCCTTGTCCCGTCCTGTCCTACTCTACTCATTTTTAGCCACATCACTATACTGTTCCAATACCTTGGCCTTCCTCTTTGGGTTTCTTAATCTCCCTTCAACCAAACACTCCCGTTGAAATGAAATGACTCTTATCAAAGTTACAAACGACATCCTGTGTAATTGTGACTGTGACAAAGGTCAACTGTCCTTCCTCATCCCTCTTGCCCCTTCAGCAGCCTTTGGCATGGTTGGCCACATCATCATCCTCCAAAGCCTCTCTTCTGTCATTCAGCATTTGCCTGGTTTCATTCTTATCGATCCATTCATCTTCAGAGAATCACCTGCAATGGAATCACTTCTTACCTTTGGAGTCCCTCAAGGATCTATCTTTGGTCTCTTCCCATTCCTCATCTACATGCTGTTCTTCAGCAGCATCACCAAAAATACATCAGATTCCTCAAGTACATTGACAACAACCAGCTCTACCTCGCCATCAGTTCTTCCAAATCCTTCATTATCTCTAATTGGTTAGGCCGCTTGCCTGACATCCAGTACGGGATGAGCAGAACTTCCCTCCAATTAAATATTGAGAAGACCAAAGCCATCGTCTTCAGTCCCTGACATTTCCTTACCAACAGGTTCCATCATTCGCCCAGGCAACTTTGTGCTTGCAACGTTGGTGCTGAAACTGACTGCGACAAGAGCTGTTAACCACATATCTGCACCAACATTAAGACCTTCTCACCTCCGTAACATCACATAACACTGTCCTACCTCAGTTCATCTGCTACTGAAACCCTCATCCATGCTTCTTTCACCTTTAAACTTGACTATTCCTATACATTTCTGCTGGCCTCTCATCTTCAACTCTCCAAAGCCCTGCTGCTCTTTAAAACTTAGCTCTTTGACCAAGCTTTTATTCAGCTTATGTGGCTCGGTGTCCGGTTTTGTTTGAACAATGCTCTTTTGAAGTGCTTTGTGGCATTCTGCTAAATTAAAGGTGTTATATAAATACAAGTTGGTTTTGTTGATATATCTATGTGGCACATTCATATCTGCTTGTATCCAGTTGGTATGACACTACAATCTTAACTCCTGTAACCTGTGTTAGAAATGTATTTTCCAGTCTTTCAAACAACTCGTACTAAACAGTCATGACTGAAGTTCTGGGAATAAGAGACTGAAAACTGAACTTTAGTGAGAAAAACATGTTTTGTTTGTAAGCTTTTCTTGTTAAATTAGCATTAACCGTTTTTGATAATACAATTTAAAGGTGGAATCACAAAGATGCTCAATCAAGAGTACGTGTGTTTTCTGAAAAGAATCCTTGGCTAGAGACTGCCTGGCCAGGGGCTGGAGAAGCCACAGTGATCCCTAGAATTAGGTTCACCGAGGGCAAGAAACAAATTGCTCTCATTTCCTGGAAGTAGAAATTCCCAAGCGATAGCAAGAACCAGAATGTCACAGAATATAAACAGAATTGCTAACTCTTGGGGTGAGGTGCGGTGTAAGGGGGATGGGCGGGGTGAAGAGATGAGCTGCGCCCATTATAAAAACGCTTGAACTTGTTCATCCTAATGTTCCCAAGAAAGCATACGAATTCTGGGTGGACTAGGGTCCCTTCTGTTACTCGTAGTATTTCAGGAAAGATGACAAGAAGGTCTGGAGGAACTGGTCGTGACGAGGAAACAGGAAACGCACATTCTTTTCCAGAATCCTTATCTTACCTAAATTTCTATTGAATAGCCGGTAGTTGAAATTTGCGCAATGAATTGTTTTTCAATTAGAATTAAACGTCAAGACAGAGACACTGAAGAACTCGTCTGTGAAGAAAATAGTTTCCGCCATAATAGAGGTCATAGCCTGGTGACATTGTCAAGGGCAAGTTAGAACCTGACCAAAATAATTTTAAAGGCTCCCCACTTCAGTTAAATTTAACACTTACCATGGAAATTCCATGATGCATTTAGGAATGTACACAAGATCCATTGAAGTCCATCTTGTAAATCGGCACACTGAATCTTCTAGACACTTAACAAAGAACAAAGAACAAAGAAATGTACAGCACAGGAACAGGCCCTTCGGCCCTCCAAGCCCGTGCCGACCATACTGCCCGACTAAACTACAATCTTCTACACTTCCTGGGTCCGTATCCTTCTATTCCCATCCTATTCATATATTTGTCAAGATGCCCCTTAAATGTCCCTATCGTCCCTGCCTCCACTACCTCCTCCGGTAGTGAGTTCCAGGCACCCACTACCCTCTGCGTAAAAAACTTGCCTCGTACATCTACTCTAAACTTTGCCCCTCTCACCTTAAACCTATGCCCCCTAGTAATTGACCCCTCTACCCTGGGGAAAAGCCTCTGACTATCCACTCTGTCTATGCCCCTCATAATTTTGTATACCTCTATCAGGTCGCCCCTCAACCTCCTTCGTTCCAGTGAGAACAAACCGAGTTTATTCAATCGCTCCTCATAGCTTATGCCCTCCATACCAGGCAACATTCTGGTAAATCTCTTCTGCACCCTCTCTAAAGCCTCCACATCCTTCTGGTAGTGTGGCGACCAGAATTGAACATTATACTCCAAGTGTGGCCTAACTAAGGTTCTATACAGCTGCAACATGACTTGCCAATTCTTATACTCAATGCCCCGGCCAATGAAGGCAAGCATGCCGTATGCCTTCTTGACTACCTTCTCCACCTGTGTAGCCCCTTTCAGTGATCTGTGGACCTGTACTCCTAGATCTCTTTGACTTTCAATACTCTTGAGGGTTCTACCATTCACTGTATATTCCCTACCTGCATTAGCCCTTCCAAAATGCATTACCTCACATTTGTCCAGGTTAAACTCCATCTGCCATCTCTCCGCCCAAGTCTCCAGACAATCTAAATCCTGCTGTATCCTCAGACAGTCCTCATCGCTATCCGCAATTCCACCAACCTTTGTGTCGTCTGCAAACTTACTAATCAGACCAGTTACATTTTCCTCCAAATCATTTATATATACTACAAACAGCAAAGGTCCCAGCACTGATCCCTGTGGAACACCACTGGTCACAGCCCTCCAATTAGAAAAGCATCCCTCCATTGCTACCCTCTGCCTTCTATGGCCTAGCCAGTTCTGTATCCACCTTGCCAGCTCACCCCTGATCCCGTGTGACTTCACCTTTTGTACTAGTCTACCATGAGGGACCTTGTCAAAGGCCTTACTGAAGTCCATATAGACAACATCTACTGCCCTACCTGCATCAATCATCTTAGTGACCTCCTCGAAAAACTCTATCAAGTTAGTGAGACACGACCTCCCCTTCACAAAACCGTGCTGCCTCTCACTAATACGTCCATTTGCTTCCAAATGGGAGTAGATCCTGTCTCGAAGAATTCTCTCCAGTAATTTCCCTACCACTGAAGTAAGGCTCACCGGCCTGTAGTTCCCGGGATTATCCCTGCCACCCTTCTTAAACAGAGGAACAACATTGGCTATTCTCCAGTCCTCCGGGACATCCCCTGAAGACAGCGAGGATCCAAAGATTTCTGTCAAGGCCTCAGCAATTTCCTCTCCAGCCTCCTTCAGTATTCTGGGGTAGATCCCATCCGGCCCTGGGGACTTATCTACCTTAATATTTTTTAAGACACCCAACACCTCGTCTTTTTGGATCACAATGTGACCCAGGCTATCTACACCCCCTTCTCCAGACTCAACATCTACCAATTCCTTCTCTTTGGTGAATACTGATGCAAAGTATTCATTTAGTACCTCGCCCATTTCCTCTGGCTCCACACATAGATTCCCTTGCCTATCCTTCAGTGGGCCAACCCTTTCCCTGGCTACCCTCTTGCTTTTTATGTAAGTGTAAAAAGCCTTGGGATTTTCCTTAACCCTATTTGCCAATGACTTTTCATGACCCCTTCTAGCCCTCCTGACTCCCTGCTTAAGTTCCTTCCTACTTTCCTTATATGCCACACAGGCTTCGTCTGTTCCCAGCCTTTTAGCCCTGACAAATGCCTCCTTTTTCTTTTTGACGAGGCCTACAATATCATTCGTCATCCAAGGTTCCCGAAAATTGCCGTATTTATCTTTCTTCCTCACAGGAACATGCCTGTCCTGTATTCCTATCAACTGACACTTGAAAGCCTCCCACATGTCAGATGTTGATTTGCCCTCAAACATCCGCCCCCAATCTATGTTCTTCAGTTCCCGCCTAATATTGTTATAATTAGCCTTCCCCCAATTTAGCACATTCATCCTCGGACCACTCTTATCCTTGTCCACCAGTACTTTAAAACTTACTGAATTGTGGTCACTGTTACCGAAATGCTCCCCTACTGAAACATCTACCACCTGGCCGGGCTCATTCCCCAATACCAGGTCCAGTACCGCCTCTTCCCTAGTTGGACTGTTTACATATTGTTTTAAGAAGCCCTCCTGGATGCTCCTTACAAACTCTGCCCCGTCTAAGCCCCTGGCACTAAGTGAGTCCCAGTCAATATTGGGGAAGTTGAAGTCTCCCATCACCACAACCCTGTTGTTTTTACTCTTTTCCCAAAATCTGTCTACCTATCTGCTCCTCTATCTCCCGCTGGCTGTTGGGAGGCCTGTAGTATACCGCCAACATTGTGACTGCACCCTTCTTATTCCTGATCTCTACCCATATAGCCTCACTGCCCTCTGAGGTGTCCTCTCGCTGTATAGCTGTGATACTCTCCTGAACAAGTAGCGCAACTCCGCCTCCCCTTTTACATCCCCCTCTATCCCGCCTGAAACATCTAAATCCTGGAACGTTTAGCTGCCAATCCTGCCCTTCCCTCAACCAGGTCTCTGTAATGGCAACAACATCATAGTTCCAAGTAGTAATCCAAGCTCTAAGTTCATCTGCCTTACCCGTAATGCTCCTTGCATTAAAACATATGCACTTCAGGCCACCAGACCCGCTGTGTTCAGCAACTTCTCCCCGTCTGCTCTGCCTCAGAGCACACTGTCCCTATTCCCTAGTTCTCCCTCAACGCTCTCACCTTCTGACCTATTGCTCCCGTGCCCACCCCCTGCCATACTAGTTTAAACCCTCCCGTGTGACACTAGCAAATCTCGCGGCCAGGATATTTATGCCTCTCCGGTTTAGATGCAACCCGTCCATCTTATACAGGTCACACCTGCCCCGGAAGAGCTCCCAGTGGTCCAGATAACAGAAACCCTCCCTCCTACACCAGCTGTTTAGCCACGTGTTTGTCTGCTCTATCTTCCTATTTCTAGCCTCACTGGCACGTGGCACAGGGAGTAATCCCGAGATTACAACCCTCGAGGTCCTGTCTTTTAACTTTCTGCCTAGCTCCCTGAACTCCTGCTGCAGGACCTCATGCCCCTTCCTGCCTATGTTGTTAGTACCAATATGTACAACGACCTCTACCTGTTTGCCCTCCCCCTTCAGGATTCCCTCTACCCGTTCGGAGACATCCTGGACCCTGGCACCAGGGAGGCAACATACCATCCTGGAGTCTCTTTCACGTCCACAGAAGCGCCTATCTGTTCCCCTGACTATAGAGTCCCCTATAACTATTACTCTTCTGCGCTTTGACCCTCCCTTCTGAACATCAGAGCCAGCCGTGGTGCCACTGCTCTGGCTGTGGTGCCACTGCTCTGGCTGCTGCTGTTTTCCCCTGATAGGCTATCCCCCCCGACAGTATCCAAAGGGGTATATCTGTTCGAGAGGGGGACAACCACAGGGGATTCCTGCACTGACTGCCTGCCCTTTCTGGTGGTCACCCATTTCTCTGCCTGCACCTTGGGTGTGACCACACTTACATAACTGCGATCTATGACGCTTTCCGCCACCTGCATGCTCCTAAGTGCATCCAATTGCTGCTCCAACCGAACCATGCGGTCTTGTAACAGAAGTACAAATGACCTAAAGGCTGTCAATGTAATACATACTGCAGCTCAATAGAAAAACAAATACAATCAAACTAAATCAGAGGCAGCAGGCATGAGGGTAAACGCATCTGTGACAATGCAAGTGTCCCTCACTCACTATTGGCGGATACCAGAATATTATGTTATATCTTGCAGGTATTTACAGTGTTACATAATATTTACAGCACAAAAACAGACCATTGGCCCAACAAATGCATACTTGCTTTTGTGTTCCGCATGAGGCCTCTCACATAATCCTATCAAAAGTACCACCTCATATTCCTTTCTCCTTCAAGTTCATATATCTCCACGTACAGGACCCAACAATGGATAGATCCAACTCCAGGACAGGAACTGTGTCAGGTATGGCATGAGATGGAGCAGATGGGGGGGGGGGGGGGGGGGGGGGGGCGGTTGGGGGTGTCTCCTTCTTCTCCCACTTGCACAGGGCCTACTCACGAATACACATTTTTTTGTCCGAGGGAAAATGGTGCTTCCGTGAGTAACAATGGCAGAATACTCCGCGATCGTAATCTTCGGCCATGGAGAAGGGCCAGACCCAATGCCATCCCATGGAGGCTGGATGCTGCTCTTCTTGCTGATGAGGAATTCTGTACAAAAATATACCAAGCCATCGATGGTTATGTAACCTGCAACCAGAACAGGGAAGTCTCACCCTCCACGTTCTGAGAGACAGTGAAGGCAGTGATCAGGGGGGAAATCATAGCTTATAAGGTCCTTATGGACAGGAAAGAAAGAGCAGCCAAGCAGTGGCTGATCACCTCCATACTGGATCGGCGGCACTCCATGGCTCCAACAGTGGAACTGCTGGCGGAGAGGAAAAAGCTGCATGTGGAATTTGATCTACTCTCCAGAAGGAAGGCAGACCACCAGCTCCGACAGGCACGGGGGGCCTTGTATGAACATGGAGACAAGGCCAGCCGCATGCTGATCTGGAAGAAGGAACTGAAGGCACTGTTGCTAAGTTTGCAGGTGGTACAAAGACCTGTAGAGGAAGCAGGCGGGCTTCAGAAGGCCTTGGACAGGCTGGGAGAGTGGGCAAAGAAGTGGCAGATGGAATACAATGTGGAAAAGTGTGAGGTTATGCACTTTGGAAGGAGAAATGGAGGCATCGACTGTTTTCTAAATGGGGAAATACTTAGGAAATCAGAAGCACAAAGGGGCTTGGAAGTCCTTGTTCATGATTCTCTTAAGGTTAACGTGCAGGTTCAGTTGGCAGTTAGGAAGGCAAATGCAATGTTAGCATTCATGTTGAGAGGGCTAGAATACAAGAACAAGGATGTTCTTCTAGGCTATATAAGACTCTGGTCAGACCCCAGTTGGAGTATTGTGAGCAGTTTTGGGCCCGTATCTGAGGAAGGATGTGCTGGCCTTGGAAAGGGTCCAGAGGAGGTTCACAAGAATGATCCCTGGAATGAAGAGCTTGTCGTATGACGAACGATTGAATGGTTGTTGGAGTTTAGAAGGATGAGGGGGGATCTTATTGATACTTACAGGATACTGCGAAGCCTGGATAGAGTGGACATGGAGAGGATGTTTCCACTTGTAGGAAAACTAGAACTAGCGGACACAATCTCAGACTATAGAGACGATCCTTTAAAACAGAAATGAGGAGGAATTTCTTCAGTCGGAGGGTGGTGAATCTGCGGAACACTTTGCCGCAGAAGGCTGTGGAGGCCAAATCACTGAGTGTCTTTAAGACAGAGATAGAGTGGTTCTTGATTAATAAGGGGATTAGGGATTATTGGGATAAGGCAGGAGAAACATATCAGCCATGTTCTAATGGCGGAACAGACGAGATGGGCCGAATGGCATAATTCTGCTCCTATGTCTTATGCTGGCATACCAGCTAAGAAAGTAAGCAGCCACGAAAGAGATAGCACAAGTTAGGGACAGAAATGGTAGGTTGGTAGCAGACCTAAACAAGGTTAACAAGGCCTTTGCAAACTTCTTTCATGCTCTGTATACCTCCGAACCCCCAGAGGGGCACTCAGATATGAAGCAGTTCCTCAATAGGCTGGATATACCGGTGGTCGGGGAAGACAATAAAAAAGTGCTGGAAGCACCACTAGGGCTGGGCAAAAGCGTGGAATGCATTAATTCCATGCAGTTAGGGTAAGTGCCAGGACTGGTTGGGTTCCGATAGACATGTACAAAACATTTGCAGCACTTGCGGGAGATATTCGACGACTCCTGAGGATATGTAAGACCATCTTGCAGGACGGCAACACAAGGGAGGCCTGGCCCTACCGAATCTTCTATTCTAACACTGGGAGGCAAACGTGGAGAGGTTGAGGAGTGGCTGAGGGAACCGGTGGCAGACTTGGTCCGAATGTCAGAAGCCTCCTGTACAAGGACATCTCTTTGAGTGGACCATTCCCAGCGCCTCCGCGCACACACACTCCCGGACCACTCCCAGCTCCCCCGCACACACACACAGTCCCGACCACTCTACCAGCTTCCCTGCACACACACACACACACACACATACTCCCAGACCACTCCCAGCTCCCCGCACACACACACAGTCCCGGACCACTCTATCAGCTTCCCTGCACACACACACACACACACACACACTCCCAGCTCCCCCGCACACACACGAACACATAGGCCCAGACCACTCCCAGACCGCCCATTCCGCCCCCCCTCCGTCACTCCCAGCACCTCCCTCCCGACACCCCCCCACTCCCAGCCCCCACCCCCCCCCCCCCCCCCCCCCCCCCCCACCCCACTGCCACACACACATACACACACACCAGGAGTCCAGTGGTAGTGGCCACACGAAAGACCTGGAACAAGATCAGGCGCCGATTCAAGCTTTGTGCTATGTCAGTAGAGGCCCCCATCTGCAATAACTGTAGGTTCACACCGGTGAAGATAGACACCACATGTGGGACGTGGAGGAAGGACAGAGGGATATTGAGAGTAAAGGACATGTACATGGATGGTAGACTGGTGACCTTGGAAGGACTCTCGGAGGAGCTCTAACTCCCGAAAGGGAATGAGCTCAGATACTTGCAGCTGTGCGACTTTCTCCGCAAGGAGACAAAAACGTTCCCCCAGAGACCCAGACACACACATTTGGACACAATGGTAAGGATGGACAGGTTAGGGGACGACAAATGTGGCAACATTTAGGGACATGTCATAGAAAAGGTCAGGACCCACTGGACGAAACCAGACAGAAATGGGGTGAGGAGCTGGGCATGGAAATAGGGGGAGGACTCTGTATCGAGGCACTGGGTCGGACACCCTGGCCTTCACCTCACTGATCACCAGGTGGAAACTCCTCTAGGCTGGAAATCAGCAGCATCACCCAGGGCCTCAGAGTGGCTCACAGACCTTGCCGAATTCCTGAGACTAGAGGCTAGAGAAAATAAAATTCTCAATAAGAGGGCCCAAGAAGAGATTCCACAACACGTAGAAGAAGTTCACAAACCTCTTTGAGGACCTGTTCACAACCAGCAACTAAATAGGCGTTGGGCGGAGGGGGGGGTGGGGTGTGGAAGAGGCAGATAGGAAGAGGGGGCATGGATAGGAATGGGGGGGTGTGGGGGAGGGAGGGATGGAGGGGGGGGGGTGGCTGTAGAGAATATTGCCGGGATGAAAAGGAGCTCATGTACAGCAGATGAGAGACTTGGTGGAAGGCCATTCGCCAGAGTGACACAGACCCCTCCCACACATGGAAAACCGAGGAGGCAGACCTTCCTAACCTTGGCCTTGTTGATAGCCCGGAGGCAAATATTGCTTGGTCGGAGGTCTCCCACTCCACCTACTGCCTCTGCTTGGCTGGGTGACTTAATGTTGGGCTCGATTTAACAGCCACATTGCACCCGGCGTAGTTATATAACCATCGGCGCACCGGTTAAATAGTGGGAGAGGCCAGAATCGGGATCCGCGCCGGGCGCAAATCAGTTCATGATCTAACCGGACTGCTCCTGGCAGTGGGTTCCGGATCCTGCCCAAACGTGGCGAGACACCAATTAACACCAATTAAGACCAATCTCCATCTCATTAGCGGAATGCAAGTCCAACCTAACTAATCGGCTCCCCAGCGAGAGATCACCCAGGGGCTGTTTAGCACTGGTCCGCACAAACGCATGATGGCACCTGGGACAGTCCCCATTGGAGACCCCTGGGTGGTCAGCTACATGGCAGGGTGGCACCCTGGCTCTCCTTCTGGCACCTAGGCACCTTGGCAACTCTCCCAAAATGCCATTCAGAAATGTTTGCATTAAATCACGCCCGACTGCATTTGAAGGTCAAGTTCACCATCAGGCGGGCAGTGCAGAGGTTCTATCTAAGATGGCAACCATTTATTTCCTTTTTTCAGGATTTAGTCACCAGTAGTTGTTAGGGGGTTTAGGTTAGTTTTATATTTAAGTTAATTAGGTGTTGTTTTTCTTTTTTTTTTGATTGTGATGTTTTGCCATTTGTTCCTGTTTGATTGTTTCTGGCTTTATTGACTATTATGAAAAATTCTTAATGGACATATTTCTAAAAACAGATGACCACCAATGATGCTCGCACCAAGTCAAAGACACCAGAGGTTACTGAAAGCAATACAAGGCAGACGCCTGAGCTTCACCGACAACCACACAGGGAACAACGACCTCCTAAACATTGGACATATGAAATGAAATGAAAATCGCTTATTGTCACAAGTAGGCTTCAAATAGAGTTACTGTGAAAAGCCCCTAGTCGCCACATTCCGGCGCCTGTTCGGGGACGCTGGTAAAGGAATGGAATCCGCGTTGCTGGCCTGCCTTGGTCTGCTTTCAAAGCAAGCAATTAAGCCCTGTGCTAAATCAGCCCGTATTGACTGTTGTTGCTGATTGATTGCTCATGTTGCTAATTAATTGTCAATGTGGTACTGTATATTGTGTCAGGGTCTTTTGATTTAAAGGGGGAAGAAATGTTGTGTATTCATCGTGTTTTCCGTTGTTGCCCGTTGTATCTTTACTTAATTTGCTCTGTTTCTATAACCTTTGCTCTAGAGTCGCCAGGTATCTTTATGATACCACCACGAGGTTCAAGTTCAAGTAATGATCAATAACTCAACACACCAATTAGTAAGATTCAAATCAAAACACATTTATTGTACACAGTAAATCACTACTCATGCATAAACTCTACTTTCTAGTGCCACCAGGAGCGGTGGCCACTGCCGGTACTGCACTGGAACCTTTGCCAGGAATCAATGATGGAACACTGAAGAAAGGTTAATGTGGGCGAGATGCAGTTAACAGGAAGGTTTTGGGGGAGGAGGGGGTGCTGATGAAGGTGGAGGGGGTTCGATTGAAGGACAGGTGATAGCTTCCCACAAGCCCTCCATTCCCAATGCTGGGTCCCTTGATTGGGCAGAGGGTGCCTGATCATGAGGGACCCTCCCCAATAGGCTGAACGCAAACCCAATAAGATTTGCTTTGCGGTCCACACGCGTGACAAGTTCGGCCCTGGCTGCTGGTTGAATTCCAGTGGTGGAGGGTTGAGGTCCTTAACTGGCCCTTAAGTGTATTATTCCTTGTGTCTGAATAAAGCTCGTAGTCTTACAGTTGAAGTAGATGCTTTATTTGTATGAGTTCATTCTCTCTTCAGCGCTAATACTATGTTACACCTGAGCTGCCTGTCTGTGTCCTGCTCACCAGCTGCCATTTCTATGAAGAGTGCCCTCACTTCCTGTTTGTCTATGTATATATACATCGCTGGTGCTCCCTCTAGTGGTTACCTAGTTGTAGTGTATTACATTAACTCCTTGTGTATATACAGTGATGCATATCACTACACTTAAGGAGTTAATTAAGGATCTTAACTGGCCCCTCGGTAGGAAGGTTGTCCTCAAACCTCCCAGCCAGAGCTTGATCAGTGTTTGAAATTCTCTTCAGATGTTAAATATTATACAGCGACAAAAACGTAGAAAATAAAACTTGCATTTCACAACCTCAGGATGCCTCAAGGCCAATGAAGTATTTCTGAAGTGGAGTCATTGTTGTCATGTAAGAATCACAGCAATCAATCTGTGCACCGACAGCTTCCACTGACAGCGATGGAATAATGGTCTGTTCATCTGTTTTTAATGTTGTTCGAGGTGTAGCCATCTAAGATGGCACCAGCATCACCCATGGAAGAGAGAGATTGAGCAAAAATGGATCGAGTCCATCGTTAAATTGCCCCTGCCCCAAAATGTCACTGCACTACGGTCAGTCCTAGGTTTGGTAGGATATTGCAGAAATTATGTAGATGGTTTTGCCACCGAAGCAGCCCCACTCTCAGAGCTCCTTAAAAAGAACGCCCCATGGGAATGGCTTCCACAGCACACAGGCGCCATTGATGTTTTAAGACGTGCCCTAGGCACAGCCCCCGCTTTACAAGTTCCAGGCCCAGACTTGCCCTATGCCATTGAAGTAGCAACCACTGACCAAACCCTATCAGCAGTACTCCTGCAAGAACGACACGCTCACTTAGGACCCGTAGCCTATGCCTCAAGAGTATTAGACCCCGTAGAGCAAGGATTTTCAGCCTGCGAATGGCACTTGCTTGCAGTCTTTTGGGCAGTACAGTACTCTGCGTACATCACAGCCTCAACCCAGTCACGATCTTGACTGAGCACACCCCCACTCATCTATTACTCGACCGTAGATTAAAGGACGGTTCAGTCAGCCAAATCAGAGCAGCTCGCTGGACACTACTATTACAAGTTACGGGAACAGCCTCCCCGAACAGGCGCCGGAATGTGGCGACTAGGGGCTTTTCACAGTAACTTCATTGAAGCCTACTTGTGACAATAAGCGATTTTCATTTCATTTCATTTCATTTTTCATTATTGGAGATTATCGGCCAGGAATGTGTGGGTCTTGGTGCGTTTTACCGTAATGTCCCTGCCTTGTAACAGTAGTGTCCAGCGAGTTGCTCTGATTTGGCTGACTGAATATGCAGGGACCCCACATGAGTGCCAGATCATAGCAGCCCAACACCACACAGGACCCTTTATCCTAAAGTCACTACACCCACGAGCAGGCAGTAAGACACAGAAGTCCCAAACCACAAGGGATACTTTAAAAATGTATGTAGACAGTTCCTCCACAATCAAAAATGGAGTTAGAATGACTGGGTGTGGAATTTATGTGGAAGACGCACAGGGATGCCCACTAGAACAGATCTCTTTAAAATTGCCTGGTCACCTAGGTTCACAAGCAGCAGAACTTGCAGCCATAGCCTATGTAGTTCAGCACTCCAACTCTTTTCCAACCCCCGCAGACATACACTCGGACAGCCTATATGTGTGCAACGCTGCAACAGAATTCCTGCCCCCACTGTGGTAATCTCAAAGTTTTGGTTCAACCGATGGAAAACCCCTACCCTCTGCCCTGTTGTCAAAGCACATTCCCAAGACAGCCTCGGATCGCACATATGGTATCATTAAAGTAAGAAGCCATCATCGCTCCTCCCCACCTGGTAATGTAAAGGCAGATGCCTTAGCTAAAGCAGGATCCCACCATGGTCACTTCTGGCAGCCACACGGAAGCGAACCGATACACTCCGTCCAGGTTTCCCAGACCAATATTGAGGATCTATCTCAAGCCCAAAAAGCAGACGACACCCTCAAACAGGTTTTAGACGGCACCTTCCCAGCCCCTATGATAAATGGAAGGATGCACTGACTGTACAGGACGGCAGAGTTTTAAAAAACGGAATTTATGTGGTCCCCACCCAGGACAGAAACCAGCTCATTTACCAATTTCATGACGGACACGGACATCAGAGGTTAGATAATACCATTGCCCATTTAAGACCGTTGTGTTGGTGGCCTGATTTAAAAAACGATGTAACCCATTATGTCGAGAATTGCCTTATCTGTGCTCAGAACAATCCTGAACATTACTCAAAGAAAGGACAATTACGTCACACCCGACCTGTGAATGGCCCTTGGACAAATTTGCAAATCGCTTACATTGGCCCCCTTCCCCCTTGCAGAAATGGTTTCAAGTACGTGCTGGTTGTAATCGACACCTTTACTAAATGGGTAGAAGCATTTCCCTCACGGACAAACAGCAAAGGCCACCACTAAGATTTTGACCCAACAGATATTCACACGCTGGGGTCTCCCCCGCAGCATTGAGTCAGATCAAGGTTCCCACTTCACCGGCAGAGTCATGCAAAATGTTTTAACAATTTTTGGGATCAGGCAGAAATTCCATATAGCATATCACCCCCAATCCAGTGGCATTGTCGAGAGAATGAAGCGAACTTTAAAAGCGACCATTAGGATGGTGGTGCAACAAAACTATACCACGTGGGACACAGTCCTCCCATTTGCTCTCATGTTTATTCGGAACACCGTTTCCAGTTCCACAGGTTTCACCCCTACAGTCTCATGACCGGACAGCCCATGAAGGGTACTGAATATTTATTAGGCCTCGATCTTGCAAGCCCTACAGTAACCGCCCTCACCCACGAAAAAGCAGTCCAACAGGTTACAGATAACATTAAAGCAGCACAACTCGCTGCAGCTGTCCGATTAGGCGCTAGAAAGAAGCAGAGTAAAGCCTGCTTTGACAAAACCGTAGATTACACAGTCGGTCAGCAAGTAATGGGTTCAATTTACAACCCCAGTTCTTTCCTCTCCACACGGACAGTGACCCAGGGCCGGGATTCAAACCCTGGTCATCAGCGCTGCAGTCCCAGTGCTAACCACTGTGCCATATGCCGCTTCCAAGCTACTATGTTGAAGAAGAGGGTGGTAGATTTGTCCAGTGTCCCTCAAACAATATTAAAAACAGATGAACTGACCATTATCCCATCGCTGTTAGTGGAAGCTATCTGTGCGTTCAGGATCAAAAGGACAGAATGTAGCCATCTAAGATGGCCACCTGCAAAGGACTATGGGAATTATGGCCAACCCAGGACTCAGACAGATACACAGCCTATGTGTATCTAAAACACAGTAACCAGACCTGATCAAAACCCCCGCTCGTTTGCATTTCAATGGCCATTTTCCCAGGACAATAGAACTCCAATCAAGCAACCGGTACAGCCACAGACTGATCGGCGCCACTCCCTTACTCAGAAAACACAATTGCCAAGGTCAATGACCGCTAAGGAACCGCCCAGCCACCAAGACACCCGCCCCTTTATTGGCCGAAATCGAAGAGAGTGATCAGAGCCCTGTCTAACTAAGAAAGGTGATGGCTGATCGGCAGGAGGGGAGTGGCGGGGGGGGGGGGTGAGAAGCCCCCAACCAGGCTGATCACATGGAACGTTAGAGGGCTATATGGGCCGGTTAGGAGGGCACAGGCGTTCGCGCATTTGAGGGGATTGAAGGCAGACGTGGCAATGTTACAGGAGACGCATCTTTGGGTAACCGATCAGACTAGATTAAGGAAGGGATGGGTCAGGCAGGTATTTCACTCAGGGCTGGACTCTAAGACTAGAGGGTTCGCGATCCTGATTAATAAGCGAGTGTCATTCGAGGCGGGAAGAATAGTTGCAGATGTGGGAGGCCATTACATCGTGGTTAGTGGGAAGCTGGAAGGGCTGCCGGTGGTACTCGTGAATGTTTACGCGCCAAACTGGGATGATGTGGAGTTCATAAGGAGGATGTTAGGGAAGATCCCGGACCTGGGCTCGCATAACTTGGTCATGGGCGGGGGACTTCAACACAGTCATTGACCCAAGGATAGACCGTCGAGCTCAAGGACAGGCAGGGTGCCAGCAATGGCAAAGGAGCTAAAGGGTTTATGGAACAGATGGGGGGAGTGGACACATGAAGGTTTGGGCGGCCGAGATACGTACATAAAGTGTACTCCCGGATCGACTTTTTCATTTTGACCAGGGCATTACTGACGGGGGTAGTGGACACTGAGTATTCAGCGACCACGGTCTCGGATCATGCCCCGCACTGGGTGGACTTACAGGTGAGCAAGGAGGGTGGCCAGCATCCCCAGTGGAGATTGGATATCGGACTGTTAGCGGATGAGGAAGTGCGTGGACAGGTGAGGAAATGTATCCAGAATTATCTGGAAGTTAATGACACAGGGCAAGTCTCGGCTGCAATGGTCTTGAAGGCGCTGAAGGCGGTGGTCAGAGGGGAGCTGATTTCGATACGGGTCCACAGGGAGAAGGGAGATAGAGCAGAGACAGATCGAGTGATTGGGGAAATAATTCAGGTCGACAGGAGATATGCAGAGACCCCAGAGGCAGATCTTTTAAGGAACGACGGAGGTTCCCGTAACAGCCTCCCCGAACAGGCGACAGAATGTGGCGACTAGGGGCTTTTCACAGTAACTTCATTTGAAGCCTACTTGTGACAATAAGCGATTTTCATTTTTCATTTCATTACAGGCGGAGTTTGGCTTGTTTGGTGGAGCAGCTGAGGAAGGCGAGAGGGGCGATATATGAATATGGAGAGAAGGCCAGCAGAATGCTTGCGCAGCAGCTGAGAAAGAGGGAGGCAGCCAGGGAGATTGGAAAGTGAGGGACAGAGACTGGAACTTGGTCGGAGTTTCAGCAGGGGTTAATAAGGCATTTAAGGAGTTTTATAGCAGGTTGTATGAGTCAGAACCCCCAGCTGGACCAGAGGGGATGAGACAATTCTTCGGAGGGCTGAGGTTCCCGAAGGTGGACAAAGGGTTGGGAGAAGGGATGGGGCCCCGATCGTGTTGGAGGAAATAGCAGAAGGGTTGAAGGCCATGCAGTCGGGTAAAGCCCCGGGCCCGGATGGGTACCCAGTGGAGTTTTATAAAAAGTTCTTTGGGATACTGGGGTCGCTGCTGATGAGGACATCTAATGAGGCAATGGAGAGAGGGGTGCTTCCCTCGACGATGTCACACGCCACTATCTCACTGATCCTGAAGAGGGATAAGGACCTGGAGCTATGCGGGTCCTATTAAACGTAGACGCCAAACTGTTGGCCAAAATCTTGTCCTCTAGGATCGAAGACTGCGTTCCGGACGTGATTGGGGAGGACCAGATGGGATTCGTTAAGGGTCGGCAGTTGGCCGCCAACGTTAGAAGGCTGTTGAATGTGATCATGGTGCCCCCAGAGCATAGGGACGTGGAGGTAGTGGTCGCAATGGACGCAGAGAAGGCATTTGATCGGGTAGAATGGACTTATCTGTGGGAGCTGCTGGGGCGGTTTGGGTTTGGACGGGGCTTCATCGACTGGGTTAGGCTGCTGTATCAGGCACCCGTGCCGAGCGCATGGACGAACAGGTTGCCATCGGGCTATTTTAGGCTCCACTGGGGGACAAGGCAGGGATGCCCCCTCTCCCCACTGCTGTTTGCATTGGCCATAAAACCGCTCGCAATTGCGCTGAGAGCCTCAAGGGGCTGGAAGGGGCTGGTTCGGGGAGGAGTGGAACACAGAGTCTCACTATATGCAGATGACCTGCTCCTATATGTTTCTGACCCACTAGAGAGGATGGGAGAAATTATGAGGATTCTGGGGGAATTTGGCTGGTTTTCGGGTTATAAGTTGAACATGGGGAAAAGTGAGATGTTCGCGATCCAGGCAAGGGGGCAGGAGTGGCGACTGGGGGAGCTGCCGTTTCGAGTGGTGCGGGGAAGCTTTCGGTATCTAGGCATCTAGGTGGCACAGGAATGGAAACGGCTACACAAGTTAAATTTGACCCGACTGGAGGACCAAATGAAGGAAGATGTCCGAAGGTGGGACATGCTCCCATTGTCACTGGCTGGGAGGGTACAGACAGTGAAAATGACGGTCCTCCCGGGATTCCTGTTTGTGTTTCAGTGTCTCTCCATCTTTATTCCACGGGCCTTTTTTAAACGGGTAAACAAGGTGATCTCTGGCTTTGTATGGGCGGGTAAGACTCCGCGAGTAAAAATGGGGATGCTGGAGCGGAGCCGGGGGGAGGGTGGGCTGGTATTACCGAACTTTAATAATTACTACTGGGCGGCACATGTAGCCATGATTAGGAAGTGGGTGGTGTCGGTGTGGGAGCGAGTAGAGGCAGCATCATGTAAGGGCACAAGTTTGGGGGCATTAGTAACGGCGCCTCTACCGTTCCCGCCGGCACGGTACTCCACCAGACTCGTGGTGGTGGCGGCCCTGAGAGTCTGGGGGCAATGGAGGAGACGTGGGAGCAGAGGGAGCAGAGGGAGCATCGGTCTGGTCCCCAATCTGTAATAATCACCGGTTTGCCCCGGGGAGGCTAGATGGAGAGTTGCGGAGATGGCAGAGAGCAGGGATCGAGAGGATGGGAGATCTGTTTATAGAGGGGAGCTTTCCCAGCCTGAGGGAGTTGGAGGAGAAATTTGAATTGATGGGTAGAAACGAGTTTAGGTACCTGCAGACGTGGGACTTCCTATGCAGGCTGGTCTCAACCTTCCCGCTCCAACCACCAAGGGGGACACAGGACAGGGTACTTTCCAGAATGTGGGTGGGAGAAGGGGAGTTTTCTGACATTTATAAAGAACTCATGGGGTCAGAGGAAATGCAGACCGAGGAGCTGAAACACAAATGGGAAGAGGAGTTAGGAGGAGAGATAGAGGATGGTCTCAGGGCAGATGCATTGAGTAGAGTCAACGCATCCACAGCATGTGCCAGACTCAGCCTGATACAATTTAAGGTCATTCATCGGGCTTACACGAGAGTGGCCCGGATGAGCAGGTTCTTTGGGGTAGAAGATACAAGGTGTGCGGGAGGACCAGCGAACCATGTTGATATGTTCTGGGCACGCCCGAAGCTTAGGGGATTCTGACAGGGGTTTGCAGATGTCATGTCCAAGGTGTTAAAAACAAGGGTGGCACCGAGTCCAGGGGTGGCGATTTTCGGAATGTCAGAAGATCCGGGAATCCAGGAGGACAAAGAGGCAGACGTTCTGGCCTTTGCGTCCCTGGTAGCCCGGAGACGGATACTATTAACTTGGAGGGACTCAAAGCCCCGAAGTCAGAGACCTGGCTTACTGACATGGTTTCTCTGTCTGGAAAAAATCGTGTTCGCCCTGAGAGGGTCAATGTTAGGGTTCATTCAGAGGTGGCAGCTGTTCGTTGACTTCTTTAGAGAAAATTAACTGTCAGCTGAGAGATGCGAGTGGGGGTGGGGGTAGCTTAGATTAGTGTGTAAGAAAGGTGGGACACGTGAGGGAGGAAGACGACCTTTGCACAAATGTTAATATTTGTATGTACACTGTTTCTTCTGTTATTGTTACAAAATCACAAATACGTCACTAAAATGTTTTATACAAAAAAAATCACCTCTGACAGTGCATCACTCCCTCAGTAATGTACTCGAGGGTCAGCCGAGATTTCTGTGCTCAGGGGCGAAATTCTCCCCCAACGGCGGGATGCCCGCCGACTGGCGCCAAAGCCGGCGCAAATCAGACGGGCATCGCGCCGGCAAAAAGGTGCGGAAGTCTCCGCATCTTTGGCGGCCTAGCCCCAACATTGAGGGGCTAGGCCGACGCCGGAGGGATTTCCGCCCCGCCAGCTGGCGGAAATGGCGTTTGTTGCCCCGCCAGCTGGCGCGGAAATGCGGCGCATGCGCGGGAGCGTCAGCGGCCGCTGTCAGTTTCCCCGCGCATGCGCGGGAGCGTCAGCGGCCGCCGAAAGTTTCCCGCGCATGCGCAGTGGGGAGAGTCTCTTCCGCCTCCGCCATGGTGGAGGCCGTAGCGGAGGCGGAAGGGAAAGAGTGCCCCCACGGCACAGGCCCGCCCGCGGATCGGTGGGCCCCGATCGCGGGCCAGGCCACCGTGGGGGCACCCCCCGGGGTCAGATCGCCCCGCGCCCCCCCCCAGGACCCCGGAGCCCGCCCACGCTGCCTGGTCCCGCCGGTAAATACCAGGTTTGATTTACGTCGGCGGGACAGGCAGTTTCTGGGCGGGACTTCGGCCCATCCGGGCCGGAGAATCCAGCGGGGGGTCCCGCCAACCGGCGCGGCTGGATTCCCGCCCCCGCCCAATCTCCGGGAGCGGAGACTTCGGCGGGGGCGGGGGCGGGATTCACGGCGGCCAACGGCCATTCTCCGACCCGGCGGGGGGTCGGAGAATGACGCCCCAGGGGCGTCATTCTCCGACCCCCCGCCGGGTCGGAGAATGGCCGTTGGCCGCCGTGAATCCCGCCCCCGCCCCCGCCGAAGTCTCCGCTCCCGGAGATTGGGCGGGGGCGGGAATCCAGCCGCGCCGGTTGGCGGGACCCCCCGCTGGATTCTCCGGCCCGGATGGGCCGAAGTCCCGCCCAGAAACTGCCTGTCCCGCCGACGTAAATCAAACCTGGTATTTACCGGCGGGACCAGGCAGCGTGGGCGGGCTCCGGGGTCCTGGGGGGGGGCGCGGGGCGATCTGACCCCGGGGGGTGCCCCCACGGTGGCCTGGCCCGCGATCGGGGCCCACCGATCCGCGGGCGGGCCTGTGCCGTGGGGGCACTCTTTCCCTTCCGCCTCCGCTACGGCCTCCACCATGGCGGAGGCGGAAGAGACTCTCCCCACTGCGCATGCGCGGGAAACTTTCGGCGGCCGCTGACGCTCCCGCGCATGCGCGGGGAAACTGACAGCGGCCGCTGACGCTCCCGCGCATGCGCCGCATTTCCGCGCCAGCTGGCGGGGCAACAAACGCCATTTCCGCCAGCTGGCGGGGCGGAAATCCCTCCGGCGTCGGCCTAGCCCCTCAATGTTGGGGCTAGGCCGCCAAAGATGCGGAGACTTCCGCACCTTTTTGCCGGCGCGATGCCCGTCTGATTTGCGCCGGCTTTGGCGCCAGTCGGCGGGCATCCCGCCGTTGGGGGAGAATTTCGCCCCAGATCTCTGACTTAGAGGTGAGAGCGCCCCCAGCGAAGACACAGCAAAACTGTGGTTTCTGCTTCAAGCAAGGAGCACACCCATTGTCATGAGTGTCAGCTTTTGTAGAGTGCAGAGTTTCAAAATTTTCAAACATTTTTTAACCCTCAGACTACCAACAATTCCAGCAATAAAACTACAGCACTCACTGTGATTAGCACTGCTCCAGGGTCCCGGGTTCAATTCCGGCCTCGGGTGACTGTGTGAAGTTTGCGTTTTCTCCCTGTGTCTGCGTTGGTTTTCCACCGGGTGCTCCGGTTTCCTCCCACAGTCCAAAGATGTGCAGATTAGATGGATTGACCATGCTGAATTGCCCTTAGTGTCCAAAAGGTTAGGTGGGTTACTGGGTTACAGGGATAGGGTGGAGGCGTGGGCTTAAGTAGGGTTCTCTTTCCAAGGGCTGGTGCAGATTCAATGGGCGAAATGGCCTCCTTCTGCACTGTAAATTCTATGATTAAAAAAAAATGACAAGAGAAACTGTTACTGTAATATCACTGGTATGAAGGGAACATACACACAATTTCAATGTTAAATAAAATAGTTATAAACCCATTTACCCAATCATTCCTTTCTTCTAGTTGTCATTTCCATTCTAAAACATTTTGAATAAAGATATTTACTTAAAAATAGACATTCTTTCTGTTAGCCAGGAACTCTTTGTGTAAATGTGGATATTCAGTAACACAGGACTGGACTGTGTTCTGCTGCCCTCACAGTAAAATAGCCAGACAATACTTACCATCAACATCCAACAAAGTCCCGACTGTAGATCGAGAGACTTGTGCTGTTGATCTGCCTGAGTCTATTAGCTATGTGTTCCAGTAGAGCTGCGCTACAAAGCGGACAGCTGCACCTGACGAAGTGGAACTGTCCAAGCAAAAAGCAGGACAAATTGAACCCAGCCAATTACCTTATCAGCTTACTCTCGATCATCAGCAAAGTGATGGAAGATGCCATCAACAATGTTATCAATCAGCACTTCCCAATAACCTGCTCCCTCATGTTCAGTTTGTATTCCAATAGGACCACCCAGCTCCAGAACACATTGCAGCATTCATCCAAAAACAGACAATAGGGCAGAACCATAGAGCGGCAGTGAGTGACTGCCCTTGACATCAAGGCAGCATTTGACCAAGTGTGCCATCAAGGAGCCCCAGCAAAATTGAAGTCTAAACTCTTCACTAGCTCAAGTCATATCTAGCACAAAGGAAGATGATTGTGCATGCTGGAGGCCAATCTGCTCAGTCCCAGGGCATCACTGTAGGAGTTCAAGGTAGTGCCCTAGGCCCAGCCGCCTTCCCTCCATCATTAACTCAGAAATGGACATGTTTGCAGCTGATTGCAGTATTCAGCTCCATTTGAGGTTAGTACCTTCCACAAAGAGAGAAGTAGGGAAGGAGAAAATTGAAAAATTAAAAGGCAATTAGTCTACAAAATTATACACTTTCCAAAATGTTTAATAATTTACAGTACATCAATGCAAACCGTATTTAAAGCCTGATTACAACCAGAATTAAGTGTTAATACTGAAGACACACAACATAATATAAATTTCAAATGTTTTTAAAAGTTTGATTTGGTCAAGTTCTTTAATGAAATTCTAGTGGAATCTCTGGATACAGTTTTGATGCACCTATAATCACAGAACATAGTTTCTCACATCTGGCACACTTGCATATGTTGGTAAAGCTGGAAACAATTAAACAGGACCATGCTGGGCAAAGGGTGGAAGACAGATAAAGAAAGGTTAATGAGTGCACTGTGATTTATACAAGAGAGACATTTGTTCACAAATTGTGTCATGGAAGTGTTTTGACAGCAAATTGGTTTGTTCATCTTAACTCACCTGATATAACTAAATGGGTTGTAATGACAATTTTTACTATTTGTCAACGTATGCTGTGTGCTTAAGTGTCAAATGATCTATGCTATATTAGGAGATATTGAAAAGTCTTCATTAAAATATTGTGCGGTGAAATGGGTGGGGGGGGGGGGGCGCGTATATTCACTAAGCAACCGCATCTTGGAACAAAGAAAGCAGCATTGTGTCATATAAAAATCATTTTTGCTGCCGTATTTGTAATTTGAGCATTCGGACAGGATTAATTTCTCACAGAAATTGCTTTCATTTTTTTAAAAAAAGCTATGTTGTTTCAATATTCAAAAAATGTGTTATTTGAGCTCAGTTTCTGACCGCATCTCCACCTAGAGTCAAATATTCCAATGCTCTTAATAGGTTTTCCACCCTCCAAAACCCCGAGCTCATACAAAACTCTGCCATCTATACCCTAGCTCACAGCAAGCCTTGTTCATACATTACATACACTGACTCCCAGTCCACATACTTAGACTTTAAAATTCTTATTTTTCAAAACCCTCCATAGTCTTGTCCCTCTTTACCTCCAGCCTGACAATCATCCAAGTTCTCTGCACGCCTCCGATTCTGACCTCTTGTCCATCTCTAATTCTTTTTTTTGCTTGAACATTGTTGCCTATCTTTGAGTTGCCCAGGGCCTAAGCTCTCAGATTTCCTCTCTAAATCTCCCTGGCTGTCTATCTCCATTAGCACTCCTGTTATAGACAGGAGGGGGCTCACCACCCATCCATGAACAGAAATGTGTTTTGATTTCCCCCTTTATAAACAGTAGAGTATTACCCAACCCCCTCGGTTTTGGTGTTATCTGATGTTCTATTAATAACTCCACAGCAAACTTGAGATACGATAGGCTTAGAGGGTTAATTTATTTTACACACTCTCAAAATGCAGAAAGGAGGATCATGATGTTGCCCACCCCCCACCTTTTTTGCATTCATTTAGTGACCTCATAACTGTCTGTGGTGACTGCTCCTCCCCTGGCTGTGACGATTCTCTCAATGTATTCACAGGTTGGAGGGTGGGCAAATTTTGAATGTCTCCAACAATACCAACTCACACAGCTCCTCATAGGTGCATGGTAATCTTAGGGATTTTTTCTATTGGTTGAACCAGATTCACTTCAGCCGTTCAAACTTGATGTAGGGTTGTGTGGATTTCTTACGGGTGTTCTTGAATTCCTGGCGATATGCCTCGTAGGCAATTAGGAAGGTAGGCTTGATCTGTTCATAATTCAGGGACAGATCAGGTGGCAGCATGGAGTAGACCTCTTGGGCTCCCCCTGACAGTTTCCCTTGAATTAAAATATCCAGATCTCTGATGGCCATTTTATCTGTTCTACTACTTGTTCAAAAATGTCTGAACATATCTCCATGTCACTCACTTCAAATGTGCAAATACATCTTGCGCACTTGAGGGCCTTAGAGTGATTTGGGGTGATGGAGATAGTGGGTGCTACCAGGTGTACAGGAATTTTCCCTGGCAGCCTCCAGCTGCCTGGTCTCTGTCTCTTTGAGCTGCTAACTTCATTTACAATTTTCAGAGCTGGAATTCTCTTTTCCATTCTTATTCCCTCTCCTGACCCTCTGTTTCTTTCTTGTAACCATATTTTCTCTTTCCCTTTGTCTCTGTCTGAAATTCTAGCTGCAACCTCAGCTTTTCCAGCTGCCAGGAAGCATAGGTAGTTTAAAATGATAATATGATTAGATTGCTTGATATTAGGAATAAGACATAGATTTAAGTGAGTTAATTTAGTGTTTCAGTGTAGGAAGGATAAACCTATAGTTAGATTCATATTAAACAAAAGCATTTGCATGTATGGGGATTTTAGGTTTCAGTTTAAACTGTGGCTACATTGTGCTGTTTATGAGAGAGTTTATGGACATGAAAAGTAAATAAGAGCTTGGAGAAATAATGAGAATATTGTTTCGCAACCATGGGTCACTTTTCGAAGAAGAGACCTTGTTGTGTTTTTAATTAAACCTGGGGAGAACGAACTTCGCAGCGAGAGAGGGAACATCTCTCACAGCTTTGCGAGAAGGAAAGCCATATAACGGAGTAAGGGGCAAGGAAGCAAGTGCCATAAATCTAAAGAGCAGCTAGTTAAGGAAATTAGAGAATGAAGAGACGTTTCCAGGAAGTCTGAAGTTAAAGGAACAGAGGAAACTGGAACAGAGTACAGGGTATTGTTTATTGAAGTTACAGACAAAGCTGAGAAGCTGAGAAATGGTTGGCTAGTGAGAAGCCAGAGATGTCTAAAGTAATTTTGAGGTTTGTGAGATCTTACTGCAGCCTGTGAAGCAACTGTGAATTAATTTCAGGGCTGTTTAGCACAGGGCTAAATCGCTGGCTTTGAAAGTAGACCAAGGCAGGCCAGCAGCACGGTTCAATTCCCGTAACAGCCTCCCCGAACAGGTGCCGGAATGTGGCGACTAAGGGCTTTTCACAGTAACTTCATTTGAAGCCTACTTGTGACAATAAGCGATTTTCATTTTCATTTCATTTAATTTGTGGCTGGACCTCAGAGTTGGTGTAAAAGTTGAAAGTATTCAAGAAAAATGAGCACTGAAAGGAGAGTTGTAAAACCTGGAAGCGGATCCTTGTTTGAACAGTTGAGAGTAAGCACCGTTTGAAAGAATGTTCAAAAGCATGTCTTCTTAAGAGTAGAATTGGGAATCACCTATGTGGAAGCCGGAGTCCAGTGAGAAAACTTGGCTCACAGTGTAAGACTCATCTGAGGGATTTAAAGAGAAGTTCACTTGGTTTCAGAGTAGAGTTTGCCTGACCACAGTGAGCCTGTGGACTTAAAGGAACTGTGTGTTTGCTGAGACCATTACAGCGCAAGATATATTTGTAACCCATGTTATGCATAAAATCGGTGTACATGGGGGGGTGGGGGGTGGGAAAAGTCCAAGAATCCCCCCAAAAGTCTTACAAAAGAGAAGTAACATGAGGGGCCTGGGCCTCCTAAACCTACAATACTACCACTGGACAGCCACAGCGGAAAGAATGAGGGGATGGGTGATGGAGCCAGACACGGAATGGGTGATGATGGAGGTGACCTCCTGTACAGGAATGACCCTCCGGGCCCTTGCCAAGGCAATGCCCCCATCCCCACCAACAAAACACTCAACAAGCCCAGTGGTGGTAGCTACCCTGAGAATCTGGAACCATGATTCAATGATTCGATGAGAAGAGGCAACACTTCAGACTGACCAAAATGTCCACCATGGTCCACATCTGCGGCAACCATAGGTTCACACCAGCCATGCTTGATGTCACCTTTAAGAGTGGAGACAGGACAGCGGGGACACTGACAGTTAGAGACTTGTACACTGAGGACCCTGGAGCGATCCTGGAGGAACTGGCGGAGAGACTGGAACTACCAAACAGAAACAAACTCCGACATCCACAGATCAAAAATGTTTTCCGCAAGGAGACGACAGCTTACCCACGGATGCAGAGAAGCACAATGCTAGAGGAGGTACTGGATGCAGAGATTCTGGGGAAGGGAAACTGTGGGGACCTATATGAACGCGTATAAGAAAGGATGCACTCCCCACTGGACGAAACACAGGAAAAATGGAAGAAGAGTTAGGGACGAAAATAGGGTGGGGACGCTAGAGCGAAGCACTGAGGAGGGCCAACTCCACATTCTCATGCGCAAGGCTAAGCCTCATGCAGCTGGAAGTGGTGCACACAGCACACCTGACAAGAACCCGAATGAGCAAGTTCTTCCCTAATGCAGAGGAAAAATGTGAACAGCGCCAGGGGAGGCCCGGCCAACCACATTCACATGTTCTGGGCATGCCCCAGACTTGTCAGGTTTTGGACAGCCTTCTTTGAGGCAATGTCAAAGGTGGAGGAGGTGAGGGTGGAGCCATGTCCAAGAGTGACAATCTTCAGGGTATCAGACCAGCCAGATCTATTCTTGTGGAAGAGTGCCAACACCCTTAACTTTGCTTCCCTAATCGCCTGCCAGAGAATCTTGCTAGGCTGGCGATCAGCAGCACCAGCTAGAGCTGCAGACTGTCTGGCAGACCTGTCGGAATCTCTCCACACGAAGTAGATCAAGTTTGTTATCTGAGGGTCAGAGAAAGGCTTCCACAAAACATGGAGGCCATTCACCAACTTGTTCCAGGACCTGTTTGATGCCAACAGCCAATAGAGCGGGGGGAGGGGGGGAACGCACGGGAGTCAACGGGACGGCGGGGAACAGACAAGGAAAGGGGGGGGAAACCAAAGGAAAAAGAGGGGGAGGCTGGAAAACGGCTGATACAGAGATCAGGCAGCCTAGAACAAGGCCACAAGAAACTGAACGCCATCCCAAAGAAATGCTGATAACAGTTTTATGATACTGGCGATGAGGTAGACATGACATCATTGGATGGAGTACCCATGGGCCTTTAGAGCTGGTCTTCTGTTCGGGCACCCATTGCAGTCTCATCAGCATAAAGAAGTTCTCTGATTGGAACATTCTACACTTATATCTTGGTTTTCCAGATAGGTTAAGGAGTTTCCCATCTGATCTTGTGTGGAGCTACACTCCTTCCATATTGACAGGGAAAGCATAGAATCATAGAATTTACAGTGCAGAAGGAGGCCATTCAGCCCATGGAAAGAGCACCCTACTTAAGCCCATGCCTCTACCCTATCCCAGTAACCACACCTAACTTTCTGGACACTAAGGGGCAATTTAACATGGCCAGTCCACCTAATCTGCACATCTTTGGACTGTGGGAGGAACCCAGAGGAAACCCACGCAGACACGGGGAGAAAATGCAAACTCACCCGAGGGCAGAATTGAACCCGGGACCCAGGAGCTGTGAGGTAGCAGTGCTAACCACTGTGTCACCGTGCCCCTTCGGTTCGAAGGACAGAGAAAAATATACCCGAGTAATGGCTTCCCAGAGTAAGACACAGCCCTGTTTCATCCCATTCTTGATCTCAAAACTATCAGAGGTGGAGCTGTCAAACAAAGTGGCGCTGTGCATATTATCATGGAAAGGCTACATGAGACTGAGAAACTTGGGAGGACAGCCAATTTTCTCTCAATCCAATGGTGGCCCAACCTGCTCTTGGTGTCAAAGTTTTTGTGAGATCCACAAAAACAAGGTAGACTGGTGTTTGTCCCTCTCTCCACTTGCCGTGAAGCCAATATAGGGAGAAGATTATATCTACCGTGTACCTGCTTGTCCTAAAGCCACATTGTGCCTCTGGTTAGTCAATGAAACCTCATTAGAATGGCTCTGACAAATACCTTACAAGTGATGCTGAGGAGTTAGATGTCATGGTAGTTGTTGCAAGCCCCGTGATCGCCTTTGTTCTGGTGTAACGTGATGTTTGCTTTACCCATATCCTGTGGACAGAGCCTTCCCTCCATCGGGGGTGGTGGTGTTCATGGAGTTGTGACAGCAGATGTGGCCTTCCACACTGAGTAGCATCTGGCATTCTTGCTGCTGGAGATTCAATGCCTTTTCGAGCTAAGTAATGAGGGTCTTACCTCACGACAGGTATCCGCAGATGAACATCAAGCTCAGGCAGAAAGATATTTATCGCATGCGAGTGTCAGTAAGGACTTCCAAATCTGCAAATTTCAAAGAGGCAAGTTGGATGAAGGTAGGGCTTAGTGCTTTTTTGATTACATCATACAAAATGCAAAGATTACCATTGTAACTAGAAACTTGCATATCTTTGCACAGATTGATCAAATACCTGTTAGCACAGTACATTGCTGCCTTCTGTGCAGCTGCCTTGGCTATCGTGAGATTGTCACATGCTTCAGGGTTAGGAAACAGGTTCTAATCAAGGTGAACTGTGCTCTTGGCTTCAATGAAAGGAATCATTTCTGCAAAGCGAGTCACAAATCAATCTTCAATCCAGTAAACACAGGGCTAAATAGCTGGCTTTGAAAGCAGACCAAGGCAGGCCAGCAGCATGGTTCAATTCCCGTTCCAGCCTTCCCGAACAAGCGCCGGAATGTGGCGACTAGGGGCTTTTCACAGTAACTTCATTTGAAGCCTACTTGTGACAATAAGTGATTTTCATTTTCATTCACTTAACAGAGGACCTCAGCACTATAGCAAGCGACTTTATTGGCAGAGCAAAGAGGAGTGGGGACTGTGGACAGCCCTGCCTTGTGGCCCTATTCAAAGAAAAAAAAATCAGAGATGAGGGCATCCTTACAAACACTGGCAGTGGGGGCCTTATACAACCGATGAATCCAAGAAATAAATTTGTGGCCAAAACCAAATCTCCCAAGAATTTCAAATAATTACTCCCATTCCACTCTATCAAATGTCTTTTCAGCATCAAGAGATACATCACCTCAGGTTTGGGCACTGAGGAGGGGAAAAGGACAACATTTAACAGGCGACATATATTGGCCGACAATTGTTGACCCGTCACGAAGCCCGTCTGATCCTCTGATAATCTGATAAGAGATTATATTTGGAAGGCAAGGCTCCAGCTGAAGCGCCAGCACCTTGGCAAGTAGCTTGATGTCCACATTCAAAAGTGAAATAGGACAGTACGCACCACAATCTGTGGAGACTTTGCCCCACTTCAGAAACAGGGAAATAGAGGTGTGAGTGGAGGGCTACGGGCAAGGAATCATTGGACTTTCTAATATCAAAAGACACAAGCTGCTCCAAAAACGTCTTGTAGAATTCAATCAGAAAGCCATCCAGACCAGAGGCCTTGCCAGATTGCATCAACCCAATTCATTTAAAAATCTCATCAGGGTGTAACGGGGATTCCAACTCACTGCTCCTAACAACCTCAACAGTTGAGATGGACAAGCCGTCCAAAGGCTCCGATCTACAAAGATCGCGGTAAAAAGATTCAAAAGCCACATTTACCTGAGGAGGGGTAGAAACGAGGTTACTGCTCGAATTGAGTATCTGTGTAATCTCCTGGGAGGCTGTTTGCCGTTTAAGCTGGTGAGCCAAAAGATGACTGGCCTTCTCCCTGAATTCATAAAATATACCTCTTGAAAAGCGCAATTAGCTTACCGCCCTGCTACTTGACAATACTTTGAACTGTGTTTTCAGTATTTTCCTACTACCAGCATCTCCAGAGTAGGATCAAGCGAGTACTGGTGGTCCACCTCAAGAATGGAGTCCACCAGCCTCTCCTGCTCCACCCTCGCTATCCTCACCAAATATGCTTTATAGGAGATAATTTCCCCCTTAAGGACCACCTTAAGGGCTTCTTACAGTGTGTAAAGTGAGACTGACTCAATTTTGTTACATTTTATATGGCCCTTTATGGCAGTGGACGTACACTAACAAAATGTTTTATCCACTAATAATTCTGTGTCTAATCTCCATTGTAGACTTTGGGTGGGACTAGACTTTAGAGACAAATCAACTAAGTGCGGGGCATGGTCCAAAATAACAATTGCTGACGTCTTTATCGATTGGGTTCAAGAAAGACCAATACCCGCCCCCCAAACGTGTCATGAAAAACGATAAAGCCCTGACCATCCCCAATGGAGCAAATATTTAAGCTTGGAATGATCCAATTCAGATCCCCACCTAAAATAAGCTGATGCCCACTTAATCCCACTTGCCAGCACTTGGCCCATAGCCTTGAATGTTATGGTGTGCCACGTCCTCATTCTGGTACTTTTGAAGAATGTGAGGCATCCCGCCTCTATCCCCCTCCCAGGCAGTACATTCGAGACTGTCACAACTTTCTGGGTAAAAAAGATTTTCCTCAAATCCCCCCGAACCTCCCACCCCTCACTTTGAACTTGTGTCCCCTCGTAACTGATCCGTCAACTAAGGAGAACAGCTGCTCCCTATCCATCCTGTCAATGTCCCTCATAATCTAGTACACCTCAATCAGGTCACCCCTCAGTCTTCTCTGCTCCAGAGAAAACAACCCAAGCCTATCCAACCACCCTTTATAATTTAAATGTTCCATCCCAGGCAACATTCTGGTGAATCTTCTCTACATCCCCTTCAGTGCAATCACATCCTTCCTATAATGTGGTGACCGGAATTGCACACAGTACTCCAGCTGTGGCGTCACCAAAGTTCTATACAGCTCCATCATGACCTTCCTACTTTTGTAATCTATGCCCCGATTGATAAAAGCGAATGTCCCATATGCCTTTTTCACCACCCTATTAATCTGTCCTTCTGCCTTTAGAGATCTATGGACAAACACGCCAAGGTTCCTTTGTTCCTCGGAACTTCTCAGTGTCAGACCTTTCGTAGTATACTTCCTTGTTAAATTACTCCTTCCAAAGTGAATCAACTCATACTTTTCAGGGTTAAATTCTATCTGCCACTTATCCGCCCATTTGACCATCCCGTCTATATCTTCCTGTAACTCAATACACTCAATCTCACTGTTAACCACCCGGCCAATCTTTGTGTCATCTGCAAACTTACTGATCCTACCTCCCACATAGTCATCTATGTCATTTATATAAATGCAAACAATAGCGGGTCCAGCACGGATGCCCGAGGCACGCCACTTGTCACTGGCTTTCAGCCATTAAAGCAGCTGTCTATCTTCACCCTCTTGTCTCCTACCACTAAGCCAATTATGAATCCACCTTATCAAATCACCCTGTATCCCATGTGCATTTGCCTTCTTAATAAGTCTCCCATGTGAGACGATGTCAAAGGCTTTACTGAAATCCATATAAACTACATCAACTGCACTACCCTCATCTACACATTTGGTTACATGCTCAAAAGATTCAAACAAATCCCCAAAGGATGCTTAAAAGGTAAAGCAAACAGATCCACCCAAGATGGCCAAGAAACCAAGTCAAAAGACCGGACAAAGAAAAATCTACAGACACTGTCAGCAAACTACCCCCTCTCCCCACCGCCCTTGAATACAACCACACCCAAGTATAAATAAAATAGAAGTGAAGTAAACAAAAACTACGAAAGCCTAAATTTAACAAACCCAAACAAAACAAGGACTCTAAGCTCATTATCTAAAAAACTATAATGAGCTGCAGCGATCCCTTCAAAACCTCTCCTGTTAACTGCCTCTTTACTTAGCAGTGAGGCCCCCAACTGGAGAAATAGAAACAACAAAATACCAAAATCCTATATACCTTGCACACTGAATGGAAGCTATACATTATCATTACAAATAGAACTCAACATAATGTAAAACCCCAAATCTAAACAAGAACTACAAGAACTCAACTCCAACAAGAATAAGAATAAACAAGAACACCATGAAGCCCCAACAATGTAACAATTCAACACACCTGTTGACAGAACCAAAAACCCAATTACAATACGCACAACTTGTGTCTTTTAAGGAAAGAATTCGCCTCCCCGGCACATCAAAGAAATAGTCTTTTCCTTCCAAAGTTACTCTGAGCTGAGCTGGATAGATAAAACCAAACCAAACTCCATTCTTATACAGGGCGACCTTGACTCCTGTGAACGCAGCCCTCTTCTATGCTAACTCTGCACCCATGTATGAAATAACCTGATGGGGTGGCCTTCCCACTTAAAGTCACAGTGTTCCTTTGACCACCGCAAAATCTCCTCCTTTTCCTTGAAGTTGTGGAACCTCATTATCACCACACATGGTGGATCCTCAGGGCGAGGCATCGGCTGAAGTGTATGATAGGCCCGGTCCAATTCAGGTGGGGACATGAATCCACTCTCACCCACCACCTTGCTGAACATGCTCAGGATGTACTTGATGGGCGTTGGGCCCTACATCTCCTCCGGCAGCCCCACAATCCGAATATTTTGTCTCCTGGACCTATTTTCTAAGTCATTCATCTGAACGCTCAACAATCTATTTGTCTCAATCACCGAAGACGGTTCCAATTCCAGCGATGCAATCTGATCACTGTGCCCCAACAAGGTCACCTCCATTCCTTTGATTGTGGCTCACTGGGCTTCAACGGTCTGATTAGTTTTCCTTAGAGCCGCTTGAATAGGGGCCAAGGAAAATTAATTTGCGATCTTCCGACAACATTCGTCGGTGTTTTGTGAATTCTTTCACCAACGTACTAGAAAGCACCTCAGCCGGACAGAGCACCAGAAACCAGTTTACTTGCTGATCAGTTCTGAGATGCCTCAGACTCTGTCGCCATGTTTCTGCTCCCATCCTTCTTTTCCCGGATATTTTGGGAGATTTCAGGCATCCAAGACCTTTATTACAATAACTATGTGGGTTCTGAGAATAACCAATTGGTAGAGCAAAGAAAAGGAACAAGGAGTACAGTACTCCAGTGGGAGCCACCTCGTGGGTGCCTTCCTCCTACATTATGCCACCGGAAGTTCCTTGCTCATGGAATGTTGATGCATGGCATACCATTGTGTTTGGACCTGTGTATTTTCTGTGATTGCACCTTCACCCTCAGGCAGTGGCATAGTGGTATTGTCACTGGACTAATAAACCAGAGACCCAGAGTAATCCTCTGCGGACTTAGGTTCAAATCCTGCCACTGCAGATGGTGAAATTGAAATCCAATTTTAAAAAATCTGGAATTACAAGTCTAATGATGACCATGAAACCATTGTCGATTGTTGTAAAAACCCATCTGGTTCACTAAAGTCCTTTATGGAAGGAAATCTGTCGTCCTTACCTGGTCTGGCCTATATGTGACTCCAGACCCAGAGTGGTTGACTCTTAACTGTCCACTCAAGCGTAATTAGAGATGGGCAATAAATGCTGGCACAACTTGCGATGCCCACGTCCACGAACGAATAAAACAAAACTCACAAGTGAGTGATCAGTATCGCAGTCTTCACTGTGAGCGGTGTGGGTGCGAAAAATGCTGGACAGACCATGTCTTCTGGTGATTTTCAGGTCAAGTTGGTGCCAGTGGCCATTTCTTGGATGGCACCATGTTACTATGTGCCTATATTTGTCCTGGAAGATGTTGACAGTGCAAAATCCACAAAGTTCTAGTAGCCGTTGTTCATTTCCGTTCACCTTGGCAACACCACGATGACTGAAGCGTGTATGCCATGGAACTTTGTCTCTTCCATTTAAGTTCCCGAGGAGAAATAACTTTTCTCCATGTGACAGATGGTCCAGGATATCATCTAAAGTGTCATAGAAGCAATTGTTGTCTTTGGCCTTTACATACCAGATAGGCGCATAAGTGCAGACGATGGTGACAAAACTTCCATCTGATGGAAGGCAGAGATAGGAGTCATTCCGAGGTCATGGCAGCCATCTCAGTTACTTCCGTCAATCTGGTGTTGACAGCAAAGCCCACTCCATGCTCAGATTGGTCATCAGCACTTTTGCCATGCCAACAAAGGTATAATTAGCCTCACATATTGATCCAGCGTTGGTTAATCTAGTCTTTCGGAGAACAGCAATGTCGATGTTGAACTTGTGAAGCTCACAATTAATCAATGCCGGCTTACGTAGATTGTCTGTCAACTATAAGTACTCATGCATGCCAGGACACACAGTATTGATGTTTCCAAGCTGGAGAATCTTCACCTTTTGTTTCATGGGTACCTATTTATCGTTTTCTGTCTGGACAGGATTCCCAGTCCTCATGCACCCATAGAGGAGGCTACAGTAGGGGCTGGTTTAGCACAGGGCTAAATAGCTGGCTTTTAAAGCAGACCAAGGCAGGCCAGCAGCACGGTTCAAATCCTGTACCAGCCTCCCCGAACAGGCGCCAGAATGTGGCGACTAGGGGCTTTTCACAGTAACTTCATTTGAAGCTTACTTGTGACAATAAGCGATTTTCATTTCATTTTCATTTCATTTCATCCACACACCAGTTGGTCTACATATCACGTATGGGGGTCAAGGTTCCTCCAAGATTTGCAGCTCAGTCAAGGGCCATTAGGCACCTAGTTACAAAGGAACATAGGAAATTAGAGCAGGAGTAGACTATTTGACCCGTCAAATCTGCTCTGCCACTCAAACAGATCTTCGACTCAATTTTTTCTACAATCCCCATATCCCTTGATGTGATTAGTATCCAGGGATCTATCGATTTTGCAATGATTGAGCTTCCACAGCCCTCTGGGGTAGAAATTTCCAATGGTTCACCACCCTCAGTGAAGAAATTTCTTCTCATCTCAGTCTCAAGTGGCCTCCTCCTGTTGTTAATTGTGTTTCTCTTTATTTGGCTCTGAAGATGGCGGTCAATATGATCACTTTCTTTAATTCTAATTACATTTGCTCTAGAGTCGCCAGGTATCTCTCGATACCGCCACATGGTTCAAACTGAATCCTGATCAAAGACTCGATACACCAGTTAGTTAGTTCAAAGTCAAATGCTGATTTATTTACACACACAGTTAAATATACTCATGCACAAATACTACAGACTAAACTATCACTACTGCTAAAGCCTATACTTAGCTTCGGGCATCCACTCAGTCAGAGGAACAATCGCCATTGTTCGGTTCTGAGGCTGCTGGGGTCGAAGTGGTGAAGGGGATATAGCTAAGGTCATCTATCGGGTAGCGTGCGTTGACCTTGGACTTACTCGTTCTGGTGCAGCTTTTGGGCTGGTCTCTCCTCGGTGAGAGCCGGAGCCAAGAGAACGATTCTCTCTTGGGGGATCCTTCTTATACCCAAAAGGGGCTTCGCGCGCTTTTGGGCGGGCCTTGAACTTGGCCCCAATTAATTGGGCCGTTTCTCAATCGTTCCTGTCGATTTCCTCCAATAAAGGGGTGGGTGCCCTGATGGCTGGGCGTGTCCTAGGTGACCGTTGGCCTGCTTCGTTCTGGTCTCCTCTGGCGCCGGGGTGTCTGCCTTGGTATCGTTTACTTAAATGTTGCTCTTTTGTACCCGGAGATGGCTCATTAGTATGGTAATGGCTTTGCAGTATTGGTCTTGTCTGGGAGCTGTGGCTCCAATCAACAGACAAACCCTGAACCTGCTTGTTTTCTCAGTATTGGCCATTTTCCCTGCAATCTTTGCAAAGTGTCCATTTTGTAATCGGAAAGTGGCCATCCCAGATGGCTACACTCTCTCCTTGTGATCCTCAACGCGAAGCGTGAAGGATCACATTACCGCGTTGTCTTCGTTCTCTGACAAAGCGGGGCACCCATAAGCACTTCACGGACTCTACACTGCCCTATCCTATGAAACGCAATTTTTACCTAAAATCATTTTACTTACATACAGCATTATAAAACTCTACGGGGCGCTATGACATTCAGGCATGCATTACAAAATAAAAACACTGGAACCTCTAACTATCCTCAATAAACTATCTTCATTCAAACAATCAAAAATAATTTACAACATCTTAAATGTACAAATAGCAGCAACACAAGTTTCTCTGGCTTGGCAGTCGAGCACAGAGGTTTACATTTCTTTATTGAAGAAAACACACACAAAAAGAAAACGGATGCACTTTAATTCACTCAAGGGGTTGGGGGGGTTTGGTGAAGTCTGAAAATAGGGGACCTAAATGTGTATACCGGGGTGCGAGAGCGGTAGGCTCTCCTTCGCCATTTTCTGAGTCTAAGTGTCTGCACGACACTGCAGATTATCGCCAGTACGAAGAGTGATTCTACTATGTACGATAGTGAATACCAGGTTATAAACTTGTCACACCAGATCGGGGTGTCGGTAACTGTCTCGGGGTTAACTATCTCGGGGTACAGTGTATGGTAGGGGGGGAATCATTCACGGCCTGTGTGGTAGGGGTCGGGGGGTAGCGTCCGTGCGCAACTGAAGAGATCCCGCTAAGATCCAGGTGTAGAACGTGAAGGTTGTCTTCATCTTTCCGTCTTTCTGTCTTTTTCTTTTTCTTCCTCTGGGGTTCCTGAGGTTCTGGAGTTCTGTGGACACAAGCATAATATCTGTTATTATCTTGCTTAAGATCTCGTATGTCTGTCTGTCTGTCCCTTGTTGCCAATTACCCATTATGATTGGTCACCATCTGTGACTCCCTCATTTAAAAACATTTTTTTTTTAAACCAAATATTTGGGACAAGGCATCCGAGAAAAATACTGACACAGTGCGAGCCGTCTCACAGCCTGTGCGATCTACCGTCCTAGTGTTTGAGGATGTAAATAGCATACGGAAGCAACCTCAGGGTTGCCAAAAACAAACAAAAGAATTTTGAACGTAACGAGCCAAAATGGGGGCCGCGGCGGGTAATAAATGGGTGGAATCCCCAGGTAGGACGGTGATCAGTGCCGTATGTGCTCTACCCGAGCGTAGCTGACCGGAGGGGAATCCTCGGGCAGGGCGGGGACCAGTGCAATTTCTCCACTTCCTGAGCGACCGGCAAGAACGGGTAAGAATGTGGTTGTCGTGGGGGCTGCCTCTCGTGATCGAATCAGGAGAGTAGCTATGAGTGGTGTCTGCCGACAAACTAGTTCCTCTGAACGGTTGTCTGTCGACAAACTAGTTCCTCTAACAGCCATTGAGCGTCAAAGGGTGGTGGCGTGTGGCCATGAAAAACTGTCAAATTCACAAACAACAAACATGCAAATTAAACGAACAAACATACAACAAACATAGATTATCATAGGATTTACAGTGCAGAAGGAGGCCTTTTGGCCCATCGAGTCTGCACCGGCTCTTGGAAAGAGTACCCTACCCAAGGTCAACACCTCCACCCTATCCCCATAACCCAGTAACCCCACCCAACACTAAGGGCAATTTTGGACACTAAGGGCAACGTATCATGGCCAATCCACCTAACCTGCACATCTTTGGACTGTGGGAGGAAATCGGAGCACCCGGAGGAAACCCACGTACACACGGGGAGGATGTGCAGACTCCGCACAGACAGTGACCCAAGCCGGAATCGAACCTGGGACCCTGGAGTTGTGAAGCAATTGTGCTATCCACAATGCTACCGTGCTGCCCCTGGTGCAGGTTCCATCAGAAAGGACACCGTATCTCTCCATCAGTTCCTTTTTTCCCATTATGTGGACACTTCATTGCTCAGTAGCGAACAGAGTCGCAAAGGGATTCGTTTGGTGGGAGTCAGACTCTATGTCATCATCTTCTCCCGGCTGCCATACTCTTGACTGGAGTAGTTTAGCTGAAGCTGCTTGGGGCTTATTGGGGTCCATCTCATCATTCCGGATGAGCCTGAACGAATTGTCTCGGTGCCAGAATCGTGTGTCGATGTTGGAGCTGCTAGGTTGTGATCCGTAATCGTCGGGCGGTGGGTCTGGGTCAGGGGCTTTGATGTATGTGATTTCGAAGGGGTCACTGGAATCATGCTTGGATTCACTGGGAGTGGGGCCTGGGTGCAGGGGTATAATCATAACGTGGTGTGCTGTGGCTGTCGCTATCGCTATCGCTGTCGCTGCTGGTTGAAGGAAGGGAGAGGCGGAGTCGTGCCTCTGGGGGTGGAGTTGAAGATGTGTCTGAGGACGGGCTGGACTGGCTGGGGGAGGGTAGAAATACGTCATCTGTGGGCGGGGCGTGCTCGTCTGCTGCTGCAAGCGAGATGTGATGTGCATGGTTGTTCTGCGAGCAATAAGCCTCAAGCTGGTTTATGTGAAACCATGCAGACTTGCCATTGGGATATGTGATCTTGTATACCGAGGGGCTTACTTTGTCCGAAATGGAGTACGGTCCAGAAAATATGGGGGAAAGGAATGAACTGGGGTTGTATAGGGAAAGCATCACTTGCTGCCCCACTACAAAGTCGGTGGTGTGTACCTTTTTATTGAAACAAGCCTTGCTTTGTTTCCTCCTGGTCCCAAGTCTCACAGCTGCTGTGAATTGGGCTGCCTTTATGTTCTCAATTAACTGCTGTACAGCATTTTCATGCGTGAGGGCGGTGACTGCGGGGCTGGCCAAATCCAGTCCGAATAAATACTCTGTCCCTTTCATGGGGCATCCGGTCATGAGGGTGTGGGGGATGTATCCTGTGGATGTGGATACCGTGTTTCGTAAGAACATCAGTGCAAATGGGAGAACTGAGTCCCAGATGCTGTTGTTCTGTTGCACCATTTTCTTGAGAGTGGCTTTTAGAGTTCTGTTCATCCTCTCTACAATGCTGCTTGACTGGGGATGGTAGGCTATGTGAAACTTTTGCCTGATTCTGAAAATTGTGAGGACATTTTTCATTACTCGTCCTGTAAAATGGGAGCCTTGATCGGACTCTATACTGCGTGGGAGGCCCCATCTTGTAACGATGTGCTGTGTTAGTATTTTAGCTGTTGTTTTGGCCGTATTCGTTCTCGATGGAAAAGCTTCCACCCATTTTGTTAAGGTGTCGATGACCACCAACACATACTTATAACCATTTCTGCAGGGGGGTAGGGGTCCTATGTAATCTATCTGCAAATTCGTCCAGGGGCCATTAACGGGGCGGGTGTGACTAAGCTGAGCCTTTCTTGCACATCTGTCCGGATTGTTCTGGGCACAGATCAAGCAATTTTCAATGTAGTGAGTAACATCGGCTTTTAAATCAGGCCACCAGCAGAGACGTCTGAGGTGGGTTAGGGTGGGTTCAATGCCTTGGTGTCCATGATTGTCATGGAACTGACAAATAATCTGGTTCCTGTCCTGGCTGGGAACTACATAAATGCCTTCTTTCAAAATCACACTGTCGTGTGTGGTGATTACGTTCTTAAACTTGTCATACGGGGCTGGGAAGGTTCCTTTTAAAACTTCCCTGAGTTTTGCATCTTCCTTCTGGGCTTTTGCTAGATCCTGAATGTTGGTCTGTGAGACCTGAACCGTGTGTACTGGGGTGCTCTCGGGGTGGGGGGGGGGGGTGTTCCACAAGTAACCATGTCTGGAACCTGCCTTTGCTCGGGCGTCTGCTTTAACGTTACCAGGGGAGGAAGAACGGTGATGACTATGAACCTTAATTATGCCATATTTCATATCTTTGGTCGACTCTAGGATATGCCGGAGTAATGGGGCTGAGGGTAGGGGCTTTCCGTCTGCGGAAACAAATCCTCTAGTTTCCCACAGGGGTAGGAATTCCGTTAAGTTATTGCAGACATATAAGCTGTCCGAATATATGTCTGCCGGGTTCGGAAACGAGTCAGGGTGGTCTACAATGTATGCTATGGCTGCCAGTTCTGCTGCCTGCAAGCCTAGGTGTCCTGGCAACTTTAGTGAAATCTCATCAAGGGTGCGTCCCTGCGCGTCCTCTACATAAATGCCCAATTCTCTTTCCGTTCAAAACTGTGGAGGAGCCATCCACATAAATTTTCAGGGGTGCGCACGTGTCTGTGGGCTGGGGTCTCTGGGGTGTATTACCTGTTATCCTGGGAGCTGACTTAGGTATAAATGGGCCTGTGTTGTGTTTTGTGGTGGTGATCTCACACTCAAGTGGGGTACCTGCATATTGCAAATTATCGGCTAGGAAAGTGTGGGTCTTGGTTCGTTTAACTGTAATGTCTTGTCCCTGTAAAAGAAGGTGTAGCCAACTGGGTTGGCCACTTCCTGACTTAAAATGGAGGTCCGCAAAGACTACAGGGAAATTCAGCCAACACAGGCAAAAACTAGCAAGTGCAAAAATCCTGTGTATTAGAACTTGCAAAAGTCCAGACAGCACTGAAACTCACAGCCATCTGCATACTAATGAGCGATCCCCGGGTACAATTGAAACATGTAAGGTGAATAAGGCCAAGCCAGACTCCTCGGCGCCAGCAGGAGCCAAGACAAAGGAAGGCCAACGGACACTCAGGGGCCGCCCAGCGATCCGGGAACAACTCCAGTATTGGAGAAATCGATCCAAGTGATCGGAACGTAGTCCAATCACTTGGTACCAAATACCGGATCCGCCCCGAAGGACGGCAAGCCCTTGGGACCCCAAGTTCAAATCGTCCTTCTGGGCAGGGTCACTAAGCAACTTGAATCAACGCTTGAGAGTGAACTGCCTAAGCTGCCGCATCAACCAAGTAAGTCTCCAGTCAACACACGCTATGAGATAGGCGCTCCTAGCTACCAGTCCATATCAGCTTTTGAATCCTGCAGACTCAGATCGAACGAAAGGCCATTTGTTCCCCTGACCTGGTGGGCCAGTTCCGAAGCTAAGTATAGGCCTCATAGTGATAGAGAATAGTCTAGAAAGTAGAGTTTATGCATGCGTAGTGATTTACTGTGTATAATAAATATGTTTTGATTTGAATCTTATTAATTGGTGTGTTGAGTTATTGATCAGTACTTGAACTTGAACCTCGTGGCGGTATCATAAAGATACCTGGCGACTCTAGAGCAAAGGTTATAGAAACAGAGCAAATTCATAAAGACCCAACGGGCAACGAATTAAAAGCCAACCAAAGTTAGCAACATTTACTGGCGACATCCTGACGGGACCCGATTTAGAAATGGCCTAACCACTCTGGGAGAACCCAAAATTTGAATTAAGAATCCAATTGGGAACAGAAAAACCACAAGTGTTCAAGCAGTTCTGATCAATCCTCATAGTTCGGAAGCGTGTTAATGCATGCGTAGCTAACAGGGCTATAAGGTAAAACTGATAGATTTTTGTTGCGAAAAAACTGTCGGGCGTTTGTATTCCGGAAAATAGCGAAAGCCGTACCCGTAATTACAGCACCGCCTTAATACCCCACCGTTCCAAATTTTAAAAGAGCATTCAAATAGAGAAAATGGCAATGAAGGCAATGGAACAGCTTATGAACCCTCACGAATTTGTGGTCGCAGCGACCAGCAGTGGAGTAGGACAGTGTCCTGTTTGGGAAGAAGAGATCAGGAAATATCTCAAAGGGAAAGGATGGCCCCTTTGGAGTGAATTCTGTGATAATGAAGAAACAGGACCCGGGAGTATAGGACATACTTGGTGGGAGAATCTGTCAGAGATCCATAAGAAAAGCTTAGGGAAAGCTCGCAAGCCGATGACAATCGTGTCCTGTCTGGCACAATTGCGAGGCACAGAGGAGGTCGTTCGGACGCTCCACAAAGAGATAGAAGAGAGACATTGAATGAGCAAGGTCGATGCTAGTGAGATCGAGAGAGAGAATATAGATTTAAGAAGGAAGTTGGCAGCAAAGGATGGAAAGGTGGATGATGCCAAAAGGGCACACCAGTTTTGTCTAGCGCATCTGAGCAGCTTCCAAACCCAATGTGAAAAGGCCTATCAGGACACGCAACGTGCAGTCCTGGTAGGAGAAGAGACAGAGAAACAGGTAGTGGCATTGCAAAGGTAGTGCAGTGATTTAAAAACAGCGTTAAGAGCACTCCATGCTGCCACCACGGAGCACAGACAAAGCTCACTAGATCATGCGAAATGCAGGTAATAGATTGCGGAACTGCAGTCTTTGCTTTCAGTGCAAAATGGGTTTCAGAGCACCTTTGGATCCCAATTAGATGAGGAAGACGGCCCTGATTGGCAAAAATTAAACGAAACCGCGCATAGGTATGTTCAGGGAGCATGTGCGCAAGGAAAGCCCCAAAAGAGAAAAGCACCCCAACCCCCCACAGTACAGATAGATCAGGCACCCATGAATCCAGTCACTACCCACTGCACAGTCACATCGGAAGGAAACTCAGAATTTCTTTACACCACCCCCTTAACCGTGACCCAATTACGGGACGTGTGCAAAAGGATCACACCGTTCCTCCACACCTCAGACCCCCACCACTTCTTTGCTAGAGTGAAGCAGCAGGCGACTATGTACGGCCTGGATGAGCATGAGCAAGTGAAGCTCACAGTCTTGAGTTTAGACCCTTCGGCCGTAGCAGCTCTTCCCGACCCACAGAATGTAGGAGGAGGCACCCTTGCAGAGATGCACGCAGCGATCCTAGATGCGATCGGTTACAACAGAGGTGACCCAGTAGAAGGCCTGAATAAGTGCAGGCAGAAAAAGACAGAACACCCCACAGCGTTTGCTGGACGCCTGTGGATCCACTTTACAGCCGTTTTCGGAAACTTTGACCGCGCCCATTTGTCCCCAGACAACATGGCCAAATGGACACGCACCCTTATCTCCCATGCCACAGAGGCAGGACAAAAAGCCTGTACCAATTATGACCCCTCGGAAGAAGCGCACAATGAAAAATGGGTTTTAAAAAGTCTGTCCCGCACCTGGGAGCAATCTGTCCAAAACAAACCCGCAATTAGGAAACCCGAAGAACAGCAGGCAGAGGCGGATATCCACACAGTTAAGACGCACCAGAGCCCCGCATTGGTGAATAAAGGCAGGAACTGCCCCCCACAGAAACCACAGGAGTGTTACAACTGTGGACAATTAGATCGCTTTGCACGAGAGTGCAATGCCCCACAAAAGTCACAGAGAGCCCAGCAGGCAGGCACTCTGAATAAGAATATAGGACAGAGCCTATACATAGTGTGAGCACCCGTTCAGACCAGACGGACCTGAACGGAACGGACTGAGGGTGTTCGGGCTCCCCCAGTTGGGTCTGCGACACCCTTTGGGATAGGTCCGGCCGACCAGTCGTTGCAGCGAAAATACGGGGACAGCCCATTGAATTTCTCTGGGACACAGGAGGGTCCCGCACCACAATTAATTCCTCCACCATGTTCCAAAAAGACACGTGGCCCAATACAGCCACAATCGCCATCAGCAGCTTCACAGGCCACTCACAGCAGGGACACATCACAGCCCCTGTACCCATTCAAATTGTCAATATTATGACAAAACACCCCATAGTTTTGGTCGATCTGGACCACACAGCAGAACACATTTTGGGCATTGACTTCATGAACTCCCACAACCTTTCATTTGATCCAGTAAATCAATGTATCTGGAAAATGACAAAGTCAGCACGAGCCCCCGCAACGCTCACAGTAGGTGAGTATGGAAATAAGAATAGCGCAGTCGGCGATTTTTGGTTTGACCCGACCCCGATTAGCGCAGACAAACAGGTTAGGGCAGTTCTGCAGAAGCACAGGACCGCATTCGCGACCCACAAACACGACTGTGGCCGGATGACTGGTTCCGTTCAAATCACAGGACCTGACCCTAGACCCCAAAAGCAATACGGATTTCCCCAAGAGGCAGAGGAAGAAATCTCAAAAGTTATCGATAGCTTATTAGAGCAGGGCGTACTTAGATCAGTAGCCTCTATTAATAATGCCCCGATTTGGTCAGTGAGAAAGCCCAATGGATCATGGCGACTGACCATCGATTACCGGGAACTCAACAAAGTCACCCCGCAGCATCCCCCACGGTAGCCACAAGTCCCGAGACCATGCACAAACAGGGACTCAACTCACGATATTTTATGGTTTTGGACATCAGTAACGGATTCTGGTCCATTCCATTGGCAAAAACGTGCCAATACAAATTTGCCTTCACTTTTAAAGGTCAGGAGCACACGTGGACATGCCTTCCACAAGGATTCCACAACTCCCCCTCCATTTTCCACCGACAGCTGGCAAATGGATTATCAAAATTTTCTCACCCCGAATGTCTGGTCCAGTATGTGGACGACCTATTACCGCAGACAGACACCAAGGCAGAGCACATCGAGCTCCTGTCCGAACTTCTGGAACTCCTACAGCAAATTGGATACAAAGTAAACCCCAAAAAGGCCCACATTTTGGAAAACAAAGTGATGTATCTGGGTATGATTATCATGCATGGTAAACGCGAGATCGAGCATAAGAGAATTGACTCGATTGTCAAATTGCCCCTTCCCCAGAATGTTTCAGCCCTCCGGTCATTTTTAGGACTGGTTGGCTACTGCCGAAACCATATTGACGGTTTCGCCACCAAAGCAGCACCCCTCTCGGAAGTCCTAAAGAAAGGAGCCCCTTGGGAATGGTTTCCGCAGCACACGGATGCTGTAGATGTTTTAAAGCGCGCCCTCATTGCCGCCCCCGCACTACAGTTTCCAGACCCGCTTTCCCCCTATGCTATAGAGATAGCTAGTACAGACCGCACCCTTTCGGCCGTGCTCCTCCAGGAACAGCACGAACAGTTAAGACCCGTGGCTTACGCCTCCAGAGTTTTAGATCCTGTGGAGCTGACTTAGGTATACTACCAGGCCACTTAGGCGCGCAAGCGGCAGAACTAGCAGCCGTCGTGTACCTTGTGGATCACCCATATTCCTGCCCCAGCCCAGCAGATATATACTCGGACAGCCTCTATGTCTACAACAGCCTTACAGAATTCCTACCCCTATGGAAAGCAAGAGGATTTGTTTCAGCAGACGGAAAACCCCTCCCTCAAGCCCCATTGCTCCGCGATATTTTAGAGAAAGCACAGGACAGGACATTTGGAATTGTTAAAGTTCGAAGTCACCACCGTTCCTCCCCACCTGGAAATGAAAAAGCCGACGCACTGGATATCCAGGCATGGATATTTTTGGACACCCCCCGAAAGCGCACCAGTGAATGCACTTCAGGTCTCACAGACTAATATCGAGGATTTAATGCAGGCCCAGAAGCAAGATAGCAATCTCAGGGAGATTTTGAAAGGAAAATTTCCAGCACCTTACGTTAGATTTTAAAATGCACTAACCACACATGACGGTGTGGTCCTAAAAGACACCCTTTATGTGGTTCCTGAACAGGTCAGGAATCAGCTTATTTGTTTGTTCCATGACAGTCATGGGCATCAGGGAATTGACCCCACTACAGCCCACCTCAGGCAGCTCTGTTGGTGGCCAAGTTTAAAAGAAGACGTAACACACTACATTGAGAATTGCCTTATCTGTGCCCAAAACAATCCGGACAGATACGCAAAGAAAGCTCAACTTAGCCACACCCACCCCGTTAATGGCCCCTGGACTAACTTCCAGATTGATTTTATAGGACCATTGCCCCCTTGCAGGAATGGTCACAAGTACGTGTTAGTTGTTATAGACACGTTTACAAAATGGGTAGAAGCATTCCCATCCAGAACTAACACGGCAAAGACCACAGCCAAGATCTTAACCCACCACATCTTTACGAGATGGGGACTCCCCCACAGCATTGAATCCGACCAAGGTTCCCATTTTACGGGACGTGTCATGAAGAACGTCCTCACGATATTTGGCATTACCCAAAAATTCCACATCGCATACCACCCCCAGTCAAGTGGTATCATGGAGCGAATGAATCGGACCCTAAAAGCAACTCTCAGAAAAATGTTCCAACGAAACAACACCACTTGGGATTCAGTCCTCCCTTTTGCACTAATGTTTTTGAGAAATACTGTTTCGACAGCCACAGGATACACCCCACACACTCTCATGACCGGACGCCCCATGAAAGGCACAGAATTTTTATTTGGCCTTGACTTGACCAGCCCCGAAGTGACCCATCACACACAAGAACACAGTAAAACAGTTAGTCGAAAATGTAAAAACGGCTCAGCTAGCAGCCGCAGTAAGAAAGGTGCTAGAAAGAAACAGAGCAAGGCCTGTTCTGACAAGACAGTGCATGCGACTGAGTTTGAGGTAGGACAGCAGGTCATGCTCTCCATTTACAACCCCAGCACATTCCTGTCACCAAAGTATTCGGGTCCATACTCCATTGCAGACAAAGTAAGCCCCTCCGTCTATAAAATTAAGTACCCAACGGAAAGACTGCGTGGTTCCATATTAACCAGCTTAAGGCATATGGCCCACAGTCTAACCACGCACACCACGTCATGCTCGACGCAGCAGACCACACCCCGCCCACACCCAACGTATCCCTACCCTCCCCCAACACGTCCACCCCACCCACGGACTCGCCCTCGACTCCACCCCTGAACTCTAGATTCCGCCCCGGAACGCCCACAGACAGCAGCAGCAGAGACAGTGACTGTGACTCAGACAATAGCCACAGCACGCCTCCCTACTATCCCCATGCAACCGGCCCCACACCCAGAGAATCTGAACACGATTCGAGTGATCCCTTCCTGATCACATTCCTCAACAAACCCCACCAAAGACCACCGCCCTCTGATGACGACCCCGACTCCATCCCCACAGAATTAGACACAACTTTTTGGCACCGCGACAATTCATACAGGCTCGTCCAGAACGACGAGATGGACCCTAAGTCACACCATGCAGCTTTATCAACCCTCATCCATTCCAGAGTATGGCATCCGGGAGAAGAGGACGACTTTGAGTCTGACTCCCAAAACGAGAACCCCTTTGCGACCCTGTTCGCAACTGATAACTGAGGTGTCCAGATGATGTTTTGAAAGGAACCGCTTGGGAGAAACGGTGTCCTTTCTGATGGAACCTGCAGCATATTGTTCAATGTTGTTTGTTAGTGTTATTGTTAAGTGTTGTTTGTACGCTCGGAAATTCCACGGCCACACGCCATAAGTTTCGGCAGGAACCTGTGAAAACTTGCCAGCACGCTTATCGGCAGAAACCGCCGAGAGCTTGTCAGCCCCCGTTCATAACTGCTCTTCTGGTTCGACGGTAGAACCTTTACAGCAACCCCCCACGATGACTACATTTTTGCCCGATCTTGCCGGTTGCTCAGGCAGTAAAGAAACAGCATTGGTCTCCGCCCCGCCTGAGGACCCCACCTCTGGTCAGCTACACTCGGGTAGAGCACATATGGGCAGCACGGTAGCATTGTGGATAGCACAATTGCTTCACAGCTCCAGGGTCCCAGGTTCGATTCCCGGCTTGGGTCACTGTCTGTGCGGAGTCTGCACGTTCTCCCCGTGTGTGCGTGGGTTTCCTCCGGGTGCTCCGGTTTCCTCCCACACGTCCAAAGATGTGCAGGTTAGGTGGATTGGCCAATGATAAATTGCCCTTAGTGTCTAAAATTGCCCTTAGTGTTGGGTCGGGTTATGGGGATAGGGTGGAGGTGTGGGCTTGGGTAGGGTGCTCTTTCAAAGAGCCGGTGCAGACCCGATGGGCCGAATGGCCTCCTTCTGCACTGTAAATTCTATGATTCTATGATACGGCATTGATCACCATCCTACCCGGGGATTCCTTCCAAATCATACCCGTCGCGGCCCATATGCACCTCATTTCGGCACTCTTGGTTCAAAAAGTTTTGTTTTGTTTTCGGGTAACCCTTAGGTTGCCATCCCTATGCTATTTACATCCTCAAACATTTGGATGGTAAATCGCACAGCCTGCGAGACGGCTCGCACTGTTTCAGTATTTTTTTAAAAAGTTTGTCTTGTCCTGAATATTCGGTTTTTTTTAAAATGAGGGAGTCACACATGGTGACAAATTATAAAGGGAAATTGGCACTACAAGACAGACATGCTAACGCACAAGATATTAACCAAGATAGTAACAGAAACTATGCTTGATCCACAGAATTCCAGAAGCTCCAGGAAGAGAGAAGAAACGGAAATGAAGAGACGAAAAGGAAAGAAGACAACAATGAAGACGACATACGTGTTTTTCATCATTATTGTCATTTGTATCCGGTTCCACGCGAATGCGAACCCCCTGACCCCTACCACACAGGCCGTGAATGATTCCCACCCCTACCATACACTACACCCTTAAATAGTTAACCCCGAGATAGTCACCGACACACCATCATGGTGTGATACGTTCATAACCTGGTATTCACTATCATACGTAATTGAATCCCTTCTGGTATTGGTGATACTCTGCAGCATCGTGCAGACTATCCGCATGAGGAAATGGCGAAGGAGAGCTTACCGCTCTCGCACCCCGGTATACAGAATAAGATCCCTATGTTCGGTTATCACCAGTACCCCAAACCCCTTGATCTACAATAAAGAACATTTGTGTTGCATCTTTTGTAAATAAAGAAATGTGTTTCGTTTACAACGGAAATATTGTACACCTCTGTGCTTGACTGCCAAGCCAGAGGGAAAATGTGAATGCTGCTATTATTTTTGTATTGTTAGGAAGTTAGTATGATTGAATGTCTGAGTGAGTGTAGTCTATGAGAGATAGTTAGAGGTACCGTTTTTTTTTGTCCCTGTTGTGACATAGCGCCACTTAGAATTGTTAGTTAAAACATTTTCATACATAGTTATGGTCAGTGTAGAGGCCATGGAAAGAGTGCTCGCTGGGTCATGAAGAGAAGACAACGCAGTTATGTGATCCTTCATGCTTCGCGTTAGGGATCACAAGGAGGGAATGTAGCCACCTGGGTTGGCCACTTCCCGACTTAAAATGTAGGTCCGCAATGACTACAGGGAAATTCAGCCAACACAGGCAAAAACTAGCAAGTGCAAAAATCCTGTGTATTAGAACTTGCAAAAGCCCAGACAGCACTGAAACGCACAGCCATCTGCATACTAATGAGCGATCCCCAGGTACAATTGAAACATGTAAGGTGAATAAGGCCAAGCCAGACTCCTCGGCGCCAGCAGGAGCCAAGACAAAGGAAGGCCGACAGACACTCAGGGACTGCCCAGCGATCAGGGAACGACTCCAGTATTGGAGAAATCAACCCAAATGATCAGAACGTAGTCCAATCACTTGGTACCAGATACGGGGTCCGCCCCGAAGGGCGGGAAGCCCCTGGGGACTATAGAGTCCCCAAGTTCAAATCGTCCTTCTTGGCAGGGTCACTCAGCAACTCAAATCAACCCTTGAGAGTGAACTGCCTAAGCTCCCGCATCAACCAAGTAAGTCTCCAGTCAACGCACGCTACGAGATAGGCGCTCCTAGCTACCAGTCCATACCAGCTTTTGAATCCTGCAGACTCAGATTCAACAAAAGGCCATTTGTTCCCCTGACCTGGTGGGGCAGTTCCGAAGCTAAGTATAGGCCTTTTAGTGATAGAGAATAGTCTAGAAAGTAGAGTTTATGCATGCGTAGTGATTTACTGTGTATAATAAATGTGTTTTGATTTGAATCTTACTAATTGGTGTGTTCAGTTATTGATCAGTACTTGAACTTGAACCTCGTGGCGGTATCATAAAGATACCTGGCGACTCTAGAGCAAAGGTTATAGAAACAGAGCAAATTCAGTAAAGACCCAATGGGCAACGAATTAAGAGCCAACCAAAGTTAGCAACAAAAGGTCCAACGGGCTGCGTGGATTTGGCTGACTGTGCCATCTTTAAGTCGACTGTCTAATAATAGTTGTGTTGGGGTGTGTTCAGTGAGAATGGTGATGGGGTTGAGTCCTGTAAAATAGGCGAAGTACTGTACTGCCCAAAAAACTGCGAGCAGGTGCCTTTCACAGGCAGAAAATCCTTGCTCGACAGGGTCTAACGCGTGAGGTGTATGCCACGGGGCGTAATTGGTCATGGCGTTCCTGGAGGAGCACGTCCGAAAGGGTTCAGTCAGTGCTTCCAACTTCGATTGTGTACTGGGAAAGTAGATTTGGGACCTCTAATGCGGGGTCTGTGCTGAGGGCATCTTTTTAAAGCATCCACGGCATCCGTGTGCTGTGGAAGCCATTCCCAAGGTGCCTGCTACTTGAGAAGGTCGGATAGGGGCGCTGCTTTTGTGGCGAAACCGTTGATATGGTTTCGGCAGTAGCCAACCAGTCCTAAAAATGACCGGAGGGCTGAGACATTATGGGGAAGGGGCATTTTGATGATCGAGTCAATTCTCTTTTGCTCGATCTCGCGTTTACCATGTGTGATTACTGTACCCAAGTAAATCACTTTTTCCTGCAAAATCTGGGCCTTCTTGGGGATGACTTTACATCCAATTTCTTTTAGGAGTGCTAGGAGTTTGGCGAGAAGTGAAATGTGCTCTCCCTTTGTGTCTGTCTGTAGTAGCAAGTCATCTACATACTGGACCAGACAATCGGGGTGGGAAAATTTTGCTAGTCCATTTGCCAGCTGTCGGTGGAAAATGGAGGGGGAGTTGTGGAAGCCTTGTGAAAGGCACGTCCACATATATTGCTGTCCCTGGAATGTAAAGGCGAATTTGTACTGGCACGCTTTATCCAATGGAATGGACCAAAAGCCGTTGCTAATGTCCAAAACCGAATTTTTTTCCTGTACACAAATCTCCTTGTGATGAAGGCCAATATACTATTTACTTGCTGTGCCTACATGCTAGCTTTCAATGACCATGAACATGGACACCTTGGTCCCTTTGCACACCAACATTCCTAGCTTCTCGCAGTTTAAGAAATACTTTGAAATGCCTTTCTGTTTTTTCAACCAAGTGGATAACTTCCCAACTATTCACATTATATTCCATCTGCCATGTTCTTGCCCATTCACTTAGCCTATCCAAAGTCCCTTAAAGCCTCCTTGCATCCTCTTCACAATGCACGTTCCCGCCTAATTTTGTGCCAGCAGCAAACTTGGAAACATTACATTTGGTCCCCACATACAAATTATTTATACAGATTGTGAACAGCTGTGGTCCAAGAACTGATCCTTGCGGGACCTCACTATTAACAGCCAGCCATCCTGAGAATGAGACATTTTTAATCCTCACCTCTGTTTTCTGTTTATTAACCAATTCCCAATCCATAGCGGTATGTTACTACCAAATACATGTGTTCTAATTTTGTTTATTAACCTCCTGTGTGGGACCTAATTGAAAGCTAACTGAAAATCCTAATACATCACATCTACTAGTTCTCCCTTATCTCTGCTACAAGTAACATCCTCAAAAAACTCCAACAGGTTTGTCAAACATGATTTCCCTCTCATAAATTCACGCTCAACCTGCCCAATCATTTTCCAAGTGTCTAGTTATCACTTCCTTTATAACAGATTCTAATATTTTCCCGACTATTGATATCACATAAACAGGTCTGTAGTTCTCTGCTTTCTCCCCCCCCCCCCCCCGCCCCTCTTAAATAGTGGGGTTACACTTGCTACTTTCCAGTCTTCAGGAACCATTCCAGAATCTTTAGAATTTTGTAAGGTAACCACCTATGCATCCATTATCTCTATAGCCACCTCCTTCTGGAATGCAGCTCATCTGGCCCAGGGGATTTATCACCCTTTATTCCAATTAATTTTGAGTACTAACTCATTACTAATATTCATTTCTTTCAGTTCATCATTTTCACTAGTCCATTGATTGCCTAGTATTCCTGGGAGATTTTCGATATCTTCCTGCATGAAGACAGACTCAAACAGAATTCTCCATTTCAGAGATTAAATGCTGATGCTGGGACTGAATCGCATGCGTTCTATGGCCCCAAAAGTGGCGCCAGTCTTGGAGTGATTCAGGACATCCTAATGGGTTAGCACTGGCGGCATGTGGAACTAGTGCAATTCCAACAAACACTGGCGTGTGATTAGCCGGGGTCGGGGTTGGCACTAGAAAGCCTGACAAGCAGGAGCTGCATATTAGCACTCTACTCCCCACCACCCTCATCCCAGCCAATAAGATGGCACTGGTGGCACTGGAGCATGCCCATCCCATTGATGGGTCAGCTGGAGACAGAGGGTGCCTAGGGGGCTGGCCTGGGGGGGGGGGGGGCGCACACATACAATCAGTGGCACTAAGTTCACAGTGGGCAGTCAGCGGTGTGCGCAGTTGCATGGCTGCCTTGCAGGCTATGGCAGTGATGGTCCATGCCCATCCACCCCAACCCCATGGCCCATCTCCTGGCTGCACCCCCGCTACTCCCCCCGGCCCTGGCAGAAGCCCCTTCGGCCAGCAGCACAACTGACAGCATGCTGTAGCGATGTTGGACACTCTCTCTCCCTCAGCAGCCATGGCACCGATTTCCCCGATTTTCAATACCACAAGTGAACCTCACCATCGGTAATTCCTCCTGGCAGAGGCAGAGCAATGCGGATGCCCAGAAATTGCCGGGTTTGGCCCATTAATGATATGCTAAGGGCATTTACTGTACAATGTGCATGCCCACGCTGGCATGCAGTGTGGAACACATTCCCGCCGCTGTCGAGGCATCGGAGCTAGCCCCGATTTCCGACTAACACGCGATTCTCCGTCCAATCGCGCGTCACGATTCCGGCGTAGCTGGACGGGGAATCATGCTCAAATTTTCTCTGTTCTGTCATGTGAGAATACCTTTAAGAAATGGGTGTTTATCAAATAGCTGCAGTGATGTCAGAGTGTGGGTGGAGCTGGGCTGTCTGTCTGTTTTTATTTTCGTTTTTTGAGCTGGCAGCTACAGTGTGTTTGGTTTCGTTTTCAGAATTGGAGCTGCATCGAGCCAAACAAGGTGTAATTTTGATCTCTCTCTGCATGAAAAGAATGTCTTCAGATCACTTGCTAATTTAAAAGTGATAACTGCCCTCAGTAGAGAATTTAAATCTGCTGTCTTTGTTAAAGAGGGTATTTGTCTTATGGATGTTGCTAGGAAAGATTAAGGGTTACTTTTTGGGGACTGTATTCTTTGGGGGAAGTATTTGAGTTGATTGTTGCTAAGATGGTTACCATATGTTTATAAAATGTTAACTGGATTCATATAATAAACATTGTTTTGTTTTAAAAGTACTTGAGATCTCTGTTGCATCACACCTGTAGAGTGGGCCCTTGTGCTGCCCATAACCAAAATCTATTAAACGTTGTGGGTCAGGTGAACTCCATGATACACTTTGTGGTCCTCCAAACCTTGGCATGTAATAGTTCTCCATTATAAATTCTCATGTCCCTAATATTGGAACCACATTTGTCCTTGGTAATCTTTTCCTTTTCACATACATAAAGACATTTTATGTTACTCGCAAGTTTGCATTCATATTATTTTCTCCCTTAATGAGTTTCTTGGTCATCCTTTTTTGGATTCTGAATTGCTCCCAATCCTCAGGCTCATTTTTTCTGGAAACTTTATCTGCCACTTCCTTTGATTCAATGTAATTTTTAATTTCTTATATTAACAGGGGTTGGCTCACCCTTTCTGTTACATTTTTGTGTCTTGGTGGAATGTATATTTCTTGTCCAACTTGCCCCTCATACCTTCTTAATTTCTCCCGCTCAGATTTAGGACCCCAATTTCAGAGTGAACCACATCAATTTCAAACTCAATGTAAAACTATCATGTCCGCTGTTTCCGAATGGTTCCTTCACATCAAAGTTATTGATTAGCTCTTTCTCATTATATAATAGTAAATTGAAAACATCCTGATCCCAAGTTGGTTCCTCAATGTACTGCTCCAGAAATCCATCTTGTACACATTCCAGGAGTTCATGCTCCATGACATTAGCGTTAATTAGATTTACCCAGTCTCTGTGTAAATATTACTGTATTACCCATTTTACGTGCAGCTCTAATTTCCTGATTTATACCATTCCCAGCATTACCATTACAGTCTGCTGGCCTGTAAACAACTCTCACAAATGTTTGCTGCTCCTTGCTATTTCTTAGCTCCATCCAAACTGATTCTATATCTTCATCCTTCAATCGAAGATCCTCTCTCACTAATTAATGTACTGATCTTGGCCTTTATTAATGGTGATACCACTTTTTTAACCCTCCACCTGTCCTTCCTAAATGATGATATCCCTGAATATTCAGTTCCCAGTCCTGGTCACACCGTAAGCATGTCTCTACAATGGCAATTGAATCACACCCATTTACCTCCATTTGCATCTTCAAACCTATCTTGTTTAAATGCTGCATGCATTCAGATAGATTGTATTTAACTTTGTCTTTTTAGCATTATTCCACATTCTGAACATAGAATCCCTACAATGCAGAAGGAGGTCATTCAGCCCATTGAGTGCACATGATCCCCAAAAGAGCACTCCACCCAAGCCCACTCCCCCGCCTCATCCCTGTAACCTAACCTACATATGTTTGGACACTAAAGGGCAATTTGGCACGGCAAATCCACCTAACCTGCACATCTTTGGACTGTGGGAGGAAACCGGAACACCCGGAGGAAACCCACGCAGACATAGAGAGAATGCGCAATCTCCACACAATCGCCTAAGGCCGGAATTGAACCTGGGTCCTGGCCCGGTGAAGCAACAGTGCTAACTATTGTGCCACCGTGCCGCCCATATTTGGGCATCATATTTAATGTTTGCCTTTGTTTCAACTGCCTTCTAACTTCACTTGCTACCTTTCTACTTCCTGATACCAGTTTTGCTTCCCTCCAATGTGAGCTCCCCCAGACGTTCCCAATGCCCGGCTAATCTAGTATAAACACTCCCCAACAGTACTAGCAAATCACCCTTCAAGGGTGATAGTCCTGGTTCTCCTAAGATACAACCCATCCATGTTGTACATGTCCCACCAGCCCAATATCTCAGACATTTGATGCCCTCCCTCCTTTAGCAATTCTCCGGCCACTTGTTCAATCATTCAATGCTCCTATTCCTACCATGTGGAACTTGGAGTCATCCTAATATAGCCGCTTTTGCGGTTCTGCTTTTTAATTTCTTTCCAAACTCCCTAAACTCTTCTTTCACAACCTGATCCTTCTTCCTACTACGTCATTCTTACCAATGCGGACAACAACGTTTGGCTGTTCACCCTCTCATAGAAGAATGCCCTGCAGTTATTCTGTGACATCCTTGACCCATCACCAAGGAGGCAACATATCACCCTGGAGTCACGTCTATGGTCGCAGAAATGCCTGTCTGTTACCCTAACTAATGAATACTCACCACTATTGACTTTCCACTCTTCTTTCTCTCCTTCTGTTTTATTGAGTCACCCATGGTGCCACGGACATGATTGGTGCTGCTCTCTTCTGAGGAACCATTGCTCCCACCTTACTCCAAAATGGAAATCCGGTTTACAAGCGAGATTGACTAAATGGACTATTGCACTACCTGCCTGGCTGTCTTAGACGTCTGGCATTCACCCATTCCTTCTCGGCCTGTGACATCTTCCTTAATGGGCTATCCAGGTAGTTCTCTGCCTCACGGATGCACCAATCAACCTCTTACGATGCACCAATGTAGGAATCAAATACTGGAGGGTGAAAAAATTAGCAAAAGCAAGGTACACCTTCTTCCCCCTTCACCAAACTCCCTCACTCACCAAACGTCTAGTTTTTCACTCCATTTACATTGCAGTCAAGTTGCCAGGTGCTACCACAAGAGAATAGTATAGGGGCCTTGGTGATACAGGGGCTGTCTACTGGCAGGCAAGACTTAGGTACTTGGCTCCCTCTTCTCAGTAAGCTAGCTAGTGTCAATGGATCTTGCAACTGTGTTTGGCACATCAACTTCTGGTAAACCATTAACACATCCGTTGCCTATAAATTATTCATAAAAAAGATTTGCATTCTGAAACTGTGTTGCATCTTTCCTGTATGTTATGAACTTTCTCCTCTCAGAGTTAAAAAAAAAGTTAATTTGATTTTACCTTCATCATTCCAAGAGTTAATGCATTTTTTAAAATCATTCAAATAATTGCTTTCAACTCAAAACCTGAGTGGCTTACATTTGTCTTTGACCCAGGTCAAAGACACTTATCTGCGCTTATTTTTAAATTGTATCTGTAAAGGATATGGAAAAACAAATTTACGCCTCCCTTTCCCCCGACTCCCTTATCATCAGTTAGTTGGTAGCTTTTTGGAGCAAATAGCAATTAGTTCTTTGGAATTCTGTCCTATGCAATGAGTGCACAGAATCGTGGGAGCCTTAAAATGAAGAACAGGTGCCAACTGTCAAAGGTTCAAACTCCAATGGTAGCAAATTAAATCTCAACCTGGGTAAGCTATATTAATTTCAACCAAACCCATTTTTAGATAAAGATGTTTAAATCCTATCCAGATCTTAATTGTAATTTCAATGTAACAGAACATAAAGGTTTGTACTGCTTTAAAGACCCAGCTGGGTTGACTATACTGCCATCATGTGGATCGCACAGCAAAGGACCTGCAGAGAATAAATGTGACTCAAGCATATGGGAGCCACTTGGTATTCAGCACTTCAAGGCTGTTTTTGTTTTGTTGAAGAATGATTAAGTATTGATTGAAAAATTAAATTAGTTATTGCTAAAACGGTTGGATTAGGAATGACATTGCTTGCAAAAGATTATTCTCAATATAAATTTGAATCATTTTCGAAAATATTAAAACTTTTATTTAAATATGTCTATAATTACATTAAAAGATGAACGTTAACACTTACAAAGGTTTTGAGCCTTTTATTAATTTATTCTCAACTTGGAAAAAAATGTTCGCCTTTTTAGGTAATTCCACTCACTCTACACAATGTCTCAAGTCATAGAGAAAGACAGAGAAGGTGTTCCCAAATCTCTGGTGATCTAAATCTGCATGTCATTATCAGGAACATGGAACTTGTAACTGTGTAAAGGTTTCTTGTCTTCCTGTGGTGAAACAGCACTCAGCATGGACATAATTTGGGTGCTCCATTGTATTGCCCTTGATGAATGAAAATCACTGAAAATCGCTTATTGTCACAAGTAGGCTTCAAATGAAGTTACTGTGAAGAGCCCCTAGTCGCACATTCCGGCACCTGTTCGGGGGGGGGGGGGTTGCCTGTTCGGGGGGGTTAATATGGTTGCTTGTAAAAGGTATGCATTTTCTTACCCTCAGAGTGAATCTCCCAATTTAAATTATCCCAGCGGCAAGTTTTTTGTGCGTTTTAGAAACAGTTATTGATCATCACACACTCGCCCCAAATGTTTAAAATGTGAGGTCTCACTCAGTTGACTCACATACTGTTCAAGGTCAGTTTCTGCGGCAGTATGCTTCCAGTCCGACAAAAGGACAGGCAATGATGGGCTTTGTTCCGGGGAATGAGTGAACTTGTATAAGACACTAGTTGGGCTTCATTTGGAGTATTGCATCCATTTCTGGGTGCATACGTAAGCAGGGCTCTGAAGGCATTCGAGACAGTACAGAGGGGATTCATAAGAATGGTTTCAAGGACAAAGAACTTAGCTATGAGGATAGATTGGAGAGGTTGGGACTATTTTCCTGGGAGAAAAGAAGGCTGAGTGGAGATTTAATAGAGGTATTCAAGATCCTGAGGGTTATGGACACGGTGCAAATAGTGAGAAATTGTTCCCTTTCAAGCGAGCACCAAGAACTAGAAGACACAGATTCAAACAAACTCATAAAAGTGATGTGACGAAAATGCTTTCCACTCAAAGTGTGGTTGGAGTCTGGATTGAGCTTCCTGAGAGTTTGGTTGAGGTAGTTTCTATTGAGATATTCAAAATAAAATTGAATTGCTACCTGAAAAGAAATAATGTGCAAGGTTATGGAGATAAGGTGGGGGAGTGGGACTAGGTAGAACACTCTGTCAGAGAGCCTGTGCAGATTCTATGGGCCAAATGGCCTCCTTCCATAGTGTAACGATACTGTGATTCTTTGACCAACATCTACACAAAGCCTTTATACAGTTGAAGGCAAAACAATATTAAAATTTAGGATTGTCTCAATATCTGTGTGGCAGGCCTGTGGTTTCTTAGATTAGTTTATACTTCAATCAAAGTGAAAATCTTATAAAGCAGCGGATTCTCAGTAAGCGTCATGACTTTCCAGGATGTTGGTTCTCAGGAGAATTCAAAGTTGTTACAGATTGGAAGAATTGTTCTTCCACTTTCAAGATATTGCAATTTATTACCTTGTCTTCTGAAATGACTCACAGCTGGTTTATGATGGAACTCTTTCTCTGCAGAACAGCTTCTTGCTCTTATTTTAAAAGACATTAAAATTATTTCCTCACCATGTGACTTGTACGGGTAGCACAGTGGTTAGCACTGTTGCTTCACGGCGCTAGGGTCCCAGGTTCGCTCCTGGTTTGGGTTACTGTCTGTGCGGAGTCTGCACCTTCTCCCCATGTCTACATGGGTTTCCTCCGGGTACTCCGGTTTCCTACCACAAGTAGCTTCATTGCAGTGTTAATGTAAGCCTACTTGTGACAATAATAACGATTATTATTATTATTACTACAAGTTCAAAGCCTTGTTTTCCAAAAAGCAGCGATCTGTTGATTACATATCCTATGCTAAAAGCAAATTATTGTGGATGCTGGATTCTGAAACAAAAACAGAAAATACTGGACAATCTCAGCAGGTCTGACAGTATCTGTGGAGAGAAAAGAGAGCTAACGTTTGGAATCTGTCTGACTTTTTGTCACATATCCAATGCTGGTATTTGACACCTTGAAGTTTATCCAGTCTCGTTTGGATGGAGGATGATCATAATACAATCGAAGGTTGATAGGATCCATTCACATTTATCTAACATACATCAAGTTTCAATGTTTCTTTTGTCAGTGGTGAAACAGAAAGATGAGCTGACTGGAATGTGATGCTGTTTTATTGGTGTCCATCCTTAAACAAAGAAAAGCATGAATTCCCTGGATGGCTGTAAATGCCCACGTATAATTAGGTATTTGCTTGAAACTCAGGACCGTCTGGAGTAAATCTAACGTTCATATGGTTTACACTGGCCATTTAATAGTCTGTGTTCAAAATTTTAAAGCATTGACAAAAAGTTCATAATAATGTGGAACATGGCACTTTCCCCCAAAAAGCCAAATAAATAAACATAGAAACAGTTACAAGTTCACACATGTGAGTTTATGTATGACTATCTGCAATTTTTGAAATCAAGTCCATACCTGGTCGGCTCCAATGAATTCCTCTTTAAGAAGTTATGTATCAAGTATAAATGCTGTGAGAAGAGGGCGGGACTGTACTGCTTGATAAATGTACCATGTGATGAGACATTGGAAATATAGACCAAGAAATGTGTCAGATCCAAATTCTGTTCTGCCAACAGTCTGTCAATCTTAGCAAGTTTGGTATTTCTAATTCAGGCCTTTTGAAAATACTTTCTCAAATTCAGCGGCCTCAGGCACTCCTTTAAGTGGTCTGCCATCTTACCTTTTGTGGGAATCGACTTGCCTGATATGAGCTCATAGGATAATGTAACTGGAGTTGCAACAATAATTCCTTGTCACCTGAATCATGGGATTCTCTGTAAGCCAACGCCAAAATTGGGAAAGGCGACTGGGTGGAGCATCGGTTTTGACCCCAAAATCGCAGCAGGCGCCGATTGACGGAAAATCGCAATTCTCCATCACCTCAACAGCGGCGCAAATGCGTTCCGCAACGCATGTACATTAGACATGGTTTGCATGTCATTAGCGGGCCTGACCCAGTATTCTCCAGGGCCTCCGCAATGCTCGGCCTCTGATGGTCAGAGTTCCCGGCGGCACTTGTGCTTTTAAAAATCATGAAACTGGCGTGGCAGCTGCTGAGCGAGAGAGAGGGAGTACGGAAAGTGTCCAACATCGCCATAGTTTGCTGATAGTTGTGCTGCTGGCCCGGCTCCTTCTGCCAGGACCAGTGAAGTAGCGGAGGGTGGTCAGGAGGTGGGCTGTGGGGTTGGGGTGGATGGGCACGGAACACCATTGCCACAGCCAGAAAGGCAGCCATGCAGCTGCGCACGCCGCTGACAGCCCACTTTGAACTTAGGGCCATTGGTCGGTTAGGTCCCACCCCCAGGGCACCCCCCTAGGTGCCCTCTGGCCCCAGCCGACCCATGAGCTGTATGGGCCTGCTCCAGCACAACTAGTCAAATTTGTTGGCTGGGATGCGTGTGTGTGAGAGTGTAATGTGTATATGCAGCTGCAGCTTGTCAGCCTCCCAAGTGTCAATCACGGAACCGGCGAATCCTGCATCATTTTTCATTGGAACCGATTGTGTTCCACGTGGCACCGGTGCTAGCCCCTTATTAGTAGCAGAATCGGTCCAGGTATGGCATCAGTTTTTCTGTCATGGAAGTGCATAAATTCTGACGTCAACCCTTCGGGCTGAATTCTCCGCCTCGGGATTCCCTGTTTTGCCAGCAGCCCGGGGGTTTCCCGACGGTGTGAGGCTGCCCCACAATGGGAAACCCCATTGACCAGCCGACGCAAAGGAGAGTTCCGTCCTTAGTCTCAGAAACGGAGAATCCCGCCCATGTCTTTCACATGTATACTTTCTCAGTCTAAGTGTGGAATTAACATTAGATGAGACAAGCTCCACAATAAACTATTTTCCTTGGCAGTAACATGAACATACAGAGCAACTGATATGATCAGATTCACTTGGTTTAATTGGCACAATATATTTTTGTATAGAAATTACACAAAATAAAGAATGCACTTTCCCACATCACTGGGTATCCTTACGAGGCTTTAATAAGTGATCTTATCGTCCAGTGTTTTTCTTTTTCAAGTTCCTTGCTACCAAGCAGGCTATTTCCAGCTCCCCTCAACCCCACTCATTTATTTTCCCACAGGAAGTTGGGTGTTTGGTTTCTGAACTGTCCCATCAGGACTGTAAGGAACACCAAATGGTGCATTTAAAAGAGAGACTGCAGTAATGGCAGGCTGAGCCAGACCCCGCCGACCCCGAAGGGGGCAATCTACAAAATTATGAGGGGCATAGACAGAGTGGATAGTCAGAGGCTTTTCCCCGGGGTAGAGGGGTCAATTACTAGGGGGCATAGGTTTAAGGTGAGAGGGGCAAGGTTTAGAGTAGATGTACGAGGCAAGTTTTTTACGCAGAGGGTAGTGGGTGCCTGGAACCCGCTACCGGAGGAGGTGGTGGAAGCAGGGACGATAGTGACATTTTGTTCCTGTGCTGTACATTTCTAAAAAAAAAAAAAATCCGAGTCCATGGACCTATTGTCACCAAATCGCTCCCTGCTACTGCCCTGACAGTTTTTGAGGATTTTTTAACTGTCTTTTAGCCCCCCGCTTCCCATCCACAGCTCTGGCACCCAGGCTCCATTTGATAATAATTGCACTAATATGCTCCACGTGCCTTCTTCCGGAGAGGGGTGGAGCATCATGGAATGGCAGAGCGTACAGTGTCCAAACCACTAAATAAATTTAAATGCATGCAAATGACTGTTTTGCATGGCCCTGTTTGCGTGGGGCGCAAACCTCGATTTCACCTCCAGGGAAGGACCAGACTATGCCGCAGGAATCGGTGCCAGTCACAAACTCGATTTTCATATCGCATTCGTCGCAAAGTGGAGAATCCAGCCCCTGATTTCAAAATAGCTCAGTGAACATGAAGAGACACCATCAGAGAGGGACAAAGCACTATTTAATCGAAATCTTGTTTTTCTTTTCTCGGTTGGTGAAACTCCTTTTGTGTTCGAGAGGATAAAATTTCCATTTTCTTTCTGCTAGTTGTTATCTGAAGTACAAGTCCCTTTCCTGCAAGTCAGCATGAACCCTGATCAAACTATTTGTTACTTCTATCTCCAAAATGTTGACATTTTGAACTCGAAAAATAACAAAAGAACTGCTTTCTTCAGAAAAGGGAAGTGGAGGCGACAATATGTTGTGATCGGAATGAGTTGTGTAGCCTTCTAAAATAACAAAAGACACAAATAGTATTTGCATAAATGCTGCATTCACCCTACATTGCTATCACTAGAAGTAGCCCGAACACCAGTCACAATGTCGATGGCCATCACAAAAGGAGGTTTTTCTTCACCTGACCATAAGACATAAGAGCAGTAGCAGGCCATTCGGCCCATCGGATCTGCTCAGCCATTCAATGAGGTCATGACTGATCTGAAATGATAATCCTCAACTTCCCGCCTTGTCCCTATAACCCTCGATTCTCTCGCTGATTACAAATCTGTCTATCTCAGCCTTGAACATACTTAACCACCCAGCCTCTAAATGAGCAGAATCTGAGCACCACTTGGAAAGCTGTTTGGATGGCACGGTGGCGTAGTGGTTAGGACAGCTGCCTACGGTGCTGAGGACCCGGGTTCAATCCTGGTCCCAGATCACTGTCCATGTGGAGTTTGCACATTCTCCCCGTGTCTGCGTGGGTTTCACCTCCACAACCCAAAGATGTGCAGGGTAGGTGGATTGGCCATGCTAAATTGTCCTTTAATTGGGAAAAAAAGAATTGAGTACTCTAAAAAATTTTTTTTTTTTTTAAAAGCTGTTGGCACTGATCATTATGTATTTCTGCTCAGAGAGGGTTTCATGGTACAGGGACACTTTCCCAACTATTGCAGAAACGGAAGCTAGGAAATGAAAGTCATAGTTGTTTTTACGTTATTGGCATCTGCAATATAAATGATGCCGCATCTAAGATCTGGCAGCTGGTCAAAGTAAAATTGCTGCTATTTGAATTGGTTGTATTATAAAAGGTCTCTAAGGTTTTCAATATCCTACCTGATTCTGGATTCAAACAATAGTTTACAACTTCAATTCATTATAGATTGCAAGAAGTGATAAATCTCCCTGTAGTTGAACTGAATCCAAGTGTAATAATTTCATTGACATGGCCAGTTACACTGGCGTTCATAATGTACCTAACCCCGAGTTCATTCACCTTTGGAGCTATGCACATTAGAAGTAGGCACATTAAAAAAAACAATCCTGGGAACAATCAGCTTTTGCTTTCTCAAAGAAATAAAAAGGCAAAAGTAGTAAACACCGAAAATCTGATGAATGATCCACATCCCAAATGCTTAACCTGCCTTTGATCTTTACTTTTGTGACTTGTGTAACTCCAACATTTTCTATCTTTATTTTTTTTTACAATGTAGCTTATCATATTATTTTCTGGGTTTGCTTTTAAATATATATAAATACACACATTAATTGCTATTAACGAGAAATTGAGTAACAAATTATGCTAAATTCGCAAATGCAAGTCCTACTTGGACAGTATGATTGTTACACAAATTTTGTGAATGAAACAAATCTGCATCTCAAGACTCAGAATCATTGCTATGCTTAACAAGTATGGAGAATATGGGAAGGGCCACTGTTCCTCCAAATGCATTTCCTACACTAATATATTATGTAAAGCAAGCAAGAGCTTACTGAATTAAATAGAACCTTTTCTTATCATTCTAGCGCACTAAAATAATTATTTTAATACTAGCTACCAGTGCAAAGTACATTTCATGAAAAACATCAAAGAGTGGGCAATACGGCATTAACAGTTTCACTTTTGTATTTTAGTTATGAGTTCATTTTAAAGGAGCATTTTAACGTTGCTTACTTTATGATGAATTAAATCATATTCCATCAGAACACCACACCCTCCCGTCCCATTCTTTTGATGTTTTGAAATATTTGTACCAGTAAGTGTTAGCGGCAGATGGCCTACCTTGGACAGTATGAGTGGGTTGAACACATAGTTAAGCATTCCAGCTTAATGAAAGTATCTCTACTGATGTTGACTCAGCCTTCTCATATCATTAGGCTCAATAACTCTTCAGAGCCAAAGATTTCCCGTGCTGTCATTATTCATTGCTTAAATCAAACTATTCAAAAAATCAAGACGAATGAGAAAAAAATGATAGCACAGGCTAATTCTTAAGAGGGATTGCTAATGTCGAGACTGGCTCTTTAACCTGAATGTGCGACCATTCATTATTTAGATATATTATAAACTGACAAAAGACTTCGGAAACACATATGGGCTTCGCCTGAGAGAGAAATTAAACCTTTCACATCCGTGTTATCTTTTAAAATACTTGTGCAGTGGCATTTTATAGATTCCCAACACACAGTAATACATCAGCCAGAGTTCAAACAGAAACCTGCATATGTCATAGGATTTAGCTCAGTTGACGGGACGGGTGGTTTCTGATGCAGAGCGAGGCCAATAGCACGGGTTCAATTCCTGTACCACCTCAAGTTATGGGCAGCACGGTGGCACAGTGGTTAGCACTACTACCTGACAGTGCCAGGGACCCAGGTTCAATTCCGGCCTTGGGTTACTGTCTGTATGGAATTTGCACATTCTCCCCACGTCTGCGTGGGTTTACTCCGGTTTCCTCCCATAGTCCAAAGATATGCATGTTAGGTGGGTTGGCCATGCTAAATTGCCCATTAGTATCTAGACATGTGCAGGCTAGCTAGGGTTGCGGGGATGGGGCGGGGGATTGGGCCGAGGTAGGGTGCTCCTTCAAAGGGTCAGTGCAGACTCGATGGGCTGAATGGCCTCCCTCTGCACTGATTCTATGATTCTACTGTCCTAAACCCAACCCTAACTTCATTCGCAGGGAAAATACTAATTATTTTCTGGGTAATTTCATAAGTCAGATAGAGTAAGGGAACCCACGGCGACTACACTAGAGTGAGACATAGGCTGAGTGAATAGTTGGGAATTTGGTTCATGTGGGAATTTGTTGCGGGGAATGGGGGCGCGGGTGAGGAAGATGTGCTCGTTTTTCTACCTTTTTTCATCCCTCAGGGGCTGTGGAAGATACAAGTTATTTATTGGAAAAAGAGGGTAACCTAGAGGTAGTGCCAAGAATTTGAGGAGCTAAGGAGGAAAGTCTGCATGTTCAGTCGATTCCAAAGAAAATTGAAGTGTGATACAACAGGAAATAAGGTAAGATATTGATTAATTGGTGAGCATTTTCTTTCTTATCTAAACTAATGAATTTTGTTCTGGGGAAGTATATATTAATTGAAATAATAAGTATGTAAGCACAAGTAGGTCTAGAGGCATTGATTAAAAATGAACTAACACAATAAACTAGTTCCTCAATACACAATAAGGATGGCAGGGCAGGTGATGTATTGCAGCTGTAGCATGTGGGTGCTGGAGGATACCAGTGTGATCCACGGCAACCATATCTGTAGGAAGTGCCTGTGGTTTGAGGATCGCTGGTTCAGGGTTCATGAGCTGGAGACTTCAGACACTGCAATGCATTAGGGAGGGGACATTTTATCTGGACACTTTGTTCTAGAAGCCAATCACACCCCTTAGGCTATGTGCTGTTGATTTGTTCATGATCAGAGGCAAAAGGGCGTGACTCCGAGTGAGGCAGATATGGGTATCCAAAAGATAGAAATGGAGGATCTTCAGCCCTAACAATTGTCCAACAGGTTTGAAGTTCTTGCAGCTATTATGGACAAGAGCAGGGTTGCAATGTGGATGAGTGAACTGGCAAGGCACCGTGATGCAGTGATGCAATTGGGGGAAGGAAATAGATAATTTGGGGTAATAGGGGACACTATCGTCAGGAAGGTAGACGCAATTCTCTGCAGTCAAGAGCATGAGTGCAGAAGGCTGTGATGCCTATGATCAGAGCAACTGCTTGGGGTTGGAGAGGAACTTGCAGTGGGAAGAGGACGATCCAGTTTTTCTGGTCCACATAGACATAGATATGACCAGGAAAGAGGTTCTGCTTAAGAATCATGAGCAGCAAGGGGCTAAATTAAAAAGCAGAACCTCAAAAGGTAATCATTTTTGGATTATTACCTGAGCCACAAGCAAATTGAATAAGATTGGGAAGTTGAATGTGTGGCTTAAAGGATGGTGTGTGATAGAAATTGACTTTTCTAGTCAGTTATAAACCATGAGAGTAAGGGGAGATGATAGAGGTAAAAGGGTTAAATGAGAACTCATTAAGAATAATTAACTATAATCATATTAAGCATTACGTGAGTGTAACAATAGCTGGGAATCCACTAAAGGTTAATCTAGATCATACACTTTAATTTCTGTAATTTCTTAGGTTTCACATTAGCAAGTTGCTTGAGGCCACAAGGTCAGTGACGCCAACTAGCTAAAAGGCCCCATTGTTGTACAGTACGAATAGTCCCATTTCTATAGTAACAGCCAGTCTCGGGTGATAATGCCTCAATGAATACTGTGTTTCTCTAATTAATGTTAGATGCAGGTGTGGATAATTTGGAAAATTGGCAAGCGATGGAATGGGAAATTTGCACCAATATATTTAAATACATATATCTCTTAAATTGATTGGCAGACATTTTGACCAAATTGAGTAAATTATAAATTAGTGAAAGCCAATCAGAAGTAAAAAGAAGGCTAATAATCTCCTGAAGAATCACTTACCGGGATGGAAAAAGTCATCCCGGGATTACCCCATCTATATTTTTGAAACCTATTTCCTTTGCTGCTTGCTTTTGCTAATCGCCATCTTTCTTTTGTTTAAATTACTTAGTTATTTTATCCTGTGCATTATGATTTGAAGAATTACTGTAATTACGATCTGTAATTTAATGAAAACTCAACTACTGTATTCGCTAAAGACAATCAATCTGACTAGCTTGCTGCAGGGCTAGTTGGAAACTTCCTAAATTTTGTATTGAAAATAATTACCAGTGGCACAGCTGACAAATACAATACAAGTGGACTTTGCCAAAAAAAGCACAGACTTGACCTCTGTTATTTGGGAACTGAGAAGGGATAATGGATATCCAGGTTTCCGAATAGACACAGAGATCCATCTGTGTAGAAGAAATGGGTTTTGACTCAAGTGGCACTGGCACCAGTGTTGGGGAAAGGTGGAGCTCGACCATTGGGATGGTCTTCACCTAAACTCTGCTGGGACCAGTGTTCTGGTGAGTTGTGTAACTAGGGCGGAAGAGGTGGCTTTAAACTAAATTGTTGGAGTGACGGGTCACCTGAGGGGAGTTGTGGTAAAATTAAGCGAAAGGCAAGGCAATAAAGCAGGGTAACAACATAGGTAATGATAGCCAGAATGTGGAAGGAAGGATCAGAGCATACAAACATTAGAATATACCAGCAGGTGGGGCCAAAGTTTGCAAAAATAGTCACAAGTCAGAACTAAAGGCTCTGTATCTGAATGCATGCAGCATTTGTAACATAACAGGTTAATTGATAGCTCAAATGGAAATAAATACATGTGACCAATAAATACAGATAACCATTTCAGAGATGTGGTTGCAAAGTGACCATGATTGGGTTCTAATAATTCATGGCGATTTGACATTTTGGAAGGACAAAGAGCTAGGCAAAGGTGATGGGGTAGCTTAGTTAATTAAGGAAACATTAGTGGTGAGGGATGACTTCTTTTTATGAAGATCAAGTTGTAGAATCAGTTGGTATAGAGATAATAGCAAAGATAAGAAGTCACTTGTGTGAATATTGAGAGGCCCTCAAACAGTAGCTACACTGTCAGACAGAGCGCAGAGGAAGAAATAATGGGGGATAGTTGGAGGAGGAATCTTGTAAGTGGTCTAGTTTGAGTGCTATGGTGACGGCAGCATTGCCAATGGCTCTGAGTAGGTATTCAGGGAGCCCGGTGGTGCAGTCCACGGTGAAGATATGGAATCAGTTGAGGAGGCATTTTAGGGTGGAAGGGATGTCGGTGCAAATGCCGCTGTGCGAGAATCATGGGTTTGAGCCGGGGGCGGTGGTTAGTGTACATAGGAGGTGGAGCTAAGTGGGTTGGTCAAGGTGAGGGATCTGTATTTGGAGGAAGGGTTCACCAATCTAGAGGAGTTAAGGGAGAGGGTAGAGCTGCCGAGGGAGAGTGAGTTCAGGTATCTGCAGGTTAGGGACTTTGCGCGAAACATCTGGGGGGGTTCCCTAGGTTGCCCGGATACACCCTACTGGAGCGGCTGCTGCTTCCGGATTTGGAAGGGAGGGAAGAATTGGAGAGAAATACAAGTGGCTGGGGGAGCAGGGAGGCCAGCGGGTAGTGAAGATCAAGGAGAAATGGGAAGCGGAGTTGGGAGGGGAGATCAATTGGGGAGTATGGAGTGAGGCACTGCGTAGGGTGCTGTTTAAGGTGGTGCACAGGATGCATATGACTTGCACGAGAATGAGTGGGTTCTTTTAGGGGGCAGTGCGTGAGTGCGAGAGGTGTTGGCGGGGGCCAGCGAAGCGCGCACACATATTTTGGGGTTGCGAAAAATTGGGAAGATTCCGGTGCTGGAGTGTTCGTGCTCTTAGCCAGGATACTGGAGGAGGTGGAGGACCTGGACCCTTTGGTGGCGATATTTGGGGTTTCAGAGAAATCGCCTCTCTGATTGCACGGACGCGAATTTTGCTGGAGTGGCGGTCGGCATCTCCACAGGGGGTAACGGCTTGGTTTGGTGACCTGTATGACTTCCTGTGGTTAGAGAAGGTAAAGTTGAGTTAAGGGGCTCCTCAGGGGGGTTTGAGGAAAGGTGGGGGATGTTTGTGACCATGTTTGAGGAGCTGTTTGTCGCAGGGGGAGGGTGAAACTGGGGAAAAATCTGTACAGACTGTATAGTTGATTGTTGGGAAGTATGTTCCCCAGGTCGTTTATTCGCTGCAACCTGTTTTGATACATGTTTGTAATAAAATTCCTTTTTTTAAAAAAAATGAACACGTGGAAAGCTAACTAACGAACTATGATACAAACGGTAACGAATGAGTGAATTCTCCTGGAGGTACTTCTAATGCAACTGTCAACTAGTACGACTTACTACCAACTGCCGATCTGTGGAGTCACATGGTGGATTACCATCCCCACCTGCTGGTCAGAGGTCGTTCATCCAACCATAAACATTGCTGTGCATATGCATATCACCACAGGATCAAGCCCGAGATCAGGTCTAATGCCTGTTGTTGTCAGCTTGGATCTATGTCCCTTTTTGTGGGACCATTAATTGGATTCAATTTCGAATTGTTTTTTGGAGCAAGCAAGGAGATAGATGAAGGGCTTGCCCTGCCCACTCTGTGCATTGGCTTTGTAACTCTGAGAAAGAAATAAAATAAAAACAGTAATTTTTTAAAATTTACTACGTTAACATTCCTGCATATCATTCTTCCCAGTCCCTAACAATATTTGCCTCGCCACCATGATGAACAATTACACCACATTTTTATTTCTAAACATACCATTCATTTCACATCAGCATGAAATCTACAATGCCACTCCAATGATGTTCTCCGAACACAATTGAGGAGGAGGAATTGTGTGGGGAAAGCCCAGAACTCCACTGACAGTAGACATTTGCAATCTCAATCTAATTTTGCTAATTAATTTTGACTTCCAGATTTTGCATCCCCAAGCTGTGCAATGGGTGTGATAAAATTCCCTGCCCCAACAGAGTGAAATCTTAGCTTGAATTAAAGGAACAGTGCACAAATGGAAATTATAGATCTTGAGGATGGATGGTGGACAGAGCAAAGGCACACTCCAGGTTTAATGATATCTCAGTAGAATTACTTTTTGCAGGCAGGTGTCAGAGGGACATATAATAATAATAATATAATAATCTTTATTGTCACAAGCAGGCTTACATTGCAATGAAGTTACTGTGAAAAGTTACTGTGAAAAGCCCCTAGTCTCCACATTCCGGCCCCTGTTCGTGTACACAGAGGGGGAATTCAGAATGTCCAAATTGGCTAACAGCACGTCTTTCGGGACTAATGAGAGGAAACCGGAGCACCCGGAGGAAACCCACACAGACACGGGGAGAATGTGCAGATTCCGCACAGACAGTAACCCAGCTGGGAAGCCACAGTGCTAACCACTGTGCTACCGTGCCGCCCCATATGTTTCACTGGCAATGGGAGAAAGAGGTCCGTGGCTCTCACCAGGAAGACACAATTGGAAGTTGTTGTAAAGGTGAGAAGCACCAGCAGCAGCATTGCGCCAAGGTCAAGAATGCAATGTAGGAAACGGTTTAATGATCTAGCCAGGTCTGGAAAAGTGATTGCATTTGCGAATCCAGCCACATCCTGTGCTGTAAGCGTCACCAACCTTGACCTGGCCCACTAGCTCCCACTCCAAACTCTCTACCTTCGGGCGGCGCGGTGGCACAGTGGTTAGCGCTGCTACTTCATAGCGCCAGGGATCCGGGTTCGATTTCAACCTCAGATGACTGTGCAAACTCCACACATGCGTTCTCCCCATGTCGGCGTGGGTTTCCTTCGGGTGGTCTGGTTTCCTCCCACAGTCCAAAGATGTGCAGGTTGAGTGGTTTTGTCTTGTTAAATTGCTTCTTAGGGTGGATATGCAGGAATAGGCTAGGGGTTGGGCTTAGGCAGGGTGGTCTTTGAAGGGTCGGTGCAGACTTGATGGGCCGAATAGCCTCCTTCTGCAGTGTAAGGATTCTATGATTCTATGAACTTGCCACGCATTCTCCAGCATGTCATGTCTCACTCCACGTTCAGCAACACCCAGCCTCACCTTCCTACGCACATCATTGCTTCCCCATCCAGGACAACATGGTGGCACAGTGGTTAGCACTGCTGCCTACGGCACTGAGGACCCGGGTTCGATCCCGGCCCCAGGTCACTGTCTGTGTGGCGTTTGTACATTCTCTCCATGTCTGCGTCAGTTTCAGCCCCACAACTCAAAGCTGTGCAGGGTAGATGGATTGGCCTCGCTAAATTGCCCCTTAATTGGAAAAAAAAAGAATTGGGTACACTAAATTTATAAAAAAAGGAAAGGAAATTACTTCCCCATCCATATACCTCAGCATAAGCATTGCAATGCATCTATTTCAGTCAACCCCAGCATTCACTACATTTATTGGGTCAATTCATCTGACCCTTCCCACCCGGGTTATTCACTCTTCCAACCTCTTCCATTGGGCAGGAGGCACAAAAATCTGAGAGCACGTACTAACAGAATCAGAAACAGCTTCTTCCATGCTGTTACCAAACTGCTGAATGACCGTCTTATGGAGTGAGCTGATCTCTCCATGCATCCTCTCTCCTGAGTAGCACTGCACTCTGTACGCATCACCCGATGTCTATGTCTATGTATTTAGCTTGTGTATTTATCGTATGTCCTCTGTTCTTCACGAATGGGATGACCTGTCTGGACTGTATGCAGAACAATGCTTTTCACCAAAGCTGGGTACACATGACTAATAATTCCAAATCCAATTCCCTCATTTTACTCTCAGTTCTGTTTTTCTAAGCGTGAAACATAGGGGGTAGGCAGAACTGGAGGGAGACCAGTGGCGGCCATAGAGTGAGTGGTCGCAGAGAGGGCAGCTCCGGCTCAAAAGTGTTGACTTGAGGGTTTTTTTACCTGAAAACAGGGGATTTGGACAGGAAAGTGTAGCTGAAGGTGTAGGGGGGGAAATCCCTATGGGAGTGGCATGTCTGCTGGTTATCAGACCCGGCAGAAGAAGGTTAAAGACCTGGCCAAGGACTGGAAGAGATCTGTGCCACAGCAACAATTGGAAAGATGGCGGAGGGGGAAGGGTTGTCGCATTTTGGAAAACCCCAGCTGGAGCAGTTGATGGCAGTTCATCAGAGAGGAGTTCCACCCGCAACGAAAGGAGATACACTAAGATCAATTAAAGGCCATTGGAGGAATGGTAGCAGCTTTGAAAGACTAGATGAAGAGAGTTGCGAAGTGATTGGAGGCATTATGGTCACAGATCCAGGAGATGGAGAAGGTGATGTCTGATCACACTGATCGGGTGGTGGCGTTGAAGTCGGAGGTGGGGCTCCTGGGGACTTTTGCAAATCATTACGTGCAAAGGTAGAGGAGTAGGAGAATAGATCTAGAAGGCAGAAACTGGGTATCGTTGGCTTGCCTGAAGGTGTGGAAGGCACGAGTGCCACGAGATATGTCTCAAGGGTGCTGTGGTGATATGCCTGTAAGCAATATTGTAGATGGCTGGTGGTACAGGCCCACCATACGGTCTCCAAACAGGGATCATGCAACAAGGCACTCAGATGGTGATCGGCAGATGGTTATAAGATGTACACTTATAGGGGCGGCACAGGAGCCAGCACTGTTGCTTCACAGCGCCAGGGTCCCAGGTTCAATTCCCAGCTTGGGTCACTGTCAGTGCAGAGTCTGCACGTTCTCCTCGTGTGTGCGTGGGTTTCCTCCGGGTGCTCCGGTTTCCTCCCACGGTCCAAAGATGTGCAGATTAGGTGGATTGGCCAATTTAAATTGCCATTAATGTCCAAAATGGTTCGGTGGGGTTACTGGGATAGGATGGAGTTGTGGGCTTAAGTAGGGTGCTCTTTCCAAAGGTCGGTTAAGACCCGATGGGCCGAATGGCCTCCTTTTGCACTGTAAATTCTATGATTCTATGATTGTACACGATGACAGTCGTGGACAGGGGTAGTTCCAGGGGAGTACAAAGAAACTCCCTGAAGATTTGCTCTGTAACAGATCGATATCTTACCACGTGTGATTTAATAAAGGTAATGGTTTCGACAAGTCACAAGTCGTTTGGTAGATTCCTTGCTGGACGTTGAACACCAAACACAACATGGTACCAGAGTGCTGAAGAATTGAAGGTATCGACAGCAGTGACAAAGTTAAGAATTCAGCGGAAAGACCGACCTGGTGACCTGCTGCCTGTGGCAACTCAATGCACTAGAAGATGCTGAAGCGCGAGATGGGAGGACTGAAAGGCCCCCACCAGCTTCAGATATCCGGTAATGTAGTTGAAAACCGGTGGCTCTTCAAGCAGCAGTTCAATCTCTATGTTTCGGCCTAATGAAAGGCGAAAAATATTGCTGCTAATCATGGCAGGTCCACAAGCAATTGAACTGCATTTGACAATGAGGAGGACAGCAAGAGATACAACAAACTCATTGAGCACTTTGCTCAGCATTGCTCCCCCAAAAAGAGTGAGACATTCGAGAGATACATGTTCCGTACATGTACCCAGAAGGTAAACAGATGTGTCACAGACTTGAGGCTGAAGGCCCAGTCATGCAACTTCAGTAGCCGGAAATCTTCTCTCATCCCTGGCCAAATTGTCTTTGGCGTAGCTAATGATAGGCTACATGAGAGGATGCTGTGGGAAGACGATTTGTTATTGGAACAAGCAATAAAGATTTGCCTGGTGAGTGAGGTAGCTGCACAGCAAATCAGCACACTCTGCTCGAAAAAGTTTGGCGCCAACTCAGAGGAAGACACCAGCGCCATTAGTGCTGTGTCGCACGTCATGAAGAAACGTGGTCTCAGTGCAGTGTGGAGGGTTCCATCTCTGCTACTCCACTACTGGGCCGATATCTGGGGTTTGAGTATCTGTGTGTGTCTCTCTCCAGCTGGCACTGAAACTTCAGAGGCCAGGGGATGCCGCACTGGGACACCTCCGCGGGAGAGAGCACTGAATCAAGCCTGTCGTTTATCCCTAACCGGAAACCTGAGGCTTATATCACACAGATATCCAGACCCCCACCAATGCCCAGGTGATTCTCGCTCTTGCCGGTGGTACAACACCCACCCGGTTCCTACTTCGCTGGAGTAGCTTTCCCAAGAGAGAGAATAGGACACTGCTGTTTATTACCTAACCAGCAGCCTGTCCTGAGTGAACGGGTTTGAATCGTTCAAGATGACCCTAGATTCTCGACCCCGGAATTAAGGTGAGGAATATCTTAACAATGACTTGGTCAGAGATCGCTGGTGAGAGATTGAAGAATTGAAACGACTCCAATTATCAGCAAATCAAGGTTTATTGCAAAACCCAGGTCAAAATCATCAAACAGAAGAAATTATAATAAAATCTTAAACTCTAACACAAACTAAGTCTATTCAGGAAGTACTATAACGGACACAACGTAAAATCTTATTGTTACACAATTTTAGCAATGACATGGAACACAAATCAAGCCCCTGCCCCAAAGCCTCAACCACTATCAAGGTCAAGGGAGTTTCGCAAGCTGCTGCAGGGTACTTACGGTCACAGGCTGCAGGAGGTCAAGTCGAAGGTGGCGAGGTCAAGCCAACAGACCCTCAATCGAAACACAGCCCCTTTTATATCCGTTTTACCTGGCTTTTTCCTGTGTTCGGCCAGCCCCTTTTGCATTGAATCCATAAGGTTTAAAGTTCCCACTGGTCCTGCCCCCTTTGAGCAGGTCAGACCTGTCAAGATGGGAGTACCTCCCCTAGGTCCGCCTCCAGTCTGCTTTTTGAGATAATGAGGTTGAGCTCTCTTGTGAAGATTTTCAAAGTCTTCCATCTGCTCCGGAGATCGCTGCTATGTTGATGGGATGTTGATTGGATTCTGCTATGGTGGAGGCCAAGTCATTTACATCTGCATGGGGCTATGACCATCCCATTGTCCTGCTTGCAGGCAGGCCCCTTGTGTATTCCCGTGCCCCTTTGTCTGTGTTTTAATCTTATCTAGTTGTCTGGCTCCTTCTTCCTTGTAGCTCCTGGGGGGGGGTTTGTAAATACCTATGCCCCTACTCGGCTCAGCGGACCAAGCCTGCTGGGAAATTTGGTTACGTTCCCTTGGCTGAAAAGTGTCCAGTTTACAGTCTCTGGGTTTTATTTTTGGGCAGTCCAAAAAGGGCCGAATTGCCCGAAAACCTTACAGCAGGCAGCCATCTAAGCGACCGACAGGAGCCACGACCTTGTGCCAAAAATGTGGCACTCAACATGGCCCACGGCAATGTCCGGCCTTTGGAGAAATCTGTTCCAGGTGCGACCGTGTTGGGCATTTTGCAAAACAATGTTTTGCACGTCCGTCAATGGACCATATAAGATCAGTAAATGCAGTTGATGAGATAAATACCGACAAACAGTTCTTCATCTATCTCATTGCAACCAAGATCCAGAAGCGTCTAAACAGAAAATATGAAGACACAATTTCTCAAAAGACTGAAGCTAGTAAGAACTCTCCGGAAACCATCAAAACCAGATGAAAATCGATGGTATTGCTGAATAACTCACTATTACGATGCGACTTTGACAATAAAACGAGAACCAACCTCTTCAGTCGGTCTGCTTTGCACAAGCTGATCGCACAGCTGAAAGTCGCCGATCGGCCAGGGTTGCATGGAACAAAAACGATGAAGACTTTTGGTGCATGCGTACTTGAGCTCGCCGTGGACGACATGAGGTACATGTTACTGTTTTATATTGTAGACATGGACATTGAGTGCATCATAGGAGTGGACTCATGTGAATCCCTGAATTTAGTTGAGCGACTGTGTGGCCCAGAAGACGGCTGGCCAGCTGAATACTACAGATCGCTACAAGATATCCGAGTGTTCACGGTTGTTGAGGATTCAGAAGAAATCCAGGTGGTGGACGACAATCAGACAAAAAGACGGAACAGCCAGCGAGCATTCTGCAATTCTGGTGAACAGTCTTCAAGAACGTCCACGTGCTCAGTGGCATGAGGAGACCGTATTAAAGCATCTACAAGATGTGAACGTTAAATGGACAGAGCATGAGAAGCTGTGGAGCTTCACTTTGGAGTTTAAGTTCGAGCCCAATGAGTATTTCTCAAACAAGGTGATCACGAAAGTATATCAGATAGATTTGCGGCCACTTGAATCATTCCTTGATGAACCAGAAATCACAGGCTGCACAGGATGTAAGATCGACTGGAGGGAGGGCAAAAATGTCACGTTGAAAACAATGAAAACTAAACCGAAGCACAAATTCGAAGCACTCGCAGAACAGTACAAAAACTGTACCAGATAAACTGTTCTTTAACTTCTTCCGTCCTCCTGAAGTTCCACAGCGTGGAATGTTAAGCAAAGGTTCGGCAGCCAAACTCAATGGTGTCTTTGATCTTGGTAGCTACCTCATGAACACATAATTCCGTGTGCAATGTTGTATTTTACAAGTGAAATCATTGCAGATGATGATGAGTCCGATGATGAGTACTACGAATATATGTTTGAAGAATTTGAAGAGGATGCAGAAAGTAATGGCGTGGAAAGTGAGACAGATGAAGACCAGTATGAACTACGCGTAGATCTTTTTTGCAGCAGTAAGGACGTGCTTAATGACAAGGCCCAAGAAGCACTACTCCGGTGGTTTGGAAGGAATGAAGAGATAGTCACAGGGGACGCCCAGGCCGCGCTGGACATTGAGAAGAGCGGAAGCTCCGAGATGGCGCACTCCAAAATATAAACTGAGATCAAAGTTGCTGATAGCGCGCACAATGGAGAGCCCCCGCTCAGGAACGGCAATTTCGGGGCTTTAAGCCCGGTCCCAGGGTCCGCGGAGGCGGCAGAAGAAGGGAGAAGGCACGGAGGGGGCACTGAGAAGACACAGGAGGAAAAAAAGAACAAAGAAAAATGTCGAGGGTGAACAGAAAAACGGCCGAAAAAAAAACAGCTGGAGGTCCGTCGGGGAGTGGAAAGATCACCGCGGGGTCACCAGGAAAAATGGAGGCTGGAGCACCAGGGAAGGCCGCACTGCTTACGGCTGAAGAAATAACCAAGGTGATGGCTGCGGAATTTGAAAAGCAGTTGGCGCAGATTACGAAATGCATGGAGACGGTGAGGAAGGAGATGAGGGAGGTTTTGAGTGTGCTGGTGGAGGAGGCGGTTTCCCCGGGGAGGACGGAGGTGGCGAGCTCAGTGGCGGAGGTGCGAGAGCAAGGGGAGGCGCTGAAGGAAGTGAAGGAGACGTTATTGCAGCACGGTGATCAACTTGCCTCGATGGGGAAAGAGATGCGGAAGGTGATGGATACTAACAAGGATCTGTGAGGAAAAATGGAAGACCTGGAAAATAGATCCAGGCGACAGAACTTTAGGATTGTGGGGCTGCCCGAAGGAATTGAAGGACCGAAGCCGACTGAGTATTTTGCCGCGATGCTGGCAAAACTACTGGGGGAGGGGGAGGACCCCTCCCGATATGAACTGGATCGGGCTCATTGGTTGTGGAGGCCTGTACCAAAGGCGAGTGAGCCGCCAAGGGCAGTGACTCTGTGCTTCCGTAAGTACAGGGTGAAGGAGAAGGTCCTGAGCTGGGCCAAGCAGAAGCGGGTGGTGCAGTGGGCTGGAGCTGGTATATGTGTATACCAGGACTTTACGGTGGAGCTGGCAAGGAGGCGGGCTGCCTTCAACCGGGTGAAGAGGGCACTGTACATTAGCAAAGTGCGGTGCGGCATTGTATATCCAGCGAAGCTGAGGGTGACTTACAAGCTCAGGGACTTTTTTTTTGGAACGGCGGAAGCAGCGGAGGAGTTTGTGAAAGCAGAAGGACTGTGGCAGAACTGACAAACTGAGGAATGGCCATGTGCCGATGTAACCTCATGATTGTATTTTCTTCTTTTCTGTATCACTGCGCGCGGGTGTAGAGATTAAAGGAGTCAAGGTGGTATATATTTGGACGAGGGAAGGGACGGGACTTTCACTCGAAATGAGAGTTCTTTGGGGTATAGGTGGATAGGCGGGGTTTGTGTGCTAAAAGGGGATCTTTGGGCTTTCCTGGGGCCGGGCAAGTGGGAAAGGGACCCGGGCGGGGGCCTCCACGCTGGCCGGTGTGTGCCGGCCAGTGAACGGGAGTGAGGTGGGGGGAGGGGCTGCGGCCATCGGAGCCTGGCAGAACAGGGTCTGAGTGGTCGAGCCGGGGTCGAAAGTTGGGGGGGAAGCAACCGAGGATAGGGGGAGGAGTTTTACAAGAGGCAGTGGACGGGAGGAGCTGGAGGCCTGGGGTGGGGGGGGGGGGGGGGGGGGGAGCTGTGTAAGATTAAGGGTGACTACGGGTAATCCCTGATTTATTTTTGTCATTTGTTTATGTAAACATGCGGGTTGAGGTTTGGGGGTTGGTGGGTAGATGGGATCGTTGTTGTTATTATGGGGACTGACATATCTTGCTGATTATTGTTTATTGTTGATGGATGTAAATGTGGGAGAAAATGTGAAAATGGAGGAGAATTAAAAAAAAATTTTTTTTTTAAGTTGCTGATAGCACGGAGGATCAGCCACTGACCAAGCTAGAAACAGATAACGTCGTCCCAATCTTAGAGAAACATGCTCCAGAGGTACTTGGTGAATCGTTTCAGGTCTCTGAAATGAATCCGGGAGTTGACTCCCTGATCCTCGAGGATACTGAGGATGAATGTGAAGACATTGATGTTGCATACTCCCAGTGGGTTAGAATGGAGGAGTCTGTGCAGGGGGTCGGGGTTGAGGGCGTTGGCAACAGCGCCGCTCCAGATGGCCCCGGGGAAATATTCGGGGAGTCCGGTGGTGGTGGTGACATTGGAGATCTGGAGGTAATGGTGCCAGCACTTTAGGTTGTGGGCGGGGTCAACGGAAATGCTGATTCAAGGGAATCATAGGTTTGAGCCAGGGAAGTGGGATGGGAGTTTTCGGAGATGGGAGGTGAGGGGAGTTAGGGTATGAAAGGATTTGTTTCTGGGGGGCCGGTTTGCGAGGCTGGAGGAACTGGGGGAGAAATATGGGTTGGGGCAGGGGGAGATGTTTAGGTATATGCAGGTCTGAGATTTCACTAGGAAGGAGCTTTCCGGTGCCGCCCAGCCCCCACACAGTTGAAAGAGGTACTGACGACAGGGAGAATAGAGAAGGGGGTGGTGTCGGTGATTTATCGGGCGATTCTGGGGGAAGATAAGGTATTGCTGGAGGGGATTAAGGCGAAGTGGGAGGAAGAGTTGGGGGGGGGGGGGTGGTAGGAGGAGGGGTCATGGTGTTAGGTGCTCCGGAGGGTGAATGCCTCAACTTTGTGCGTGAGGTTGGGGCTGATATAGGGTTTGACGGTGGATTCCGGATTCTTTTTCTTTGGTGTTTTGTATTCAAAATGTTTGGGGTTGTTTGGGGGTGGGTGGGATAAAGGGATTGTTGGCCAGGGGATTGCCATTGTATTTGTTATTGGCGATTATTTGTTGGTGGGTGTAAATTTGTTGAAAATGTGAAAAAGGAGAATGAAAATATGGTTTGAAAAAATTGATGACGCTTATGATGATAGCAACTCTGATGTTGAACAGATTGATGACTCTGAGAGTGAAACAGTGGAGGAGCTGATGACTATCTCACAATGCAGTTTCCTGGGTAGCATCACCAGTCACACCCTACTAATTTGAGTACATACTCATTATTCTGCCTGATACCCCATAACCAATTCCTTGTTCAACCAAAAGGTACTTCCAATTCCAGGTGCTCTCATTTTGTCCAGAATAACAGATTCCAATAACTTCCTCAGAACGGAGTTCAAACTCTAATTTCTAAAATAGGGGAGAAGGATTAATAAACGTCACCATAGTCCCAGATGACCATAGGCTGTTTTCCCCTTTGAGGGGGAGAGCTGACTGGTGGTGATTTCACCTGAGGATCACCGCACCTCAGGTGAAGGGCAAGGTTGCGAAGGCGGGGCCTTCATGAATACCTCAGCCGGTACGGGAATTGACTTGGTGCTGCTGGCCTTGCTCTGTATCATGAACCAACTGTTTGCCAACTGAGCTAAACCGGCCTCCTGCGTTGTGTTGGGCGCTCTGGATCCGTGGAACACATACAGGTCACCAACACTTGAAATAGTGCAACACTATTTTATTGAGTCATTAACAGTTTAACATACTCTCACTGTGGGTTAACACGATACTAGCTTTAAGTCCACACAGTTCACAAATTAAGTCTCTGAGGTGGGCGCCGAATTCTGGTTGACCGCCTCAATGGTGGCTGAGGAGCGGGCTGGACTGCGTCAGAGTGAGGAGGATGTAGAGTGACAGGGATCTCTGCATAGTCCATGGCAGGGTTAGCAGAAGGGCGAGACGACAGTGGAGGATCACGTAGCGAGCGTGGAACGAGACGAAGGGCGCATCGATTGCGGCGCAGAATGGATCCATCCGGTAGACGAACCAGGAACAAGCGGGGGGGCCACCTGCCGAAGGACAACAGTGGTTGCAGACCAGCCACCATCCGGAAGATGGATGCGGACGTTGTCACCTGGAGCCAGAGCAGGGAGATCAGCTGCACGGGTGTCATGAGCCGCCTTGTGCTGTGCACGAGACAGCTGCATCCGTCGAAGGACCGGAACGTGGTCGAGGTCTGGGACATGAATGGATGGCACCGTCGTCCTCAGGGCACGACCCATGAGCAATTGGGCTGGCGACAGGCCAGTGGACAGTGGGGCGGAGCGATAGGCCAGCAGGACGAGGTAGAAATCGGACCCAGCATCGGCAGCCTTGCAGAGGAGCCATTTGACTATATGGACTCCCTTCTCTGCTTTGCCATTGGATTAGGGGTACAGGGGACTGGATGTCACATGGGCAAAATTGTACCGCCTGGCAAAGTTGGATCATTCCTGGCTTGTGAAGCAGGGGCCATTGTTCGACATAACCGTGAGTGGGATGCCGTGTCAAGCAAAGGTGTCCTTACAGGCACGGATGACTGCAGACGATGTGACATCGTGCAACTTTATCACCTCTGGGTAATTTGAAAAGTAGTCCATGATCAGGACATAGTCTCTACCCAGCGCGTGGAACAGCTCGATGCCCACCTTGGTCCAAGATGACGTGACCAACTCATGGGGCTGCAGGGTCTCACGTGGTTGGGCCGGCTGGAAGCGCTGACAAGTGGGGCAGTTGAGCACTGTGTTGGCTATGTCCTCATTAATGCCGGGCCAGTACACTGCCTCTCGGGCCCGTCGGCAGCACTTTTCCACGCCAAGATGGCCCTCGTGTAGCTGTTCCAGGAAGAGCTGGCGCATGCTATGCGGGATGACAATGCGGTTCAGTTTCAGAAGAACCCCGTCTACTACCGCCAGATCATCTCTGACATTATAGAATTGAGGGCATTGACCCTTGAGCCACCCGTCCGTTAGGTGGCGCATGACACGCTGTAGCAAGGGGTCAGCCGCCGTCTCGCGGCGAATTTGGACGAGGCATTCATCCGTGGCAGGTAGATTGGAGGCCGCGAATGCCACAGGGGCGTCAACCTGGCAGAGGAATCCCGCTGGGTCACATGGAGTGTTGACTGCCCTGGAGAGAGCATCAGCAATGATGAGGTCTTTGCCTGGGGTGTATACCAGCTGGAAGTCATATTTCCGGAGCTTGAGAAGAATACGCTGGAGGCGAGGCGTCATGTCATTCAAGTCTTTCTGTATTATATTGACCAGCGGGCGATGGTCAGTCTCGACGGTGAATTGAGGAAGTCCGTACACATAATCGTGAAACTTAACCACACCGGTCAGAAGGCCCAGGCACTCCTTTTCTATCTGCGCGTAGCGCTGCTCCATGGGGGTCATGGTGCGTGACGCATATGCAATGGGGGCCCATGATGAGGCCTCATCGCGTTGCAGGAGCACTGCCCCAATGCCGGATTGGCTGGCATCAGTCGAAATTTTGGTCTCTTTTGCTGGATCATAGAAAACTAAGACCGGGGCCATGGTGAGTTTGGTTTTGAGTTCTCTCCATTCGCGCTCGTGGGCAGGGAGCCATTGGAAGGCTGTCGTCTTCCTGACCAGGTTCCTGAGAGCCGTGGTATGATAGGCGAGGTGAGGGATGAACTTCCCTAAAAGGTTGACCATGCCCAGAAATCGGAGGACCGCCTACTTGTCCTCTGGCGTTTTCATGGCTGTGATAGTAGCCACCTTGTCAGCATCCGGCCGCACACCCAACTGGGAGATGTGGTCCCCGAGGAACTTGAGTTCCGTCTGACCAAAAGAGCATTTGGCCCTGTTGAGGCGGAGGCCATGCTCATGTATACGTTTGAATATGCGCTGGAGGCGACTGACATGCTCCTGCGGGGTGGTGGACCAAATGATGTCATCAACATAGACGCGAACACCTTCAATGCCTTGCATCATTTGTTCCATAATCCTATGGAACACTTCTGAAGCAGATATGATCCCAAACGGCATCCTGTTGTAACAATATCTGCCAAAGGGGGTATTAAATGTACACAGTTTCCTGCTGGATTTGTCGAGCTGGATTTGCCAAAATCCTTTTGAGGCGTCGAGTTTGGTGAAGAGCTTGGCGCGAGCCATCTCGCATGTGATCTCTTCGCACTTGGGAATTGGATAATGCTCCCTCATGATATTGCGATTTAGATCCTTGGGATCAATGCAAATTCTCAAATCGCCGGAAGGCTTTTTTACACACACCATGGAACTGACCAAGTCGGTTGGTTCCGTGACTCTGAAAATCACTCCTTGGTCCTGCAGCTGCTGCTTGAGGCGGTCCTTAAGGGGTGCTGGGACTCTGCGAGGTGCATGCACCACAGGCATGGCGTCCTGTTTGAGTAGGATTTTTAAAGTATATGGGAGCGTGCCCATGCCTTCGAAGACATCGTGGTGCTGGTTGATGATGGCGTTGAGTTGCGCCCTGAAGTCGGTGTCCTGAAAGGGAGACGTGTCAGCAGGAGAGAGAGAGTGAACTCTCTGAACTAGGTTCAACAGCTTGCATGCCTGCATGCCAAGCAGGGAGGCTTTCGAGGAGCCCACGATTTCAAAAGGAAGGATGGCCTTGCGTGACCTGTGCGTCACTTCAAGTTGGCACGAGCCGCTGGCACCAATGGCTATGCCATTGTAATCCAATAGCTGGCAGGCTGATGGAAGGATGGCTGGTTTGACACGAAGGCTTTGGAAGTCAGACCGCGCAATGAGATTGGTGGAGGGACCAGTGTCCAGGCGGAATCGTATTTGGGACCGGTTGACCGTCAGGGTGGCACACCACTCATCGTCTGGATCGATGCTGTATACCGACAGCGACTGGTGTCTTTGCTTTGGGGACTCCCTGTTTTTTGTCACGATACCGACTCGAAAAGGCGCCTTCGGGTCCTCGGTGTCACTGCTGTGTGGGAGGTCCGCATCGGACTCGATGACCGTGGGTTGAATTGCCCGGACATTCCTGCGAGGTTGGCTGAAGCAATATGAATTGGCAGGCTGAGCTGCTCGGCAGAAGGCAGCATAGTGGTCAAGTCTGCCACATCTTAGGCATTGTCAAGATTTGGTAGGGCATTGCCGTTTTAAATGGGCGGAGCCACAGCTGCCGCACGTTGTATTGCAGCACGTTCGCTGCGCCACCGCGCATGCGCGGTGTGGTCGTGCGTGGTGCGCGCCTGCGCATTACGTTCTTCGACGTCGCTGTCCCCTCGTTTGGTGCGCACAAGCGCGGGAGTCTGCGAAAAGCGCGCGAAATGGCCGCTCTCATCCAGGCTGAGGCCCTGGAGTTGCTCAATTGCTTGGACACGTACCACCTCGCGGGGACCTTTCCGCGCTGTTTCAGCCGCTTGGATGTGGGAATACCGACTCGTGGCATTTTCGTGTAGGACACAGGTCTCAATGGCGGTCGCTAAGGTGAGCTGCTTTACTTTGAGGAGCTGCTGTCGTAGGGGGTCCGACTGAATACCGAAAACGATCTGGTCGCGTATCATGGAGTCGGAGGTGGGCCCGTAGCTGCAAGACTGCGCAAGGATGTGGAGGTGGGTGAAAAAGGACTGGAAAGGTTCATCCTTACCCTGCAAACGCTGTTGGAACATGTAGCGCTCAAAACTTTCATTCACCTCTACGCTGCAGTGAGTGTCAAACTTGAGGAGGACCGTCTTGAACTTTGTTTTATCGTCATCATCCGCAAAGGTGAGAGAATTGAAAATGTGGATGGCATAGTCCCTGGCCGTGGATAGGAGGGGAGCAATCTTCCTGGTATCCGAGGCGTCCTCCCTGTCTGTGGCCTCAAGGAAGAGCTGGAAGCGCTGTTTGAATATCTTCCAGTTGGCCTCGAGGTTGCCGGCGATGCGGAACGGCGGCGGCGGGCAGATGTTGTCCATGTTGCAGGATGACGGAATGCTGGCGGAAGGTAGATCACTTGCAGGTAGGTCTAAGAAGTGCTAATATCCCTCAACTCCTGGTATCATGTTGTGTTGGATGCTCTGGATCCATGGAACACATATAGGTCACCAACACTTGAAATAGTGCAACACTATTTTATTGAGTCATTAACAGTTTAACATACTCTCACTGTGGGTTAACATCATACTAGCTTTAACTAAAGACCTTTGCCTTGTCCTAACCAGTCGATGCACTCAGCACATGGTGAATGTCTGTGCTGCAGGCTGTGAGCTCTGTCCTACTAGGAAGCTGCAGTTCGAATGAGCGGGAACTCTGATGCCCCCTGTCTTTATAGTGCGTGTGCTCTAACTGGTGATTGGCTGCGGTGTTGTGTGTGTTGATTGGTCCCACTGTGTGTCCATCAGTGTGTGTGTCTGCACCATGATATACTGGTGTATATTATGACATCCTGGAGAGGAAGAGAGGGGGGAAGCGGGGAGAGGGAGAAAGAGAGAGAGAGAGAGAAAGAGAATTGGATGCGATATCCATGAAACCTGTCTCCATTATGTCTCACACAACTTAGTGAATACAATACAGTTCAATCATGATTTGTGGACACATACAATACTTCAGTTTTATGGTACTGTTGACAGTCAGACAACCTCACACGATCCCACAGCATGGTACAACAATATCAAATTTATAGCAAGTGGTCCATGTCCTTCATTCCCCACATGGAGAGTTTGGGAACTCATGAGTCTAACGGGGTGGACACAGACACGCAGAAAAAAAGGATAAGGTAACAAAACTGGAATGCATGCTCATGCGCTATTCTTTGACACATGAACTATATAAATTCAGAGCAAAAGGCTGGGTCCAACTTAACAGTTTCCTGCTTACTGCCTGGTAAGTGCAGCTTCAACAACACTCAAGTAGCTCGACATCATCTGGGACAAAGCAGTCCGCTTGATTGGTACCCGTTGCACATTCACTCCCTCCACCGCCGATGCACAGTAGCAGCTGTGTGCACTATCTACACGATATGCCACAGGAACTCAACAAGGTTCTTTAGGCAGCACCTTCCAAACACACGATCACTATCAACTTGATGAACAGGGCAGCAGATATCTGGGAATACCAGCACCTGGAGATTCTTTTCGAAGTCATTCAACATCCTGACTTGAAAAGATATCGCCGATCCTTCACTGTCGCTGGATCAAAATCCTGAAACTTCCTCCCAAACAGCATTGTGTGTACACCTACTGCTCAGGGACTGCAGCAGTTCAAGAAGGTAGCTCACCACCTTCTTAAGAGCAACAGGGATGGGCAATAAATGCTGGCCGAGTCAGCGAAGCCCAAATCCCATGAATTAATTTTTTAAAAAGCTTCATTGCCCATAAGACAAAAAAGACCTCCTCACCCCTCGCCTCCACCACCACCCCCCACACACCCCAACCTGGATGCTGGCATGGAGAGATTTTAGAATTTACAGTGCAGAAGGAGGCCATTCGGCCAATCGAGTCTGCACCGGCCCTTGGAAAGAGCACCCCATTTAAGCCCACACTTCCAACCTATCCCCGTAACCCAGTAACCCCACCTAACTTTTTTGGACACTAAGGGCAATTTAGCATGGCCAATCCACCTAACCTGCACATCTTTGGACTGCAAGAGGAAACCGGAGCACCCGAAGGAAACCCACGCAGACACGGGGAGGACGTGCAGACTCCGCACAGACAGTGACCCAAGCCGGGAATCGAACCTGGGACCCTGGAGCTGTGAAGCACCTGTGCTAACCACTGTGCTACCGTGCTGATCATTAAACAGCATTTACTCTCACATACACATGAAAAATGCTACCTGAAACCTGCCAAGGCCTACAAAATTGTTTAGCAAAGCAAAATGAGACAGAATGGGAGAAATTTAAAAAATAAGGGTTGGCCCGGTGTGTATTTGGGAGATCATGTAATATATATTATCAATGTAGGAATAAACCTTCCATCAATCTGTTGACCACAGCAGTATTTTCATGAGTGTTTTGTATTGCAAAAAGAAACTGTATTTTTAAGGTTAACTTTAAAAAACCTTGAATTGATTTCAAAAGATTGAAACAAAATAGATTCTAATGGTCACACAACTTCTCTTGTGGATTCAACCAGCACCACCCAATGTGGACCGGACAATGTTTATCTCAAGAGGATTCACAAAGGACTTTTGAAATTCAATGAGTGTTTCAAAAGAGCAAATAGAAAAGTCATCAACTTGATGGCTTTCCTTCAAACCCAAACACACTACTTGATGAGGCACTCAAAGGTGTAAATAGCCTTGGCCTTTTTAAACATGGAAAATGGTAAAACAGAATTCAAAACTGCAATGGAATTACTATTTGCCTTATTTGGAATGTGACTTTACATTTTGAGACAGTAGCCATCTTGGTTTACATGCAATAGGCATAGGGCAGGGCAAGCTATCCATGATGTACCGTCAATTACTACGAGACGAGAATGGTGAAACAATCGAGGCTTTATTGCACAAGATGTTGTGCCTCCTGCAGCTGGAAGCAGCGCAGGAGAGCACACACTTTTATACAGCGCCTGCTGGGAGGAGCCAGCAGGCTGGGATTTTCTGTGGTACCTGTAATACAGGGGCAGTACCGTAATACATGCAATGTGTTACTCGTGGTGTTTACCACATTCACCCCCTGTTTAAAAAAATTCTGGTGGGGGTGAAGAAAACATTACAGATTGAGTCTGTCGGGGGCTCTGACCCTCCGCTGCGATCGCCTCAGCCCTGGTGGTGTTGTGGGCGCCGATCTGGTCACCTGCGACTCCGGGAGCGTGTTGTCCTCTGCTTCATCACCCCTTAGTGGATCCAGTGAGGGGCCGGATCCTGCTGGGGTAGGGGCTGCGGTGAGGTTCGCTGGTGGGAGGGTGGGTGACACAGAGGTGAACGAGGCAATCGGGGGGGGGGGCGGTATCAGGTCGGGGGTTGTGGGTGGGGACCCAGCGGGTGCCAGGTTCCGGAGGGAGACTGTGTCCTGTTGCCCGTCGGGGTGTGCCACGTAGGCGTACTGTGGGTTTGCATGGAGGAGGTGGACTTTTTCAACCAAGGGATCCGATTTATGGCTCCGCACATGCTTCCGGAGGAGGACGGGTCCAGGAACTGTCAGCCTTGTTGGGAGCGAGACCCCAGAGGTGGATTTCCTAGGGAAGGCAAACACACGTTCGTGAGGGGTCTCATTAATAGCGGTGCACAGGAGCGACCGGATGGAGCGGAGCGCGTCGGGGCGGACCTCCTGCCAGTGGGAGACTGGGAGACTTCTAGACCGAAGGGCCAGAGGACGGCCTTCCAGACCGTCCCGTTCTTCCTCTACACCTGCCCGTTTCCCCCGGGGTTGTAGCTGGTCGTCCTGCTCGAAGCGATGCCCTTGCTGAGCAGGAACTGACGCAGCTCATCACTCATGAAGGAGGATCCCCGATCGCTGTGGATGTAGGTGGGGAAACCGAACAGGGTGAAGATGTTGTGCAGTGCCTTGATGACCGTGGCAGAAGTCATGTTGGGGCATGGGATGGCGAAAGGGAACCGGGAGTACTCATCAATTATGTTGAGGAAGTACACGTTGCGGTCGGTGGAGGGGAGGGGCCCTTTGAAGTCCATGCTGAGGCACTTAAAGGGGCGGGAGGCCTTCACCAGATGCGCTCTATCTGACCGGTAGAAGTGCGGCTTGCACTCTGCGCAGACTTGGCAGTCTCTGGTTACAGTCCTGACCTCCTTCATGGAGTAGGGCAGGTTGCGGGCCTTGATAAAATGGAAGAACCGGGTGACCCCCGGGTGGCAGAGGTAATTGTGGAGAGCGCGGAGTCGGTCCGCTTGTGCGCTGGCACATGTACCACGGGACAGGGCATCTGGGAGCTCGTTGAGCTTCCCCGGGCGATACAAGATCTCATAGTTATAGGTGGAGAGCTCGATCCTCCACATCAAGATCTTGGCATTTTTGATCTGCGTATTGCCCGCTGCATATTGTTAAACATGAAGGCAACCGACCGTTGGTCAGTGAGGAGAGTGAATCTCCTGCCGGCCAGGTAATGCCGCCAATGTCGCACAGCTTCCACAATGGCTTGGGCCTCATTTTCGACAGAGGAGTGCCGAATTTCGGAGGCATGGAGGGTGCGGGAAAAGAAGGCCACGGGCCTGCCTGCCTGGTTGAGGGTGGCGGCCAGAGCTACGTGTGATGCATCGCTCTCCACCTGAAAGGGGAGGGTCTCGTCGACTGCATACATCGTGGCCTTGGCGATGTCCGCCTTGATGTGGTTGAAGGCCTGGCGGGCCTCAGCCGTCAAGGAAAAACTGTGGACTTGATGAGTGGGCCTTGTCCACATAATTAGGGACCCACTGGGCGTAATATGAGAAAAACCCCAGGCATCGTTTCAGGGCCTTGGGGCAGTGGGGGAAGAGGGAATTCCAGGAGGGGGCGCATGCAGTCGAGGTCGGGCTCTAGGACTCAATTTTCCACTACGTAGCCAAGGATGGCTAAGCGGTTGGTGCAGAACACGCATTTCTCCTTATTGTAGGTGAGGTTAAGGAGTTTGGCGGTATGGAGGAATTTTGGAGGTTTGCGTCATGGTCCTGCTGGTTATGGCCGTAGATGGTGACATTATCTAGGTATGGGAAGGTGGCCCGCAGCCCGTACTGGTCAACCATTTGGTCCATCTCTCGCTGGAAGACCGAGACCACATTGGTGTCGCTGAAGGGAACTCTAAGGAAGTGATAGAGGGGGCCATCTGCTTCGAACGCAGTGTACTGGCGGTCCTCCGGGTGGATGGGGAGCTGGTGGTAGGCGGACTTCAAGTCTACAGTGGAGAAGACTCGATAATGCGCAATCTGATTGACCATGTCAGATATGCGGGGGAGGGGGTAAGCGTCAAGCTGCGTGTACCGGTTGATGGTCTGACTGTAGTCAATGACCATCCTGTGCTTCTCCCCAGTCTTCACTACCACGATTTGAGCTCTCCAGGGGCTGTTGCTGGCCTCAATGATCCCCTCCCGCAGGAGCTGTTGGACCTCCGACCTGATGAAGGTCTTGTCCTGGGCACTGTACCATTTGCTCCTAGTGGCTCAGGCTTACAGTCCGGGGTGAGGTTTGCAAAATGTGAAGGTGGATCGACCTTAAGGGTCGTGAGGCCGCAGACGGTGAGGGGGGGGGCAGGGGTCCCCCGAATTTCAAAGTAAGGCTTTGGAGGTGGCATTGAAAATCAAGACCTAGTAACAGGGCAGCACAGAGATGGGGGAGGACGTAGAGCCTGAAGTTCCTGTACTCTACTGAACGGAGAGGGTCTCGACGCAGTGCCCCCGGATTTGCACGGAATGGGATCCGGAGGCCAGGGAGATTTTCTGGGTGATGGGGAGTACCGGGAGGGAGCAGCACCTTACCGTAGCAGGGTGGATGAAACTCTCTGTGCTCCCGGAGTCAAAGAGGCAGGTCGTCTCGTGCCCGTTGATCTTCACTGTCGTCGTAGCGGTCGCGAGGTTGCGGGGCCGAGACTGATCCAGGGTGATAGAGGCGAGCTGCGGAAGAGGTTGGGAGGTCCCAGGCTGATCAGCGGTGGCAGAGGTATCAGCGGGCAGCGAACGGTCAGACGAGCAGGGGTCCTGAGGTGCGGTCCAAAATGGCGCCAAAGATGGCGGTGCCCACGGGGCGCACATGGCGGGTGGCATCAAAGATGGCGGCACCCACGGGCCGCACGTGGCCTGTGTTGGAGAAGATGGCGGCGCCCCTGGATCGCACGTGGGGGGTGTAGCAATGTCGGGCCTGGAAACAGCGGCGACTGACCGGGCCTGGCAAACAGAAACAAAATGGCCCTTCTTCACGCACCCATTGCAGGTCGTACTCTGCGCCGGGCAGCGCTGCCTGGGGTGTTTGCTCTGGCCACAATCCGGGATTGGCTGGCTGCCGCGTGGCGCAGGCTTGCGGTGAGCTCGAGTCAGAAGCTGGTGGGGCCCACAATGCCCACGAGGGTGCCACGCGGTCGGAGGTGTAGGCCTCCAGATTACGGGAGGCCACTTCTAGGGAATTAGCAAGCTGCACAGTCCCTGCAAGATCGAGCGTACCCCCTTCCAATAGTCGCTGGCGAACATACGTAGACTTAATGCCCGTGACATAAGCGTCTCTGATTAATAGTTCGGTGTGTTGGACTGCCGAAGCTGCCTGACAGTCACAGTTCCTACCGAGAATCTGTAGAGCCCACAAGAAATCATCCAGAGTCTCCCCTGGGAGTTGCCGTCTCGTGGCCAGGAGGTGCCTGGCGTACACTTGGTTCACCGGTTTAACGTAATGTCCCTTTAGTAGCGTCATCGCTTCGGTGTAGGTGGGCGCATCCCGGATGAGGGGAAAAACGTGAATAGAGGACTTGGAGCTTCTGCGGGTCCGAGAGTTCTTCAGTGGCTGCTCTGAGGTAGGCCTTCAAAGCAGGCTAGCCAGTGGTCGAAGGTGGACATGGCATTGGCTGCGTGAGGGCTCATCTCCAGGCAATCACGCTCTTTTAAAATCTTGTGCAAAAAATTGATGTACCATCAATTACCACGAGACGTGAATGGTGAAACAATCGAGGCTTTATTGCACAAGATGTTGTGCCTCCTGCAGCTGGAACCAGAATGGGAGCAGCGCAGGAGAGCATACACTATTATACACCGCCTGCTGGGAGGAGCCAGCAGGCTGGGATTTACTGTGGTACCTGTAATACAGGGGCAGTACCATAATACATGCAATGTGTTACCAGTGGTGTTTACCACAATCCACAACAGAGATTCGCCTTGCATCAGCTTCAGTGCAGCAGAAGAAAAACTGCTTGCAACAGGGACAGAGAAAGGCATCCAGAAACATACGTTTTTGCTGTAGTACCGGAATAGTCAAAAGTGCCATGCATGCGGAACAGAAGGAGCTTTCCCTCCTCCCTGCAAATTGATTCTATCTACAAAGCTCAGCTGTTAACGTAATCCCTGGCAATTCAAGAGCGGAAGCCATTGCGGCCATGGAGACAATCCTACGATTTCAAAACTTTCACTTCAGACAATGCAACATCTTGACTTCAAAACTATCAGGCATGCACCGAACAATACACGATAAACTGGGTTCATGTTTTGTAAGTATTGATTTTGATCTTCAACAGTAATTAATCTTTGTATGTGTGATAGTAATTTTATCTAGTAAGTAACTTCCAGAGCAATCGGGTGAAATAAGCTAATCTTTTCCTTACAAGTAGAAAGGCTTTGCTGTTAAGTTATTCAACTTGAATTTCTCACCCCAAGAGTAAGAAATATACACACCAACACACATTATCTCAGGCGACTTGGGTTCACCTCAAATAATCCATGTCAATCGTATACGGATGATTAGTTATTTTCCCACATTTTTCTCTCAAAATATCCTTCACCATTTTGTGTTATGAAAACATCTCTTCTCTTTGGAGGGGGAGAATATACTGTTCATTGGCCACATGCCTGCAAGAAGAAAGTCTTGTACTTACATTGTGCTTTTTATGGTCACCAGATGGTACAAAGTGCTTTAAAGCCAATCAATAAGGGGGTGGGAGGGGGTATTTAACGTCTATGACACCGGTTAAGGCAATCAGCACCTCTTAAAGGGGAATAAAAACATAAAATGGTCCAGCAGAATCTGTGGCGAGGGAAACAAAGTTAAGGTTTTGAGTCCTTATGGCCATTCCACAGAACTCTTAAAGGGGAGTTGCACTGCACTGCCAGAGAAACAGAAAAGCTTCTGCTCCTTTTCCCTTTCTGGCAGCAGTGCCTTCTTTCATGTAGTTTGGGCATTTTCAAAGTCGGGGGCGCGACCCACCTATGGGTCGCGGGTGGGTGTCGGGAGGGTCACGGAGCCGTCCGTCGCGGCACTCCCGATTGCGCACATTCACGTGCAACAGCTGCAGCAGCCGACTCTTAACAATGTGGCTGCTGCGGCCTTCAAAAAGGCTGGGTGCACATTAAAAAAAATGCGGCCGCACTGCGCATGCGTGCCTGCTCCTCGAATTTTGCGCATGCGCATCGATGAGCAGGCACGCATGCGCAGTGTGGCCACATTTTTTTTATATGCTCGCAGCCTTTTTGAAGGCCTCAGCAGCCACATTGTTAAAAGCCGGCTGCAAAAAGTTCGGGCAGGATGATGTGATTGGTTGCTTTCTGAACTTTGATGCTGATGAAGTGGAAGTCTCTTACTCCAAGAATGGTCAGGATCTAGGTGTCGCATTAAGACAGTCTCGCTGACAGAGCCTTATTTCCGCATGTGCTGTGCCACAATTGTGCTGTGGAGCTTAACTGTGGACAGATGGAGACTCCATATTTTCTGACAACGGAAGGCTTAACCTTCATCCAACAGGTTCCATTGGAGGAGCGTGTACGAGGGCCAAAGGGACCCAAAACCATTTCCTCCATTTTGTCAGCAGCAAACAAGGTCAGAGAAAATGGTGGGGTGCGAAGGTCGGCAGGCATGGGTCGCAAAGGTCGGCCGGGTTGGGTCGCGAAGGTCAGCCGGGTTGGGTCCTGAAGGTTGGCTGGTTGGTAAAAATGGGTCCATGGAAAAAAAGTTTGAAAAACACTGATGTAGATAACTTAAATATTACTGCATTTTCTGCAATGACGATTTTGAAATGTCTGTAATGTTCCTTTTATTGTATTGAAGCACCTTAGAGTGCAGCATAATGTATGTAGAAAACTTGAATATTATTGCACTCTTTGTGATGGCCAGTTTCAAATGTTTTGTCATGTTCTTTCAGATATTTTTTGAATAATGTATATTTCAGCAAAAAGAAAGTCTCTCTGGTGTCTTTCTTGCCATTCCCCAGCACAAGCCACTCCTGGACAGCACGGTAGCACAGTGCTTAGCACTGTAGCTTCACAGCTCAAGGTTCCAAGGTTCGATTCCCGGCTTGGGTCACTGTTTGTGCAGAGTCTGCACTGATGCACGATCAATGACCACTAAAGCGAGGTTGTAGTCCAACTGAAGGCTTTAATAAGCTAGATGTTTCCCCCAGCAGCTCAGGTACAGAATGAGGGCTGCTGGGGCGGCACGTGTTCTTATACCCCGTCTATGACGGCGGAGCTATCATACACTCTAACCAATAGCAAGCATACAGTTTCCACCAATGGTGCTTTAGCCTATCAGGTACCGTAATACCTATAATACCACATTCACCCCCATTAAAAAAGTCCGGTGGGGGTGGTGGCCAGAAACTACAAAACATAACAACATGGTTTAATTAATTATGGAGGTACCGTAATACCTCCGTACAGTGGTTAGTAACTATTTACAAGTCTGGTAGCTATGTACATTTGATGGTTTATATTTACAGATTACAGTTAAAATGAAGCAATCAGTCGATCGGAGGCCCTGGTCGTCCTCTGTGATCGTTGGAGCTTCGGTGGTGACTCCAGTGGAGGCTCGGGCGTCTGTAACTCCGGGAGTGTGGCTTTGATCTCCATGGCAGCTTTGTCACCCCTAGACGGCGCCGGTGGGGAAAACGGCTGACCTGGGGAGGGAGCGCCTGCGGGGGGCATCGCTGGGTGGGGGGGGGCCTAGTCGGGGGCGGCGGAAGGACCGATCCTCCTGTAAGGTGCTGCGGTGGAGGGGAGGGTGGGACTGGTGGCTGGAATGTGCGTGGGGTTCCGGCGGGTGCCAGGTCCCGTGGGGAGACCATATCTTGTCGGCCGTCGGGGTACGCCTCATAGGCATACTGGGGGTTAGCATGGAGCAGGTGGACCCTCTCGACCAACGGGTCCGACTTGTGCGCCCGCACTTGTTTTTGGAGCAGGATGGGTCCGGGAGCTGCCAGCCAGTTCGGGAGCGAGGTCCCAGAGGAGGACTTCCTAGGGAAGACAAGGAGACGTTCGTGAGGTGTCTGATTGGTGGTCGTACAAAGCAGTGTCCGGATGGAGTGGAGGGATTCCGGGAGGACTTCTTGACAGCGGGAGACTGGGAGGTTCCTGGACCGTAGGGCCAGTAGGACGGTCTTCCAGACTGTTCCGTTCTCCCTCTCTACCTGTACGTTACCCTGGGGGTTGTAACTGGTCACCCTGCTCGAGGCGATGCCCTTGCTGAGCAGGAATTGACGCAGTTCGTCGCCCATAAAGGAGGACCCCCTATCACTGTGTATGTAAGCGGGGAACCCGAACAGTGCAAAGATGCTTTGGAGGGCCTTGATGACGGTGGTTGCGGTCATGTCGGGGCAGGGGATGGCGAATGGGAACCGGGAGTACTCGTCAATCACGTTCAGGAAGTACGTGTTGCGGTCGGTGGAGGGGAGGGGGCCTTTGAAGTCCATGCTGAGGCGTTCAAAGGGACGGGAAGCCTTTTTCAGGTGTGCTTTCTCTGGCCGGTAGAAGTGCGGTTTGCACTCTGCACGGATTTGGCAGTCCCTGGTGGCTGTCCTGCCCTCCTCGATGGAGTGGGGCAGGTTGCGGGTCTTAATGAAGTGGAAAAAACGAGTGACCCCCGGGTGGCAGAGGTCCTCGTGGAGGGCTCGGAGGTGGGCCACTTGTGCGGTGGCACGTGCCGAGGGTCAGGGACGATACAAGATCTCGTAGTTGTAGATGGAGAGTTCTATCCTCCACCGCAAGATCTTGTCGTTTTTAACCTTGCCCCGCTGTGCATTATCGAACATGAACGCCACCGACCGTTGGTCAGTGAGGAGAGTGAATCTCCTGCTGGCCAGGTAGTGCCTGCAATGTCGCACAGCTTCTACTATGGCCTGGGCCTCTTTTTCGACTGAGGAGTGGCGGATTTTGGAAGCATGGAGGGTACGGGAGAAGAAGGCCACGGGTCTGCCCGCTTGGTTGAGGGTGGCCGCCAGAGCTACATCGGACGCATCGCTCTCGACCTGGAAAGGGAGGGACTTGTCGATGGCGTGCATCGTGGCCTTTGCAATGTCTGCTTTGATGCGGCTGAAGGCCTGGCGGGCCTCTATCGACAGGGGAAAAACTGTGGATTGGATCAGGGGGCGGGCCTTGTCCGCGTAGTTGGGGACCCACTGAGTGTAGTAACTGAAAAACCCGAGGCAGCGTTTCAGGGCCTCGGAGCAGTGAGGGAGGGGGAACTCCATAAGGGGGCGCATACATTCAGGGTCGGGGCCTATAACTCCATTTCGCACTACGTAGCCGAGAATGGCTAGACGGTCGGTGCTAAACACGCATTTATCCTTGTTGTATGTAAGGTTAAGGATTTTAGCGGTCTGGAGAAATTTTCAGAGGTTGGTGTCGTGGTCCTGCTGATCGTGGCCGCAGATGGTGACATTATCGAGATACAGAAATGTTGCCCGTAAACCCTTTCGGTCAACCATTCGGTCCATCTCGCGCTGGAAGACCGAGACCCCGTTGGTGACACCGAAGGGAACCCTTAAGAAGTGATAAAGCCGCCCATCTGCCTCAAAGGCAGTGTATTTGCGGTCACTAGTGCGGATGGGGAGCTGGTGGTAGGCGGACTTGAGATCCACCGTGGAGAAAACCTTATAATGTGCGATCCTGTTTACCAGGTCGGATATGCGGGGGAGAGGGTACGCGTCCAGCTGTTGATGGTCTGACTGTAGTCGATGACCATCCTATGCTTCTCCCCAGTCTTTACCACCACTACATGAGCTCTCCAGGGGCTGTTACTGGCTTCAATGACCCCTCCCCTCAGTAGCCTTTGGACCTCTGACCTAATAAAGATCCGGTCCTGGGCACTGTAGCATCTGCTCCTGGTGGCGACGGGTTTGCAATCCGGGGTGAGGTTCGCAAACAGGGAAGGCGGGTCGACCTTAAGGGTCGCGAGGCCGCAGACAGTAAGGGGGGGTATAGGGCCGCCGAATTGGAAGGTCAGACTTTGAAGGTTATACTGGAAGTCTAAACCCAGGAGTGTAGCCGCGCAGAGGTGGGGAAGGATGTAGAGACGGAAATTTTTGAACTCCCTTCCCTGGACTGTGAGGGTTGCTACACAAAACCCCTTTATCTCCACTGAGTGTGAACTGGAGGCCAGTGAGATTTTTTGATTAACGGGGTGGATGAGGAGAGAACTGCGCCTTACCGTGTCGGGGTGTATAAAGCTCTCCGTGCTCCCAGAGTCGATTAGGCAGGACGTCTCGTGCCCGTTGAAGAATACGGTCGTCGTAGCGGTTGAGAGTGTTCGAGGCCGAGACTGATCCAGAGTCACCGAGGCCAATCGCAGCAGTTGAGAGTTCTGTTCAGGCAGGACTGAAACAGTCCAACTAGGGAAGGGGCGGTACTGGACCTGGTATTTGGGAATGAGCCCGGCCAGGTGGTAGATGTTTCAGTAGGGGAGCATTTCGGTAACAGTGACCACAATTCAGTAAGTTTTAAAGTACTGGTGGACAAGGATAAGAGTGGTCCGAGGATGAATGTGCTAAATTGGGGGAAGGCTAATTATAACAATATTAGGCGGGAACTGAAGAACATAGATTGGGGGCGGATGTTTGAGGGCAAATCAACATCTGACATGTGGGAGGCTTTCAAGTGTCAGTTGAAAGGAATACAGGACAGGCATGTTCCTGTGAGGAAGAAAGATAAATACGGCAATTTTCGGGAACCTTGGATGACGAGTGATATTGTAGGCCTTGTCAAAAAGAAAAAGGAGGCATTTGTCAGGGCTAAAAGGCTGGGAACAGACGAAGCCTGTGTGGCATATAAGGAAAGTAGGAAGGAACTTAAGCAAGGAGTCAGGAGGGCTAGAAGGGGTCATGAAAAGTCATTGGCAAATAGGGTTAAGGAAAATCCCAAGGCTTTTTACACGTACATAAAAAGCAAGAGGGTAGCCAGGGAAAGGGTTGGCCCACTGAAGGATAGGCAAGGGAATCTATGTGTGGAGCCAGAGGAAATGGGCGAGGTACTAAATGAATACTTTGCATCAGTATTCACCAAAGAGAAGGAATTGGTAGATGTTGAGTCTGGAGAAGGGGGTATAGATAGCCTGGGTCACATTGTGATCCAAAAAGACGAGGTGTTGGGTGTCTTAAAAAATATTAAGGTAGATAAGTCCCCAGGGCCTGATGGGATCTACCCCAGAATACTGAAGGAGGCTGGAGAGGAAATTGCTGAGGCCTTGACAGAAATCTTTGGATCCTCGCTGTCTTCAGGGGATGTTCCGGAGGACTGGAGAATAGCCAATGTTGTTCCGCTGTTTAAGAAGGGTAGCAAGGATAATCCCGGGAACTACAGGCCGGTGAGCCTTACTTCAGTGGTAGGGAAATTACTGGAGAGAATTCTTCGAGACAGGATCTACTCCCATTTGGAAGCAAATGGACGTATTAGTGAGAGGCAGCACGGTTTTGTGAAGGGGAGGTCGTGTCTCACTAACTTGATAGAGTTTTTCGAGGAGGTCACTAAGATGATTGATGCAGGTAGGGCAGTAGATGTTGTCTATATGGACTTCAGTAAGGCCTTTGACAAGGTCCCTCATGGTAGACTAGTACAAAAGGTGAAGTCACACGGGATCAGGGGTGAAATGGCAAGGTGGATACAGAACTGGCTAGGCCATAGAAGGCAGAGGGTAGCAATGGAGGGATGCTTTTCTAATTGGAGGGCTGTGACCAGTGGTGTTCCACAGGGATCAGTGTTGGGACCTTTGCTGTTTGTAGTATATATAAATGATTTGGAGGAAAATGTAACTGGTCTGATTAGTAAGTTTGCAGACGACACAAAGGTTGGTGGAATTGCGGATAGCGATGAGGACTGTCTGAGGATACAGCAGGATTTAGATTGTCTGGAGACTTGGGCGGAGAGATGGCAGATGGAGTTTAATCCGGACAAATGTGAGGTAATGCATTTTGGAAGGGCTAATGCAGGTAGGGAATATACAGTGAATGGTAGAACCCTCAAGAGTATTGAAAGTCAAAGAGATCTAGGAGTACAGGTCCACAGGTCATTGAAAGGGGCAACACAGGTGGAGAAGGTAGTCAAGAAGGCATACGGCATGCTTGCCTTCATTGGCCGGGGCATTGAGTATAAGAATTGGCAAGTCATGTTGCAGCTGTACAGAACCTTAGTTAGGCCACACTTGGAGTATAGTGTTCAATTCTGGTCGCCACACTACCAGAAGGATGTGGAGGCTTTAGAGAGGGTGCAGAAGAGATTTACCAGGATGTTGCCTGGTATGGAGGGCATAAGCTATGAGGAGCGATTGAATCAACTCGGTTTGTTTTCACTGGAACGAAGGAGGTTGAGGGGCGACCTGATAGAGGTATACAAAATTATGAGGGGCATAGACAGAGTGGATAGTCAGAGGCTTTTCCCCAGGGTAGAGGGGTCAATTACTAGGGGGCATAGGTTTAAGGTGAGAGGGGCAAGTTTTAGAGTAGATGTACGAGGCAAGTTTTTTACGCAGAGGGTAGTGGGTACCTGGAACACGCTACCGGAGGAGGTAGTGGAAGCAGGGACGATAGGGACATTTAAGGGGCATCTTGACAAATATATGAATAGGATGGGAATAGAAGGATACGGACCCAGGAAGTGTAGAAGATTGTAGTTTAGTCGGGCAGTATGGTCGGCACGGGCTTGGAGGGCCGAAGGGCCTGTTCCTATGCTGTACATTTCTTTGTTCTTTGTTCTTTGTAGTGTGTGGTCAGCCGAGCTAGGGTCCTGGGGGTTCATCCAAGATGGCGTCTTCCATTGGTCGCACATGGCTGGGGGTGCACAAAATGGTGGCGCCCATCTCTCCAACGTGGCGTCCGCTGAACAAGATGGCGGCGCCCAGGGTCCGCATGTGGCCCTGGGATAAGGAGGTGGCGGTGTCCGCTGGCCGCACGATGCCCGTGGAGACGTCTGTGACAGACGGTCCACACTCGCCGCTGGAGACCGCGGCCACCGCTCGGGCCTGGCATACCCCCACGAAATGACCCTTTTTGCCGCATCCCTTGCAGGTGGATGCGCGGGCCGGGCAGCGCTGGCGGGCGTGCTTGGCCTGCCCGCAAAAGTAGCAGCGGGGCCCCTCGGGGTTGCCAGGCCACCTTGCAGCGCAGACCTGTGGGGGAATGGGGGAAGTCTCGAGGTCGGCCACGGAGGGGTTCCACGCTGCCCAGGGGGCTGTCGCGCGGTCGGGGACGTAAGCGCGGGCGTACCTGGAGGCCACATCCAGGGAGCCTGTAAGGGCCCGTGCCTCCCTGAGACCCAGGGTGTCCTTTTCTAACAGGCGCTGGCGGATTTGTGACGATAGCATACCTGCCACGAAAGAGTCCCGGACTAAGAGTTCTGTGTGTTTGCTCGCCGAAACTTGCGGGCAGCCGCAGCTTCTGCCCAACACCAGGAGTGCACGGTAGAATTCCTCCAGCGATTCCCCAGGGGTTTGTCGCCTTGTTGCAAGCAGGTGCCGGGCGTAGACCTGGTTTACCAGGCGAATATAGTGTCCTTTTAGCAGCTCTATTGCTGCATCAAAGTCTACCGCTTCCTCGATGAGGGTATAAATCTCCGGGCTCACCCTTGAGTGCAGGACGCACAGTTTCTGCTCTCCCGTAGGTGCGTTTTCGGCCGTCTCGAGATACCCTTTAAAGCACGCCAGCCAGTGCTTAAAGATTGCCGCTGAGTTCGCCGCGTGGGGGCTAAGTTGCAGACACTCCGGCTTGATTCGGAGCTTCTTCTTAAAAAACTAGCTTATTAAATTGATGCATGATTAATGGCCACTAAAGCGAGGTTGTCGTCCAACTGAAGGCTTTAATAAGCTAGATGTTTCCCCCAGCAGCTCAGGTACAGAATGAGGGCTGCTGGGGCGGCACGGGTTCTTATACCCCGCCTATCAGGGCGGAGCTATCATACACTCTAACCAATAGCAAGCATACAGTTTCCACCAATGGTGCTTTAGCCTATCAGGTACCGTAATACCTATAATACCACATGCACGTTCTCCCAGTGTCCGCGTGGGTTTCCTCCGGGTGCTCCGGTTTCCTCTCTCAGTCCAAAGATATGCTGGTTAGGTGGATTGGCTATGCTAAATTGACCTTAGCATCCAAAAAAGGTTAGGTGGGGTTTCTGGATAGGGTGGAGGTGTGGGCTCAAATAGGGTGCTCTTTCCAGACTCGATGGGCCGAATGGCCTGCTTCTGCACTGTAAATTCTATGATACTGTGGCTTCAGTCAAATTGCCTGACACAGCGCACAAAAAAAGTGCAAGATCCACAAATTATTCCTCTGTCTGGATAAAGTGAACTTTCCAGATTGGTGAATCACCGGAAAAAATGTCCAGAAGTTAACCAGCAGCCTGAAATGATAAACCAGCAGCTAAAGTTCAAGCCCAAGATGATCCCTTTAAATGCTGATTGGCAAAATAATTCTCAGCATGTGCTACGGAGACCAGTGCATTCAATTCCAGCTAGAAATGTGCATGTTCTCCCTGATCGCTAAACGCGTTAGGCCAAAATTCTAGGCCGAATGTTTTACCACTGGAAAGCGCGGGCTTTTTCCCATGCTAGGGAAGGAAGGGGGTGGGACAGGGGAGGAAGGGCGGTGCTGGAGAGGAGCGCACACCGATTGCCAGGAGGAGGAGGGGTTTCTCACACTGAGGGGTCGATGGAGTGGCGGGAGAGGCCGGGGTCAGCAGGAGTCAGCTGACTTAGGGGAGTGCCATGGGGGGAGCAATACAGCTAGAGGGGGACCTATCTGGGGCGGGGGGGGGGGGGGGACTGGGTTGCTGCTGCATTGACCAAAGGGGAGCTGGTGTTCAGAGAGAGAGTCGGGGCGGGGGTCCGCCGCCTGGGGGAATGGAGGGTGCGGGGGCGTGGGCACGTGGCTGGCCTAGAAAGGGAGATGGCCAGTCGGCGGAGGGAGGGGGGGGGTGCGGGGGCGGGAAGCCCCGTGATCCGGCTGATAACTTGGAATGTGAGAGGCCTGAACGGGCCGGTCAAGAGGGCCCGGGTGTTCGCGCACCTAAGGGGACTGAAGGCAGATGTGGTTATGCTCCAGGAGACGCATTTGAAGGTGGCTGATAGGGTTAGGCTGAGAAAGGGGTGGGTAGGGCTGGTTTTCCACTCGGGGTTGGACGCGAAGAATAGAGCGGTGGCGATTTTGGTGGGGAAGTGGGTGTCGTTTGAGGCGCTGAACATGGGGCAGATAATGGAGGTCGTTACGTGATGGTGAGTGGTAAGTTGCAGGGGGTGCGGGTGGTACAAGTATACGCCCCGAATTGGGACGATGCCGGATTCATGAGGCGCATGCAGGGTCGGATTCCGGACCTGGAGGCAGGGAGCCTGATAATGGGGGTGGGGACTTCAACACGGTGTTGGACCCAGCACTGGACCGCTCTAGGTCCAGGACGGGTAAGAGGCTGGCGGCGGCCAAGGTGCTTAGGAGGTTTATGGACCAGATGGGGGGAGTGGACCCATGGAGGTTTGCCAGGCCGAGGGCCAGGGAATTTTCCTTTTTTCCCACATCCATAAAGCCTACTCCGGGATAGATTTTTTCATTGTGAGTAGGGCGCTAATCCCGAGAGTGGAGAGCACGGAATATTCGGCCATAGCTATTTCAGACCATGCCCCGCATTGGGTGGAGCTGGAGTTGGGGGGAGGAGAGAGACCAGCGCCCGCTGTGGCGCCTTGATGTGGGACTGTTGGCGGATGAGGAGGTTTGCGGGTGGATTCGGGGGCTTATTGAAAGATACTTAAAGGCCAATGACAATGGGGAGGTGCAGGTGGGGGTAGTCTGGGAGGCGCGGAAGGCGGTGGTCAGGGGAGAGTTAACCTCCACTAGGGCCCATAAGGAGAGGAGAGAGAGGTGGGGGAGTTATTAAGGGTGGATAGGAGCTATGCAGAGGCCCCCGAGGAGGGACTATTTAAGGAGCTACGAAGCCTCCAGACCGAATTAGACTTGTTGACTACCAGGAAGGCAGAGGTGCAGTGGAGGTAAGCGCAAGGGATGGTGTACGTGTATGGGGCGAAGGTGAGCCGGATGCTGGCACATCAGCTCCGTAAGCGGGAGGCAGCGAGGGAGATTGGTGGAGTTAGGGATAAAGGGGGGGAACACTGTGCAGAGTGCGGTGGGAATAAATGGGGCATTCAGGGACTTTTATGAGGAGCTGTATAGGTCTGAGTCCCCGACGGGGAGGGGGGAATGCGGCGATTTTTAGATTGGCTGAGGTTCCCGAGGGTGGAGGAGGAGCAGGTGGTTGGGTTGGGGGCACTGATTGGGCTGGAGGCACTGATTGGGCTGGAGGAGCTGGTCAAGGGGCTAGGGAGCATGCAAGCAGGGAAGACACCGGGGCCGGATGGGTTCCTGGTAGAATTCTATCGGAAGTACATGGACTTGTTGGGCCCACTGCTAGTGAGGACTTTCAATGAGGCGAGGGAGAGGGGGGGCCCTGCCCCCGACAATGTCCAGGGCGCTGATCTCGCTGATCTTGAAGCGGGACAAGGACCCATTACAGTGTGGGTCATACAGGCCGATCTTGCTCCTCAATGTCAACGCGAAGTTGCTGGCGAAGGTGTTGGCTACAAGAATTGAGGACTGTGTCCCGGGGGTGATTCACGAGGACCAGACGGGATTTGTGAAGGGTTGGCAGTTGAACACCAATGTGCGGAGGTTCCTTAATGTAATTATGATGCCTTCAGTGGAGGGGGTAGCGGAGGTAGTGGCAGCTATGGACGCAGAGAAGGCCTTCGATAGGGTGGAGTGGGGTATCTTTGGGAAGTGCTGCGAAGGTTTGGGTTCGGGGATGGGTTCATCAGGTGGTTAGGCTACTTTATAAAGCCCCGTGGTGAGCATGGCCACGAACTGACGGAGGTTGGAGCACTTTCAGCTGTACCGGGGGGGCGAGGCAGGGATGTCCCCTGTCCCCCTTATTGCTCGCATTGGCAATTAAGCCTTTGGCCATGGCACTGAGGGAGTCCAGGAACTGGAGGGGATTGGTTCGGGGGAGGGGGGGGGGGGGGAAAGAGAGGAGGAGGAGGAGAGAGAGAGAGGAACACCGGGTGTCGCTGTATGCCGATGACCTGTTATTGTATGTGGTGGACCCAGTGGAGGGGATGCCGGAGGTAATGCGGATCCTCAAGGAGTTTGGGGACTTTCCTGGTTATAAGCTTAACGGGGGGGAAGAGTGAGCTCTTTGTGGTACACCCCCAGGGGACCAGGGAAGGGGGATAGACGAGCTTCCACTGAAGAGGGGTTTGTTAGAGTGGTAAAGGAAAGCCCAAGGGAAGTGAAGGAGGTACAAACGATTGATTGTACAGCCTGTTCAAGAAGTAAATGTTAAGAAGGTGCCAGATGTCTTTAAAGAATTTACTTGTGTGGGTAAAGTTTATTCATGTGTATCAGGAAGAGCAGGTAAAGAAGTCACAATTTTAAGAGATACAGGGGCTAGTCAATCTTTAATGATAAGAGATGAGGAATTATGTAGTTTGGGAAGAATGCTGCCAGAAAAGGTGGTGATATGTGGAATTCAGGGTGAGAGGAGTAGCGTTCCATTGTATAAGGTAAAGTTGGAAAGTCCAGTGAGGAATGGTGAAGTGGTAGTAGGAGTAATAGATAAACTATCTTGTCCAGGAATATAGTTTATCTTGGGTAATGATATCGCTGGATCGTAGGTGGGAGTGATGCCTACTGTGGTTGATAAGCCATTGGAAAATCAGTCAACTGAAGGGTTGAAGGACGAATATCCTGTGATTTTTCCAGATTGTGTAGTAACAAGATCGCAAAGTCACAGGTTAAGACAAGAGGAGAAATCAAAGAGTGAAGATGAAGTTGAAGTGCAATTATCAGAAATGATTTTTGATCAGATGGTTGAAAAAGAACAAGAACAGGTGGAGGATGAGGCGGACATTTTTAGCTCAGGAAAATTGGCGGAGTTACAACAGAAAGATGTAGAAATAAAATGGATCTATCAGAAAGCATTTACGGAAGAGGAATCTGAGAGTATACCAGAGTGTTATTACCGTACAAATGATGTCTTGATGAGAAAATGGAGGCCTGTATGCATGCAGGCGGATGAAAAGTGGGCAGAAGTTCATCAAGTAGTATTGCTGGTAGGGTATAGAAAGGAGGTGTTGCGAGTTGCACATGAGGTACCAGTGGGAGGTCATTTGGGAATAAGGAAAACTCAAGCTAAAATCCAGAAACATTTTTATTGGCCTGGACTACATAAAGATGTAGTTAAATTTTGTCAATCATGTCAAGTGATAGGGAAACCTCAAGCAGTGATAAAACCAGCCCTTAATACCCATTCTAGCATTTGAGGAACCTTTTACAAGGGTCCTAATCGATTTTGTAGGACCGCTTCCTAAAACAAAAAGTGGGAATCAATATCTTTTGACTGTAATGGATGTGTCTACTAGGTTTCCAGAGGCCATTCCAGTACATAATATTACAGCTAAAAGGATTGTGGAGGAGTTACTTAAATTCTTTACTAGATATGAACTACCCACAGAAATTCAATCGGATTAAATTTTACTATAAAGCTATTCAAAGAAGTTATGGATAGTTTAGGAATAAAACAATTTAAATCAACTGCGTACCATCCAGAATCGCAGGGAGCGTTAGAAAGGTGACATCAGACATTAAAGATAATGTTGAGGGCGCATTGTCAAGATTATCCAGAGGATTGGGATAAAGGAATCCCATTCGTACTGTTTGCAATTAGGGATGCACCTAATGAGTCTACCAAATTTAGTCCTTTTGAATTAATTTTTGGTCATGAGGTAAGAGGACCACTTAAATTGATTAAGGAAAAATTGATGGGTGAGAAATCGGAATATGCACTATTGGATCACGTGGCGAATTTTAGGGAACGATTAAATAGAACAGGTGAATTGGCTAGACAACATTTGAAAGTTGCACAAAATGTGATGAAACGGGTAGCGGACAAGAAATCCAAAGTTCGTAGTTTTGCCAGTGGGGATAAAGTTTTAGTGTTGTTACCAGTGGTAGGGGAGCCTTTAAAAGCTAGGTTTTGTGGACCGTATCAGATTGATAGGAAATTAAGTGAGGTGAATTATGTGGTAAAAACACCAGATAGAAGGAAGACTCACCGAGTGTGTCATGTGAATATGCTTAAAAGATACTTTGAAAGGGAAGGAGAGAAAAAGGAGGTTTTAATGATTCTAACTCAAAGTGACGAACCAAATCCAGATGACTGTGAATTTGACATACCTCAAATTAAATTGGAAAATGAGGATGTTCTTAAAAATTGGGATGAATTAAGTTACCTTCCTGAGGAAAAACGAACTGACCTGAAAGAGTTATTGATATCACATGGGCAAGTTTGTAGAGATAAATTGGGAAGTACTAAAATGGCTATATGTGATGTAGATGTGGGAAATGCTGTTCCTATCAAACAACACCCACGTAGACTTAATCCTTTAAAATTGGTACAGGTTAACAGAGAGATTGAGAGTATGCTGAAGAATGGCATAATTAAAGTGGGTTGCAGCCAATGGAGCTCGCCCATAGTGATGGTACCTAAACCAGATGGTACCCAACGGTTGTGTGTGGAAGATAGAAAGGTGAATGCAGTTACAAGACGGACTCTTATCCTGTCCCACCATTGAAGGATTGCATGGAGAAAGTGGGACAATCTGCTTTTATTTACAACTTCCAGACATGGAAAGAACATTTAAAACATCGTATGGAGTTCTTCGATCGACTTCAGGTGGCGGGTTTGGTGATGAACCTAGCCGAAAGTGTATTTGGAGAAGCCTGAATCACTTTCCTTGCGGAGTTTCCGATACCTTCAAGACAAAGGGAAATAATGCAATCTCTTAGCATGAATGAATTTGATCGACCCTTTGTGCAAAGGTTTTGTGGCATGATTACTCCATTGATGGAATTGCTGAAGAAACGTAAAAAATGTCAATGGACAGCAGACTTTCAACAGGCATTTGACTGCCTGAAAGCTGTGATAACCAATGCTCCTGTATTGGAGAATTGCAAGGGACTCTGTGGTCAGATTGAACTAAAGTATCGGATTCTAAAGAGAAATGCCGAGGAGTAGAGGAATGGATGGATCGTGCAGAGACTTTGTTCAAAGAGACTGGAGGAAGAAGACCAAAGAAAAATGGACTATATTATTATACCTGTTTGCGTGTTTTGGTTTCTTTAAATGAAAATGTATATTTACTGTGTGCATTTCTTAGTGGATGGTGCAAAAGTGAAAAATGAAACCATCTTGAAGTTGATGGGTTTTTTTTTCTTGGGGGGAGGTGTCTTTTAAGACATGGATGTTTAAGCAATGTACCTTTAAGAAAACAGTGATGTCAGAGAGTAGGTGGGGCTCAGCTCAGTTCAGCCATTTTGCAGGTTTTTGAAGTTTCAGTTTAAAAACATGCCTGTCTGGTTTTGCTGAGAGCAGTTTAAAAGTGCCTGGCTGTTTTGCAAGTTTGAAAAGAGCGTAGGAAGTGTCTGTGTTTTGCAGTGAGCTGGAGTTGCTGTGATGTCTGCCATGAAAGACCATCTCTGGATCATTTGGGTGATTTAAACTCATAATAGTAAAACCTTTAACCTGATGTGATTTTGTTTAAAGGTGTTAAGTCTCTTGGAAGTTTGAAGGAACATTTTAAGGAATTATTTACTGTTGCAATATTTTCTGAGTTATCTTTGAAGTAAGGGGTGTTAAGAGATCCAATGTTTATTTAAGATGTTAAGTTGAGTTCATGGAATAAACAGTATTTTGTGTTTAAAAACCCACGTGTCCATAATTGTAATCCCACACCAAGGGAAAAAGCCATGTGCTAGGAAAAGCAACAAATCCAAGAAAGGGAGAGGTTGGTTGAACTCCATGATACATTTTGGGGTTCTGAAAATGCCTTGCCCATAACAATATGTATATACATATATTAATCTGTGTACATAACTGTAAATATGCTATGTTCAAAAGCCCAATAAAAAACATTTATTTTTTAAAAAATTATAAAGGGATAAATTGTAAGTTGCTTGAATAATAAATACCTTCAACCTGGAGGCAGTATCAAAACAAAGTCAGGAACTCTTGGAGGCATTAGAGCCATAGATGTTTACAGCATGGAAACAGGCCCTTCGGCCCAGCTTGTCCATGCCGCCCAGTTTCTATCACTAAGCTAGTCCTACTTGCCCGCATTTCGCCCATATCCCTCTATACCCACCCTGCCCATGTAACTGTCTCACGTTTTTAAAGGAAAAAATTGTACCTGTCTCTACCACTGCCTCTGGCAGCTCATTCCAGATGCTCACCATCCTGTGTGTGAAAATTCTTTCCCCCTGGTCTCTTTTAAATCTCTCCCCTTAAACCTGTCCTCTAGTTCGAGACTCCTCTACCTTTGGGAAAAGATGTTGACTATCTATTCTCATTATTTTATTGACCTCGAGAAGATCACCCCTAAGCCTTCTACGCTCCAGGGAAAAAAGTCCCAGTCTATCCAGCCTCTCCTTATAACTCAGCCCATCAAGTCCTGAGTATCCTTATAAATCTCTTCTGCACTTTCTAGTTTAACAATATCCTTCCTATAATAGGGTGACCAGAACTGAACACAGTATTCCATGTGTGGTCTTACCAATGTCTTGTACAACTTCAACAAGACTTCCCAACTCCTGTATTCAATATTCTTAACAATAAAACCTAGCATGCTGAATGCTTTCTTCACCACCCTGTCCACCTGCGACTCCACCTTGAAAGAGCTATGAACTTGTAAGCCTAGTTCTCTTTGTTCTGTAACGCTCCCCAACTCCCTACCATTAACTGAGTAGGTTCAGCCCTGATTTGATCTACCAAAATGTATCACCTCACATTTATCCAAATTAAATTCCATCTGCCATTCATTGGCCCACTGGCCTAATTGGTCAAGATCCTGTTGCAATCTTTTATAACCTTCTTCACTATCCACTATGCCACCAATCTTGGTGTCAGCTGCAAACTGACTAACCATGTCTCCTACTTTCTCATCCAAATCATTAATATATATAACAAATAACAGTAGACCCAGCAACGATCCCTGAGGCACACCGCTGGTCACAGGCCTCCAGTTTGAAAAACAACACTCCACAACCACCCTTTGGCTTCGGTTGCCAAGCCAATTTTGTATCTAATTGGCTCCCTCTCCCTGGATTCCGTGAATTTATCCTTTTGCAACAACCTACCATGCAGTACCTTGTCAAAGGCAAAATCCATGTAGACAATGTCGACTGCACTGCCGTCTTCTACCTTCTTGGTTACCCCTTCAAAAAACTCAAATTTGTGAGACATGACTTTCCCCTTACAAAGCCATGCTGACTTTCCCTAATTAGCCCTTGCCTGTAGATCCTGTCCCTAACAACTTACACACTACAGAAGGAAGACTCACCAGTCATTAGTTCCTGGGCTTATCCCTACAGCCCTTCTTAAACAAGGGCACAACATTTGCTACCCTCCAATCTTCAGGCACCTCTCCTGTGGCTGTCGATAAGCAAACTTGATAAAAAGGTGTAAAAACTGGAAGACCGTGAATATCTCAGACATGCTAACAACTGATGACTTACCATTAGTGACCAAATTCTGAACCATGTGCAACTGGTTGGCTGGTTATAAAGGAACTCTGGAAAGCTACATACACCATCATGACTGTCTCTATTGCAAGGGAGATGGAGTTTTTATGTAGAGAAGTCTTATTTCAACTGTATTGGTGAGACTACACCTGGAGTAATGTGTATAGTTTTGGTCTCCTTAAGAAAGGAGAAGTTTGCATTGGAGGCAGTTCAGAGGTTCACTGTGGGTCATGGGATCAGTGGATGAATTTGCTGGGTCAGTCCCAAATTGAGCGTGGCTGTAAACTGGGTGATAGCACTGTGATGAGGCCAGGCCAGTTCCATTCTTTAATGCAAGTGTTTGGTTCACGAGCAACTTGGTTAACTTAAGCAGGGAGTCAGGAGGGCTAGAAGGGGTCATGAAAAGTCATTGGCAAATAGGGTTAAGGAAAATCCCAAGGCTTTTTACACTTACATAAAAAGCAAGAGGGTAGCCAGGGAAAGGGTTGGCCCACTGAAGGATAGGCAAGGGAATCTATGTGTGGAGCCAGAGGAAATGGGCGAGGTACTAAATGAATACTTTGCATCAGTATTCACCAAAGAGAAGGAATTGGTAGATGTTGAGTCTGGAGAAGGGGGTGTAGATAGCCTGGGTCACATTGTGATCCAAAAAGACGAGGTGTTGGGTGTCTTAAAAAATATTAAGGTAGATAAGTCCCCAGGGCCGGATGGGATCTACCCCAGAATACTGAAGGAGGCTGGAGAGGAAATTGCGGAGGCCTTGACAGAAATCTTTGGATCCTCACTGTCTTCAGGGGATGTCCCGGAGGACTGGAGAATAGCCAATGTTGTTCCTCTGTTTAAGAAGGGTGGCAGGGATAATCCCGGGAACTACAGGCCGGTGAGCCTTACTTCAGTGGTAGGGAAATTACTGGAGAGAATTCTTCGAGACAGGATCTACTCCCATTTGGAAGCAAATGGACGTATTAGTGAGAGGCAGCACGGTTTTGTGAAGGGGAGGTCGTGTCTCACTAACTTGATAGAGTTTTTCGAGGAGGTCACTAAGATGATTGATGCAGGTAGGGCAGTAGATGTTGTCTATATGGACTTCAGTAAGGCCTTTGACAAGGTCCCTCATGGTAGACTAGTACAAAAGGTGAAGTCACACGGGATCAGGGGTGAACTGGCAAGGTGGATACAGAACTGGCTAGGCCATAGAAGGCAGAGGGTAGCAATGGAGGGATGCTTTTCTAATTGGAGGGCTGTGACCAGTGGTGTTCCACAGGGATCAGTGCTGGGACCTTTGCTCTTTGTAGTATATATAAATGATTTGGAGGAAAATGTAACTGGTCTGATTAGTAAGTTTGCAGACGACACAAAGGTTGGTGGAATTGCGGATAGCGATGAGGACTGTCTGAGGATACAGCAGGATTTAGATTGTCTGGAGACTTGGGCGGAGAGATGGCAGATGGAGTTTAACCTGGACAAATGTGAGGTAATGCATTTTGGAAGGGCTAATGCAGGTAGGGAATATACAGTGAATGGTAGAACCCTCAAGAGTATTGAAAGTCAAAGAGATCTAGGAGTACAGGTCCACAGATCACTGAAAGGGGCTACACAGGTGGAGAAGGTAGTCAAGAAGGCATACGGCATGCTTGCCTTCATTGGCCGGGGCATTGAGTATAAGAATTGGCAAGTCATGTTGCAGCTGTATAGAACCTTAGTTAGGCCACACTTGGAGTATAGTGTTCAATTCTGGTCGCCACACTACCAGAAGGATGTGGAGGCTTTAGAGAGGGTGCAGAAGAGATTTACCAGAATGTTGCCTGGTATGGAGGGCATAAGCTATGAGGAGCGATTGAATAAACTCGGTTTGTTCTCACTGGAACGAAGGAGGTTGAGGGGCGACCTGATAGAGGTATACAAAATTATGAGGGGCATAGACAGAGTGGATAGTCAGAGGCTTTTCCCCAGGGTAGAGGGGTCAATTACTAGGGGGCATAGGTTTAAGGTGAGAGGGGCAAAGTTTAGAGTAGATGTACGAGGCAAGTTTTTTACGCAGAGGGTAGTGGGTGCCTGGAACTCACTACCGGAGGAGGTAGTGGAGGCAGGGACGATAGGGACATTTAAGGGGCATCTTGACAAATATATGAATAGGATGGGAATAGAAGGATACGGACCCAGGAAGTGTAGAAGATTGTAGTTTAGTCGGGCAGTATGGTCGGCACGGGCTTGGAGGGCCGAAGGGCCTGTTCCTGTGCTGTACATTTCTTTGTTCTTTGTTTGTTCTTTGAGGTTGATTCCTGGTATCAAGTGGTTAGCATATGAGAAAAGGTTGAGCAATTTTGGCCTATACTCAATGGAGTTTAGAAGACTGAGGGGTGATCGTGTTGAAAAATACAAGGTTCTGAGGAGGCTTGACAGGGTAGATGAATGTTTCCTCTCGTGCGGAAATCTAGAACTGGGGGCACAATATAAAGATAGGGGACGGGATTCTCCGCCGGCGTGATTCTCCGTTATGCTGGCGCCCGGGAGTTTCCCGACAGCGTGGGGCTGCCCCACAATGGGAAACCCCATTGACCAGCATGGCGTAATGGAGAATCCCGCCGGCCGGGGCAGAAATGTGGCGAGGCGGGGCGGAGAATCCCGCCCAGGGGGTCTCCCATTTAAAGCTAGGAGGTGTAATTTCATCTCTCAGAGTGTTGTAAGTCTAATTCCCAGAGAGCAGTGGGAGCTGGGTCACTGAATATATTCAAGGTCGAGTTAGACATTCAGTTGTTAAGGCTACAATAAGCGTGGTACATTGGCGAGACCATGCAGATGCTGCGACAACGAATGAACGGACATCGCGCGACAATCACCAGGCAGGAATGTTCCCTTCCAGTCGGGGAACACTTCAGCAGTCAAGGGCATTCAGCCTCTGATCTCCGGGTAAGCGTTCTCCAAGGCGGCCTTCAGGACACGCGACAACTCAGAATCGCCGAGCAGAAGCTTAAAGCCAAGTTCCGCACACGAGTGTGGCCTCAACCGGGACCTGGGATTCATGTCGCATTACATTCATCCCCCACCATCTGGCCTGCGAAATCCTACCAACTGTCCTGGCTTGATACAATTCACACCTCTTTAACCTGGGGTTACCCGATCTCTGGATCTGTAAAGATTTAATCACCTGCTAATGCTCGCATTCCAAGCATTGTCTGGCATCTTTGAATTTGTCTATATATATGTTTCTGGAACATACCTCTTCATTCACCTGAGGAAGGAGCAGCGCTCCGAAAGCTAGTGACATCGAAACAAACCTGTTGAATTTTAACCTGGTGTTGTAAGACTTCTTACTGTACAATAAGATCAGCCATGATCCTATTAAATGGTGGAACAGGCTTGGTGAGCCAATTGAATGCCTCCTGCTTCTCTTTCTGATGATCTTTTGATTTGTCATGACCTGGGTTCATAGAAGTGTGCTTGCTGATAATTGTACCCATGAATCTCTGAAGGGAAAGTTGCCGGGTAGGAATCATCACCTATCCTCCATGAATAATGAACAGCGTATTTACAACTATGTAACTATATTGTGCCACGTGTCCATGGGAAGTGATGCAGGTGCTCGTGGTTGCAAAAGATGCATCTTCGTAGCATCAATAATTATATGCGTGATTTACCTTTTTATTAAGTATAACTTCCCTGTTAATTCATGTTAATATATTTTGGTTCAGATTCATATTAGGTAAAAGTTACAAAAGTGAAATCTTGGTGATTTCTTGATTCGGAAGTCATTCCTTAAATTTGCTTATGGTTCCCCCGCAGGGATCATAATATCAACAGTATAATAATAATCTTTATTAGTATCACAAGTAGGCTTACATTAACACTGCAATGAAGTTACTGTGAAAATCTCCTAGTCACCACACTATGGTGCCTGGTCAGGTACACGGAGGGAGAATTCAGAATGGCCAATTCACCTAACAAGCACATCTTTTAGGACTTATGGGAGGAAACCGGAGCACCCGGAGGAAACCCACGCAGACACGGGGAGAACGTGCAGACTCTGCAGTGATCCAAGCCGGGAATCAAACCCGGGTCCCTGACACTGTGAAGCAACAGTGTTAACCACAGTGCTACCGTGCTGCCCCAAGTACTGCCAGTTGAGGTACTATGGGGAATTCTCCCACCTGAGGACTAAGGTCTGTGGCCAGGTTGAGAATGTGGAGATTTTCTATTTTCCAAGGCTGGCAGGAAAATACGCCAAATCGTCCAGCCCTGACCTCATTAATTATGCAAACGGATATTTTCTACCATTCTCCCTGGCAGCTTAGGCCTGATGGCATGTAGTCTGCCTCCTACTCAGGCACAACATTACTAACCCACTATTGAAGAAAGACAGACTTCCTGAGAAAGAAGATGGACCTCTAGGAATATTCTGATGCTTGAAGTTGGACCCCCTCCAGGACAAAAAATCTGGAATGTCCACCTGCAGATGCTCCTCCTCCATCCACTGCAGTGGTGCTCTTGGGTCCAGGGTTGCCGTTCGCCTCCACTTTGAACTCCAGAGGCAGCCCCAAGCACTGGTCCGATGAGTCCCAACATCCACAGACCACATTGCTCCAAACGGGTTTCGCACTGCCATGTTTTCCCAATGGCACTGCGGGAATTGGCGCAGGTGATTTGACCTTCACCTGCATTCATTAGTAGGATGCAAATAAGTTTCATGCCGGCTGCCAGCAGGTTTCCCAATCCACCACAGTGGGCACAAGCGGAAGATCCCGTTGCGAAACCGATTTTTGGGCCTTCAGCCAAATCCACCCCCCCCCCAACCCTGCAACATTGAACACACTGGCGGGGTTTTGGTAAAATTACGCCCATGGTCTTATAACACAATGAAAAAATATATACTATTCCATCAGTCTAAGTTTTCCCACATTACTCATCAATATGACCTTGCTCACTGGTTCTGACTGCAGAAACTGTTGTGCTGTGGAACTGTGCCAGAAGAAATGAGCTGACTGGTCAAATTAATTGTGTGGGACCTTCACAGCTGTTAAAGTAAACAGATTACATCCCAATAACGTGGCCTTATTGCAAACAATAGTAATCAAATTCACACTAACCTATAACAAACTACATTCTAAATTACATGAATTTAAAACATTGTTCCAAATTAAGTACTTCAAAAGCAAAATCATACTTTGCCATAACTACATCGAAGTATCCAGTTAATCCACTTAACATGCAAATAATTAGCATTATGTTAACAAACTGATATACAGAGGGTGAACAAAAGATAATGTTCAAAGTGGATCTTTCAGAAAATTCAGACGATAGTAAGTAATCAAAAGGCTACTGATATGTAAAATGTCACAACTTTATATTAATATGAGAGAAATGGTGTAATGGTTTCTTTTTTTGGACATGCTGTAATCTCCTAACATAATATACTACGATGGGAGGTATAATTAAAACAAGGACATGCACGTTTGCTTGATGTATAAGAAAGTAATTTAAAACAATGTTCATAAATACAGGGAATCTCACAGGGGAAATAATTGAAATCATATAAAATTAAAGCATGCTGCACTACATAATTTTTTTTTAAAAATCCTGTTTTGATTCAAACAACCTTTATCCATATTATACCCAAGTACATCCCATGCAAAGAGGGACATCACCAATCCTCAACGGCATATTTTAAAACCCACATTCTTCCTGTGGGTTTAGCTGAACATCAAGACTACTTAGATTCTGCACCAGTGATGACGGAGCAGTGCTGGTCATGTCTGTGTTTAGTTTTGAAAGGTTCACTTTATTCTTAAACTTTAAATCATTTCAGGCAAGTTAACCAAGAAATATAAATGAGTCTTTATTTCTAAAGCTTTGATGTGGTGGAGTAACTTTCAATGACAAAGCACAATAGAGTTGCATTCAGACAATATACAGCATAACAAAAGATGAGTGCAGACAATTTGGTCAGCCCCTTTAATGAGCAAGTTCTCCGACTTTGCCTCAGAAACTAAGGCATACTAAGAGTTAAAAGGGGATAATTTTCCATTTAAAACAAAAGACAAAGGCAACAAAAACATTCATCTCAATAGGTAGGGGGGAAACGGAAATGTCCACTTATCCATTAGTAACCAGCATTTTAATGACAAAATATGAAAACATTACAAAAACTTCATTATATAATTATAAGCAACTCTACCTACTACATTATAATGAATAGCCAGTAAGCTAAAAATGACTTACCAACTTTACACACAGGTTTATTCTATCATAAGAGTAAAGTAATGTAAGTTGTTATTAGTGCAAGAGACTTACTGTCGGAAAATAACAGAAAAAGTACTATGTCACTGGCTATTAAAGCAAAGTATTAAATAAATAAGATAAATACAAGGCAGCTAATCTTGTTCCACAGTCAGTTTCACTGTTGATGAATCATCCACACAAAAAGCAAAGCAAACTCAAAATTAATACAAAGCTTATAGTTTACAAAATGTAATTTATCTCAATTTTCACCAATCATGTGACAGAATCCTATTGTAAGTAAAAGAGACACAGTAAACACTGGGATTTCCTTCTTTACTCTCTCCTTGTCCTTTTCCTCCTTGCCCGGACTGCAGACAAACATTTAGGCTCAACAGAGCTATGGATGATGGGCTATTTTCCCACTCCAGCATTCGAAAGAACACATCCAAATACCGTGGATAATAGTTGAAATGCTGTCAATCTTTCAATAATAGTAATCAGCTAATAAGAGGCATTTATGGCTATCACAGACTATTCAAAAGTTGAGGTTTCCTTGACTTCAGGTTATCAAGCAGAGCCAAGAGTTTAGAACGGGTATCTTAAATCATTAATTTTAATTATGAAATATGACAAGAAATATTATTGTACAAATTTTCTTGTAATCACGGACTAAATTTGCAACTATTTTACATGGAAATTAATACGATATTCAACCATTTTATTGTGCTACTGTAAAACAATTGAGAGGTTGCATTAAAGTACTACCGAAAAATGTAATTAATTTAAAACTTAAGAAAAATCAGTAACATGCAAGTTTCTATTTAGCAGATACCAAAATATAAAAGCTTAAACATTAGTAAGACAAGAAGATGTATCCAGGCTTTAAGTGGACAAAGCTTCATCTTGCATTTCACAAATCACAACATTAGTAAGCTTTGCAATCTGATGCTAAGCATTTCAGTTGGAAAAAGCTTTTGATTTCAAAATAAATTCAAGAAAATAACACTAGCAATGTTCTCAATGTGAGCTCTCTGTCATGGTCTGTGAGAGCGAAACTAAGAAAGTTTGTAACTCCAGAGACTTAAAAATAGAAACAATTTAGCAATTTTATATATAAATGCCAGCTTATTTAATTGTCAACAGCTTCCAATTCTGTTTCAGAATTTTTTCCTAATCACTTTCCTCAATATGCATAACTTATCCTGCCAGTTGTCATTTTGATTCACAATTACTCCATTCCATATGGATGAAGCTTAGAAGCCTGTGTTGGATCCCCAAGATGTAATTTTCTATTTCAGCAGATAAGTAATAACCAAGCTGCATGAATCTAAAAAATCAAATATATCAATGCCCACATGATTATCCCAACAATGCATTGTCAAAGGATAGAATTCAGTTGGGTTGGAGCCAAAATGTACAAACAGCATTAGGAAACCACATACAAAACAAGTCAAAAGCGTGGTCCCGAATTATCCATCCCAACTAAATTTCATAAGCATATTCCTACATGTTTAAAAAATATGTTTCTTCCTTAAAAGTCATAGAGCCACAGTGAACTGACTACACAGGTAAGTTAGTTTGTGATTAAAATTCATCACTGAACAGCCCAGCGGTGCAAATGTATGGGTGCATGATGCATTACAGCATTGCTAGTTGGGATTTGGACTAACTATAATTCTACATCGAGCTCCTGATTTTAGTCAGGTTATGTAGAGATGCTGTTTGGCACAGGCATGTACCTAAAACCTGTAAATAAGTCAAACACCAATAGCTCTATGATGATCAATGTATCCATGATTAGAATTGAAAGTATGTTAATACACCTGAACATGCAAATATATATGGGATTAAATACCTCCAGAAATTAACAGTATAATTTAGCATATGGATTTATAGATTTCAAACTATTTCCTGTCAGTTCAGAGTGTTGACTCCCACCCCCACAACCAACCAAGCACCTTAAATTCTGACTAGCAAAATTTTCAACCCCTTTCAATTTGAATTACGATAAACCTCAAATCTATTTTCTTAATTTTGCAGCGCACACTGTTGCACGTCCTCTTACATTTACTGATTTGAAATTCAATCTAAAGAACCACTACTTTAACATCTGTCCCGAATTTTGATAAATGTCAAGAGACTACCAAATCTAGGCATTCTAGACACAGCCGATTTCATTCCTTTGGAGGACACTCTACAAAATGTTTTGTATTACAAATAAAGGTATTCTTATAATGGATGAGTTTTTTGTAGTAAAATTGATGAGAATACGGTAGTATTAAAATTCCATAGCATGTACAAAGTCCGGTTTAACTGTTTAAAATTTCCCACACTATACAGGATAGCACCCAGTTAATTTTCTGAAGTATTATTCAGCTTAAACAATACATTTGAGTTAATGATTTTTTTTATTTGAAATTCCTCTAGGGCTGTTATTGATATTGACCTTCTGTTGCGGTGTATATCGGTGAATTCTGAATTATAAAGCCAACTTAACTTAATATGTTTTACACCCAAGATGCTGAACTTTAGAAGAAACTGGTTACATGTGTGTGTAACAAAAACAGAAAATACTGGACAATCTCAGCAGGTCTGACAGCATCTGTCAAAGCTCATCTTTGACAAAGAGTCATCCAGACTCAAAACCTTGTCTCTTTTCTTGCCACAGGTGCTGTCAGACCTGCTGAGATTGTCCAGTTTTTTCTGTTTTTGTTTCATATTTCAGCATCCGCAGTAATTTGCTTTTATATACATGTGCAGAAAATTAGTCTTAGCTGATGAGGTCTAAATTGTAATAATTGTCTAATTGTGCTAAGCCCATTAAATACAGAAAAATAACTAAATAAGGCTGAAGGAAAATGTTTTTGAAAACTGAAGTGAAATTTTAAGAAGTGATGAATACCTTTTTCTGTTGGTAGATAGCAAGACCTTATTTACTGTTTTTTTGTTTTAAGCCAAAGTGGCCTCCATCTACCATAGGAATACAATCAAATGCATCAGCAGCTAAGCTTAGAGCTGGTAGAATCTCTCCAAAGCAGATCTTATCAATAAAGGTTTTTGATGATTGCTGATACACTCACTCTCTCCAAAGCAGATCTGATCAATAAAGGTTTTTGATTGCTGATACACTCTCTCAAAGCAGATCTTATCAATAAAGGTTTTTGATGATTGCTGATGCAGAAATATGCAGATAAATTTAAGATCTACCATATTGTAGCATTATGACAGGAAAAAGACTACAGAATTAAGAATCCAACTATCAAAGCCCAAATCAGAAAAGAACTACCCAAAATAATTTATTTGTAAATATGATACAGGTGTGGCTGTTGTAGTGCTCTGCTTTGTATTCACACAATATTTTGTTTAATACAGGAGAATCCTGCGTTCTATGGCTTTGCGGCAGATAGGACATTCACTCATTCGATCACCGCAAAGCTGACATGTCCCATGTCCGCAGAGGAAGATCATATTCTTTAAGCGATCCAAACATACAGGACACATAGTCTGAAACAGAAAACACCGAAATTACCAATGACTATCGCTACTTCAGAATATGTAATACCCTGTGAGTATTTTGACACATTACACTGCAGTTCGGTCTTGTACAATATCATATTTATTGATATCTATTAGGGTTATACCAAAGTGATTGTGCACAACAGAAATTCTGTTGCATATAAAAAAGTTAGAACTATGGAAGCTGAATGAGGTATTTTCTCAAGACATATTAAATTAGCTCAGTTTGAACTACTAAGTAGTTCTTTACCGTGTTACAGAAATGTACATTCTATTGTTTGGTGCATTCAAATTGCTTCAAAAGTATGAAAGTGCTTCTCAGAGGCAAGGTGTAAGCAGTAAACCAAGCTAACCCCACACCATCTTTAGACAAACCAACTGAATGTCTGCCTCAAACATTTGGGCAATGTGGGCGGCATGATGGCACAGTGGTTGGCACTGCTGACTCATGTGCCGAGGAACCGGATTTGATTCTGGCCCCGGGTCACTGTCCGTGCGGAGTTTGCAATCTCCCTGTGTCTGCGTGGGTCTCACCGTCACAACCCAAAGATGTGCAGGGTAGGTGGATTGGCCACACTAAATTGTCCCTTAGTTGGAAAGAAAAGAATTGGCTATTTAAATTTTAAAATAACTTACTCAACAATGGTACTGTAGTCAAAAGAGACAATATAACTTTACACTAAAGAGCCTTAATAAAACAGGGGCATGCAGCAATCATATCATGTCCAGGTTTTCTCAGAAATGCGTATCTCTGTACATACCGTGCCGGTGATTTTAATTCTAAACTGTTATACGATTGGAGTAAAAATATTTTGGAAAAGTGCTGAAGCACATATGGCTACTAGTGGCCTTTTACTACATACAAGGCCAGCAAAAGCTTCAATTCTACATTTCTTTAAGAATCTCCCAACTAAGGTACAGAGAAATCCACACAGGTGAAGCTTCTGTTTGTCCGAATTGGAATATGTAATTCCGAGCACTGAACTGGGTATACAGCCTTGTTAGTTACAGACATTTCAGGTGCAGGACAGCAATAGCTATATTGTAGAGACTTCTCACGCTGTTAAAATTTAACAAGTTAACATGACACATTAACTTACACCGGTAAGTTGTCTTTTTTATTCATTCATAGATTGCTCACCCTTAATTGCCCTCGAGAAGGTGGTGGTGAGCTATCTTCTTGAACCGCTGTAGTCCATGTGGTGTAGATACACACACAGTGCTATTAGGGAGGGAGTTCCAAGGTTTTGACTCGTTGACAGTGAAGGAATGGCAATATATTTCCAAGTCAGGATGGTGAGACCCACTGCTTATCCAGTTCAGACTATGTTACCTGGCTTGCAGGGTTATCTGTTACAAAACTATTGCTATCCACACCCTATTTATGAGCTGGGACGGGGGGATCAATCATCAAGTGTCCTGGTGTTGTTAGTGTGCCAAGTTCAGTTAATGAATGACTGCATATACACAGGAGTATTGACCCAAATATAAACTTCTATTGCCAAAAGTGTCATCTTGGAGCCAGAGACTTTAATTATTGTCCCCCTCCTTCATATGTCAAGGCCTTGGTTTTATAACATATAATAAGTGACCACATGGTTTAGTCCTTGAGAGGGAAACAGCAGTTACAAGAAAGTCCTCATGAGCATCAGCCAAAATAATCCAAGTTCACCACAAAATACATGGTATAATGTATTGTGTCACATGACCACTACATGAACACTGGTGTTTCCACAGTTGGAACTGCAGATCTTCATGTTCACGAGAAGGTGGGAGCGCGGGCGAGGATGAGGGGGTGTGCGGGCGAGGAGGAGGGGGTGTGCGGGCGAGGAGGAGGGGAAGCGCGGGCGAGGAGGAGGGAGAGCGCGCCCATGAGGGAGGAAGAGCTCGCCTGCGAGAGGGCGTGAGCGTCCCCGTGAGAGGGGGAGAGCGTTCCCGTGAGAGGGGAAGAGCACGCCAATGAGAGGGGGAGCGCGCCCGTGAGAGACTGCGCGTGAGACTGCGCATGAGAGTGACTATGTGCAAGAGTGTGTTCACCTGAGCACAAGTGGCGAGAGTGCGTGCGTGAGTGAGGGGCGTGTGCATGCATACACATGAGTGAGGAGCAAAAGACCAAGAAAAATTGTTATAATCCACATGAATAATTAAGTATAAGCCCACGTCCTGCAATAAAACTTCAGTATTCAAACTAACTGGGCCAAATTGTTTATTTCTGTTGTTTAAATTATAGGTAATGAATTAAAATACTGCTATTTCTGCCAAAGCTATCTATTTGGAAGAATGGCGTACCTGCAAAACAATAAGGACTGAAGCTGAACTCAGAAAAAATAGTTGGTAAAGTAACTGGCTCCTCAACCACTTTACCTGTATTTTTTTACAAAATATGAGCATAATAAAGGTACATTTTTAGTCTGTTACAGGATGCTCTTAGTTATCATCCATCTCAAGTGTTTGGTTTCTGTTCAGTTCTCAAAGCGGAAAGTGGATTGAAATCATTTTTCAATTTGAGCAGCATTTTACCTGTTCCTTGATATCCTGTAACTGTTGCTGGAGCTTCTGTACATCTGCATTGACGTTAGTATTGTCCTTGTCTCGTTGAAGAGGAGTAATGTTTCCACTACCTGCAACAGAAGGAAACTTTTGCTCTAAGAATTTCAAGATGGCTTTTCAATAGTTTAACCTCCAAGGAAATATATGACTGCCAATGATCAAATCAAATAGCATCTACAAAAATTAATTTGGTAACAAGTTAAACACTGAAATGACACTTCTTCACTTAGTTATCTATAATTTCACTGTATTAATGCCTGGACTTCATCCAACGGTGTTTATATAAATTTCCCTTTTAAAAGTATTCATTTTCAGCTTCGTGCTGTTTTATAAAGGTTTTCATGGGCTTAAATGTACTCACTGTCTTCACTCATCTCCCAGTACTCAAATGAAAGCCTTTCTACTGCTTCACTTCATTCCTTAACACCTGTGCATTAACATGGTAAAGGTCCTGCCAGTCCAGTATTGATTGACAAAAGCTTCCTCTCATTGCTCTTAAAGAACAAAGAAATGTACAGCACAGGAACAGGCCCTTCGGCCCTCCAAGCCCGTGCCGACCATGCTGCCCGACTAAAGATTCTTTAACTCCCATTTATTCCCTAGTGTCCCAAATAAATTTCCATTTCTCCATGCAGGATTACAAAAATCCTTCATCGGCTCCATTTGTCCCCTTTGCATCCGTTGGTTGGCACCCAACTCTTCCAACAGAATGCTGCTTGAACCAATTTGTTCAATTGGCTTGTGAGTGTCTGAGAAGTGGGGATCTGCTAGGCCACAAGGTTATATATTGTAGTGGAAAACAGGTCCGTTGTTGCTGATGGCCTTCAGTGCCTCACAGGTGCCCAATTTTGAGCTGTGTTAACCTATTCTACTGCAGGTAGAGGTAATGTCAAATGATGCGGTGGACAGTGTCTCAGAGGTGGGCAAGTGCTGGGGATCCCACAAGAACTGTTCCAGAGGTCAGGCCAACAATGCTGTCATGGGCAGGCACATCTGCAAAGGTAGATTGGTGAGGGAGGGTTCAAGTAGGGTATACCCTCGTATCGGTTCTCTCACCACCCGCAAGCCGAATCTGGTGGCTGAGACCAACTAGAGCAGTTGGCTCGTTGGCCAAGGGGTATGATTCTCGCTTAGGGGTTTCCACTGCAATAAAATACGACAGGTCCTGGGTTCAAATCCCAGGCGAGCCCTGCAAACCATTCTTCTGGGTGGCACGGTGGTTAGCACTGCTGCCTCACAGCGCCAGGAACCTGGGTTCAATTCCAGCCTTGGGTGACAGTCTGTGTGCAGTGTGCACGTTCTCCCCGTGTCTGCATGGGTTTCCTCCCACAGTCCAAAGATGCACGGATTAGGTTGATTGACCATGCTAAATTGCCCCTTGGTGTACAAAGGTTAGGTGGGGTTATGGGATCGAGGGGGGATGGGCATAGGTAGAGTGCTCTTTCAGAGGGTCAGCGCAGACTCGATAGGCCGAATGGCTTCCTTCTGCACAGTAGGGATACTATTCTATAGGATTCAGCCAGTAATGTCAGTGGTTCCCATTCTTGGTGATGGGACATTGAAGAGACCCACATAGAGTACACTGTATGTCTTGTTACCTGCGGTGCTTCCTCCATGGAAAATAACTGAATTCATCAACTTAGGGCGAGCAGGACGTAATAATCAGTGCAAGCTTTCCTTTCCCAAATATAACAGGAAGCAATCAGGTGTCACAGATATAGGTTGAGAGGCAGTAGATTTAGAACTGAGATGAGGAGGAACTACCTCTCGCAGAGTGTGGTGAATTTGTGGAACTCGCTGCCCTATAATGTGGTGGAGTCTGAATCATTAAATGGTTTCAAGAAGGAGATAGATATATTTCTGATAAAAAGAGCATTAAAGGGATCTGGGAACAGGTAAGGAGGTGGATTTGAGACCACGAAGGAATCAGCCATGATCTGACTGAATGGCAGAGCAGTCTCGAAGGCTGAATTGCATACTACTCTAATTCCTATGTTCAAATGCTGAGTCTTCCAAGGACACTTAAACCAACCTCACCACAAACCCAGCTGTATACTTCTGTGCATTAGCTCCAAGAGGTTTGTTCTGCCAGTAAAATAAGACGGACCTAGGGATGGTATCAAAGGAGTCTTGGACATTGACTACTAAGTATGATTTGGAGAGAATACGGTAGCATTGTGGTTAACACAATTGCTTCACAGCTCCAGGGTCCCAGATTCGATTCCCGGCTTGGGTCACTGTCTGTGCGGAATCTGCACATTCTCCCCGTGAGCGTAGCTTTCCTCCGGGTGCTCCGGTTTCCTCCCAAAGTCCAAAGATGTGCGGGTAAGGTGGATTGGCCATGCTCAATTGTCCTTAGTGTCCAAAATTGCAAAGTTGGGTGGGGTTACTGGGTAATGGGAATAGGGTGGAGGTGTGGGCTTGGGTGGGGTGCTCTTTCCAAGAGCCAGTGCAGAATTGATGGGCTGAATGGCCTCCTTCTGCACTGTAAATTCTATGATTCTATGATAAGTCATGGTGTCACTTGACAAGTCTGCCGGGCAGCTCACCCAATTTAGAGCTAGCACCAGATTATTAGTCAGGGAGGCTCTGCAGGGCTGCTTGGGCCGCTGTACCTTTATCCCATCCTGATTTAGTAGTAGGCTGCAGCTCACAGTTAGGTTTTATTTTAATTTTGTAACGAAGCATAGTGCTGTATTCGAGTCTGAAGTCCATCATGTCACTCTCCAATTTTTACGGCCTCAAATCACAATTTCCAATCAGTTAAATTGTAGATAGTTTTATGTAATATGTTCACAGTAAATAGCTTGAATTTCCCAATGACATTTACTGTTGAGTATAAATTAATTTAGACTGGGCATAAATTCAGGTTCTGGGGTGGAAGCATCTAATATGCAGGTCTCCAGAATAACATTTTAAAATGCACCAGCATTTTTGACAGCTAACGTATTTATCAATCTGGTAAAATAATGAAAGAAGTTATCAAAAACAAATTTAATAGAATAGTGATTTAATAGAATTGAGTGATTTAAATTTTCATCTGCCAAAATCATTTCCATGCTAAAATGCTACATTTTCTTCTGTAAGGTGGTGACTGGAAGATTCAAGGCAAGTTGTGACCACATCATACGTAACTAGCGACAGCAGTTGGACAGCATTCTATTAAAAAAAACTGTTGATTAATTTTGAAGCACACTTTTATGCATGAGATGGGGTGTCATCAGAGGGCTGGATGATTATTTTCAGTGGAGACTGATGGAATTTTTTTTTTTTTTTTTTAAAAAGAACCCTGTCATGGCAGATGTAACATCACATAACAGGAACTCAGCTGGAGAGAGGAAATAGATCTCAGGTCAGAATAGAAAACTGACTGTTCATTGAGACATTTTACTACGTTAAAGGTGCTATATAAATGCAAGGTGTGGTAATGTTGTTGAATCAATGGTGACACTGGAGTGAAGAGATGCCAACAACTTGCATCTCTTGTTGTCTGGTCAATAAGTGGTTAAATAAAATCTATGGGGAATGAATCCAAGAGCAATGAAAAACCTGGAAAACTAGGTTAATCTGCATGAGACACTACATAGTACATCATCTAGCTCATGATAAAAATAGCACTCATTTGTAATTTGTGGCAATAACAGTATTAATACTGTACCGGATAATGTGGTCAAGGAGAAGCCACAATGAGATTGGCTGCAGGGGATGGGAGCAGCAATTTACGAGACAAAAGAAAGCACAAGTGCAATTTTCACAAGGAATACCCACAGAAGTGTACGCAGATTATGATGTCAAACAATTATTATTATTGAACATTATTTACTTATAATCATGAAATATACCTATGTGGTAGAAAATTATTTTAGGTTGTCAGGAGTATAGTGGAGTACATGGTTGATAACCAATTTTGACATATAGGTTCCATTATGATTCAAACCCTAATGTGCAGATAAGAGATACATTTTAAAATATATATTTCTAAATGATTAAATGACATCTAGTGGTTGTGATAGGTAGTACTACAAACCTTTCTCAAATTACATATCCACTCTTCCAGGTGCAGAGTAGCACACAACAGGAGTATATGTCAGAATACGTTATTGTAAAGGGTAGTACATGTTACACAGCCTGTCTCCGATTTCCATTCAAGAGCATACCATTCTCCAGATCCCACATTCTGGTGGGCATACCTGGCATGCACTGTACTATAGCTTGAGCAGAAAAGCAGAAAATTACCCCTCATCTTTGATACAATGAGCAAAATATGATATAACCTTTTTGCTGGAAGTGAGTAGATTCAAGATTTAACATGCAGCTATAAAATTACAACACAGAATCAAGGCTAAGGGAGGAGGGGGAAATTTTTTTTAAAATAGCCCTGGTTCCCATTTTTGCTTACCAACAACAGACCTCCACAGGTCATGTACATTTTTAGGCGATGGATAAGTACAAGTTAAACTTAGTTCTGATGCCACTAGAACTGAATAACCCAGATTCTGCATTTAAACGTAGAAGCCTATCATAGTCACTTGGTACCCTTATCGGTTATAAAACTTTGCAGAAATCTTTTTTTTTAAAATTATTTAAAATTGTTTAAAAATAATAAAAAAGACTTATGTTTACATTGAGCTTTTGACAACCACCGGATGCCCCAAAGTGCTTGTGACCAGCAAATAGTAATATTTTAATGACTTGCGTTTGTGATGCTGACTGAAGGATAAATTTTGACTAAGACGTGAGATCTTTTTCAAGATATTGCCTAGGTTTAGCAACTCATCCAAAGATGACACTTCTAATCGTACAGCTCGCCTCAGCTCGTTCCATGATTGTGCCTCTGCCACATTCAAGGAATGGCGATATAGTGGCATGACTCCACGATGGCACAGTTGATAGCACAGCTGCCTCACAGCTCCAGGGACCCGGGTTCAATTCCGGCCTTGGGTGACTGTGTGGAGTTCGCACATTCTCCCCGTGTCTGCGTGGTTTACTCCGGGTGCTCCGGTTTCCTCCCACAGTCCAAAGATGTGCAGATTAGGTGGATTGGCCATGCCAAACTGCCCCTAAGTGTCCAAAAGGTTAGGTAGGGTTATGGGGATAGGTTGGGGGAGCGGGCCAATGTAGGGTGCTCTTTCAGAGGATCATGAGCAGTATGGCCTCCTTCTTCACTGTAGTGATTTTGTGATGTATTGTGTATTGTGTATTTAAATCAGCCAATTCCAGCCTTGTATTCTTCCTGTCACAAAAAATACTGATTTTGCTCTTCTAGTTTGGACTTGACTTTTTTCACCATTTGATAACATAGTAACCAAGTCGGTCTCATTTATACATTAAAACAGGATGTCACACGAGTGAAAATGGGATTAATTGTACAAATTAATTCTCATGCATACAATCGGTTGAAAAAAAATCTAGAATTAAATGTAATGAAAATCATAAGAAAATTTAAAAGATGGATGATAAGAAGTCACTCACTAAGGTCATCATTGTAATCTTCCGTACCTTTCCCACCACAACACATGATAAAAGGCACTCTTCGCTCCACTATAGCCCGGCACTGAACACACTTTTTCATTAGGCTTGCACAATCTGAGAATGTTTAAAAATAATAAAAAAGACTTATGTTTACATTGAGCTTTTGACAACCACCGGATGCCCCAAAGTGCTTGTGACCAGCAAATAGTAATATTTTAATGACTTGCGTTTGTGATGCTGACTGAAGGATAAATTTTGACTAAGACGTGAGATCTTTTTCAAGATATTGCCGTGGGATCTTTTACGTTCACCTGAGAGAGCATGTGGAGCCTAGGTTTAGCAACTCATCCAAAGATGACACTTCTAATCGTACAGCTCGCCTCAGCTCGTTCCATGATTGTGCCTCTGCCACATTCAAGGAATGGCGATATAGTTCCAATTCAGGGTGGTCTGGAGGGGATCTTGCATACATCTGCTACCTTTGTTCTTCAAGGTGGTAGACGTTGAGGGTATGGAGGGTGCAGTTGAATGAGCCTTGGTCCTGGATGGTGTCATTAATCCAGGCAAGTAATAAATATTCCACCAGACCTCTGACTTATGTTTTGTGGAAGTCTTTGGGAAGTCAGGAGGTGAGTTACCAGCCTCAGAATTCCCATCCTCTGACCTTTATAAATTATGAAAAGAACAATTCCCAGTGTTTGTGCTATTGAAAGCTTAGTTTAACCTGATGAAAATATATTGATCCTGGGGAAAGAAAATTGAATTAAGTGGATCATTACACCGTTATATTTAAAACTGCACTACAACAAATAATACATTTTACAAATGATCAACAATGAATAAAACAATTTACAATTTCAATTTCTGAATTCAGTTGAATATTTATTAATCCAAAATGTATTACCTACCACTTGTATTTCAACAGTATTTTCTGAAGTGCCTTCACAAACAAATCTTGGCAGCAGAGCAAGTCAGGCCCAGCACAGATTCCCAAGTGCTCCTTAAACAGATGTTAGGGCCCAAATGAATACTTCATAGGATGCTTGAGAGGCCTAAACATTAGGCTCGTCAAATTTAATGGAACGCCAGTGCACACTGGGTGTGGGCTGTCCAAGTGAACAATCACAAGACCAGTAAAAGGAGTTTAAAGGTTTAAACCAGCTGAATCAAAGCTGGTCGCATTGGACAACTTGAGCACTTAACATGGAATCTTGGGGCTACACAATATTTAAATCCATGTTCCAATTCATTCTTGGAATTCTTGGGAGATTTTATTGTTCTGCTTCAGGATTTCCTGACCAATAAAACGAAGGAAATTCCAAGCCCACAATATTCAGGTGAAGGAGAATGAATAAAACAAATACAACAGAGTGGCTGGATTTTGTGAATCAGATTGCTGGCAGCCTCAGTTCAGAGAGTAAGTCAAACAGACCAAACTTCATAGAAATTCCAAGTTATTAACATAATTTTAGGCTGCATATCAACTTAAACTTGGAATTACACTTGGGCACATCAGGCACTCTTCAATAACCAGCTTTGAATGTTTGATGACAGTGGCACCTTAATTTAGAATGTACAAACATACATGCGTACATACTAAATAGGAGCCGAAGTAGGCCATTCGGCCCTTCAAGGCTGCTCCGCCATTCAATATAATCATGGTTGCACCCAATGGCACTTTCATCAAATTTATTTAAACAAAAATTTTAATTAAATTCATACTGATATTATTCATGAAGCATTTTATTTGAATTGTCCATGAAGAGACAAAATTTGGCCTGCGTTCATGCACTATTTACATTATTCCGCTAATATGCACTGAAGTAGTAATGTAAGGATCTGCACATAACCATTCCAGAGGTTAATTGTGTGCTGTGATCACATCAGATTTTGAAACTTCAGTGAAAAAGCAAAATGTTCCCTAGAAGCAAATATCAGAAAATGTAAATTCAAAGCATGATGAATTAAATTCATTACACTCACTCTCACAGGCGCACATATGACCACAAGGCTGAAAAAGCACTGCTGCCTTCTTGTCAGAACATACTACACATTCCTCAATCTGTGGGTAATAAAACACACTTCATGTTAGTCTGAAAATAAAAAATTTACCAATAATTCCTTTTTTACAAACTAGCTCAAAACAACATAGTTTCTAACGCCCTGCAACTTCTACTCAGATTGTCATAGAGTTAATGTTTGCATCAAAGATGGGCCAAGAAAAGAATGTAAAATATGACAGTTTGTAACAACATAATGCAATAAACAATTAAAAGCACAATTAGGTGCAAAAGTGCATACACCTACTAAATGTATGTCAGTAATAAAAAATAAATAAATAAAGTTATGCAGTTATACTGGCCTTTGGATCAGATTAAACCACCAAGAATTGAGTTGTCCCTGTATACTCAATACAACCAAATTTCAACTTGATTCACATTAAGGGACAGAAAATATGGAATGGCGAAATGCAGAAAATGGCAAAATCAGATTGAGGGAAAAATGTGGATTGGGGAGAAGAAGAGGGGAGACAGAAAGTAGCAAAGTGAATACATATTTAGGAAAGGATGGACAGGTATCAGTTCATCCTCACATACCAGATCCCCTAATGCATCTACCACCAAGGTTCAACTCAAGAGCAGCAAACTGGTGGGACTTCATAACTCTCATACCATCACAAAAGTAGAGGATCCAGGGAAATTGAGAAAGAAGTGAGGGGTTTGAAAAAAAGGACATGTATTTTGTTTTTACCTTTGTTCGAGACTGAACCTGGTCTTTACAGATGAGGCATTTTTTAACACGTGGTGAACAGAGAGAACAAGTCGCAATGTGTCCACAAGGTCCAAACAAAGTGTCGCGTTTCATGTCTGAACAAACCATGCATTCTTCCAAAGTTTCTGTGTCATTGTTAATCATAGAAGGGCTACGTGATCCCACCTGTCCACTGGAATAAGGAAAACATCAATTTTATATACCAATTATAATTGAATCAGCTCCCTGTTGAGATCAAATGTGAAAATCAAATCCTAAAATTCAAGTCAAATTAAGTAGAAAAGTATGCTCGGTGCTTCTCAGCAATCATTTAATTGTCCAGCTCTCAACCCCGACTCTTTTGAAGATACTGGCCTTTGGATCAGATTTGTCCTCATGTACTTTGTCCAGTGATTTTTGTTTATTTATGAATCTTGACATGTACACTTCCAATGGACAGTAATCTGCAGTGTTCCCTCTTTGCTGGGCAGGAGAATGTTCCCTATACAGCACAGACAGGCCAACCACAAGCAACATTTCCCTTTATGCTGCGTACATGCGCAGTTGCACTTTGATCTTAAAGGAAACTTGCAGTACAACAGGCCAGGCCAGCCAACAGCAAACCGAAGTTAGTGAGAAAACTGGCAGATGCCGAATTTCCCACTCCCCATCTGAGGGGAACAAACAGCAACTGTAGTACTTCCATTGCCTCCTGACTGTAGTACTTCCATTGCCTCCTGAGATTAGCTAATTCAACACAGAGCAGAGAACAAATATGAGACCTTTCTGGTCTGCATAGTTCAGCAAATCACCACATCAGCCCATTGAGCCGACTTCTTTCAAAAATATTAAGTGTACACAAATTCACTATTTTCTGATCTTAGTCTCTCTAAGGCATGTACTAATTGGCACCGAGATTTCAGAAAATACAACATGTTAGGAATTTTAAAAGCATTTGAAATGCGATCTGCAACTTGTGCTGTTATGGCATTTAACACTGGGGCTCACCCATATTTACCCTACTTATACAACAAACATACTTACAAGAAAAAAATACCCTACACAATATAGAACTAGGCCATTCAGCCCTTTGAGCCTGCTCTGCCATTCAACATGAGCACAACTGATCCTGCATCTCATACTCCCACGCTCTCCTCATACCCTTTAACCTTTAGAGTCTAGAAATCGATTTCCTTCTTAAATATATTCAGTGATTTGCTTCCACAGCCTTCTGTGGCAGAGAATTCCACAGGTTCACCACATTCTTGACTGAAGAAGCTACTCCTCATCTCCAGAGGAAACAATGCCCCTGCATTCAGTCAGTCCTACCCTGTCAGAATCTTTATGTTTCAAGGAGATTTCTTATTTTTCTAAATTCCACTGAACACAGGCCTAGTCGAAACAATTTTTCCTTGTACTACAATCCTGCATCCCAGGTAACAGTCTAGTTAACCTTCGCTGCACTCAGTCTATGGCTAGTAGGAGACAAAAACTGCACACAATACTCAGGTGTGATCTCACCAAGGGCCTGTACAGCTGCAGCAAGAAATCCTTGCTCTTGCACACAAATCCTCCTGCAAAGAAGGCCAGCATACCATTTGCCTTCCTAATTGCTTGTCAACGAATAGTCTCTCCCAAAATGGCCTGGGCAAAATTAGAACCTTCCTATGAAATGAACCACAATCACAAATATATGTCCCATTACTCACCATGACAAAGCCCACAGGTACATTAATTCTTTATACCAAGAAGATGCTTTTATAGGTTTCATTATATGCAATATATGGATGGGTCCACACAAAAAGCAAATCAAATTTGATTTGTGAACAAGGGTTACAACCTTGCAACACTTGTACAATGACAAGTTTTTATCGTTATTACTGAGCACTTAACCCACTACCACTCAATAGGTTTAACGGCTTGTCCAAATCATTACATACACATATGTTTGCTACAACAACAAAAATAGTTGATTTTTTTTTTACAAAAATAATTAAGCATCGCAAATATTTAAAACTATTATAGTTAAGTTGACAAATTAATTAACCCTGTGACATCAACTATATCTAACTAATATTGGTATACAAACCTGACTTTCTCCTTGTGGCATTTTGCAAGGACCTTACAGAGGTTTGGATCAGGGCAAAGATCAAGTGGTGACTGTCCCTTCTTGTTGCGAATAGCAAGATCTGCTCCATTTGCTGCTAGGAAACAAGCAATAGAAGCAGCACTCTTTTTATCAGCTCCTTGTGTCCCGAGGCCCATCAGTAACTAAGGAAAGAGATTACAAGTTTTCACAAAACATACCTGTATGATCAAAGTGCTAAATGTTTGGAGATATCTTAAAAAAGCTGCAGACAAAAAATCTTTTCACAGACCACATGCAGAATTATTTGAAAAATAGTACATTGAAGATGTATCCAATTTTGCATTGCATTACAAGATAAATTATAATAATTTCCTACAACTTTAGTTATCGACTCAGTTGTAACAATCATAGTACATTTGAAGAGTGTTATGCCACCAATTTCTCATTTGCTAAGTTTGTGGGCTCATGTTAAGAGAAATCTCAATTAAAATTCAAAATACGGCATCATTGGCACAATCTCAGGTTTAAGTTTGAAAAAATTCCATTGTGCAGATAAAAGTTAGGCTGGGCTTTTGTGTGAAATAACGTGCATTCATATTCGGCAGCGTTATTGTTTCATCACCCAAATAATTGTAAACCAAGATTCTTCACTACTGAAAGCAGATAGAATTGTATTTCAGTATGATTTGTATACCCAATTCAGATAAGAAAATCTGCAATGTAAAACAAGTCATGCCACTATCCCTATTACTGTGGGAAAAATATACTTTTAGGAATTTAAAACTGCCACATAAAACTTTGCAAATATCACACCCAGTTAAAATAGGAACAAAGTTAATCTGCCAATTGAATAGACTATTGCGTCCTTGATTAGGTTAAAGATTAAGCAGAAGAAATTGTATATGACAGGTGTTAGGTTGATAATCCAACTGAGAAACAGGCCGAAAATAGAAAGTTCAAAGGGGAAGCAAAAAAGAAATAGGAACAAAGTTAATCTGCCAATTGGATAGATTATTGTGTCCTTGATTAGGTTAAACATTAAGCAGAAAAAATTGTATATGACAGGTGTTAGGATGATAATCCAACTGAGAAACAGGCTGAAAATAGAAAGTTCAAAGGGGAAGCAAAAAAGAAATCAGAAAGGCAGAGAGACCATGAGGAGAGACTGACAGTCAACATGAAAGGGAATTCTAAAGTCATCATTAGCCATCGAAATAATAAAACAATGGCAAAATGGGAAACGGCTCATTAAGGACCAAATAGGGGATTCACACCTTCAGACAGAGGGAATGGCTGCAGTTCTAAATAACTACTTTGTATCTTTACCAAGGAAGAAGATTCTGCTGTAGTTGTAATTAATGAAGGTATCCGACACTGATGGGCTGTACATTGATAAAGAGGAAGTATTAAAAGGACTGCCTTGATTAGTTACCGCACCGGATCAGATTCATAGAAGGATACTAAAATAAGGGTGGCAATTGTAGAGGCTACGGTCGTAATCTTCTAATCCTCCTGAGATTCGGGGGTGGTGCCAGAGGGCTAGAGAATTGCAAATGTTACCTCTTTTATCAAAAAGGTTGCAAGGATAAACATAGCCTGTCAGTTTAACATCAATGCTGGGAAGGTTTTTAGAAATGATTATCCAAATCAAAATTAATTTCCTTGGACAAATGTGGATAATTAAGGCAGCATGGACTGGTTAAAGGCAAATCAGGTTTAAGCAATCTGATTGCGTTCATTGTTGAAGTGAGGGGCTTCATAAGCATAATGCGGTTAATGTGATGTGCGTGGACTTCAAAGGGTGCTAGATAAAATGCCTCATAACAGGTTCACTAGCAAAGGTTAAACCATGGACCAAAAGGGACCATGGCACCATGGATGCAAAGTTGGCTTAAATGATAAAAAAAACAAATGGGGTGAACAAGTTGTTGCTCAGACTGCAAGAAGATATATTGCAGGATTCCCTTGGGTCAATTTCAAGGCACCATTAAATTAACAAATTAACAATCTGGACTTGGGTGTCGAAAGCACAATTTCAAAGTCTGACAATACAAAACTTGGAAGTATTGTGAACTGTGAGGAGGATAGTGATAGACTCCAAGATGACAAAGGGGCTGGTGGAATTGGGGGACACGTGGCAGGTGAAGCTTAAATACAGAGGAATATGAAGTTATACATTTTGGCAGGAAGAATAAGGGACGGCAATATAAACCCAATGATATAAACCACAATCCTAAAGCAGGTGCAGGAACAGAGGGATTTGGAGATGAATGTGCAGGTCTGGTTGAGAAAAAACTTTAGAAGGCAGATGAATTACTGGGCTTAATGAACAGAGAGAGTACAAATGCAAGGAAGTTATATGAAGCTTTATAAAACATTGGCTGGCCTCAACACGAGTACGATGTCCAACTCTGGATGCCATGCTTCAGGAAGATGTTAAGAACCCCACTGATGTTGAACATAAGAGTACCACAAAACCATAAGTGTAACTTGGAACCCTGGTTCTTAATGTTGTATATTTTCAACTTGGTATACTGAGAGGGGCTGGTTTAGCTCAGTGGGTTAGACAGCTGGTTTGTGATGCAGAGCAAGGCCAGCA